>NW_026606066.1:11452500-12052500 GCF_029834395.1 Sorex fumeus | reverse complement strand
AAATCTTTTCAGAGGTCCCAGTATTGGCTGTTCCCCAGGGGAGAGGAGGGGCTGATATTCAGTGTGATAAGCTTCAAGAGGGTTCTCAGAGGACCATTTGCTCTTCCTTCCCTGCATTCATACTGGGCCTGGCTCAGCTTCAAATGCACAATGCTTAAGAACATCTTGCAGTGTTGGGAGATAGGACAAGAGCCATGAAAGTGGGAGTGAGAAATCAGAAGAAATAAATTTGAGTTTTGTTTTTTATTTTTGTTTTGGGGTCACTCCTTGCTGTGCTCAGGGCTTATTTCTGGCTTTGTGCTTAGGGATCCATGAGAAGCCCCAGATCAAACCTGACTCAGCCGCAAGAAAAGCAAGAGCCTTACCCACTGTACTGTCTTTCTAGCCCAGAAGAGAAATATTTGGTGGTGCAGAATAGAGTCTTTAAGGCTTGCTTGCTGACATGTGACCTCTACTGGGAAAATAAAGAAATTAAAAAATTGACACTAACTCTACAAATTGGAATTTTCAGTGAACTCCAGAACTGCTGATATTAATAAGTTTGGACAATGTCTCTGATTAGAAACACTGGAGATGCTCTCACTGCTCCTCAGAATTTGCTTGTATGCAACAGCACCATTGTTCCCTCCACAGTGTATCTCAATGGTAGCTGCCACTTCCCTCCTGTTTGAGTGGTGGGTGGATCCAGGAATTTGCATTAGGGCAACTTTTGATATGACATACCAACAGTACCAAGGAAGTATTACAAAGAGCATGTGGTTTTTTGGTTTATTTTCTTTTCTGTGTGTTTGTTGTCTATGTGTGTGTGTGGTGTCAGAGATTATACATAGGTCATTAATTTCTATTTCAAACAAAACAGAAGAGAATTGACTACTTAGAAAAGATAAACCAGTTAGCCAAATAAATAAAAATCTTCTAAATAATTGCACTTTCTTTCTACCCATGAAGAAACAGAATTAGAAACTAAAGAATTTACCATCTCAGACTATTTGCAATTATTTGAAGTAATCAACTATTGCCAAATCCAAGATTGAAATGTTTTGTTAACTTCCCTTTGATAGTCCCTAAGGTGCAATATGGCACTTTCACCTAGTTGAGTGTTTTCTGATTATAGACCAGTCGAAGTCCACTATAATGTTCTGGATTAACTTGTTTTTGTAAAGAAATATTTCTCTTTAATTATCTGGATCATCAGGTCTTTTCTCTGGCTCATGCTTTTTTGGTAAATACTTGATTCAGCTGACTCTAATTAGCCCTGTATTATCTTAAAAAATATTTAATAACCTAAGCATATTTAGTAACCCTAACTACTAGAAATATATACTTTAAAAATATTTCAGTTGAGGAAGCAATGTCAATAAAAATCTCATAAAAATATTTTGTTGTCATTTTTGTCTGTGGTTTGGTCGAGTGATCAAATCCAGAACCTCCCACATGCAAGGGAAATATTTTATTGAGCCACATAACTTCATAAAAATGTATTTGGGGGAGTTACTTATAATGTTATTACCTAAACAAAATTTTAAATATTGTATAACTTGCTGCCTTGTACATAATATTTATTTCTAATCATGTGTAAAAAAAAAACACCTTGAATTCTGTTTTTCTCACCACTTAAAAGGAATTTAGAAGTTAAATGACTGGAGAGATAATGCAGCGGGCTGAGCATTTGCCTTGCACATGTCTGATTTAGGTTTGATCCCTGGCACTCAATATAGTCACCCAAGTCCTGCTAGGAGTGATCCCAGAGTCAGGAATAAGCTCTAATGGCTGCCAGTATGGGAAGAAAGGGAGGCAGGAAAGAAGGAAGGAAGAGAAGAAGGGAGAGAGGAAAAGGCAGTTTCCAATATTTGACATCTCCCAGTATTTGGGATTCTAAAGTTTTTTGGAGAGGGGCACACCTGGAAAAGTTACTTACTCTTGGAAAATTAACGATGCTTAGGGGATCATATGTTGTTCCAGAATCAAATCTGGGTCAGGTAGCCTTCATGCAAGGCAAGCACCTGACCCACTCTTGTTATCTCAGTTCCAGAAATCTAGTTTTAACTTATTTAAACATTGTTGATGAAGATTTCATTATGTAGAGAACTTGCTTACAAAAAAGAAACTAAAGATGTTGAATACATAGGCAGGCCTCTGAGTATTGTCTTTCCTGTGCATTAGACCCTGATATGACAACAACATTTAAAGCAGTGTTTTACTCTATAATTCCTAAGGTTAATAAAATTGTTTAATTTCAAAATGGTGTGCTGTGGACAACTAGAGTAGGCAGAGAAACAGCATCCCAAGAGGAACTGCTGTGCATGGAACTTGCAGGTGTTTCCTAGGGATCGTCTTTGATCATTACACTGCCTTTGTGAGTTAGGTAGTAGAGTGTCATTTTTTATAGACTAGAAGGTGGAGACTCATGAAGTTAAGCAAGCAGGAACATGCAGGCACTCACATAGCCAACCTCAAAACCTTTAATTCTGGAGGAGGTACCATACTTCCTCTTTCTATATTCAGGACTCCTAGGGGATTTTTATTATTTTTCTGCCAATTTTGTCTCTCACTTCTCAAAAAATATACTATAAATCATTACATATCATTTCCAGTAATGCCCTGGGATTCAGTAAACTCTACCCATGCAGGTCCATAGAACAGTTATTTGAGAATTTCATTATAGGGCTTGAAATAATCCTTGAATAAATTCATCCTATAATGATTATTACGTTGGTGCATGTTTCTATATAGTGTTTGCAATATTATTACTTAAGACTTCTATGCTATGAGGTGGATAACTACTAGTAATATTTTACTAATGTTTAACTGACTGCCTGACTGAGGCCACTTTAGCATGACTCCACAAACTGTACCTCATAGTGTTTCACTAATAAAAAAGGGGGGAAAAATCCTTTAAAAATAAAAAAAATAAAATAAAAAATAAGAGAAATGTGGCTTTTTAATGCAAAAACAAAAAAAGTCAAAATGAAGCCATTGTAAAAAGAAAAGAAATGGTCTGACCAAAAATACACAAACCTTAGTAATGCTTAGGTTGTTTTGAGTTACATTAAAGCCCCACTTAGAGTCTGCCTCTTAAGCTCTTGTTTTCTTTCTTATTACAGGTCAAACTCCTAAAACACCAGACTGGTATAATCCAGGTGAGTGAAGAACATTAAAATTTAGTCAAAGCTACTTTTACCTTTCAATAATGCTTTCAGCTAATTGTTGAAGCCCAGGACTACATCCAGGATTTTTCTGTCATTTCTTCAGTGAGATGAAATCTCCCCAGGCAGAACTGATTGGTTTTTATGGGATAAGGCTAAATTTATCTTTATGTATCAAATCATGATTCAGGAATTCTTGGTTCTTCCAAGATACCCTCCCCTTGCTAGAGAAGTCAGTCATTTAAATTATTTATCAGTAGTTTTAAACATTAAATCCATGCTTGTAGGATGCAGTTTGGATTGCAGAGTTGTAATTTTTTTTTCTTTTTTATTAGTGAAACAACATGAGGTACAGTTGTAGATTTACAAATTTTGTGCTTGGATCTCGGTCATACCACGATCAAATACCCATCCCTCCACCAGTGCCCATTTTCCACCACCAGGATAATATCCCTCCCCCCCATCCTCCCATCCCCCCATCCCCCCCTGCCACTGTGGCAGGGCATTCCCCCCTGTTCTCTCTCTCCTCCTGGGCGCTGTGATCAGCCAAAAAGGCATTGAGTGGCGAACATGTTCAGTCCAGTCTACTTTCAACCTGCATCTCCCCTCCTGGGAGGATCCTCCAAACACCCTCCACTTGGCGTTCCCCTCTCCATCTGAATTGTCCTTTCCCCTAGAATACCCAGCTGGCCTCTAAGTTATGGAGTAATTCTCCTGGTGTTGTGGGTATTAATCTCATATTTTATTATTTTATATCCCCCAGATGAATGCTATCTTTCTATGTCTATCCCTCTCTTTCTGACTCATTTCGCTTAGCATCAGAGTTGTAATTTTGATACTCTTCTTTTCTTTAGAACGTGCTGGAATTCATGGACCTCCAGTCATAATAGAAGGGAGTGAATATTGGTTTGTTGCTGAGCCTCAATTAAACTATGAAGAAGCTGTCCTGTATTGTGCTGGCAATCACAGCTCTCTGGCTACTTTAACATCTTTTACAGATCTAAAAGCCATCAAAAACAAAATAGCAAATGTAATTTAAAAGAACTTATTTTAAAATATTTTTATTTTTATATTTGTTCTATTAAAATGTTTTAAATCTCTTATAAAATCTGCAAAAGTATGTGTTCTTCTAAGGTAAAATTTGCCTCACAATATTTAGATTCATCATTTTGTGTTAGGAAAGTTAAATATAATGGCTTAATGTTTAAAACAGTCAAGAAAAAATATGCAGATCAGTTTAAAAAGTTAGCATAGATAATATATTTAAAAAGTTAGCATAGATAATACATAGATATGTATTCTATGAATTTATAGTTAACTTTAGTTTCTATTGATAACTGCAAAATAACTTTTTGGAGAAAAAAATATTTTTTTAAATTTGTTTCAATAAGACATGATTTATGATTAATGTATGCCCATAATTACAGCAATTGTATTTTCTGTATGCAAAATGGAGTCTGTGAATATGCAAAAGTTTTCAGTCTACCATTTCAGTGAAAGTATCTGGTTTGTATAAATTGGAGACTGCAGTAATGGAATGGCAGGACATTTTAGTGAATTAGTGGGAGATATTTCAATCAAAACTCTCCTAGAAAATTGAGCACATATAAGAATGGGTGTTTGGTTTGTTTTTCAGATATCTGGTGAAGAACAGAAGTGGTGGTTGAGAACTATTGAACAGTCTGTAGATCATCGTTTCTTCCAGTAGGTGCCATCATGGATTCTACCGTGCAAAGTCAGCATATAAGAGAAACACTTTTAGTTCCCTTGCTTTAGGAAAGAAAGATAGTACTGCCATAGGGTATTTGCCTTGCACACAGCTGACCAGGGTAAAATCCCCAGCATCCCATATGGTTCACTGAGCATAAACAGGAGTGATTCCTGAATACAGAGCCAGGAATAACTCCTGAGCACCACAGGTTGTGGCCCTCCTCCTCAAAGAAAATTCCCCTGCCAAATAGATTACAGTTTATAATGAGTCTTTAACATCAATCTATGAACTGTATAAACTTCAGAAACCAAGTCCCTTTACATATTAGCATTAAAAAATATTGGTGTAAAATAAGGGCCTAGAGTTAAAATTACAGTGCAAAGTAGAATGTAACTACCTTATGAGTTGTCACATCTCTCATTTTCTTTCAGCTCACGATATCCATGGCATCACTTTCATGCAATGTTTGAAGAGGAGTGCTTTTCCATAGCTGCCAAGTCCTGGATGAGTGGTAAACTTAATACCAAATCCTTTCATGTTGATTATGTAATAGTGAATTTCAGATTCAGTTACTAGCTTACTCTTGTTTTTCTTTTGATTATATGTTTGATAGCTTCATCTTGCTCTGATTTATTGCTAATGATAGTTAAATTCCAAATGCAAATATAGGTGCTTTACTGAGATAGTTTTACTTCCTTTATCTTAAAGCGGTTACTTAAAAATAAACTTAGCATTTTCATAATTGATATGCATAGAGACATAGATACAAAGAAACAGGCAGCAATTCAAAATGTAACTCAACTCCCTTTCCTCCTTGTTAGCCTTCTCCTTCAGCTCTCTTCCTATTTCCTGCTATTAGAAGCTGAGATGACTGGTCATTAGCCCAAATGTGTGCATTTTTGTAGGCAATATTGTTATGCTGGGCTGCAGCAATAGCACAGTGGTAGGGCATTTGCCTTGCGCACAGCCAGCCCGGCCAGCCGAGTCAGGTTCGATTCCTCTGCCCCTCTCGGAGAGCCCGGCAAGCTACAGAGAGTATCTTGCCCGCACGGCAAAGCCTTGCAAGTTACCCGTGACGTATTCAATATGCCAAACACAGTAACAACAAGTCTTAAAATGGAGACGTTACTGGTGCCCACTCGAGCAAATCGATGAACAATGGGAGGACAGTGACAGTGATTGTTATGCTATAAGCCTACTAATGTGAATGATAATAGAATACAAAAGTGACCATGATAAAAATGAATAAATTTGAACCATTTGGGAAATATTGATTTAAGGTAGATTTCTTTACTACGGGGTTGTTTTCAAAATGTGCTGAATTGAAAAATATCACCTCAGTAATCCTGCTTTTAATTTTTCAGATTTAAATAAATTAACAGACTGTGGTACCAAGTTGCCCTTCATCTGTGAAAAATATAATGTTTCCTCATTAGAGAAATACAGTCCAGATTCTGCAGCTAAAATAAAATGCTCTGGTGATTGGATTCCTTTTCAGAATAAGGTAAAAAGAGAATTACTACATTGTGCCGCTAATAATCATTTTCATTATGATTGTATCACCTGTGACAGAATTGCAGCACATCAGATAAACTTCAAAACGATAGATTCTGCACGTATTTCAGTTTCTCATCTGATTCTCTGCATTGCTAGAAACAAGTTAACTTCATGTTAGCGTGTAAAAATGTTTTTTTTAAAAAATTTTTAAAATTTGTTTTGACTCACTGTGAATTACAGTTATTCATGAATTTTAGGCATACAGTGTTCCATTCCATCACCAACCCATTCACCACTATCCACTTCCCTCCTCCAATGACCCCAATTTCCCTCCAATCCCCTGTGCCTGGGTCTGTGGCAGGCACCTGTTTTCTTTTTTCTTTTACAATCTGTGGTTTATAATACTGTTACTGATAAGATATCATGCAAATTGCTTTAGTGTTCCCTTTCCTGTCTTATTCTCTTCTTACTGGCCTTCTCCCATCCCCCAGTAGAAGTCTTCCTGCTAAAGATCAGTTCTCATGTTCTCTGTTTCTATTTCCATTGGTAACTTGTTCTTATTCTATTATTGCTATATAATAGATAATATAAAATTATATACTATTGTTGCTATATTCTATTCTATTGGTGCTGACACTTAAGGTCCACTGGAGATGATTTATCAGTAAACTTTACTTTCTACATTAAGTAGTCATGGTGCCTTCGTTGCATTATTTTCTGACTAATATATTTACTAATGAGAAAAATAAATAGTACCCACCTATTAGATCAGCATTTCCAAAATTATTTTTGGAAGCTGCACATATGCCAGCAAGGTGTTAATTGCTGATCTTTTCTCCAAAGAGGGATTTATGATAAAATAGACTTGGAAAGTGCTGTTTTCTGTCTGTCTCATTGAAGATTAATAGACTGGGATTAGTTTGCAAGTCTCACAATGTCTTTATAATGAGGTTTTATGTCTGAAAAACATCTATTGTAAAGTTTTATTACTAAAGGTATAACATCTAAGTCATTTAACGTCAACGATATTCTGAAAGGAAAAACAAGAGCCAGAGCAATAGTATAGCAGGAAGAGCATTTGGCTTTGCATGCAGGCAACTTGGGTTTGATCCCCAGCATCCCTTATGGTCTCCTGAACCTTGCCAGGAGTAATCCCTGAAGAGAGAGAGAAATAATTCCTGAGCACTACTGGATGTGACTTAAAATAAAGAAATAAAAAGAAATTTCCAGCGAGAAATGGCACAGAAGCTGACTCACTGGCTTACAAAGTACCCAGGACAAGTATGAGATCCTAAACTTAATACTTGGTGGAACAAGTGTGTGCTAAGATGATCCTGACCACCACACAGTCTAAGGGTCCCAGTAAGGAAGCTTTTTAAAAAACAACAACATGGAAAGTAGACTATGGACTGAACATGTTTGCCACTCAATGCCTCTTTTGCAGACCACAACACCCAAAAGGAGAGAGAGAACAAAAGGGAATGCCCTGCCACAGAGGCAGGGTGGGATGGGGGGGGGAGGTAGGAGGGATATTATCCATGGTGGTGGAAAGTGGGCACTGATGGAGGGATGGGCATTTGATCATTGTATAATCGAAACCCAAGCACAAAAAATTGTAAATCTACAAACGTACTTCATGGTGTTTCACTAATAAAAAGAAAAAAAAAAAACATGGGGGTATGGTGCCACCAGTAGGTCGGTCATTCTGTACCTGTGAGGTGAGTGTATCAGCAGACTGATGGCAATGTCAGACTTTCAGATACCCCAAAATTGCTGCTGTGCCTTTGGCCAGATCCCAAAAACTCGGGGCAAAGTTTACCAAGAAAGTAAACTGCCAAAAGTTAGGTATGTGGGAGACACACCCACAAGCCACCTCCAGCTCAGCTATATAATTGGAGGCATGGCCTCTCTGGTTCCTGATCGAACTGCTAAATAGCCATGATCCCAGAGACTCAGAAGTGAATCTCAGAACCCAAAGGCTTTTGGCAGAAATGCGTCCTGTTCCTGTAGTAGGTTACTGGCGCTGGGCCACTCCAGGTGGAATAGGTTTAGTGCCTTGGCCTGTTCCCCCTGGCGGCCTGGTGACCACCATCCTACAGAGGCCACAGGACAGTCAGGTTTGGACCTGCAGTGACGAGACACACAGGGCCTCAGCACATGGGGGTGGAGCCGATTCTTTCTCCCCATCCCAACGAGACCCCGAGTCGCCTCCTACAAATGGCTTCTCTGGCTCCTGATCAAGCTGATTAATGGCCATGATACCGGAGACTCAGAAACAAATCTTGAAACCCAGTGGCTTTTGGCAGAAGTGCATCTGGAATGGATACAAGGTGGCCGCCAGCTCAGAGCTTATTGGAAAGCCAGGTATGAACCGGCGGTGAAGGGGCAACTGCAGCTCATGGAAATGGGGACGGTAACGACTCATCCTTCAAGCCCTATCGATGTCATGAGTTGCCCCCCACGAGCAGCTGTCTGGCACGGCGGCCATGACTCCAGAGGCAAAAGGACTTAGTCTAGAGCCCAGCAGCTTGCAGAAGAAAAGTGAATGGACCATGCATTAAACTATGGCGCCATGCCTCCCCAGGAGGGAAAGGGTGTTGCTCCTTTCCACCTTTTTCCCCCCTGGCAGCAAGGTGGCCGCCGCCTCAGAGCTTATAGGAAAGTCAGGTACAAGACTGGAAAACTGCAGTCTCATGGTAAGGGGGGGCGGTACCAACACATCCTTCACACCCTACCAAGATCACGAGTTACCCCCCACGGGCGGCTCTCCGGCATGGCCATAACACCAGACACACAGAAACCAATCTCGAAATTATCTGGCTCTTTGCAGAAATCCAAAGTCGTGGCTGCGTGACATTACATGATTCTCATAACCAGCTATAGAAAACAAAATATTTCACAATGCCTTTTCAACAATTCTGAATGTTTTGTCGGAAATTCTAAGCTATAATGATGCATCTTTTGTTGAAATAATGAATGTAATCAATGTAGAGAAAAGCTAAGTAGAAATCATCTGCCTCACAGGCATTTGTAGGGGTGGGAGTGGGGTATACTGGGGTTCTTAGTGGTGAAAAATGAGTACTGGTGAAGGAAAAGGTGTTTGATCATTGTATGACTGAGAATTAAACCTGAAAGCTTAGTAACTTTTCCCACAGTGATTCAATAAATAAATATAAAAAGAAAAAAATAAATACAATTAAAAAAAATAAAGGTGGAGTTCATGCCCAATTCAATCAGCTAATCAGTGGCTGAATAAATAGCAGTTCTCCTAAATAAATAAATAAATAAATTTTTTTAAAATGCTGCCATTATCTAACTTTATAGGTAAAGTTATTTGACTTTCTGTGAAATATTTAGCATATAGTATAAAAATAATTTGACAACTAGAGTTTAGTTATTTGAGAGGATAGACCTATATTCACTGTATAAATTTCCATGTCACATTCTGAAAAATAATACACTCCAACAAAGTTGTAAGCTTTTCTGTGTTGCATTCTTAAGCTTTAATATATGTTCTTTGTTTGCAGTGTTTTCTAAAGATCAAACCCAAGACTTTGACATTTACTCAAGCAAGTGATGTTTGCCAGTCGTATGGTGGGACCCTTCCTTCAGTGTTGAGCCAGAGAGAGCAAGGTAGCAGTGTCATTTGGGAAACATGTTTTATTCTGGTCTGGGGACCAAGTTAGTTGGAGGCACTGTGTAAAATTAACATAAAAATAACCTTATTAAACTACTTATTACAGAGTAGAAAAATGCAATCTTGTTAGAAAAGCAGGAGTTATATATTCAGTGACATTTTTAATAAATAAATTAATTTGAGTAAGTCAGTGCTTCCAAAACGCCTTCATTTTCTCTCTCATGTGCTATATAGAGAAAATAATATGTGAACTACATAAAAAGAAAACCTTTAAACTGTAAGATCAACTAGTGATTACCAGAAGGGAAGAGAGAAAGAGGGTGGATAAACTGGGACAAAGGGGACAACTGTATAGCAGAGGGTGTAATTTGATTATTATTATTTGATTATTAGTGATTATTTGATTATTACTGATGAAATTAGTAATTTTCATCAATGCACACTTGAGTCTCATGTAATATTCTAATCCACTGTTTTTTAAAATATCTTTCTGAAAGATTTTATTACACACTTACTTCCTGGTATGGAAACAACTTTATGGATTGGTTTGCGCTGGACTGCTTATGAAAAGATAAACAGATGGACAGATAATCAAGAGCTAACATACAGTAACTTTAACCCGTTATTGGTTGGTCGGTGGCTGAAACTACCAACAAATGTAAGTGTTTATGAATCAGTACTCCAGATATCTCTGTAGAGTACCCAAGGCTTCCACAAGTCATTGGATTAAGAACAAGGTCCTATTTTATGAGTATATTAGTGGTTGCCAGAGACTAAGAAGGATGGAAGCATTGGGGATGAGGGTTAAAGGGGATGGGGTTTCAGGTTTTGGGGGGTGTGGTGAATATGTTCTAAAATTGATTGCAGTTAATGGTTTCATAACTCTGCAAACACACTAAAACCATGGAATGTATGCCTTCTGGGTGAATTACATCATATATGAATTAAATCTCAATAACTCAACCTTAGGAGGAAAAGATAGAATAGCAACCAGATTCCTCCAGTCTTTAGATATTTCCATGTTTTTATTAATAGAAGCATCAGTCTCCACAGCACTCATCTCACAGTGTTATATAATCATCAAGTAAGTTTATATATTTTGCAAAGAAAAGCTCATTGCTCAACATTTAAGGATTATCAGGAGCTGTCAATTCTTCTGTCTCCTGAGGCAAAAAAAGGTGCAAAATTGGTCAGCAATGATCATTTTTCCGTAAGAACTAAATGAAAAGGTATGGTTTTATATTAATTGTGGTTGTCCTATATCATGATATTGCAGTCCTCCATACTTGCTGAATACCAGCAACCTTTTGTACAAAAGGCAAAGATTAAGAAATTAACATTAAAATCAAAATGAAAAATATATAGTACACAGAAATTAACTTATATTCCTGATAGTGTTACTTTGCTCATTGTTGATGGCTAAAAGAACTCTGACTCATATATAATTACATACAGATTAACAAACAAAATAATATTTATTTATAGAAAACTTGTGGGCCAGCGAGCTAGTACAGGAGGAAAGGTGTTTGCTTTTCTTATGGCTGACCCGTATTCATTCCCTGATACTTCATATGGTCCTCAGACCACTACAAGGAATGATCTCTGAGCACAAAACCAGAAGTAAGACTTGTATACCACTGAATGTGGTCCAAAACTTCTCCCCCACCACCCAAAGTAGAAAATTTGTGAGTTATAGAAGAGTGATCACAATAAAGAAAAGTATCTTATTCTCCCTGATTCCATATGCTATACTTAGGCTAGCAGCTTTTCTCATTTTGACAGGGGCTTCCCCAGTAGTACTTGTGGACCTAGAGTCCACTTCCCGGTGATATAGCCCAGCAGTGAGGAACCACAGGGTGCCACCAGGATTGAACCCAGTGGTCTTGGAGGGGCAATCATTCAGAACCCAGGATTGGGCCATAGGTCATGAGCTCCACCCCTTGGAGTACTCTCTCTCTCCTCTCTCTCTCTCTCCTCTCTCTCTCTCTGTCTCTCACTCTATCTCTCTCCTCCCCTCTATCTCTCCCCACCCCCTCCCCCGCATCCTTAGCTCCAAAACTTTTAACCATGCCTCACAGAAATACAGGTAAGTCACTGTCCAGTTCACAGATAAATATATAAATAAATAAATTGAGGGTTAGAGAGATAGTATAGCAGGTAGTATATTGCCTTTCATGTGACTGACCTGGGTCCAATCCCCAATTATATACATACATATACATATATATTTACATATATATTTATATAATGTTGAATTAAAACAAGAGTTTCAGGAAACACCACTTAGCCTTACAACTTATACACACTAATATTTTCTTTCTGTTCCACTCTCGTCTAGCCTAACCTGTTCTCTTTAGTCTAGCATAGTCTAGACTAAATTTGGTATCCTACCCTGTTTCACTACTGCAAATTTGAGTCAAGTCACTAAGCTAATTTATGAATGAGTCTCAAACCATACTTGAACCCTGTTTAGGAAACCACTGTATTTGGTCATTTTTCTTTTTTTTCAAGAGCTTTTTGTTTCTATATAGAGAAGGTTTTAGTGTGTGTGTGTGTGTGTGTGTGTGTGTGTGTGTGTACACTGTAGTGCTTTGTTTTTTCTCACTTAGAATGATACTACAAATGGTTTCTTATGCCATAAAAATATATACTCTAGAAGCTTTTTATGGAATATGGCCTCTCAAGCAGTGCTCAGAGTCCCAGCGGACATTCTGGCAATATTTGGACAATTTGGCCGGAGGGTTTGATGCTAGGGTCCAAGAATTTAGAACTTCTCAAGCCACTCAGACAATCAGGGCCATCTTACAATACTTGAGGTCTTCCAGCACCACAGCCAGAGAGCAGTGAGGTACTGGACTTTCCAACTCAGGGTTTTAGCAAGTTCTCCTGACCAATGAGCTATCTCCCTGTCCCCTTCATAAGTGTATTAAACGGTTGCACAGTATTTCTTGATACATACAGTATTGCAACCAAGTTGTTGCAACAAATATCATTGTGTACAATTTTTGCTTGTATTTTATATTTTCCGACCTAGACTGGTTCACCCCTCCTTAGGCAACCTGGTGGTCCTCCGCTCCCGGAGGGTCACCATATTAATGCCGAACTTAGTGCAGACACCCGATCAGCATAGCTCACTGTAAGTGTACATGTCGGTTTTTTTTTTTTAATTTTAATCTGTAGCTCCCAGTCAGAACCTCTATTTCTAAGTGTGATATGTTCCAAAAATAACAGAAAGATACAGAGCTGATACATGTAGAGTAAATTTTTATGTCTCATATAATTGAAATCTAAGTAGATTAATGTTTTCATTTCTATTATATAGTATGTGAATTATCTATCATATGTGAATTGTCAATTGTGAGGTACACATTTTATCATCGTTCCAATTTTAGTATATGTGCTGCCGAAGCGAGCACCTGGCTGGCGCGATAGCACAGCGGTAGGGCGTTCGCCTTACAAGCGGCCAACATGGCCGACCCGAGTTCGATTCCTCCGCCCCTCTCGGAGAGCCCGGCAAGCTACCGAGAGTATTCGATATGCCAGACACAGTAACAACAAAGTCTCCAATGGAGACGTTACTGGGCCCGCTCGAGCAAATCGACGATCAACGGGAGGGCCTTTACCTTTACCTTACATTTTATCATTATAAAAGTTTATGTATATCTGTGGTGCCAGGGAGATGGCTCACAGGACTGAGCACATGTTTTGCACACAGGAGGTACAGATTAGATCCCCAACATATGGTTCTCTGAGTAACAAACTGGGACCAGTTTATAAGCACTGCCGGTTATAACCTCAAACCAAATAAAATATTTGAATGAATTAACTAAAATTAAAAGTTTAGATATGTTAAATAAATTAGTAATCACTGTTTTTTAAATTTTTGTTTTAACTGTCCATTGTTGCATGATTATATTTTAGTCTTCTAGCAATTTATTTTAAAGATATGTTTATCAACCACACTCCCATTTTCTTTTCTAACATCTGAAGTTAATTATCTGTTCCTGTAGCTTTGGAAATATATCAGAATTTACTTTGTAACTTCATGATCAGCTCCTGTATAGAATGTTTACAGGAGGAAAAATTCAATTATAAAGAAAATAACGTTTTCTTAATAAGGTCTTCAAACTATTAGCTTCATGATTTTTTCTATATATTTGCTTAGATTTTCGATGAAGATTCCCACTACCACTGTGCAATGATGGTCAACATCCCAAAGTCACGTTTTATTGGAACATGGAATTTTACTGCCTGCAGTGAACACCATACTCTGTTTCTCTGTCAGAAATATTCAGGTATGGATTATTATGTAGGTAACTAGGACTTTATGCTGCTACTTATGTGTATGTGTATATATATATATATATCTTACTTTTTAATAAAAGCTTAAGAATGAATAATAGCATGCCTCATGAGCAGAGGAGAGAAGGCAGATGGAATAGAGAAGGGATCACTAAGAAAATGATGGCTGGAGGAATCAGTCGGGATGGGAGATGTGTGCCGAAAGTAGATAATGGACCAAACATGATTACCTCTCAGTTTCTGTATTGCAAACCATAATGCCCAAAAGTAGAGAGAGAGTATGGGGAATATTTTCTTCCATGGAGGCAGGGGGAGGGTGGGGAAGGGGGTTGTACTGGGGAGATTGGTGGTGGGGAATGTGCACTGGTGAAGGGATGGGTATTTGATCGTTGTGTGGTTGTAACCCAAACATGAAAGCTTGTAACTTTTTCATGGTGATTCAATATTTTTTTTAAAAAAAGGGTGAATATTAACTCACAATCATGTACCTTAAAACTTCAGTTGAATAAATCTATTTTGACTTAGTGAACCAGATGATCTGAAACAGAATGCTATTTTTTTAAGGACCAGCACTATGCTTAATAAAGTATCAAAATTAAGCTTCAAATGAAATTTGTCAATAGTAGTTGTCTACTGGTAATAAGTTATGGTTGACTTGTGTTACTTATGAATATAAATTTTATAAACATATATGAAAATTTTTATTATGACTTTATATCATGGTAATAGGGCTGGAGCGATAGCACAGCGGGTAGGGCGTTCGCCTTACAAGCGGCCAACATGGCCGACCCGAGTTCGATTCCTCCGCCCCTCTCGGAGAGCCCGGCAAGCTACCGAGAGTATTCGATATGCCAGACACAGTAACAACAAAGTCTCCAATGGAGACGTTACTGGGCCCGCTCGAGCAAATCGACGATCATGGTAAAAGGAAGAAAAACTTGAAGTTTTTAATATAGTCTAGCATAGAATTGTTGTTTGGGTTTGGTTTGGGGCCACACACAGTTGCTTGCAGTAGTGCTCCAGAAACTACGTGGTTCCAGAAATGAAACCTGGGATTCTGCCTGAGCAGCATGTGCTCCAGACCTTGAGCCATCTCCTCAGCGCATGAATGTTAGTTATTAAACTTAGAAGTAAAAAAGGATGTGTCACTTTATAAACATATTCTGTATTTCAGATAAAAAATAAAATATATAAATAAAGGAGCTGGAGTGATAGTATAATGTGTAGGGCATTTGCCTAGCATCTGGCCAACCTGGGTTTAATTCCCGATACCCGAGATGGTCCCTCATGCCCAACAGGAGTAATTCCTGAGTGCAGAGCCAGTACTAACTTCTGAGAATTGCTGGCTATGGCACCCAAAATAAAATAATACAAAACAATATACATGTACACACACATATATAATTTGAATCATCCATGTTTTCAATAAAAATATTTTTATGGATCTCAGTGCATTTTAAACAAATCAGTTTTTAAACCTTTGTTATACAGTTAGAATCTTAAATAGATTTTCCATGTGCTTTTAAAGAACTTTTTTTTTTAACTGAGTGGTCTTTTCATTTTTATCAGCTTTTTGTAACTGGCTTGTTCAGAAAAGTAGTGTTTAGCAATAATTCAAATACAATTTACCTCTTATGTAAGGCTTTTTACATTTTTTCATAAGAGCTGTCCAGGATAAAATTTTTGTAAGCAAACACCTAACACATTCACTTGTTGAAGCAGTTCAGAGAAGACATTTGACCCCATCCTGATTTGGTAACCTTTTTGTAGGTTTTTTTTTTTGTTTGTATCTTTTCCCTTCATAAATTTGATCAACTTAAAACAGAGTTTTGCTCCAATTTTAGAAAACCATTCATTTGACACAAGATATATTACAAAATATACCTGTTTCTTCATGTTTTTTTTCTGTTTGGGGGCCACATCTGGCAGTGTGTAGGACTTATTCCTGGCCCTGCACGCAGAGATCATTCCCGGCAGAACTCCAGGAATTATATGAAGTACTGAGGATTAAATCCAGGTTGGCTGCTTGCAAGGCAAGCATCTTACATACTCTACTATTGTTCAGATGCCAAAATATGCTCATTTCTTCCACTCTTAATAAGTAGACAAATAATTTCTAAGGTAAATTAAAAATATGGGGAGAAATTTGGCAAAAGTTCTATGATTTGACGGTTTTTGTGTTGCTCTGTTTTTTATGTACAGAAATGGAAGACATACAGACCTTGAAGAATGCTTCAGAAACTATAAAGTATCTCAATAATCTGTATAAAATAATCCTGAAGAATCTGACTTGGTTTGATGCTCTGACTGAGTGTCACAAAGCAAATATGCAACTGGTTAGCATCACAGACCCTTACCAGCAGGCATTCCTAACTGTGCAGGCCATCCAGCATAACTCCTCTTTATGGATTGGACTCTCCAGTCAAGATGTAAGTTTTCAGGGCAGGTGTTGCAACTGCTATAGTTGGATAATGGAATATGACATTTCTTTATTTATTTATTTATTTATTTATTTATTTATTTTGGTGGGGTTGCATGCCTGCCAATGCTTAGAGGTTATTCCTGCCTCTGCACAGAGGAATTACTCTTGACAGTGCTAGGGCAACCATATGGAATACCAGGAATTGAACCACATTTGACTACATGCAAGGAAAATGTCCTACCCATTGTACTATTGTTCCAGCCCAGAATGAAACATTTTTTATATGCATAGAACCTCTCATATCAAACTAAAAGAAACCTAAGATCAGAAAACTTAAAAATTCCACTGAATAAATTTCATGAATTGAATAATTTTTAATGGCAGTGATCTTTCCACAATTGAAAGACTTGATTTCTTATTATTAAGAAAAAGTTCAATGGACATATGTAGTTGAGCAATTCCTTATATTTATTTGAATCAAAGACTGAGCTATAATCAGGAGCTTCTATGTTCCTTTAGCCATCAAAAAGAGGAGGAAAAATTTTTTAAGTATATGGAGTTGGGCAGGTGTAAAATTCTATGATTAATGCCCTTTCAGAATCAGCAGAGTGAAATTAAGCCACTCTACAAAGAGATTAGAATAGTGTTTCACTACATATCAAGTCCCAGTCCTGGATAGATATAGAGAACGTGTGTGTGTGTGTGTGTGTGTGTGTGTGTATGTGTGTGTATGTGTGTGTGTGCTGGTTGGTTTTTTAAAAATGAATCTGAAGAGTTCCTCTCAGCATTATAGGATGCCTTTTGCTTCTTTTCTAAGCCTTCTGTACAATAATTTGACATCCTGCATGCTGAGATATATCAAAAGGTATGATATAAGGCTAAATGTCACATTTAAAACTAAATAGAAGTTCTGTTACTTGTCTTTATTCAAGTTCATCACAGTCATATATAGCCAGCAGTCTCACAATCAGCATTTGAATCCAGATCCAAGAATCCACAAAGACAGTTTAGCTTCTCTACTATATCACTTCAAATGAGCATCATTCTTAAAATATTCTTGCTAATTTGAGAGCTTAAATATAATATTCTCACTTAGATTATCTGATTTCTTTATTTGTTTGGATTATTAGTACAGCCTTGCATGGGTCCAACCTGGGTTCAGTTGCTGGCACCCCGTAGGATCCCCTAAAACCTGTCAGGAATGATCCCTGAGCACATAGCCAAAAATAAGCCCTGAGCACCTACAGGTATGGCCCACAAAACAAACAAAAAATACATAGGGTAAGCAAATATTTTTATACAAGTCATAAGGTTAGAAAAAATTATATGAAGACATTGATTGATAAGCTATCTAAGGCTATACACATTTGGCACTGTGTGAGGGGTGCCAGTTACAGGAATGTTTTGTGAACTTGACTTGTGCAATGTAGACTTATTAGTTAGATAAATGACTCCTAGATCATTGTTTCTAATCCAGTCTCAGAGAGATATGATTAATAGCAAACAAGGAAGAGTCCGTTGCTGTACTAAGTAAACCTAAGTTATATATGTATTGTAGTAACATGCACTTGGTTTAAGAAAATGTGAATGGAGATAATTTTGTCCACAATTGAAAATTAAACAGAGTTGAACTGGAGAATGAATGAGAAAACCTACAATATATTACCATGGGCAAATCTTATTTTCATTGCCACTAGTAATCTTCAGAATCTCAGTTTAAAGAAGTAGTGATGTGTATGCTTCTATGCATATCTTAAAGAATGCTCACTTCGAGTCTCTGTTTATCCCAAAATATACTCCCAAATCAAGCCAAATCACCAATATGATTGAGTTACTTACCTACATTCACAGCATCAACTGCTTTAAAATATCAGCTCATTTAAAATGTACTTACATTGTGCACAATTAGCATCATACTCTTCTGTGACATCTCCCCCACTTAATAATTTAGATCTTGCCCCTTAACCTATTTTCATTTTTCCTTCCATTTTTCATTTGAACATATTCTCTGTCGCCATTTATTATGTTTATTTTGTTTCTTCAAAAGCAGTTTTAGGGATAGGGAGACAGTTCAAAGGATTGGAATGCATGTTTTGCTTAGGGAACCCTGGGTTCAATCCCCTCCATCACATGGTTCCCCAACCATTCTCAATGTGGGGAAGGGGGAAGGAGAGTGAGTGAGAGAAAGAGAGAGAGACAGAGAGTACCCACATAAGCTGCCTTAAATCTTTGGAACAGAAAGAGTTAAATAAACAAATTAAAATCAATGGGAAGGTATTAGGTTTTAAATACAGTAGTAACAGTAATAGATTTTGACTTAAGAAAAAAATATGCTAGGCAGAGTTGGGGAAAAGTAAACATTTCAAGAGCTAAGAGACCCTTTAGAGGCTTTCCCCCAAATTTATGCAGAAAAATGTGAGACTAACAGAATGTTTTCAGTATCTGAGATATAGCAGTTCTTTAAAGTCTTAGACTCTAATCTAGAGTGTTGACTGTAGAGCATTCAAGTAAGTGAAAGTGAAATTACATAGAAGTTGAAGAAGTCAGAAAGGTCTGGAAACTGGAAGAATGATTCCCAGAAACACTGATGTCCCTTAGTCAGCTAGGACCAGAGAAGCATGGCTCTAGCACCTGGAGAACAGACCTGCCGCTCTAGTAACATCAAGGGGCTGCTCAGACCTGTACTTTACAATCCATCTTCTATGTAAAGCTTTCATATGTTCTTTGGGTGGTCAAGCCCATGTTAAGATGTTAAGATAGGTGGTCACAGACTTACAACGCACAGAATATATATCATGCATGAATAAGCTTCTCAAAGACACGTGAAAGCAGCAGGGTGAGATGCAGGATGAAGAGGAAGGGCACTGAGATTTATGTAGCTCTTCTAATGTACAGGTAGCCACAACTTATGTGTTTTGCACATGTTGTCAAATTTATTCTGGCCTCATGAGGTTCAGTGACATCCATTTAGTGGGTAAGGAGATGAAAACTTGGCAGGATAAAACTCATAAAAAAAGAAAGACTCATAAATGACTGAAGCAGAATTTAAAACTAGGTATCTTAGATTTGAAGCCCATCTTCTTTCCACTGAACCATATTGTCTCTAACTTGATGGTCTTTACTCCATTTTAGCTTTCTGATTTCCAGCAACTAACAGTTTTAGTTATGTGTGAGGACATAACTAAAGAACACTAGGCCTAGTGGCTTGGATAAGAATCCCAGCAATGAAGGTTATATTGTGTCACTTATTCCATACTACATGGCTTCAGTTTCTTCATCTGTAAAATAAACATAATAATAATAACTATCTCTTACTGTTATGAGGATTAAATGAAGTATTTTTTCTGGGTTTTTTTGTTTGTTTGTTTGTTTGGGGGCCATATCCTGCAGTGCTCAGGGAATATTTCTTGCTCAGTGCTCAGAAGTTACCCCAGGCAAGTGCTCATGGAGACCATATGTGGTGCTGAGGATTTTAATCAGGATTAGTTATCTTAAAGGCAAGTGCCTTACGTCCTGTATTGTCTCTCTGGCCCCATGATAATATTTGTAGAATACTTAGAACAATGTCCAGCACACAGTGCTTATAAGTGTGTGTTAAATATGTGGTAAAGTGAAAATTATTAGGCTGACCATGAGGGTCAAAAATACATACTAATAAATGAAATATTGTGACTTGAAATGTATGTCTGTTCCTTATAGGATGAACTCAATTTTCATTGGTCAGATGGAAAACATCTTCAGTTTAGTCGCTGGGATGATAATAATGAGCAACTTGAAGCTTGTGTAGTGTTAGACACAGATGGATTCTGGAAAACAGCAGAGTGCGATGTTTATCAACCGGGTGCTATTTGCTACTATCCAGGAAGTATGTTTATTTCAAATATTTTAATTTGTATATTATTATCAGTCTCATGAATAGAATTTTGGAGAAATATTTTAATTCAATTTTAAAATTGTTAAGAAATCAAAATTGCCCTTTTTACAATATGTATTCAATTAACTGCATGTTAAATATTTTCAGTAATGTCACTTTTGAAATGTTTATTTTTTAGCCAGCTGAAGATGATTATTGAAACTTTAAAGACCCTAATACCTTCATCTATATACATTTTGCATTTATATTTTTATCTCGGGCCAGAGTGATAGCATAGCAGGTAGAGCATTTGCCTTGCAAGCAGCTGACCTGGGTTCGATTCCTCCGCCCCTCTTGGAGAACCTGTCAAGCTACCGAGAATATTCCTCCTGCACAGAAAGCCTGGCAAGCTACCCGTGACATATTCAATATGCCAGAAACAGTAACAAGTCTCACAATGGAGATGTTATTGGTGCCCACTCCAGCAAATCGATGAACAACGGGAGAACAGTGCTACAGTGCTATTTTTATCTTGTTCTTGCTCTTTTTTTTTTTTCAGTTTTTGGTCCACATTGCTATAGATAAAAATAGCTGTGGAGAGCTGGGCAATTCGCTTAGAGGTACATGCTTTGTGCAAAAACCTGTGTTTGATCTCTGTACCACATGCTCCACCGAGCACCATAGAGTATAGTGCTGGTGGCCCCCTGCGTTGCTGGAATCAAGCATTCCCTCATCACCAGGCTCTAGCATTGAACCATAAAACCCAGTTGGCTGAGTATTGCCAGTAATAGTCCCCAAATCCCCTGAGCACTGCTTTTGAGTCCCTCCCCTTTACACCCTCAAAAGAGAGTTCAGGCTCATGAGAAATGACAGTAAAGAGCTGAATGAGATTCAAGAGCCCAAAGATAATCTCTCTTTACCTATCCTCTCTGTATCTGTCTATGGACCTGCCTTTTTCTCTTTATATGATTTCTGCTTCTTTCTTTTTGTGTTGAAATGTGAGGACTCTCCAGCTTCTAGTTATAACCACAGTGGAAGTCAAATTAACTAATTCTGAGATCATATTTCACAGAGAGAGAATCTAATGGACTGAGTTTGAGTCAGGTGCTTATCTCCAGCCCAATCAGAGGAAAGTGGTTTTAGAACCACTAGGAAATCCACATTTTGTAGCAGAAACTAAACACTGCTTCACAGATAGAACTGTGAGTTGCAGAAATATGAATAGTCTCTGCTATTTATGTTAAATCAGTTTTGTTTCTAATAGAGTATTATAATATTTTAGCTCTATATTGTGTAGCCTTCTCATAAAATGTGGGAACCCATAGAGTTTTCTAAGTAATAGGTTTTAAACTACTTTTTGTAACTAAAGCAGTAATTCATCTAAATTATTAATTCATTTAAATTTTGCTTTAAAATTAGAGAAGAAATAAGAAACTTGATTTTTTGAGTGATATATTGGTGCCTGTTATTAATGGATGTATAGTTTTTCTTTGATGTTCAATAATGGGGAAGGAAGACAGAAAATGCATTTAAACTGATATTATTGATTTTTATATTTTCCTACTCAGTCTGAAGCAAGGAAAAGAAAATTGTGATAATTTCCTTCCTATGAAAGCCAGTTAATAGGTCACACTATATTTTAATATAAACAGAGCACGCATTGCTAAGCTATTATTTCCTGACTTCCTGGATATGTCCTATAAATCAAGTATAATTACTATGAACAGGATTTAACATTTATACCTGAAATAAGGATTCTTTCCATTAATTCTTTTTTCTAGATGAGACTGCAAAAGAGGTCAAACCCACTTACAACATTCAATGTCCGTCTCCTGTTCTAAATACTCCATGGATACCATTTCAGAATAGTTGTTACAATTTCCTGATTACAAAGAATAGACACACAACAATAACACAAGAGGAAGTTCACTCTAAATGCCAGAAATTGAGTATGTATATTTTATTGCTATTATATAATGTATTATGCTCATTTTAAAAAGTTCAGCTCAATGTATTATAATTGTTTCCAATTTGCTGGTAACAGGATTTCAAAAATATGTCTCCTGATTTTACATTATCAATGTTTAGGTGTTGAAATTTGTGTTTAATTAAAATGGGTGGTTCAGCAATAACCTGCTCATTGCAGAACTCATTACATTTTTGCATATTTTAAACAACAAAATGAATTCTACTTTTTTAAAAAACAGGAATTACTGTAGACTGCATATCAAAGGACTGCGTATCAAGCCAAGTTTGGCTATGGGCAAAGAGAAACTAGGTTTGTCTGAGTGGTTAAAAGCATAGATAAATCACAAAGAAACAGTCCTGCTTGAAAGAAATGCACATTTCACATTTTCATTTCTTAATATTCTATAGATATTTCCTATGAGATCCACCTAAAATTTGTTATTTCTAAACCACAAACCTTTGAATTTTTTGTAAATTTTCTATAGAAAATATCAAATAATTATTCCCCAAATTGTGCTCTCTAGAATACTAGTCTAGAAAGATATTATACAAAGAAGGGTTCTTAGAACAAGACTGAGAAGCATCATACACTACTCCAAATCTGCCGAACACATCATAATTTAAATTAAGTAACTGTGTGTAGCTAATTGTAAATTAATTTGATAATTAAGTTTTAAGTAAGTTGAACAAGTGATAAGTAGTTGTATAAATTTGTGACTCTCTTTTTCTTTAATAGATCCCAAATCACATATTCTGAGTATTCGAGATGAAAATGAGAATAATTTTGTTCTTGAACAACTTCTACACTTCAATTATATGGCTTCATGGGTCCTGTTAGGTCTCACTTATGAAAGTAAGTTCTAAATATACTTATTTTCCCTACTTATATCCATACTATATTCAAAACTACTTCTTTATCGATTTTTAAAGTGTCTTTATTAAATATACACAATTTAATTGTGTCCTTAGCATAATTTATATACATTACCAGGACAGTTGTGATTTGATTTGGGGGACAGAGTCACCTAAGTCCTACTCAGGGTGCCCAGGGATCACTTCCAATAACTCCAGACCAACTAGGTTAGATAGTTGGTGAGAGGACCCTATGTTACCACTTTCATTTTGTTGCATGTGGCCAACCAGTTTTCCCAAAACTTGAAGCCTTCCTTGCTCCAGTTCATGGATAAACAACAAATTTAGTGTAAATATAGCGCTTATTAAGTTAATTTACATTCATTGTTTCATTACTTCAGTATCCAAAATAGTATTTAATCCCAGAGCACCACAGGTGTGACCTAAAAAATATAAATATAATCTTAAAATTAAGGGTTTTTTTTAAATAAGACAAAAGAACAAGATACTTTCTTTTTTTTATTGAATCACCCTGAGATACAGCTAGAAAGCTTTCATATTGGAGTTTCAGACATACAAAGATCCAACACGCATCCCTCCACCAGCCTACATTTTCCACCACCAATGTCCCCAGTATCCCTACCACTCCCCACACCCCATCCCACACCTCCCACTACCTCTATGGCAGACACTTTCCCTCTGACTCTCTTTCTACATATGGGCATTATGGTTTGCAGTACAGATAATGAGAGGTTATCACATTTGGTCCTTTATCTACTTTCAGCACACATCTCCTATCCCAAACAATTCCTCCGACCATCATTGACTTAGCAATCCCTTCCCTTTCCAGCTGTCACCTCCCCCAGCTCCTGTGGCAGGCTTCCAAATATGGAGCAATATTACTTGCCCTTGTCTCTACTGTCTTTGGGTGTCAGTCTCATATTATAGAACAAGATATATTCTGTGTTCTAGAAAGCACTTCTCTAAAGCTCACCTAACTGTAGAATTCCTTTGAATCATCTTCTTTATAAAAGTTTGTGATATATATATAGAACATTTCAAGCAGCAAATAAGTTTAGTATAAACATAGTGTTTATTAATTAATTTACATTTATTGTTTTATTATGACTATAAAGAAGCAAAAAGTGCAACATGCACACAACACAGTGCTTCCTTGTAACAGTTCTAGAATTAAATATTTAGGCATATTGATGTAAGAGATTCAAAAGAAGGTGGAAGTAATCAGGACAACAAGGTATATATAGGTGATAACCTATATACAACCTGTATAATCTATCTGTAAGTGATATGACTCTTCATCACTGTATCACTGTATACTGTCATCCTATTGTTTATCGATTGCCTTGAGCAGACTCCAGTAACATCTCCTTCGTCCAGGCCCTGAGATTTTAAAAAGTACCGCATTTGAGGCTCTTTCAGGGCCAGGAGAACGAGACCCATCATTGTTACTGGTTGTTGGCATATTGAATACGCCACGGGGAGTTTGCCAGACTCTGCCATGTGGGCAGGATACTTTCAGTAACCTGCCAGGTTCTCCAGAGTAAGAACTAGATAATAAGATGTCGCAGCCATGCACCTCCGGGAGCAGGGTTTTATAGTCGCTGGGTCTTGGCCGTTGATGGGATTACATGGTGCAAGGGGCAGTTGGTGGGTGTAATGCCTATATTCTGGAAGATGGAGGATCTGGGTGGACTATGACTCTTCATAACAGTTCATAATTTCAATATTTCTCTTAATTTCTCTTAATTTCTCATAATTTCAAACTTTCTGACAGTTTTGTTGAGATATATATTACATACCTCACAATTTAGCCATTTATTGTTTATTCACAATTTAACTGACTTTGAGTGTACTCATAGAAATATGCGACCATCACTTCTACAAAAACAAATACTATCCTCATGAGACATACCTTCTCATTTCCTATCCCATCTCCCAACTTTCAAGTGCCACTAACCTACTTTTTGTCTCTACAGATTCACTATTCTGGATATTTCATATAAGTGATATACAATTTGTTATTTTTTGCAGCAGTGGGGATTGAGCCATACATAATTGGGGGGGGGGGGGCTGTGATTGATTTCTAATTCACATAATGGTTTCAAAGTTTATGCATATAGTCCTAAACCTCCTATCAGTATATACTGATTTATATATGAGTGTGTGATCCCCGCCTACTAGAATATGGAGGATCTGGGTGGAGGATGCTCAGCCCCGATCCAAGTAGGCTTGGAGATCTCAGTCCCGGTACCCACGTGCCTTTGTTCCTCTGCCGGTACCTTCATGTGTGCGGAGAGTGGTCTCAGCATGGTGGTGGCTGGTTCTGAAGGTCTTTGGCTGCTGGAGCCCTGGTTGGGGCGGGGAGGGAAACTCAACCCGCTCCCCTCCAAGGGGCCCCCTGGCTCTGTGTAATCCCATCAACGGCCAAGACTCAGAGACTATAAAACCCAGCTCCTGGAAGAGAACAGCACAGAGTCTCTTGCCCCCGCACCTGGCTATCCTCGCCGGGGCCCCTTGGAGGGGAGCAGGTTGAGTTTCCCTCCCCACCCCGACCAGGGCTCCGGCAGCCAAAAACCCCTAGAACCAGCCACCACCATTCTGAGACCACTCTCCGCACTCATGAA
Source organism: Sorex fumeus (assembly GCF_029834395.1). Taxonomy (NCBI): domain Eukaryota; kingdom Metazoa; phylum Chordata; class Mammalia; order Eulipotyphla; family Soricidae; genus Sorex; species Sorex fumeus. Next base: position 12,026,467 of record NW_026606066.1, on the reverse strand, counting down.
GGTACCGGCAGAGGAACAAAGGCACGCGGGTCCCCGGGCTGAGATCTCCAAGCCTACTCGGATCAGGGCTGAGCATCCTCCACCCAGATCCTCCAAATTCCAGTAGGCGGAGGTCACACCCACCAACTGGCCCCCTGGCGCCGTGTAATCCCATCAGCGGCCAAGACTCAGAGACTATAAAACCCAGTTCCCAGAAGCGTGCGACATCTTATTATCTCATTCCTACTTTGGACAAATTGGCAGGCTACCAAAAGTAACCTGACACACGGCAGAGTCTGGCAAACTCCCCATGGTGTACCCAATATGCCAAATACCAGTAACAATGATGGGTCTCATTCTTCTAACCCTGAAAGAGCCTTGAATATGGCACTTTTTAAAAAATCTCACGGCTAGGATGAAGGAGACGTTACTGAGGCCTGCTCGAGGCAATCGACGAATAACAGGATGGTCATGATCGTGATATATGAGTATGGACATACCACTTTTGTTGAGGAGGGTTGGTTTGGGGCCACACATGGCAGTTATAAATACTTACGCCTAGCTCTGTGTTCAGTTATTCACTCCTGGTAAAGCTTAGAGTACCATATGCAATGTCAGGTTAACCACATGCAACCTTTAGATGGTGAGGAAATAGAAAAACCATAGCTGAGTTTGGGTATTAACCTCACAACTGTAATTTAGTTCTTGATTTAATCTCTATGCATAGAAAAAAATCTTTCCTTTAGGTAATTCCCTTATGTGGACTGACAAGACCAGGCTGTCATATACAAACTGGAAAAGAGGGAGACCAGATATAAAGAATAACAAGTTCTTTGCTGGCTTGAATACCGAAGGCTTGTGGGATATTCAGCCCTTTAATGTTATTGAAGAAACGCTGTATTTTCAACAGCATAGCATTCTTGCTTGTAAGATTGAAATGGGTAAGTACACTAATGTTTAAATTCCTTACTGTTATTTAGGCCTTCCCCTTCTCTTAGTTGTTGCAGTGACGAGGTTCTTACACCTAGTTGAAGTGCTTGTGGGGGAGGTTGCACTTTACTTGTAGTTCTTGCATACCCTTGATTGTGGAGTAGATCACACACTTTTGCTATGTCACCAGTGATCCTATCTGTAGGGATCTCACCTGGCATGCAGAATGGTGGTAGAGATCAATCTCAAAGCATGCAAAGCAGCTGCTGTGCCACTGAGTCACATCTCCATCCCACTTTGCGTTATTTATTTTGTGTAGGTTATTCCTAGATTATTTAATATTGGATTAAATAGTTGAAGAAGTAAAAGTGATTAATAAAAACAGGAATAATGAAAAAATGGAGTGCATTAGAGGTAAATACTGGTTGAACATTAAGATATTGACACATAAATGTTACATATAAAATACATTAACACATAAATGTTATATATAAAAACATATACCTTGTTGTATATCTTTATACATAACAAAGTGTACTTGGGTAGATTTTTGGTATCCTCAGTTAAAAAAAATGAATATCTTTCAATATTGTCTAATTACTTAAATCGGTTTTTAAATATGTCAGCCTTTAAAAGGCTCATAGCAGGGCCTGAAGAGAATAAGCTACTTACCTTGCACCTTGTACAAAACTGACCTGGGTTCACTCCCTAGAACCTGGTAAGGTCAGTTAAGGTCGGATCCTTAACTTAGAGTTAAGGTTGAATTCAACCCAGTTTAAGGTTGAATTCAAGAGTGATCCCTGAGAACACAACCAGGATTAAACCCTGAGCACTATTTAGTATGTCCCCAGTCCCCCCCTCAAAAAAAAGCTTATAGCTTAAATGTTTGAGGCTTCTCTACTGACACAAAGCTCATAGCCTCAATGTTATTATTAAGGCTTTATTTTTAATTTTCATGACCTTGACAGTTTTGTAAAAACACTGGTCATATATTTGTAAAATTTAGATTGACCATGTTGTTTTTTTCTCATTATTAAATTGGGGTTCTGGAATAAGGGTTTGAGGGAAATCGACAGAATTGATATCATATGGAAGATATCACATCACTTATTACTGTTGATTTTAATCTTTATCACATGGTTCAAGGTAATGTCTATTAGCTTACTTCACTATGAAGTTACTCCTTTTTCATTTTTCATACTGTATTCTTATAAGGACATAAAGTCACTGCTCAATCCACACTTAGATAATACAGAGTTGTCCTGAATGGGAAAAATAAATATATAAATTATTTGGAATTTTATTGAACACAACTGTCTATTCTCCCAAGTTTTAAAATATATTCAATCATTATTACATAAGTATGAGCTCATGGTTATGTCTTTTATACTTTAGGTTATAATGCAATGTTATTTATTACACTGCTTAAATTGTTTCAGTTTTGATCATTGGGAGCTATTTCATTTGGCTCCAATGTCCCTTTGAAATACCCTTGTATTAGTGGTTTTGTTGTTATTATAAGTGTGTTTTCAATAGTCTTTTCCCTGTTACCTTATTTAAGTCTTAATCTTATGTGTTCTAAATTTAGAAGACCTAGTTACCCAATAGGCTCTCTGGCTCTTTTAATTCAGAAGAATCTTCTCGGTGAGTCCTGAATATGTCAGTAGTTCATTCTTTCCCTTCCATTAAAGTGCTGTTTTCTGTTCCCAACTAATAAGTGAGCTCTGGAGCCAGAGCAATATGCGTAGGGCATTTGCCTCACAAACAGCCAGTCCAGGTTTGAGCATTCCATATGGTTCCCTGAACCTGCCAGGAGTGATCCTGAGAACAGAGCCGGGTGTAAGCCCTGAGCATTGCCAGGTGTAGCCAAAAAAATAAAAGTGAGCTCTTTAGATAAAAACAATGATTTTGGTTTTATTTAATCACCAAAACATTATAATATTAAGAATTTATATATATGCTATATCAATAAAGAATAAAGAATTTGACCTTCCCTTTTAAAAAGAAGTCCAATCATTTATAACTTTTGAAAAATCCAATCTTATGCAATATATTGATTTTAATAACTGTAATTACTAATATTTTAAATTTTGATATTATAGTTGACTACAAGGAAGAATATAATACTACTCTGCCACAGTTTATTCCATATGAAGATGTTATTTATAATGTTATTCAAAAAAAGTTAACATGGTATGAAGCATTACAAACATGTTATCAAAATGGAGGTCATTTAGCAAGTGTTCATGACCAAAAAGGCCAGCTCTTCCTAGAAGATATTGCAAAACGTGATGGATATCCACTGTGGGTTGGGCTCTCAAGTCATGATGTAAGTCTTTTTTGTTTCTAAAAATTTTTCAGATTTGTTTTTTTAGCTGTTGGAAATTTGAGCACAAGATAATAATCTGAAGTGTAATATCAGATCAAGTTCCGGGACTAATTTGTTTAGTTCATTTTTAAAATGCTTAAATATATTTCTTATCTTTTCACAACAAATAGAAAACCATAATTGTGGCCTGCGGTGATAGCATGCCTTTATGCAAACCAATCTCAGTTCATCTCAACACTGCAGTGTCCCCCAAATACCCCAAGAGTTTTTACTAACACAGAGCCAGAAATAAGCTCTGAGTACTATTGGGTAGTACTCATAAAATAAACACAAAAATAAAATAAACATTTAGGTAAAAGGTAAAGGCCCTCCCGTTGATCGTCGATTTGCTCGAGCGGGCCCAGTAACGTCTCCATTGGAGACTTTGTTGTTACTGTGTCTGGCATATCGAATACTCTCGGTAGCTTGCCGGGCTCTCCGAGAGGGGCGGAGGAATCGAACTCGGGTCGGCCATGTTGGCCGCGTGTAAGGCGAACGCCCTACCCGCTGTGCTATCGCTCCAGCCCGATAGCACAGCGGGTAGGGCGTTCGCCTTACAAGCGGCCAACATGGCCGACCCGAGTTCGATTCCTCCGCCCCTCTCGGAGAGCCCGGCAAGCTACCAAGAGTATCCGATATGCCAGACACAGTAACAACAAAATAAACATTTGAGAAAGAAAATTATTCTTGAGTAGTGCACTATGGCAAATGACCTAGACAGCTTTGTACTGCACAATACCAGGCCATCCTAAGAACCTAGTAGATTAATATATGTACACTACTCCTGTAACATATTTGGGAGTTTTTTTCTTATTGAACTATTGTGAAGTACACAGTTACAAAGTTATTCATGGTTGAATTCCAGGAATACAATGTTTCAACACCAGTCCCTTCAATTGCGTTCACTTCCCTTCATCAAATTTTCCCAGTTTCCCTCCTGCCACCCTTAACCAGCTTCTAATATGGCAGGCACCATTTTCTTCTTCCTCTTTTTTTCTTTAAAATATTTGGTTCAGACCAATTGAAAAGAGAGTGAAAAGGAATAGCATAGAATCAATAAAAACCTCTGAGTTCTTATACTAATAGCTTGGTTTATTAGTATTAGGTCTTCCATTTATGTATTAAGTGTTAAATAAAAGTGTTAGCATTAATAAATATATGTTTTCTTCCCATTTTTACTTACAAGTTAGCATTATTTGAGATTAATTTTGTGCTTATGCTAGTAAAAATGTCTTTTGTGTCTCAGTTTGAATGCAATTAATTTGTATATTCACATATATAGTCATGTTGCATATATAAAAATGGACCTCTATTGAGATTCAAATTAAAAGCTAAATTTAAATAGTCTTAAAACAAAATGGAGGGGGGGAAAGTTAAAAAGGATGGTAAATTCTGATTATAAAAAAAGAAAAATTAAAAAGTAATCTTCCTTTTTGAGTTTCTTGGGAAGTATTTTCTTGCTCGAGCTCTTGCTGCTAGATGACTTCTCAGTTATCAGAAAAGGTATCCAGACATCCACACCACAAAAACTATAGAACTAAAACAACAACAACAACAACAAAACAACATTTAGTATAAAATGAAGGTTGGGTAGTAGATCTATAACTGTGACAAATGGAAGTCATTTGCACATCATTTAATTTCAAGTATTATATAAACTCATGCTATTGGTGTTCCATAAACAATAGTGTAAATTTAGAGAATTGAATAATTCTGTCTCTAAATTTACAGTCCTACTTGAATTGTGCCCGATCAAATGTCTCAATTGAGTATATAAAAAAGTGAATTCCCGTGATACAGAGAAACATAGTCAGGAAATAAATTCCCAGTGGTAACAGAAACTGAAAAGTGGTCTTAAGGAGGAGGTTTTACCATAGTGGGTGATGGGGAGATGGAGGGTGGGGTGGACACCGGGTGGACACTGGGACACTGGTGGAGGGAAGGACTCTGGTGGAGTGTGTGATGCTGGAGTATTTTTTGCCTGAAATCTCAATGCCTAAAATTATAACTAAAAGATCCTGCAAATAGATCTACGTATGTAATTGGCATTCTAATATTTCTTAAAATACAAATGTTCTTTGTTGGTAGTTTTTTTAATTGAATCATCTTGAGATACAGTTACAAAGCTTTCATATTTGAGTGTATGATTTTCAATCATACAATGATCAAACACCCATCCCTCCACCAGTGCATATTCTCCACCACCAATGTCCCCTGTATACCACCACTCCAACCCTCCCTCTGTATCCGTAGCAGACAGTTTTCCCCATACTCTCTCTCTACTTTTGGGCATTATGGTTTGCAATACAGATACTGAGAGGTTATCATGTTTGGTCCTTTATCTTTCAGCACACACCTCCCACCCCAAATGATTCCTCCAACCATCATTTTCTTAGTGATCCCTTCTCTATTCCAACTGCCTTCTCCCCCAGCTCATGAGACAGGTTTCCAATTATGGAGCAATCTCCCTGACCCTTGTGTCTACTGTCCGTGAGTGCTAGTCTCATATTATGTTATTTTATATTCCACAAATGAATGCAGTCCTTCTACGTCTGTCCCTATCTTTCTGACTCATTACACTTAGCATAATACTCTCCGTGTCCATCCACTAACAAGCAAATTTCATGACTTCATCTCTCCTAACAGGTGCACAGTATTCCATTGTATAGATGTGTTAGTGCATTTTTTATTCATATATCTGGAATCAGTTTTTCCTCTATTATTCTTCAAATAGGGAAAAGAGTCAAACTTTGAATGGTCTGATGGCAGTGCATTTGACTACATTCCATGGAAAGATAAAATATCTGAAGGAAATTGTGTTGTCTTGGATCCAAATGGAATTTGGAGACATGAAAAATGCAGTTCTGTTCAGGATGGTGCTATTTGTTATACACTAAAAACACGTGAGTCTTCATTTTGAATAACTACACATTTACTGAAATACAACACTTGTTAATGCCCATAAGTATTCAGAAGAATCTTTATATTTTCTCAGTAAAGTTTATTCATGAGTCCTATGTATACGATTTTTAGTACTTTGTGAGAGAAACAGATGTACTCAGTATCCAAGGAATTTGTTCCAAAGACTTATCCTTCTTATATCATGATGTAAAATTTCCTCTGCACTGCACTGCACTGTCCTCCATCAATTTGCTTGAGCGGGCACCAGTAACATCTCACAACAAATTGTGAGACTTGTTGTTACTGTTTTTTGGCATATCGAATACGTCATGGGTAGCTTCCCAGGCTTTGCCATGCTGGTGAGATGCTCTCAGTAGCTTGCCGGGCTCTCTGAGAGGGGCAGAGGAACCGAACTCATGACGGCTGGGTTGGCCATGTGAAATTTTGTCTAGAATTTATAAATTTTAAACTCACTTAGCAATGTTTTTTTAAGGATTGAGATGTTCCTTTTTAAAAATAGTTCTGTAGGCAGAGTGTTAAAAAGGGATATTCTTGATAACCTTTCAATATCAATATTGCAAACTGCAATGCCCAAAAGGAAAGAGAGAAAGAGAGACAGAGACAGAGACAGAGACAGAGACAGAGACAGAGAGAAGAAAAATGCCTGCCATAGAGGAAGGCTGTGGGAGGGAGGGAGTGATGGAAGGGAACCTGGGGACACTGGTGCTAGGAAATGTACACTGGTGGAGGGATGGGTGTTGGAATACTGTATTACTGAAACCTAATCATGAACAGCTTTGTAAGGGTCTATCTCACAGTAATTCAATAAAGAAAAGTAAAATTTTAAAAACAAGTTGATACACTAATGAATTGTCCAATCATTTGAAAAAAATGTATTTTATTGTCATCTACTCCTATAACATACACTAATGCCATTATGTTCATGATGCTAAATGACACCCCAGAATTCTCAAGAATTTGTCAATTTAAAAAAAAAAGTTCTGTAGGGGCATGAGAGTATTTAGCAAGTAAGGCAATTGCTTTGCATGCATTCCATTTTGCTCAGCAGTACCATCAGTAGCAATCCCTGAGCTTGGAGAGCCAGAATTAAGCCCTAAACACTTACCCACATTTCTTCTCTCTTTCTTCTGGTAATGACTGTCACTGTCACTCTCATTGTCCTCCCGTTGTTCATCAATTTGCTCGAGCAGGCCCAGTAACGCCTCCGTTATAAGACTTGTTACTGTGTTTAGCATATCAAATATGTCACGTGTAGCTTGCCAGGCTTTGCGGTATGGGCGAGATACTCTCAGTAGCTTGCCAGGCTCTCCAAGAGGGGTGGAGGAATTGAACCCGGGTCGGTCGGATTGGCTGCGTGCAAGGCAAATGCCCTACCGCTGTGCTATTGCTCCATCTTTAGTCCAAAATATTTTTTTGGTTTTATTTAATTTCTCGTTTTCTCTATGTATCACATACTTGTATATCACACATGAATGAAATCATATGGTGCTTACTTTTCTCCAAAGAACCAGTTTAATGTTATTTTGTGAACCAGGAATGTAGTTCAAATGGTAGAGTACATGCCTTGCACAGGAAAGATTCTGGGTTCTGTTCAATCTCCAGCACCTCATAACCCCTGAATTTGCAAGGTGTAGCTCCACTGGCTCCTGAGCACCACAGGAGTAGCCTATCAAAAACCAAGATGATAACAAAGTTGGTTCTTAAAAAAGGAAGGAAGGAAGGAAGGAAGGAAGGAAGGAAGGAAGGAAGGAAGGAAGGAAGGAAGGAAGGAAGGAAGGAAAATAACAAGTGTTGGTAAGAATATGGAGATTTTCGTTTTTTTCATGTAAGGATATAAAGTAGTATGTTTCTAGAGAAAGACTTCATGTGTAGTACACATAATTAAAAATTAAATAGTTTCATTGGAAATCAAGAGCATTTTTAAGAACCCAGGAGATATGCTTACTCTTTTTTATTTGTGTGAGACAAATTTTATTTTTCTGAACTGTGCTTTAGAAACAAGCGACCAATTTTTCATTTGCTGGATGATTTCCCCATCAAAAACTGAACCAGAGGCTCACAGCCTAGCTCATATGGTGTGGCTTTTAGAATGTTTTAATATGTAAAGGTAATGCTAGGTTTCTATCATCAAGAAAAGAAATTCTAACAAAGAATTTCAGTAGTTTCAAAGTTATTATCAGCCTGTCCACCCTGTCTTTGTTTCTCTTCTTATTCTTCCTATTCATTCTACCATACTCTAAATTTCTTTTAGAGGACTGCATACTTTTCTGTATTTTCTAAGTTTTTTAAACAGTCCCCCAAAGCTAATTAGAATATAAACTCTTAGCATATGAAGTGTAGCTCTTTCTGGTATACACATGGAGCTGAATGTTTCATAGGCACCGGAGCCACAATATCAAGTTAGGGTCTTTAGTGAGACTTTAAAACCAGCCAATTTTTTCTACTCATTTTACACCTTTGTCTAACACTTTTACAGGTAAAGAGGTTTCTTCTTATACATATTCTTCAAGATGTCCAACAGCAAAACAGAATAAGACGCAGTGGGTCCAATACAAGGGTCACTGTTACACATCTGACCAGTCATTGCACAGTTTCTTAGAGGCTAAAAAGTTTTGTTCAGAACTTGGTGAGTTAAAATTGGTCGACTTTACTTTGACTCAATAATTTGGTGATAGAATTTTTCTTAAAGAGATCATTTGAAACAATGCTCATGTTTTTGAAAGTATTTCTAATATTCTCACTAACTATAATAGCATTGCAACCTGATTTCCCAGTATTAGGGAAGTGGTTAAATCATTTTATGATATATGAGCCAAATGGAATATTGGGATAACCATTAAAATGATAAATGTAAGAAAAGGTACATAAAAATAAAAGTAAGTAGTAGAATAAGAATAAAAAGTGCTAAGTGAATTTTTATGTGAAATTACTCGTAAATGAAAATTTTAAAATATGCTTATATATACTTACAAGAAAAAGTTAAGTGGTAAAGTTGGTTAAATAGATTTATAGAAGCAAAATGATATTTTTTTCTTTACTCATTCATAGATAAATAAACTTAGTATGGCAAGAATAACAAATCCATTCTGCCATAGGAATGTTCCCATATTCTCTGTACACCTTTAAAAATAAGACTTTTTTTAAATTTACAAATTTTTGTTCTTGGGTTTCAATTATACAATGATCAAGTACCCATACCTCCACCAATGCCAATTTTCCACCACCACTGATCCCAGTATCCCTCCCACCCCCCATCCCCCCACCCCCCAACCCCCGCCTCTGTGGCAAGAATAAGACATTTTGTCTCCAGTTTTAACTATTTTATAAAGAAGAGCAATGATTTACTCTTTCCTATGATAAATTTTACCTATAGTAAAAAATTAAATGTCTTCCCTGAGACCACCTGTGAGTAATTTGAAACCTGATCGTTAGTTGAAATTTTAGCCAGGTAAGTGGTATTTATCTCATTTATCTTGCTAACTCTTGTGGAACACTTCACTGATTTAAAAAAATCTCCCTGTTGCTGTTTAGCTGCATGTGTGAGGTATTGTGTATTACACAAGTATGCATAGACCCTGAGAGCCCTGTGTGTTATGTATGTGTTCTGAAAGTCACAGCATCTTTACCCTGGAGGAAAAAATAGAAAGTTTTACTCTTACTCTAATGTGTTGACTAAGCATTTAGCTGAGTGATACTGTGATAGTCATATAATTTTTTCCTATTTTCTCATTTAAACAATGAGAATAAAATAATTCTTAATTAAAGATTATGTAAAGATCAAGTTATAGGAATGAATGACATGAGATAATATATTCAAATGTAACACTACACATAGTGATATTTCACAACTATATTATGAGAAAGATTGATTTTATAATTCTATAAGTAGCTGGTTGTATAAACCTGACCAATATACTTACTTTTTTTAATGGTTTCCTCATATTTTCCTCTACAAGATTATGCATTATTATACATTGTATTCAATGGTGAAATCTAAAAGTCTACCAATAGGATCAGGTACAAGACAAGGGTGCCCACTCTCACCACTATTATCAATATAATATTTGGAAGTTGCCGCCACAGCAGTTAAGGGCATCCAGGTAGAAAAAGAAACCAGACTCTCTATTTCAGGATAACATGATATTATACTTCAAAAGCCCAAAGACTCTACAAAATAAGCTCCTAGAGATAAAAGACTTGTATAGTAAAGTGGGGGGCTGCAAAATCAACATGTAAAATCTCATGGCTTTTCTTCATGCAAATAGTGAAATAGAAGAGAAAGAACTTAAAAAATAATCTAATTCACAATTGTGCCTCAGAAAATAGGAGTCAGCCTAACAAGAGAGGGAAAGACTTATACAAAGAAAACTACAAAACATTATTAAAAGGAATAAAAGAAGACACAAGGAAATAGAAGCACATCTCCTTCTCATGGATGAGGAGGATTAACATTGCCAAAATGGCAGTACTCTTCAACACATTACACAGATTCCATGAAGTAAGGATAGACATGATATTTTCCAAAGAAGTAGATCACTCTTGAAATTTATATGAAATAGTACCCCCCCACACACACACACATGGTAAAAGAATATGGGTGGCGTTGCTTACCCCAACTTCATTTTGTACTACAAAGCTCTAGTAATTAAAACATGTTACTGGAATAGGACATACCCTCAGATCAATAGAATAGAATTAAAAATCGAGAGACAGATCCTAAGGTATATGGACAGTTAATCTTCAATAAAGGTGTTAAAGCAGGAAGTAGATCAGGGAGAGCCTCTTCCTCAAGTGTTACTGGGGAAACTGGTTAGCCATATGCAAAAACAAATGCTTGCAGACCCCTTTCTAATACCATGCACAAAAGTCAAATCAAAGTGGACTAAAGATCTCAGTATCAGACCTGAGGGAAACATAGGCAGAACTCTCCAAGACATTGAAGCTAGAGGCACTTAAAAGATTCAACACCATTAGCCAATTAAACAGAAGCAAAGATTTAACAAATGGCACTACATTAAGAAACTCCTATACCTTAAAGGAAATGATGACCTTAATACAAAGACACCCACAGATTTGGAGAAAAAAATTGCTCACCACTTATCTAATAAAGAGTTAATATCCAAGAAATATAAAGCACTAGTAGAACTTTAAAAAAATTATCCAACCCCCTAAAAAATTGGGGGTGGGGTAGGAAATGAAAAAAATCAAATAAGACATATAAATGGCCAAAAGGCATATGAAAATGTTCAGCATCACTAATTTGCACTAATCAAAGAAGTGCAAATAAAAACAGCAAGAAAAATGACCCCACACCCAAGAGACTGCACAAATATAAAAGAAAAAAACAAATGACCAGTATTGACATGGATGCAGGGAAAAGGGACCTTCATTCACTGATGGTGGGAATGTCAATTGGCCCAGCCTTCTGGGGAAACAAATTGGACACCTCTTCAAGGAATTGAGCTTCCATATGCCAGCATTTCAACTCCTTGGAATATACACCAAAGACCCCAAAATATTTCAGTAAAGACATTTGCACTCCTATATTCATTGCAGTACTATTCACAGTAGGTCAAATCTGGAAATAACCCAAATACTCAAGAACGGATGACTGAATAGAGAAACTGTGACATAGACAGCATGTAGTACTACTTGACTGTAAGGAAAAGGATGAAATCATACACGTTGCCTCAGTGTGGATGAATCAATGGATGAGATGTACTATGCTGGGCGAAATTTGTCAGAAGGAGAGGGACAGATAGAGAATGATCTCTCTCATATGTGAAATATAAACATAGTAAGGAAACAACGAATACCTAAAGGCAACAGAAACTGAGAACTGGTCTTTAGGCAGAAGCATATCACCAGAGCAGGGGATAGAAGGAAGGAGGAGACACTAGGACAGTGGTGAAGGGAAGCTAACACTGGTGGAGACTGTGGTGTTAGGATCTTTTATGCATGAAACCTTGGCCATTATCATAATGAAAATCATAGTGCTTCTGTTCACAATAGCCAGAATCTGGAAACAACCCAAGTGCCCAAGAATAGTTGACTGGCTAAAGAAACTCTGGTACATCTACACAATGGAATACTATGCAGCTGTTAGGAGAAATGAAGTCATAAAATTTGCTTATAAGTGGACGGTCATGGAGAATATCATGCTAAGTGAAATGAGTCAGAAAGAAAGGAACAGACATAGAATGACTGCACTCATTGTGGAATATAAAATATCCTAATATGAGACTAACACCCAAGGACAGTAGAAACAGGGCCAGGGAGATCGCCCCATGGTTGGAAGCCTGCCTTATGAACTGGAGGAGAAGGCAGCTGGGATAGAAAAGGGATTACTAAATCAATGATGGTTGGAGGGATCACTCGGTATGGGAGATGTGTGCCGAAAGTAGATAAAGGACCAAACATGATGGCCTCTCTTTATTTGTATTGCAAACCATAATGGCCATAAGTAGAGAGAGAATAAGAGGGAAACTGTCTGCCATAGAGGCATGGGAAGGGGCGGGGAAGCTGTGGGAGGTAGGATTACTGGAGACATTGGTGGTAGAAAATGTACACTTGTGGAGGGATGGGTGTTCAATCATTGTATGACTGAAAATCAAACATGAAAGCTTTGTAAGTGTAGCTCACAGTGATTCAATAAAAAAATCATAGTGCTTAAAATTAATTTTTAAATTGAAGAGCAATACTTGGAATATTTACTGTTTGTGGCCATAGGGTGATAAGCTATGAGCACATTCCTATAATAGCACTGAAGTTATGGTTATCTTGAGTCATACCCTAGTAGTACACCTACTTGGGTACACATATTTGGGTGCATGTTTGCATTTCCATTATCAAAACTAAACTAAAGTTATTTTACCCAGGGACTGCACTGACTTTAGGATTTTTATTAGAAAGGCAATTCTGTGCGTGTGTGTGTGTGTGTGTGTGTGTGTGTGTGTATGGTTTTAGGGCCACACCCAGCAATGCTCAGGGCTAACTCCTGGTTCTGTACTCAGGATCACTCCAGTGGGCTCAGGGGAACATGTGGAATTCCAGAGATAGAAACTGGATCATCCATGTACAAGGAAAATGCCCTACATGCTGTATTATCACTCTGGCCCCTTCTTTCTGACAGTTTTAAGATAGAAAATTTTACTAGGTAAACAGTTTGAAAAACATAAAATTTATGTGTATAAAGTTTTAATCTGAGAAATATTTTAATTTTGTGATGCTGTATTTTTAAAATGATATAAATATCAGATTTTAAAATGGTTTCTGTGGGAAAATTGAATTTTTCAATGATCTTGATAGATTTTATTTTCCCAAATTACTATTTGAGAACAATCTACTTCTCTGGTTTTCTTTCATAAATCTGATTAGCTTGGTTTTTCCCCCCCTTAAAAAGATAATTCTGCAGCTGTTGTTACCATAATGAATGAGGATGAGAATAAATTCGTAAGCAAACTGATGAGGGAAAATAACAATATTACCATGAGAGTTTGGCTTGGAATGATCATCCATTCTGGTAAGTGATATGTTTGTATGTGGAATATGCTGAGAGTTCTAGCTTGTTCTCAATATTGAGTAGACTTGCTAAAGAAGCTCAAATTGTCACTGATTTAAGAAGCCCTTGTTAATAAATAAGCTAGATCTGCTGGCAGCGTTTAGTTAGAGACTTACAAATTCTGAATGAATTTAGGTTTTTTAGGTTTAATCAGCTAGAGTGGTTTATGAAAATACTTAAATCAACAAGTATTGCTGTCCCCAATCCCTTCTCACCCTCCCCTCCCCCAACTTCCCACCCCCAGTGTGTTATAAGAAGCACTGTTAGCTGTACCTGACTGCCTTTAATGTTCTAGTTTTTGGTAACCTGTGTTTTCACCTCGTAGGACTATGGTACTAAGTCTTAATTAATAGTGAGACTTTTTTTTTTCAAATTAACTTAGTAAATTTAAAAGGAGTTGGTTCAACAAAATTTGTAGAAGAATATTTCGGTGAGTAATAATAAAGGATTTGGATGATATAAACATTAATATTATTGTAATGCTGTTACCTAAAATAAATTAAAAATTAAATTTGGGGTGTCTCTAAATATAGTATAACAAGTTACTTGCCTTGCATGCAGCTAATTTGGATTTGATCCCTTGCATGCTATATGGTTCTCTGAGCCTTGCCAGGAGTGATCTCTGAACAGTCAAGAGTAGGCCCTGAGCAGTACCAGGTATGGCCCAACACGCACCCACAATTAAAAAAAATTTTACAAAAGAACTAAACAGCATTGAAGAGATTGGACAGCACGTAGGGTGCTTGCTTGGCATGGAACTGACCCAGTTTCAATTCCCGGTATCCAATATGATCCCTCAGCCCGCCAGTAGTGGTCCCTGAGCATAGAGCCAGCTAAGTACTGTCCCCACCCCTGAAAAAAAATTTTAGATAAACAGAGTCTATATAAAATTAGAAAGTCTGTTTCACAATTTATTTAAAGTTGAATTCCAAATAATTTACGTAAATATGGATTCTAAAATATTAAACACTGTCAACCAAGTGAAAAGATTTAAACTTGATCACTAAAATGAATTGTAAAATGTGTTTACATTATTCCCACAAGGTGGCATTACCTCAGCTGGAAAACAAAATTGGAACTATAGTGGTCGCTATAGAAACCCTCCTTGACCTTTGTCCACCATCAGTGAATCCTCACTGATGAGAAAAAGAGGGTTGATGGTAGGGTGGGTATAGGTGTTTAGAAATCTATCCCTCACACAATTAATGTGAAAGCATTGTACACTTTTATCAAAGAGCCACGTTCTTTTACAGTACTATGCAATAAAACTTTGTGAACAGTTGTTCTGTATCTGCGCTGCCCAGTAATGACTAACCTCGTGTGGCTATTGAGCACCTAAAAGCTGATACTGAGGGACTGATTTGTGTATGTGTGGTGCCAGAAATTAAACTCAGGATCCCTGCATGCATGGCACACCCCTAAAGACTGATTTTTTAATTTTTTCACTTTTATTAAGTTGTTTCTACTGTGAATTTTGTTGGTCACATCCAAAGATGCTCTCGCTTGTCAGGCCACTCCCAGTAGTTCTCAGGAGCCACTCAGGCCATACAGGGCAGCCTAGGGGATGGAGAGCAAGTACTGTAGGGAGTCAAACTCTGAACCTCAAACATAAAAGGTACTTGTTCTACTGCATCTCTGGTCCTTAAAAAATAAGGTTATTTAAAATAGTTATATATACAGCTCTAATTGGGCTGGAGCAATAGCACAGCGGGTAGGGCGTTCACCTTGCATGCAGCCAACATGGCCGACCCGAGTTCGATTCCTCTGCCCCTCTCGGAGAGCCCAGCAAGCTACCGAGAGTATCTCGCCCTCACGGCAAAGCCTGGCAAGCTACCCATGAGGTATTCAATATGCCAAACACAGTAACAAGTCTCACAATGTTACTGGGCCCTCTCGAGCAAATTGATGAACAGGAGGACAGTGACAGTGTGACAGTTGTAAGTATTTTCATGCTTTCCTCCTTAGTAATAGTGGCAACAAAGAGTTGTGTAGTGTGTGTTTATTTTACATCTCTCTCTTTAGATAAGACTTCACATTGGTTGGATGGATCAGAGGTTACATTTGTCAAATGGGCAGATAAAAGTAAGAGTGGCAGTGGAAAATGTGGCATTCTGTTAGCTTCAAATGAAACTTGGAAAAACGTTGACTGTACACCTGGCTATGGAAGAGTTGTCTGCAAAATTCCTTTAAGTAAGTAGCATGAACTTTTGAATGATTTTTTTTGTACAACAGGTCAAAGAATCAATGTATGATTTTGTTATGTTCCACTTTTGCTGGAGCGATAGCACAGTGCTAGGGCGTTTGCCTTGCACGCAGCCAACATGGCCGACCCGAGTTCGATTCCTCCGCCCCTCTCGGAGAGCCCGGCAAGCTACCGAGAGTATCTCGCCCGCAGGGCAGAGCCTGGCAAGCTCCCCGTGACGTATTCGATATGCCAAACACAGTAACAACAAAGTCTCCAATGGAGACGTTACTGGGCCCGCTCGAGCAAATCGATGATCAACGGGAGGGCCTTACTTTTGTTCTTGGTTTTAAAGTATATAGTTTGTTTTAAAGTATATAGTCTAGGGACCAGACAGATAATACCGTAGATAGGGTGCTTGCCTTGCACACAGCCAACCTGGGTTTGATCCTTGGCATCCCAAATGGTCCCCTGAACATGCCAGGATTGATTCCTGAGTGCAAAGTAAAGAGTAATCTCTGAGCATTGTGGGATATGGCCTAAAAACCAAATAAGCAAACGAAAAGTATGCGGTCTTTAAAGTATGTTCAGGGCAGGTGAGATAGTACAGTGAGTAGGATACGCGCTTTCCTTGCTCATGGCTGGCCTGGTTTTGATCCCTGGCATCTCATATGGTCTTCCAAGCCCACCAGGAGTGATTCCTAGTGCAGAGTCAGGAGTTACTCCTGAACATCACCTGGTGTGGCCCCAACAAAAACAAAAAAGATGTGCAAAATTTTTTATTGTCATAGAAATTCTTTTCCTTGGAAAAAATACAAGAGATAATTAGTGTATAGGATCTTTAATACTCCTAGGTGGGGAGATTGGAGACACCGTACAAGGTTAAGGTGCTTGCTTTATATGCAACTTCGTATAAACTGCCTGATTTTATCCCCTAAGCACACCAGGAGTTGCCCCTAAGCACCAGTTGTGGCCCAAAAGCTCCCATATAGAACTATTTAGGGACTGGAGAGATAAATAGCAGGTTGGACACTTCCTTGCACACAGTTGACCTGGGTTTGATCCCTGGCACCCCATGGGGTTCTCTGAATACTGCCAGTAACTTCTGAGCAGAGAGCCAGTAGTGAGCCCTCAGCAACTGCACTGGTTGTGGCTCAAAAACAAAAATTGTATAAATTATATATAATTGCTTTCCAAGAAGAATTGAAGCTGCCATCATATATGGAAAGTTCTTTTGGGGGGCACTTGTGACAGTGCTTGGAGTTGAACTGGGAATCCCACCTGTGCTAAAGCCCTTCAGGCTATCTTCCCAGCCCTTTGAAAATATTTTCAGATGTATTGTATTGTATTGTATTGTATTGTATTGTATTGTGTTGTATTGTATTGCATTGTATTGTATTCCATGGGCTGGAGCGATAGCACAGCGGGTAGGGCGTTTGTCTTACACGCAGCCAACCGGGGTAAGATTCCTCTGTCCCTCTTGGAGAACCCAGCAAGCTACCGAGAGTATCCCGTCGGCACGGCAAAGCCTGGCAAGTTACCCATGGTGTATTCGATATGCCAAAAAACAGTAACAACAAGTCTCATAATGGAGACCTATTCGATATGCCAAAAATAGTAACAAATCTCACAATGGAGACGTTACTGGTGTCTGCAAATTGATGAACAATGGGATGACAGTGCTACAGTGCTACCCTCTTTACACAAAATTCATGATGTAACTTTAAAGCAGTACAAAGCTAAGTGTAATTAATCAAAAAATCCTGGTTATTATCTATAGGAAAAAATAATTTAAACTTTATCATAAATTATATGGGCTGGGGAGATAGCACAGCAGGTAAGGTGTTTGCCTTGCATGCAGCCGACCTGCGTTTGATTTGTCCGCCCCTCTCGGAGAGCCCGGCAAGCTACTGAGAGTATCTCACTTGCATGGCAAAGCTTGGCAAGCTACCCATGACATATTCAATATGCCAAAAACAGTAACAACAAGTCTCACAATTTGTTGTGAGACGTTACTGGTGCCCACTCGAGCAAATTGATGAACAACAGGAGGACAGTGCTACAGTGCTACGTAAATTATATATAAAATAACTTCCTGAAGCATTGTCATTTTTTTTCGCAGCAGCATTGGTGGGTAGAGGGCAAACCTTGTGCTCAGGATCACTCCTAAAGATCTAATATAAAAATGTCCATTTTGGTGTACAAGTAGTAATGATAAAGCCCCAATTCTTGGTGATATGGATCGGTACATTCACATCTCATTCAGTAAATATTGAGTGTTTACCATTTTCTATGCCCTTTTCATGTGCTGGAGTAGACTAGTGAATAAAATAGATAACTATTCTTCCAGGATTTATAATCCAGTGAAAGAAGATTTATAATAATATATTTATAAAATTCTCAGATTTATAATATAATAATAAAGAAGATTTATAATAGCAGGTCAGTTGTCAAAAGAGAAGAAACTATCAAATAGCCACAAACTCAAGTCCCCAAGGCTAGGGTCAGAGCTACTCCAGACGAGTTATCAGGAAAGATGCTTCCTAGCAGGAGACATCATTGCTGAGATCAGAATCAAACATCACTGGGGAAAAGTACATCATACAAAAGAACCCGCTGGAGCAAAGACCTTGTGGCAGAATGATCTTGAGCTCTCATGAGAGAGCTGGAGCCTAAGTAGGTGCCAGACACCTAGGCCTCTGGAAGCAAGGGTCAAAGTGGGACACAAAGTCATTAGGTTGAACTTGTGGATCAGGGTTGGGGTGGTTTGACATTAAGTTGGTTTGGGTCATTTTGAATATCTGTATAGAGGTGGGAAGTCTGCTATAAAATCGAACATTTGAGAAAAATAATGAATGTAAGAAAAAGCCAAAGGCAATAGAAATTGAGAACTGATTTCTAGAACTGAGCATACTAATGGGAGGGAAGGGCATGATGGTGTGTGGAGTGGATATGAATGGGGTAAGGGGGAGGCGAGGAATCCTCAGACAATGGTGGATGGACAGAAGCATACACTCTGGTGGAAAGTGTGACATTGGGATGGTGTATACTCGAAACCCTATCATAAATCACAATGCTTCAAATAAGTAAGAGAGAGAGAGAGAGAGAGAGAGAGAGAGAGAGAGAGAGAGAGAGATCAGCTAGAGGTGGCTGGTGGATTTACAGCTGTGGGACAGAATGAGCTTACTTTATCAACAGGCAGAGAAGAGATTTGGTACCAAATCTGAAATTGATTGAATAGCTAGGAGCAAAGTGAAATCATCCTAAAAGCTTCAATCATTTTAAAACTATTTGGCCCCAGGTAAATCAATCACAAAAATTTACAACTTTTAGCTCTGTGCTATCAAAGTCAGGGAATATACTGGGAATAGTATTCTCAGAAGAGAAATAAAAGGGATAAGTGAGCATAATGGTAGTGCTTTAATTTCTTTAGAAGAAAATCATTATAGCAATGAAGAGGTTTTGAATGAAAAGGAAAACAGCTGAATTTGAGAAGAAAGCACTGAAGCATTTGATGATGAGTTTGAAATTGGTATTAAAACTATGAAATAATCAAGTGGCTATTGCACCTGGTTTGTATATATAAAATCAGAAATGATCACTTTTATACTCACTCCTCCACTTTCAAACATTTGCCTCATCTAGGTCCTGATTACAGAGGAATTGGTATCACATTTGCTGTGCTGTGTATCCTCGCTCTTATCATCGGACTAATTTTGTTCCTCAGGCAGAGGAAGCGTTTGCCCTGGCCGGGATTCTTCTCTTCAGTTCGTTATGAACAAGGAGTAAATGAAGATGAGATTATGCTTCCTACTTTCCATGACTAAATTCTTTTAAAAGTTTGCTAGTTTGCACTTATGTATGAGGGAAAATGAGCCATTTAAATTTTTCCCAGTGTCAGTATTTACTGTGTTCTAAAGTAGAAACCTTAAGTAGTTTTCTCAGTCCTTCAGTTGTAATGCTGGTACACACACTTTCTCACAAAGTGTATTTTTATCTAGCTAATAACATGGTGAGGAAGTCCAAGCTATTTGTTGGATAGTAAGTTTAATATTCATTTTCTCTGTAAGAATATGGTTGATCATTACGATATGTTTCTGTTTTGTTTGGTGGACACACCCACATTAGTATTCAGCGCTGACTCTTAGCTCTGCACTCAGGGATCACTCCTGGTGGGGCACAGGGGATATGTGGGTGCTGGGGATCGACCCCAGGTTAGCCTCATGCAAGGAAGTGCCCTACCCTCTGTACTGTCACTCCAGCCCAAGATATGTATGTTTTAACGATATTTTAGCACTACTTCCTAGAAAATTTAAATGGGCACATTGCTCTGGCACACATTTACCTTTTGGAAGAAGAGCTATTTTGAAGAATGTCTGGCCAAACACATTAGTACCTCAAAGTAAAATTGCAACCTAACCATTATCAATATTGTTCAAAATAGTCCTATGTAGCATTTTCAGGAAATTCTTAAACATGGAGGCATGCTTATTTTTAATATAGTAAACAGTACCTCTTTCCATATGATTCCTTTTATTTTATTAATTTATTTTTGTTTTTTGTGTGGTACTTGGGATCAAACACAAGACTTTATACATGTAAGACATGTGTCAACTACCTAGCCATGATCCCAGCCCTAATTTTTTGTTTTTGTTTTTTGAGTGCCAGGGATTTAACCCTTGCACATGTGAGACATGCCTTCTATCACTGAGGAATTCCCTGAACAAGATGCTTTTGCACTATTCCAAAAATATTCCATGTCAAAATTACCTAAATGTCTATTTTTTTCTATTCATGAAAGTAGCTTTTGAAATATTTTGTGCTTAACCATAAATACCTGTAGCAGCATCTTTTTATTTTTTTCTTATGTATAAACTTTTTTTAAGGGAGTGGAGTGTCTTAAAATAAATGTTTTTGTTTGCTTGCTTATTTCTTACTTTTTTCAGTACTAGGAAATGAACTTAGGGTCTCATACATGCAAAGCAAGTACTCTATCACTAAGCTACATCCAGGCAACTAGGATAAGATTTTTCAAGAATTTTGCAATTTACATACCTTCCATGGCATTCCAACTTTTGACTAAAATTTTTTTTTATTACTTGACTGTCATATGAAATAAAGAAGGGGATCTGTGAAAAATTTTGTATATCTTGCATTTGTACTGATGAAAATTTTATGGTAAAACTCTACACCTTGTGATTACTACTAAAAATTCAAATTTATTAATTTTACAACAGATCTTTAATAATAACTTTCACTGGACATATGAATGTTGTATTTTATGCTTAACTTATATTTTTATTTTTAAAATATATTTTTTGAAATTTATAGTTTAAATGTTAGACTGTTTATACTATGAAAAAGTTGTAAATAGTTTTCTAAGAGTTTTTGTACAGTCTACAACTATAGTATAATCTTTTTGGGAAAATTATGTTTAGTTGTTAGATTAGGATTTTCATTCTTTTATCTGTATGCTTCGAGCCATTAAGATTTTCTTCAAACAACTAAAGGAAATTGATGGGAACAGTGGACCTATGTAGAGTGGTGGGTGATAGATATAGTAACTGCTTTTTTCCAATTTTTTAAAGTAAAACTGTTTTGATCCTTGTGGAAAATAATGTATAAGTAGTATTTTATTGTGATAGCATATAATGAAAAAGTGGATCCAGCTATGGTAAAGTCATCTTTAAGGGTTTGTGTACATTTAAAGAAGAATAAATATAATCATTCCTACATGTCTGAGTGTATGAATTTAGTCTTCTTCCAGATTCATCTCACTATGTCTTTTACTATTGGATCAGCAGAAAATCCTTCTATGATTCACATCTCATTCTTTGTGCTCCCTTCAAGAGGTCCTGTCTACAACCGTGGCACTCTCCCACCACTTATAAACAGTGTTTCAGTTATCTGAGTCTAGGTTTTTATTTCTGTCTCCCATTCCACAAGACTCCTGTTGGATAGTCTTCTCAACATGACCATGAACATTGTCTTTCCACTCCTATTCAGTCCTGTTCCAGATGTCCCAGAATTGATAACAGGCATTTCTGGTCTCCCCTTACAAAATCTTGCTTTTATATGAGGAGAAAAAAAGAAAAGAAAAGAAAAGAAAAGAAAAGGAAAAAGAAAAGAAAGGTGAGGTGAGTTCCAAGTTTGGTAATATTGAGAACTTCATGGTTAATGCTTTTATCCCCTTTTTCCCCCTCCCTTGGATTATGTATATCAGTCTCTTCAGTGGGCTTCTTCATTTCATTTTCCCTACTCCAGATGTCCAAAGAGAACTGAAATATACAGAGGAGGACTTATAAATATATAAAGTTTGATCTCAACTTCTGTAAGCCTAATTATTTCAGATCAGAACCGCTTAATAAGGACCAGGAAAATGGCTGTAAGAACTGAAGCTCATTCTTTGTATGTAGTCCCCAGCACCACATGCTCCCCTAAGCACACTGGAAACAGTACCCAAATTCCTCTGGGTGTGGTCTAAAACAACAATGATAGTAATAAAGAGAAGTTAGTAATCTCCACTCCAAGGACCATCTGTGAGGTACTGGCCTATCCTGAGAAGTTCTGGGATTTTGGTTCTCTGGCCAAATACCTTTTCCACCCAATAAGAATCAAATCAATATTTTTCCTATTGTTGGGGGTATGGTGCCACCAACAGGTCAACCTGCACCTGCAGGGCAAGTGCATCAGCAGCCTGATGGTATCTTTTTTGGGGGGGTCACCCGGTGATGCACAAGGGTTACTACTACCTTTGTACTCAAGAATTACTCCTGGCCTCTCTGGAAAGAAAGATGGCGGCCGCACGGGAGCCTTGTGGACAGCCGGTTTGAGACGGGCTCGGCGGGAGCGGCGGGGACCTCATGGGAAGGGGGGCTTTGTGGGCCGTCCCCCACGCCCCACCGAGGTCGCCGGCTGCCCCCCACGAGCGGCTCTCCGGCACGGCCACGGCCCCGGAGGCACAAGGACTTAGCACAGAGAACCAGCCGCTTGGAGCAGAAAAGCAAATGGACTATGTGTTAAACAGCGCCACCAAGCCTGCCCGGAGGGGAAAGGGTGTTGACCGGCCCGCCCGCTCCTCTCTGGAAAGAAAGATGGCGGCCGCATGGCACAGAAACCAATCTCTTAACTATCTAACTTTTAATAGAAATTCTTCCAGGGTCAATAAGTAAAATAGCAGAAATTCAAAACCGTGCGGCCGCAATAGCGGCCGCGCGACATCATTTTATTCTTAAACCAAGTTGTAGAAAGCAAATCATTTCACAACGCTGTTTCAGCATATCTGATTGTGGGGGGTGGGTCGTAAACTCTAAACAATAATTGTGCATCTTCTATCGAAACAATCTATCTAGTCAAAGTAGATAGAGTATTAACTAGAACTCATCTGCCTCACAAGAATTGGGAGGGGTGGGGGGAGGTGGGGGTCTATTGGGGTTCGGGGTTAAAAATAAGTATTGGTAAAGGGAAATGTGTTTGATATTTACATGACTGAGACCTAAACCCGAAAGCTCTGTAACTTTTCCCACAGTGATTCAATAAATAAATAAATTATATTAAAAAAAAATAGAACAAGCATAAAAAAAAAAAAAAGAATTACTCCTGGCGGTGTTTAGGGGACCATATGGGATTCTGGGAATTGAACTCTGGTCGACTGCGTGCAAAGCAAATGCCCTACCTGCTGTAATATCTCTCCAACCCAGCATGATGGTGTCCTCAGGCTTCCTGATACCCCAAAATTGCTAGATCCCTACAACTCGGGACCAAGTTTTCAAGAAATTAAACAGCCAAAAGTTATATATGTGGGAGCCATGCCCAAAAACCACTTCTAACTCAGCCATACAAGCTCATTCATTAGCCTTATTTCAGAGACCCATAGATAAATCTTGAAAGAGATTAACAGCCAGTTAATCACAGACCTGCGCATGATTGAACAGACTTGGGTAAGTCTGAGAGGGGTGGGTTGGGCTGGTGGCCCCCCAACGCAGAGCCCACAGCAGCCACTTGCTTCCAGGACAGACCTCACCAAGATATAGTCAGCTGAAAATTTTGGCATGCAAGTTTTGTGACTGAAATCTCCAGGCTTTCTCTGGGTCAGGATTTGCTACCTTCCCCCACCTCCCTGTACTTCCGCAACCGTTGGCAATCACATCCACACCCCAGAGCTGCCACCAAATTGAGAGTTACTCCAGCCTTACCATCACAATAAAAATACCTAATGCCCTTAACAAACACCATGACCTCTTAGCACCTATATTGCAAACCATAATGCATAAAAGCAAAAGGGGAGAGAGAGCAAGAAGGAAAGTTTCTCCCATAGAAGGAGGCTGGGGGTAGAGGGTGCAGGTTTGGGGATGGTGGTGGGGAAGCGGGGACACTGGTGGTGGGATGTATGCACTGGTGGAGGGATGGGTGCTGGATCATTGTATGACTGAAACCCAATTATGAAAAGCTTTGTAGTGGTATATCTCATGGATATCCAATTAAAAAAATGTAAAGTAATGTGGTGTTCATGCCCTGCTCAGTAGGCTTAATCAGTGGCTGAATAAAAGCAGTACTCCTACATTAAAAAGAAATTTTTTTCTATTGTGAAACAATGGAAGGACAAAGTCATATGAAACATATATCCAATAATTAGGAAGATATTGATATTTTAGCAGTTGGAAATAATCCACAGTGTTGGAGATATTTTAGATGGCAGTGAGCTAAAAACTAAAAGGGAAATTAGGAAGTACAAAGAATGAAACTTTGAGAAGTATAATAGAATATAATGGAAAAGAGAGGGACTGGGCCATAACCACAGGGAGAAAGGAAGATTGTTGCTTTGGTTTTGTTTTCAAAAAAAGTAATTAAAAAGTTGTATTATTTATAATCTGAGAGGAAAAACAATAAAAACAAAACCAATGCACAGTAAAGGAAGAGAGGCAGATTGTGAAAAAGATGGGAGGAGAGGGACACTTCAAAGTCTACAGAAAAAAGAATTGGGTTTGGATGCTTTATTGTCTGAGACGACAAGATATATACCTGCATGAAAGAGAAGAAGGAGTAGTTGACTATGAAAATGTTTGTGTGGGGACAGAGAGATAGTACCGTATGTAGGGCACTTGCCTTGTATGCAGCCAACCTTGGTTTGATTCCTAGCAACACATGCCTTCAGTTCCCCAGCACCACCAGGAGTGATGCCTGAACAGAGCCAGTAGTAACCCTGAGCATAAATGGTGTGTTTCTCCTCCCAAAACAGAGAAGTTTGTCTCTATTTGACCTCCAGTTTCATTTTGCAAAGAAAATGAGACCTTCTGCAGAGAAAGATGAGTAGTGAACACAGTCTCAGCCTAAAGAAAGTAACAAGGGGGCAGAGTAATAGTACAGCAGGTAAAGCAATTGCTTTGCATGTGAACTACTGAGTTTGATCCCTGGCATCCCATATGGTCCTCTGAGCCTGCCGAGAGTAATTCCTTAGTGCAGAGCCAGGAGTAATGCCTGAACATTGTCGGGTGTGGCCCCCAAACAAAACAAAACAAAACAAAAAAGACAAATAGAAATTAGCAAAAAATTACAGAGGCAAATAGAAGAAAACCATGAAAGACAAAATACATGAATATTACAGAAAAGGCGTACTATATGCAATAAAATTTAAAATAATAAATTTGTAAGAGCAAAGATTAGGATAATTTTTGAACTTTTACTTATCTTTATTACTTTAGTCAGGTTGAGAAAAATGAGATTGTGTAGATGGGATAGAGTACATTTTCAGAAATTAAAAATATGAACCCTTGTGATAGTCATTTCTCTTCTGGGTGTATATCCAAAAGACATGAAGTCAAAAGCCTGAAAAGTTAGTTGAACTCACATCAGATTCACTGCAGCATTATTCATGATGAAGAAGATGAAGGCAGGGGTGCTTATGTGCCTTAATGTGTGTTTTAATCATGAGCAAGAAGAAAGCTGCCATTTGCCACAATACACATGGAACTTGAGGGTAATATGCTAAGAAAAAGACAAAGGAAGATTGTGATATTACTTATGTGCAATCTGAAGAGCCCATATCAGGGAAAAGAAAGTAGTGTGATGGTTACCAGGGAATTGGGATAAGGGCGATTGTGGCACACTGGTTGAAAGGTGTCAACTTCTAATGTCAAGATGTTTACATTCTGGGCTAAGGATATGACTTGTGGTAAAGCACTTGCCTTGCATGTGTGAGACCCTGAATTTGATTTCTGCCACTGGAAAAAGAAAATGACAAGAAAACTGTAAGACTGTTTGGGCTTCCAAATACAACATGGCAATTGTCATTGATAAAATTGTTACATACTTGGGAGTTGCTAAGAGAGTAACTCTTACATATTTTCAACACTGAAAATAAACGATAATTATGTGGAAAAGATCACGATCACGATCATGACCATCCTGTTGTTCGTCGATTGCCTCGAGCAGGCGCCAGTAACGTCTCCTTCGTCCTGGCCCTGAGATTTTTTAAAAAAGGAAAAGATTGGAATAACAATTTTGTAAAATAAAAGTGTGTCAGAGACCAGAGAGAACTCAGGGATTAAGGAGTTTCCTATACAAAGGACCAATTCCAGTTCTTTCCTGGCACTATAAAGGGTTTCCCAAGCACTGATGGCTGTGGTCAAATACCTCCAAACAAAATTAGAAATAAATATGTGTAAAATTCATTATATACTGCATGCTTACACAATTCAAACATCACTTGATATCCCGTTACTCATCGATTTGCTCAAGCGGGTGCCAGTAACGTATCCATTCATCCCTGTTGCGTGCTAGCATAGCCCAATGGCATCTGCTCGTTCTAGGAACATGACGAGCCTTAAACCAATTCGTTCAGGGTCTTGACGAAGAAGTCTGACCATCTCATAGGTGGGTGGCCACTCGATCTTTTGATATTCCATGGAATCCAGTCAGTAATAGCTCTAGTCCAGCGGTCGTCTCTAAATCTCATTACGTGTCCAGCCCATCTGATTTTTGATGCCTTGGCAAATGAGACAGCATCCCTGATTCTTGAGTGTTGATGGAGGTCAGATCTCCAGATTCTTTCTCATTTGAGTGAAGCATGATACTCCAAGCATAGCTCTTTTGATTCCTCTTTGAGTGACCCATATAACGTTCTCATTCTATTTTCATAGGGCGGTCTCTGAGGCGTATGTTAATGCAGGAAGAACAGTGGAATAAAAGAGATGTGATCAGAGCTGGAGGTTCTTCGTCCTCTAAGTTATTTTTTTTGACACTCTTGAATGCGTTCCAAGCCACTCTCTTCCTCCTGCGCAACTCAGGTGCCAGGTCATTCGTCATGTTGACTTCTCGACCTAGGTACACAAAACTGTTGCATTTGGAGATGGTCGTTCCATTGAGAGTGAATGGAATGTAAGGAATAAGCCTGTTTCTCATGAACATTGTCTTTGTGAGATTCAGCTGTAATCCAACCTTTCCACACTCATGGTAGAGGTTGGTCAGAATTTGTGCCACTTGGCTAATGTTTGGTGTGATTAGAACAATGTCATGAGCGAAGCGGAGGTGGTGTAGTTGCCGACCATCTATCTTCACTCCCATTCCTTCCCATTCCAGTCATTGCATGATGTTCTCAAGGGTGGCACTGAAGAGTTTCGGTGAAATAGTATCACCCTGCCGAATCCCTCTCTTGACATTGATGATCACTTCTTTGTAGAATGGTGAGATCCTGGTAGTGAATCTGTAATACAGCTCACGGAGGATCCTGATGTATTGAGTTTGAATGCCCTGATTGCCTAGGGCTTCGATGACCGCTTCAGAATCAAAGGCCTTCTTTAAATCACTGTATGTTAGGCAGAGCGTCATCTTGAACTCCCGAGAAACCTCAGTGAGCTTGTTTATCATGTGGATATGGTCGATCATGCTGAATCCTTTTCGGAACCTGGCTTGCTCATATGGTTGTCCTTCATCTGGTTCTGCCATTCCTATTAAGGATGACTCGAGTGAACAGCTTGTAGATGACAGACAATAGGCAGATCGGGCAATAGTTGCCAATGTTGTGGATGTCTCCCTTCTTGTACAGTAGTACAGTCCTGCTGGTTTTCCATTGGGATGGAAACTTGCAGTCAGACAGGTAGCGTGTGAAGAGCCAAGCCAGTGAATTGATGAGTACTGACGGCAGGTTCTTCAGGTGTTCAGGTCTGACCTTGTCTGAACCAGGTGCTCTTTGTTTCTTTCTTTTTTTTTTTTAATTTTCATTAGCGAGACGCCATGAAGTACAGTTTTAGACTTACAAATTTTTGTGCTCGGATTTTGGAAGGGAGAACAACGACATATCCATCCTGCAGAATTTGGTATGTGGGCAAGTGTACGTGGCTATTAAAGAGATCTGAGTAGAAGTCATAAATAATCTTCTCCATTGCCCTTTTGGAAGATGTGATAGATCCATCAGGACATCGGAGGGCAGTCATCTTGGTCTTGTAGTTGGTGAAGGACAGGTGTTATGAATGCTTTTTCCAGCTTCTGCCACATCTACCAGCACTGCTGCTCTTCTCTCTTTGAGGTCTTCCTTGATCACTTCTCTGCACTGCTTTGTGAGCTCGGACATTCGCTTGCGGTTGCCTGAGGCATGCACCAAGCCACGTTGGCAAATAAGTTCAAGAGTTTTCGAAGACAGGCGTTTTTTTTTGTGGTTATCTCTCTCTTGGCATTCCTCGCACAATCATGGAGGCGCTGAACCAGTCGATCGTATTCCTCGTCAATGTTGTCAATGACGGCATCTTCCCATGTTGCCGCAACAGAGCCAAAGAGCTCACAGTTGGTGGTCGTTCTGGGAGTTCCCTTCTTAAACTTTGCATTCCTTTCTCCTTCCTCTGTGAAGTAGAATTTTGCATGAAGGAGACGGTGGTTCAATCTCGTTTGGAACTTTGGGATAACAGCAACATCAGTCAGGCAAAACTGGCGATTGAATATGATGTGGTCAATTTTGTTGTGGAACCGTCCACCGGGAGATTCCCATGTCCTACGTTTAGATTTGGCCTTCTGGAACTGTGAGTTACCATGGATGGTCTTGGTCGACATGATAAACTCAGACAGTCTGTCACCCTGTTCGTTCCATTCTAGGCCATGGGTCCCGATGTGGAGTTCTTCGGCTAATCTTCTCAGTCCTATCTTGGCATTAAAATCACCGACAATGATCTTGTAGAAGGTATGGTCTTCTCTATAGAACTTCTCCAGCTCCATGTAGAACTTCTCAATTTCTCCTTCACCATAATTAGTGATGTTAGTGCGTAAACAACGAATATAGAAACTGCCGGCAGTGAGCCACATCTATTCAAGTGTAATCTAATCATCCAATTCGGGTTGTTAGGCATTCGAATGAATCAATGCTCATGGCTAAGTTTATGTTGACACCGACACCACCGATGCCTCTTTTGTCACATGTTCCAAGGAACAATTCTTCTCTAGTGTCGAAAACGGTGTGATGTGATTGATGCCTTCTCGTTTCAGTCAGACCAATGATGTCGTATTTGATCTTTCGCGCTTGTACCATGAGGTCCTCAATGGATGCATCAGATGCCAGCGTACGTGCATTGAAAGTACAAATAGTCATTTATGTCTTTCTTCGTTTTGGCAGCCTAGTTCGGCCTTGAGATTTTATCAGCCTCTCCTTCCACATCCTTCTCATCGCTGCCATATTCAGGGTCAGGGGAATGAGACCCATTGTATTTACTGGATTTGGCATATTGAATACACCACGGATAACTTGCCAGGCTCTGCCATGTGGGTGGGATATTCTCAGTAGCCTGAAAACATAAACATTATATGTGTTCCTATTCAGGCATATGTGCTGGTATGATAATCTCAGTAGCCTGCCGGGTTCTCTGCAAGCGAGAATTAGAGAATAAGAAGCCGCGTGGCCGTAAACACTTCTGGGAGCTTGGTGTTATAGTCTCTGGATCCTGACCATTGATGGGGTTACATGGCAGTTGGTGGGTGTAACTGTCTAACTACTGGAAGGCCCAGTCCTGAACCTAGCAGGCTTGGAGATCTCAGCCCCGGGCCTCACACACCTGGGTTCCTCTGCCGGTTCCTTCATGTGTGAGGCTCATCCAAGCATGTGGAGAGTGGTCTCAGCATGGCTTTGGCTGGGTCCTGGAGGTCTTCAGCTGTCGGGCCCTGGTGAGGACAGTTAGGCACGAGGGTAGGACTCTGCTTTGTTCTCTTCCTGGAGCTTGGTGTTATAGTCTATATATATCTACACATAGATATATATAGTTATATAGTTATAACTATAGTTATAGTTATATTAAAATATGCCAATATTTTTCAAGATGGAAAAAATATATTTTAAAAGACACTTCAGATTCAAATTTGGTCAGGTAATACCATAGAAAAACGGTCACGGTCACAGTCCTCATGTTAATTCATCGATTTGCTCGAGCGGGCCCAGTAACATCTCCATCATGAGACTTGTTGTTACTGTGTTTGGCATATTGAATACGTCACGGGTAGCTTGCCAGGCTTTGCCGTGTGGGAGAGATACTCTCAGTAGCTTGCCGGGCTCTCTGAGAGGGGCGGAGGAATCGAACCTGGCCCGGCCAAGCCGGCTGCGCACAAGGCAAATGCCCTACCACTGTGCTATCGCTCCTTAGAAAAACAAAAAGGAGATATATGTATATAGGCCTGATGGAGAAGGGAGAAGCAAGGGACTGGGGAAATGAAATCTAGGGACTGGAATCTGGAATGAGGCCAAAATGTAGGCAAACAATTGTGAGACTGAAAAGCAAACAGTGTGACAACACCCAATAAGAGAGAGAGAACAAAAGGGAATGCACTGCCACAGAGGCAGGGTGGGATGAGGGGGATGGGGAGTGGGAGGGATACTGGGATCCGTGGTGGTGGGAAATGGGCACTGGTGGAGGGATGGGTATTTGATTATTGTATAATTGAAACCCAAGCACAAAAATTTGTAAGTCTACAACTGTACCTCATGATGTCTCACTAATAACAATTTTTAAAAAAGAATGATGGAGATATAAATACTTATTTTACATAAAAAAAAGAAAAGCAACCAGTGTGAGATGCAAAAAGGTCTTAGACAGCAGATGCTGAAAAATGAACCAGATCTCATGTGTTTCTGACTCTCCATCCCATTCCAGGATCAGCTGGGATCAACTTCCTTATCAGTAAATGAAAATGAATATGACCTCTTACCACCTCTGACACCCTACAACTCTCCTTATGGTATTTCTTTGATCAGAGTTTGGGAGCAATCACTCATTCCATTTCAGACTGTTCTATCAGAGGCAAGTAAAGAGTGAAAAGGGTAAGAAGTTTTTAGGAGCAGCTCCCGGCAGTGGTGGGGTTATAGAGAGGCTCTGGGTGCCACTTAGGTCTGACCAGTAAGTGCTCTGGCAGTTGGTGCTGCAGATGCCCCAGGGCTATACCTTGTGGTAGACAGGGGTCAGGTACTGGGAGCATGCTGGCCAGTGCACCACTACTGCTCTACCAATCCTCCAGACTCTGCTTACCCTTGTCTCTGTACTTTTCCTTATTCATCACCCACTCCCAGCCCTGACAACCTCTGAATTTTTTATAGTCGCCATTATTTGGGTTTTTACCAAAATATCACATTTTGCTATCCATTATGTTGCCTTTTCAGTTTGACTTCTTTCACTTAGCAGTACATTTATAAGGTTCCTCCATGCCTTTCAGAACTTGAGATCTCATTTCTCTCCTTTCTTCACTCTTCTTCTTCTCCTGCTCCTTCTTCTTTTCCTCCCCTCTTCTTCTTCTTTTATTTTTGTTTTGGCATTGTGCTTGAATCCAGGGCTTCAAATATACATGTGCATGGCATACACAGTCCCATTTAGCAACATCTCATTCATTTTCTTCTTAATGCTAAAGAATCTTTCACTGTATGGGTTATGGGTTGGGAAGAGAGAGAGGGTTGATCAGAAGTGACAAAAAGGTAAGGAGGGTGGTGGAGGGACTTGAACACTTTGGTCACAAAGATGCACTGTATCCAAACTATGTGAGTGGGCCTGGGGAGGGACAGCAAGTATTACTTCATATGCTATTGACCTAGTCAATATCTTTGAGCTACCTTTTTCCAAGGTTTCAAACTGTCTAGGGTTTGAACAGTTTGATGGCACCACATACATTCCCCTGAATACTGCCCATCAGATCCTTAAGTACAGAGCCAGGAATAAGTCCTGAACACCTCAGGGTGTGACCCCAATTTCTCCTAAACATAAAGGCCCTCCCGTTGATCATCGATTTGCTCGAGCGGGCCCAGTAACGTCTCCATTGGAGACTTTGTTGTTACTGTGTCTGGCATATCGACTACTCTCGGTAGCTTGCCGGGATCTCCGAGAGGGGCGGAGGAATCGAACTCGGGTCGGCCATGTTGGCTGCGTGCAAGGCAGACGCCCTACCCGCTGTGCTATCGCTCCAGCCCATGACACCCATAAATATTAAAACGATGATAACCATGTTGCCTAAACTATGATTTCAAAACTTATAAGAAAATATATGAACTGTTTCACTCAAATTTTTAATCTTTTTGTAAAAATGGATGTTTTTCCTCAGTCTGGGAGCTGTATGGCGTTGGTGGAGCACACCATACTTGCAGAAAGAGCATCTTCCTGAGGAAACAGGCACAACTGACCGAATCCCAACAATACCTGTGAAATTTTCCACCCACTGCTCTTGGACATTGGTGGCATGACTGGGCAGTGTATCGTAGTGTCATTATCTATCAGTAACAGTAAGAGAAACTGTGCGGTCAGCATACTGTTCAACAGATGGAGTACTTTCTATTGGACAATAAGTAAAGCTAAAAATTAAAAAAAAAGTTTGTTCTAATAATTTGAAAAGTCATGTTGGAAAAAAAAACAACTCTTTTTGATCCAACCCTGGCTTACCATATTCAAGGCAAGTGTTCTCAGACTAATCCACATACCCAGGACTGAGGTGGTGTCAAGAGCTGAGCTAGTTTCGTTTCTAGAAACTGGTGACAGGACAAGCCAGTGGCAGACAAAGAAAAGTTGTTTTCCGAAGTACACAGTCCAGTGGGAGGAGCCTTTGCCAAGGTCTCTGGTCGATGTGACCGTAAGTGACATGAACACCAACAGTGACATTCTGACCTGAGGACTCTCTGGGACCATAAGTACACACTACTTCTGCAGTATCTGCCACCACACAAAAAAACACCCCAAAACCCAGATCCCGTTCTTCCAATGGCCTTCTGGGGGAAACATCAGCCAGCAGAAATCCAAGGACACTGGGGTCAGAAGTTTTTAATGGAGTCAAAGTAAAATTGCAATTGTAAGTGTTATCAGTATTGTTTCAAAATACTATGTGGCATTTGCAGGAAATTCTTAAACATGGAGGCATGCTTATTTTAGAAGTAAAACAATTCCTCTTGCCATAATGACTCCTTTAATTTTATTAATTTATTTTTATTTTGGGGGGGGGCTGGAGCAATAGCACAGAGAGTAGGGTGTTTGCCTTGCACACAGCCAACTGGAGTTTCATTCCTCTGCCCCTCTCAGAGAGCCTGGCAAGCTACCGAGAGTATTCCGCCTGCACGGCAAAGCCTGGCAAGCTACCCGTGACTTATTCAATATGCCAAATACAGTAACAAGTCTCACAATGAAAACATTACTGGGCCTGCTTGAGCAAATTGATGAACAATGGGAGGACAGTGCTACAGATAGTGCTTTGTGTGTGGTACTGGGGATCAAACCCTGGGCACATGTAAGACATGTGCTCAATCACCTAGCCACATTCTCAGCCCTAATTTTTGTTTTGTTTTGTTTTTTGAGCGCCAGGGATTAAACCCAGTCCTTGCACATGTGAGATGTACCCTCTATCACTAAGCTATGTCCCTGAACAAATTGCACTTGCACTATTCCAAAAATATTCCACGTTAATTGTCTGTATAGAGGCAGGGGGATGTGTGGGTTGGTTGGGGGTGGCAGGAGGAATACTGGGGACATTGGTGGTGGGAAATGTATACAGATGGAGGGGTGGGCGTTCGAACATTGTATGACTGAAAAATCATGAAAGTTTTGTAATTGTATCCTATGGTGATTCAATTAAAATATAGGCAGTCATGCCACCCCTGCCGCTGCTCCCACCAGGAGTCCAACGTGGAATTGCTGGCGGAGCAGCCAGGCAGTCTGGGTAAGCGCAAGCAAGCAGAGGCGGCAGTGCACACATGGGGCCAGGGTGACAGTCCACTGGGACTGCCGTCATGGGGGACTTTTTCTCCAGTATTTTTTCTAGTCTGTTTGGAACCCGGAAAATGAGGATCTTAACTTTGGGATTAGACGGAGCAGGAAAAACTACAATTGTGTACAGATTGCAGGTTGGAGAAGTCATTACTATAATTCTGACCATTGGATTTATTTATTTATTTTTTATTTATTTTTGCTTTTTTGGGTCACACCCAGCAATGCACAGGGACTACTCCTGGTTCTGCACTCAGGAATCACCCCTGGCGGTGCTCAGGGGACCATATGGGATGCTGGGAATCAAATCTGGGTCGGCTGCATGCAAGGCAAATGCCCTACCCACTGTGCTATTGCTCCAGTCCCCCGACCATTGGATTTAATGTTGAGAAGGTAACATATAAAAATCTTGAATTCCAAGTATGGGATTTAGGAGGATAGACAAGTATCAGGCCTTACTGGAGATTATTCTAACACAGATGCTGTCATCTATGTAGTAGACGGCAGAGTCTCCTGCCCCCACTCCTGGCTATCCTCGCCGGGGCCCCTTGGAGGGGAGCGGGTTGAGTTTCCCTCCCCGCCCCGACCAGGGCTCCGGCAGCCAAAGACCTCCAGAACCAGCCACCACCATGCTGAGACCACGGTCCACACTCATGAAGGTACCGGCAGAGGAACAAAGGCACGCAGATCCCCGAGCTGAGATCTCCAAGCCTACTCGGATCGGGGCTGAGCATCCTCCACCCAGATCCTCCAAATTCCAGTAGGCGGAGGTCACACCCACCAACTGGCCCCCTGGCGCCGTGTAATCCCATCAATGACCAAGACTCAGAGACTATAAAACCCAGCTCCCTGAAGCGCGCGACATCTTATTATCTCATTCCTACTTTGGACAAACTGGCAGGCTACCAAAAGTAACCTGCCCACACGACAGAGTCTGGCAAACTCCCCGTGGCGTACCCAATATGCCAAATACCAGTAACAATGATGGGTCTCATTCTCCTAACTCTGAAAGAGCCTTGAATATGGCACTTTTTAAAAAAATCTCAGGGCTAGGACGAAGGAGACATTACTGGGGCCTGCTTGAGGCAATCGACGAACAACAGGATGGTTGTGATCGTGATGATCGTGTTGTAGTAGACAGTTGTGACCGAGACCGAATTTGCATTTCCAAATCAGAGTTGGTTGCCATGTTGGAGGAGGAAGAGCTAAGAGCTAGTGGTGTTTGCAAATAAGCAGGACATGGAACTGGCCATGACTCCCTCAGAGATGGCAAATTCACTTGGGTTACCTGCTTTGAAGGACCGAAAATGGCAAATATTAAAAACCGCAACCAAAGGCACTGGTCTCAATGAGACCATGGAATGGTTAGTGGAAACAATGAAGAGTAGACAGTAAATTCAATCACGTCTCTGCAATGAAGACTGCATTAGCACAACCCCTGTGGCAACAACAGTCAAGTGTACTTCACACTACTAAATGGACAGGCTGTATGACTGCCAGCCTCCACCAAACTGACTGCCACGTTTGTAATACATATAAAAGAATAAGTAGCAAGGAGGCAACTTACCTTGATCGAACAAACTGAATGCCTGTTCTGTGTAACATAAAATATTTCTTCCTTGCTTTCTTGTGTTAAGGCATATATTCTATTTGTATGAAATTCTTATTCAAATACAGTCCTATTAAAGAATAAAACTTTTCTATTTTTGAATAAGTGGTTGCAGTTTGTATAAACACTAATAAATATTTTAGCTCTGATTTCCTCCCTAAAAAAAGCATGTATATATATATATACATAAAGTATAAGTATATATATACTTATATACACTTGTATATATATTCCATGTGTATATATATATTACACGTGTGTGTGTGTATATACATATATACACACACACACGTGTAATATATATATTCCATGTGGCCAGGGCTGTGGTTAGTTCCCTGGATCCGGCCAGTGCTCACTTTCCAGCTTTCGCCGGCGTTCTAGTTGATTTAGAGCAGGTTCCGGAAAGTCTCTGGACGATTTTGCAATCTGCAAGTCCAAAGTTACTCCAGTTTGAATCAAAAGTTTTCCAAATCCGCGTGGAGCCGCTGGGGGGTGGGAGAAACTGAGCGCTGCCCGGCCGGCGGGGCGGGCTCTGGGCCGGGTGGGCTCGTGGTGCGGCCTCCGCTCTCCCTCCTCCCTCTCACAGCGCTGCTCCCCGCCCCCTAGGGGGCCAGCTCGGTGGGCGGGTCCGGCCTGGCTCTGCTCTGCGGAGCGGCGCCGCCTGCCCCGCCGTCGCCGTCATGCCCCGGGCTGCGCTGCCCGCGCTCCTGCTGCCGCTGCTCGGCCTCGCCGCCTCCGCCGTCGCGGGTAAGTTCCCTTCTGACCTCGCCCCTTCCCGCAGCCCCGCGGTGCCCCCAGGGTTCCGTAGCGTCCGCTGCAGTCCACGACCCAGCGAGCATACACACTCCCTCCAGGGGTGCTGGTGGGGGGAGGGGGGAAATGCTTCCGGACCCGCAGGTCGCTGTCACCCGCACGCCCAGCCCGCGCCCCCACCCCGGGAAGCCCTGGAGTCGCTCGGCCTCGCGCTCGTCCCGGTAGGGTGGATTCCAAACAGCGACCCAGGGGCCACCAAGGCCGCCGAGCATCCGTGAGTGCCTCCTCTCTTGCATCTAGTGCCTCCTCTCTTGTACATCTTGTGTGTCGTCTGTGCAGCCACCCCGGGACCGGGTCTGATTGACAGGAGAGCAGAGAGACGTCAGAGTCCCCCCACGGTCGTTTCAGGACCACTGGGGTCTGACCCGAGTAACAGGAAAGTTGATGTCTGTTGAGAGTTCTTTGCTGGAGCAGCGGCCCAGCCGAGGATGGGGGTGCGGGAAAGGGCTGCGGGAAGGGGTGGAAGCAGGCCCAGTTTTGCACAAGGGCATGTTTTGTTTGTCCTGTTGGTTGTTTCAGTTGTTGAAATAGGAAAACAGTTCGGCATGTAAGCCCCGGATCGAAGCGGGCTGTGACAGACGAGGCTTGGATTCCACCGAAATCTTGTGATTTGAAACCCTTTCCGCCCGCAGTTGTGTAAGAGACGTCTGAAAAAATCACGTAGGATTCGTCAGGCATTTCCCCAAAATGACTCCTTGGCGAAAACAGATCGTTCCATCGGATGGTGTTCGAAAACAACATTTTCCAGAAATGCGAGCTTTGTCAGAAATGCGGATGGGGAATTCTGGGGAAAGATTCCACCCGAATAATCCTTGCTTGGACAATGTCAGGAGTAAAAGAGCAGGATATAAATAAGAAATGAGTGAATACTTGTGTGGGGTTGAATAAAATGATTATGTAAAAGCTTGGGTGCCCACTCCCCTGACTTTTACTGTCATTTTATAAATCCTTGTGCAAAGACTGTCCCCAGGCAGAAGTATTTTAAGGGAGAAAGGAATCTTTGGAAGGATCTGGGTGCAGGAGGCAGCAGCAGTGGAGGAAACAACTCAGAGCCTGCGCTATGGCTGGGAGCCCATTTTCTGAGAGTTGACCCTTTCTTCTTGAACAGCTGGGCCAAGTGCACCTGTGGAGGAACAGAAACCAGGTGGGGGCTCTCACTGTGCAGGCCGAGCAATAGTTTTGCATAGAAGGGCGCGCGCTGGAAGTGGCCCAACTGTTCGTGACACTCCTGCCGGCTTTGTTGCCAGGATCCTCAAAACTCCGTTTAATCTAATCTCTGTGCTGCCACCCCTTTGTGCTTTAGGCTCATCAAATAGACTATTCTTTTCAATTTGGGGGCAAACTGTACTATGGAAACGCAAAGGCTGTTCGGAGAGGTACTGGGCTGTGTGGCCCTGATGGTTCAGTGTCAGGGACCAGAGGTTTGATCTGCTGGAGCCCATTGGTGCCAGAGGGCAGTAGGACCTCACCTGGTTTTGCTCCTGCCCTGGCAGCCTATTTTGTGAGAATCAAACCTGGATCCTTATCAACCATAGCCCTTTGATCTGTCTTCCCCGTCCTTTGGGGGGCATTTTATTTTGTCTTTTAATTAATTTTTCTAAAACTTTTTTTTGTTTTGATTTTTGGGCCATACCCATTGTGATCGGGCCTGAATCCTGGCTTTTGGCCCAGTAATCACTCCTGGCATGCTCAGTGGACCGTATAGGGTGCCAGGGATCAAAGCCAGGTTGGCATCATACAAGACAACTGCCCTACCCATTGGACTAACTCTCCAACCTCTGTTTAACTTTTTAAAATTTATTCTTTTTTTTTGCTTTATTGGGTCACACCCGGCAATGTATAGGGGTTACTCCTGGTTCATACACTCAGGAATTACTCCTGGTGGTGCTCAGGGGACCATATGGAATGCTGGGAATCAAACCCAGGTCGGCCTCGTGCAAGGCAAACACCCTACCGGCTGTGCTATCACTCCAGCCCCTCTGTTTAACTTTTTTAATTTAAAAAATTGTTTAAGAAAACCAGGATTTTTAAATTTAAAACTTGTTCCTTATAATTTTAAAAAGTATTGTTTTTTGTAAGCTACCCATGACGTATTGGATATGCCAAAAAACAGTAACAAGTCTCACAATGGAGATGTTACTGGTGCCCGCTTGAGCAGATCGATGAACAACAGGAAGACAGTGTTACAGTGCTATTGTTTTTTGTAACATGGTTATAGTAGTGTTAAAGTTTATGATATTAACATTCAAACTTATGGTACTGCACTACCAACACAAATATTCAACACCCCGCCCCACTACCAAAAACCATCCTCCAATAAATTAAAAAAAAATTGGTATCTACATTTTGATCTCTTCATAGAAGCTGTTATGAGGGGACCAAAGAAATAGTACAGCAGTTAAAAGTGCCTGAGTTGCATGCAGCAGATCCTGGTTCAATCCCTGACACCACATATATTCCCCTGAGTACACCCCGTAGTGATCCCTGAAAGCTGATCGAGGAGTGCTGCTGGGTGAGACTAAAATAAAAACAAAACAAAACAGAGAAGCGGCTCTGGTGAGCTAAGAGAACAAGCTATCTGTGGAAAGATGTGTTCTTTTCCCCTCTTTTAGCGTTCAGCATAGATAAAGAGGCTTTTAAAGTTGATGTTAAATAAATTAGGCTATTAATCAGATACCATTGGGAGGCTTACTATAGAAGAAGGCTGAGCTTTGGGGTTAGGTACAGACACGTGGCTAGATCAAGTTATTGCACTAAACTCATTGCACGAAAATGGAGCTTACAACTCGGGGCTACCTCTGCTTCTGTGACATTAGCTGGGGACTCCATCTGGTACCTATTCCAGTCATCATAAATCTCAGTTTCCTTCTTTTTGTTTTCTTCATAATCAACCAAGGGTAGTATTATCATTATAAGAGTTATGCATACTACTCTTCATGCAGTGGGTGTTTATGGGCACTTAGCACATCCTCTTACACTTAGCACATACACTTACATGTTGATGGTTTAAAAGTTACTGTGTAGATTTTTCATCGAAATGCAGTCAGACTAGGCGGTTTGATTTCAGGAACCCAGTAAATAAACACCAAGATCCATGGATATCTTATAAAAGTCCCTTTTATAAGATATCATGGTTTTTGCCTGTTAACTTATGCCATCCTCCCATCTCATTTATTTTATTGTATTTGGGAGCCCCACACCAGTGGAGGACCATATTTGATGCTAAGGATGCAAACCAGGATCAGTTTCTTTACCCCTGCACTATCTCTCCAGTCCCTGCCATGTACTTTAAGTCATCTGTAGATTTCTTAAACCTAAGTCAATATATGTCATGTAAATTGCTGCTACATTGTAATTACTTAGAATATAATGAAAAGAATAAGAACATCTGCATATGTTCACTACAAACATAGTCTTAGATCCCACTACCTATTACATATTTACTTTCACTGGTTTGGAGTCAAAAACCTGACAGTGCTCCAGGAGCACTCCAAACTCTGTGCTCTCTGTGTTACCTCTCCAGCCCCCCATTATATCTTTTCGATCCACAGTGGTTGAATCTGCAGCTGCAGACTTCACAAGTATGGAAGATTGACTGTACTTCACATATCCCTTATCCAGACAAAAATCAGGAGTCATTGTTGGTCTAGAGCCATGTCAAGAAAGAGCTTTTCAGTATTCTCACAGAATTGGCTGAATGACAGGATCTTAACTGACAAGCTCCTATGGATTTGTGTAGCTACATTTGGATTTGTGTAGCTACATTTGATGTTGCAGTGAGATCATAGTTATTGTTCTCTCTGCTTTGTTATTTTGGAGTTGAGTAGTGGAAGTGATTTCATGTTGTTCTTAGTAATTGTTTCAAAAATGACAGTGAGCACAACATTCTTTACATTCCTAAGTATGGTTTCGTAAACTCTTCTGTGATGGTGCTTTTTTATAGACAGTGGAATCAGTGTGTGTTTATTGGCACTCGCCTTGCATGGGTTAGTAATTTCACATGAGATAAGGGATTAGAAACTTGTTCACAGTAAATTCTCATTTTGTGATTATTATGTGGGCAGAATCCAGGTTGCTTGTTTTGAAATACCATCTAAGGCTTTTCTTTGATATGATCTCTTCTGCACTTCCTGCAATGTCTCTTTATCTCCTCTGACTCCCATCCACTGATTTTTCTGTCCAAACCACTTTCTTCTTCCAGGTCTTTCCCTTCCCTTCCCTGGTCCTTAGTATGTCTTGCCTCCACCCACATTATTCAGGTCTTTGCTCTCGTGTTAGCTTGTCATGCCTTTTCTAAACATCCACATTCGCTTGTCACATCTCTGTTTTTGGCTTATTGTTGTCTATTTTTTTTCTGGTTTTGGGGCCAGACCTGGCGATAGCAGAGCAGGTAGGCCGACCCGGTTTCGATTCCTCCGTCCCTCTTGGAGAGCCCGACAAGCTACTGAGAGTATCCCGCCCGCATGGCAGAGCTTGGCAAGCTCCCTGTGGCGTATTCGATATGCCAAAAATGGCATAACAAGTAACATGTCTCACAATAGAGACGTTACTGCAAAAATAGTTTGCAACAGGTAACAAGTCTCACAATAGAGACGTTACTGGTGCCTGCTTGAGCAAATCAATGAACACCAGGAGGACGGTGCTACAGTGCAGTGCTACAGTGCTCTCTGGCTGTGCTCAGGGACTGCTTCCAGCTCTGTGTTGGCGTGTCAATTTCAGCCTTGGAGAACTATGTTATCAGGGATAAAATGAGAGTAAGCTGCATGCAGGGTGAATGCTTTAACCCCTGTTCTACCTATCTAACCTCTCAGGTTTTTTAAAAATTCTTCTTCAAAGTACTCATTATTATAATAATTTGGGATATGAGCTATTCCTTGTCTTTTGGCTTGTCAACCTTATCAGAAGGAAACCCATAACAGCAGGAAGTATACTGTTTTGTAGTATTTGCTTTATTGTGTGTTTAATTGATTCCAATTTATTATAAAAAAGTAAAAATAAATCAGTGCCTTAAAATTTGGCGGGAATAATTAAGTTACAATTCCATTGCAGTTATTTTATTTTATTTCTATCATGAATTCATCTCATAATTAAAACTTAAAGCATTAAATCAACTTAATCTATTTCAGACTCTTGTGGTTGGCATAGTTATGTTTTAAGGGAGAAATTACAACATGCCTGCTTTTTCCTGTTTTGAGTTGTTAATAGACATTTATTTTTTCCCAGTGGAAAAGTGATATTATAACTATGTATTATTTCAGAGCTTCTTTTATTGTTGAGGAACTTTCAAATGTCCATATGTGGGTACAGCCCTGAAGCCCCTGAGCACCCCAGGATGCCGCCAGCTGGTCCCAGGCCCCACAGGCCCAGGTAGTACTTCAGCTGAGAGGCACCAGGCAGGCCCTATTGGCCAAATCTTGGCAGTAGTGGTCTCTGTACCCCATGGGTACTCTTTAGGAGTTACTTGCAACCCAATGAAAGTGTTTTTGTGCTAAAAACTATTTTTGCAATAAAATGATTATCCAGTTTTGTTGGGTTTTGGTTTGGAGGCCACACCCACCCCCCTGTGCTCAGAATTTACTCTTGGTTCTGTGCTCAGGGATCCCTCTTAGCAGGGCTCAGGAATACTGGGGATTGAACCTGGCTAGTTGCATGTAAGGTAAGCACCCTACTATTACTCCAACCTCTTTCCACAGTTTTTATACCCTACAGGAAGTATTTCACTCCTTTTGTGTGTTATTTTATGGTTTGAGGGCAGATTTTGTTTTTATTATTGTTTCATTTTGTTTTGTGGGCCACTCCATGGCAATACTCAGGGGTGACTCTTGGCTCTGCACTGAGGGATCACTCCTGGTGGTTGGTTCTCAGGAGACCATATGGGATGCTGGGGATCAAATCTGCATCAGTTCTGTGCATGGCAAGAACCCTACCCACTGTACTATTTCTTCAGCCCCTGAGGGCAGATTTTGAGGCTGATTATACAAGAAAATGGACAATTAATTCCCAGGGAGAAAGGCAGAAGTCTCGTTCTATGAAATGTGATCATGGCAGCTCTGGGGAAAGGCTTGGGGCAAAGAAGGTGGAGATGAATGTCTTGGAAGATAGACTGGGTTACAGAATCGGGAGAAGGTCTTGAATGTTGGAGTGACTGAATTTCCTTGCTATTTCAGGAGATTTTGCAGCCGAGGGTATTGCCCAGGTCCCAAGTCTGGGACCTGGAACAGCCACTTCCTCCCCCAGGCATAATTACATCTCCCTCTCCTGCTCAGGGGATCACTGAATCAGTGCTGCTACTCTTATCTTAATGGGGGAGGGCAAAGGTCTTATTATTGAGAGGTGTTTTCTTTTAAAGCAATTTTAGTGTTAACATTCAGAATAGGTATGTTCCAGGGATTACTTCCTTTTAGGCTGTGCCTTGTTTGAAAAACTCCCACAAAAATTGGGAGTTATTTTAGAACTGAAGGGTATTACAAAACCTTTCTGTGGATAGACCATTTTTTTTCTGTTGATAATTTTTGACAAAGGATGTATTGGAAACCATTGGAGCCATGTTAAATGCAAATATTTAATTTATTTTTAATCGGGCTCTTAAATGTCATTTGTGTTAAATTAATGGAATTATAAAATTACAAAATCCATAAGGAGCAACTTAGGTGCATTTTTAATAACCTGTCTTTCAGAACTGCGGTGAAGGAGGGAGAAAAACAGAAAAAGCACTTTGCAGAGAGTGTGGTGAGCAGGATATATTTATTGAAAATAAGTTTTTCTTGTTTTGTGGGGGCCGCACCTGGCAGTACTCAAGGCTTTTGACTAACTCTGCTCAGAGAGAACTCCTGGTGGGGTTTGGGGAACCATATATGGTGCCAGGGATCAACCCAGGTTCAGCCACATGCAAAGCAAGCACTGTACTTGGTAGACAATTGCTCCAGCCTGTTTTTGAAATATGTTTTTGTAGAGAAAAAAATCAGCAATTGAAAACCTATAGCCATATTTTAAGGAAGTAGATTTTTTTTTTAGCTACAACAGAATCACAGCAAAAATACTTAGCTCTATGAAGAAGATTTAAACTTTCATGTTGCTAAGGATAGAGCTCAGGACCTCACACATGCAAGAGCTGTACGTGCAAGAGTCACATCCCAGGCGCAGATTTAGCCTTTAGCTAGTAAAGCATGTGAACCTAGAAGCTTTGCTCCCAGGAGCTATCAGACTATTTGAACTCTTTGACTTGTTCTTCTCATTCACAGATCTTTCTCCTGGGGTGGGAGAGACAGTATTGAGTAAGGTGCTGGCCTTGCATGCAGCTGTGGTTGCAACCCTGATTCAAATCCCAGCATAGAACACAGTGGACCCTGAACACCGCCGGGTGTGCCCAAGAGTAAAAGTCTTTCTCTTCTACAGTGGTTATGGTTTATTTTTGGAGCACACCCTGACCTGGAGCTTGTGAAGGGTTTGATGCTGAATTGGCTGAATTACTGTCATGCTTAAATGCATCTGAGGAGAAAGCAGCTGCATATTCTGAGAAAGTGAAACAACAGTCTGCTTTCTGTGTTTTCTGTCTTCTCTTTTTCTGATTGTAGTTTTTAGGGGCTACAAGAGTCTCTACAGAAGTCTTGTCACATATTGCTTTCTTAATTATTCAGCAACGGTTTTTCAGTTGCCTCAGTTACCCTTATGGTCTTACTTCTCTTTTCCATCTCAGGGTTGTGTGAGATGCTTACTCCCTCTGACCTAGAGAGACATGTGGATATTTTTTCCATCAGCTCATTCAAATATGTTTTTGTATGTCACTTTTATAATGAGGTCTTTCTGAGACAGAATTCTAAAATTGCAACCTTAGGGGGCTAGATAGATAGCATAGCGTATAAGGCACTTGCTTTGCTTGCAGCTGACTCGGGTTCAGTCTCCAGCACCTCAAATGTTCCCCTGACATGCTCCAGGATTGATCTCTGAACATAAAGTCAGGAATAAGCTCTGAATGCCACTAGGTATAGCACAAAACAAAGTAAAATGAAACAAAAAC
Source organism: Sorex fumeus (assembly GCF_029834395.1). NCBI lineage: Eukaryota > Metazoa > Chordata > Mammalia > Eulipotyphla > Soricidae > Sorex > Sorex fumeus. The sequence goes on along the minus strand of NW_026606066.1, from coordinate 11,981,886 downwards.
AGCCATTCTAACCTCATACACCAGATCTTGCTTCTCTCTTTAACTTTTTCTCTTAGTATTTACCTCTGTTTGTTGGCCTCCTGGCTTTTGTATTTAAAAAAATTAATAAATACCGGGTCCAAGAGACAGTACAGATGTGATGCACTTGCCTTGCATACTGCCAACCTTGGTTCAATGCCAAGCATCATGTATGCTCTTTTGAGCAACACCAGAAGTGACCAATGAGCAGAGCCAGGAGTAAGCCCGGTGCACAGCTGGTTGACCAAGGTTCCTCACCCACACCCCCCACCAGTACTTTTTTCTTCTATAGGAAATGAGAGAATGGGGAAGGGAGGTAGAGAGAGGACAAGAGAGCTATAAAGAGAAATTATACTCCCTGAACTGGGATTTCAGGCAGCTTCCTGGAGCATGCCTGGCCTTTGTACCATTTAGCTCACCCCACCCTAGATAGGGCACCTGTATCAGGACCTCATCAACTCATTCCCCTTGTGGTCCCTTTCATCTAAGATAATTTTACACAACCCCCAGCATATAGGTCTATGAATTAGGCATACAATCCAAACATTTACAAATAATAAATCATAAGGAAATTGATTTCAATGTATTGATTTGGAGGCCACAACCAATGGTGCTCAATAGTTATATCAACTCTCTTAGTGCTGTTTAGGGAAACCTTGTGATGCCCTGGATCAAACTTATGTTTCCCAGGCTTTTACTTATGAAGACTAAAGATTTTTACTTACTTAAAGATCACTAAATGTTTTTATATCTATCTCAGCAAGAATATACGCTTCAGGAGGGCAGGTATTACCCCCATCCCATCTCATACCCCCCTCCGCTTTTTATTCAGAGTGGTACTATTGTGCTGGTGCAAGCTGCGAATGAACAGAGAGACATCTCAAGATAGGGTAGTGAGTTTATTAGAAGCTCAGCGCTTCTAATAAAGTCAGAAAAGAAAGAGACCAGGAGCCCCATTTGCAGAGAAGGTCTCCCTTTTATCCTCTAAAGGTGGGCTACAATCTTCATATATTCTTATCAGTGAAACAGGGGATAGAGAGGTAATAAGTAATACAGATCTTTTTGTAGAAAAACATACTACCCATTGTTGTTACATGTAGGCATCCAAATATGGAAATAGATATTTGGTTTGGGGGTGAACTCAGCAGTGCTCTGCAGCCACTTTTGGCTCAGTGCTTATTCCTAATGGTGCTTGGGAGACCATATGGTGCCAGAAATGAACCCCAGGGATCCTCTGTGCCAAGGATGCACTCCAGCCCTTTGAGCTGTCTCCTGGGCTCTGGTTGTGCTTATTATGTACATTAAACATGGCTTTTTGGATATAGAATGGGGGTAATTTACCAAGTCAAAAGCTGACTACTCTAGGTAAACATCTAAGAAAGTGACTTACCTGGGTATGAGTCCTGGTAGGCATATTTTACTGCCGAGATAATATCCTCAGCCTTTCTGTTTTATTATATGAAGTGTGCAATCTAACCTAACTGGGACACATTCCCGACCCCCCTCAGCATTATCCCAAGTATCTTAAAATAGAACTCAGTCATCTAGGATGATCTGAACAAGGCTGTAGTTAATAAAAGTCCTATCATGTGCAGTGTGGTGCAAAGTCCTGTGGGGGTTCAAAGGAGCAAGAAATGATAGGAAGGAGAGGTAATATTTCTAAGAGAAGTGGCATATAAGTGCATTATAATTTACAGAGCACCAGAATTACAAGTATACAAAGAATTAGTTTCAAGTTTTACTTCACTTGGTGTTAATTTTATTTCTTGTTCTCTTGCTAGAGATCACACCAGGGTGAACTGCATACAAAGCGAGCAACTTTGTCTATATATTATCTCTCCTGTCCCCACATGTTCTCAAATGTATGCTAGTAAAGGTATAAGAAATGGAGACAAGGCCAATCCAGTAACATTTTGGGATGTCAGAAATTTAGCATGATTGTATAAGAAAGAGAAATAAAACTCTGGAAAGGGAGAGCTTGAAGATATTGAAGCCATGGTAACTAAGTGATTCAGTGGTTAAAAAAAGAGATAAGATTCATTCATTCAGTAAATTGTTTTGAGTCCCTGTGATGGTGCAAGAGCCATCAGATATGTTGAAACTCTACATATTCATAATTGGTCTTTGCTTTTAGAATGGTCACTGTCTCGAGGTGAAGAAAGACAAACGTGACACTTATGGCAATAAAAGCTACATAGTGTGAGCCCTTCCTCTCCTAGGCACTGTGCTGTGCAGTTTCATAGCATCTAATCTCATGTTCAGAATAATACAGTGAATATCCCTTTGTTCCTAAGGAAGCACAACAGTTGAGCAAGTTCTAATAACCAAGGTAAAAACCCAAGTTCTGACTCCAATGTTACGATTCTTCTGTGAAGAGGAAACTGCGTTTGGGTGGTGCATTAGGAAATGAGTTGTGCAATGAAATTGTGAGTGGAAGTCAAAGTAAAATTCAAGTGACGGACACTGACATGGTCATATGCATCCTCACTGGGGTCATGAAAAGTTTGGGAACTTGAAAAGGTTTTCTGAACATTCAGCAGCCAGAAGTGAATTAAGAATTCATTGTGGAACAAATCTTAGGTGTTTCTGGCAGTGTTCATCCATGTTACATCTCTTGGGTGAAAAAGGGTCACGAGTGGAAACTCTGATCTAGACAGAAACTCTAACCTAGACAGCCTGGACCTCAAAGGATGAGCAGACAAAAAAGACTATTTGATGGTCTACAAGTGAATTTTGGAAAATGAAGGTGTTTTCCTCTGAGTAAGTCAAGACCAAACTTCAAAGAAGGCAGCTGAGTGTGCTGGCAGATAGTTTTCTCATAGACACTGCTTCCTGCAGACTTTAGACTCTCTCCAGGGATGTCTGGTCATTCTTAATTCTTACGCTGGGACAAAGAAATAGCACAGTGGTGAAGGCATTTACATAGCATGTGGCCAACAGGTTCAATACCTTGTACTCCATATGGTTCTCCAAGCCTAACCAGTAGTAAATGACCCATGAAAGCAGAGTCAGGAGTAAAACTAGAACAGCACTGGGTGTACTCACCCAAAAAGGGGGAAAACAAAAAATCCTTACCTTTCTACCTTTAAACCATCAGATGGTATTATGTTAAGTTTTTTAAAAGTTCTTTAAGGGGCCAGAGTGATAGAACAGAGGGGAGAGCACTTGGCTTGCACACATCTGATCCTCAAATCCCATATGGTCCTCTGAGTATCACCAGAGGTGATCCTTTTTTTCCCCTTTTTTTTTAAAAGGGAGAAAATAAGAATATTTTTATTTGCTTGTTTAATCATAAACATATTCTGGAAGAAGCTAATATTAGTGACTAGAGGTCGTGCAAAAAGACATTTCATAGTACACTTTCCTTTTAATGCATATGCATATGCAAATATATATATTCAAATATCACATATTTGTGTTGGAGCAATAGCACAGTGGTAGGGCATTTGCCTTGCATGCAGCCAGCCCAGCTGAGCCGGGTTCAATTCCTCCGCCCCTTTTGGAGAGCCCGGCAAGCTACCAAGAGTATAATCAATATGCCAAACACAGTAACAAAAAGTCTCAAAATGGAGATGTTACTGGCCCACTCGAGCAAATCGATGAACAACAGGAAGACAGTGACAGTGATCACATATTTAAGAATGCTAGCTTAAAAATCTAAGACTGAAATTCAGGCTTGCTGTAAGAGTTGAAACAGAACAAAATAAACTTCATAAAATTACAAAGGTAATTATTTAACATTATGGAAACATCAGATAACCTGTTTCTCAGACATTTTGGATTGTGTCTCAAACCATTTTTTAAATTTTCTTCTGAAGAGCTTAAGAAAATTTACAAAATATCAACGGCTTTCTCTACATTTCTCAGCATGTAACCCAAGCCCAATAGTAGCACATACAGAAATAAGTGGTTTTTTACATGATCTATGGTAAATTAGTCAGCCCACCCCACCTCGGGGTCTCCTAACAGATGAAGTGTGGGAGTATTGAATGCTAGCAGACAGAATGCATGTTTACACTCAAGACATGAAGAACGGGCATAATATGAGCAGAATAGCAGACACACTTGGGGAAGTGTTAGGATCTGTTAGGATCCACTGGGTTATGGTATTTCACAGAACAATGCACATCTAAGCACTGTTTCTATCCAGGAAAGCAGAACTGTTGAGCAGATCTTTGTGGTAATCTAAGTAAGGCACTGCATGCTGGGTGATGTTTTCAGTATCTCCCTTAAGTAGATCATGAAAAGCCAAAGGACAGCTTCGTAGCTATGGTAGACCCAGGCTGAGGAGAGTCTCACTTGAAATGTGAAGTCTTCCGAAGGCCAGAGTCTCAGTCCCTTGACCAACAGGCTAAGTTTGTTTTGTTTTGAGTAGTATGGAGCAATCAAAATGGAAAGTCTGGACTGCTGGCTGCTCCTGCAGCGGTCTGTTTTTTCCACCACTCCTCTCCCAGATCGTCTGCCATCTCCGTGCGAACTCCTTCCCGGGCAGACCAGCGCAAAGTGAACCTGAATGCCCGGGAAGCGGAGCAGCAACTGTCAGCACAGGCAGAGTCCGACCCTGATCGCCCAGAGGTGATTCTTGAGTGGAGCCAGGAGTAATTCCTGAGCATTGCTGGGCATAGCCCCCCAAACTGAAAATAAATAAAATTTTAAAAAGTTCTTTAAAAAGATTCTTTACAATTATTCTATTTCATTTTTTAAATTATTATTATTATTATTATTATTATTATTTGCTCTTTGGGGTCACACTCAGCAATGCTCAGGGGTTACTCCTGGCTCTTCATTCAGGAATTACTCCTGGCGGTGTTTGGGGGACCATATGGGATGCTGACCCGCTGTACTATTGCTCTCGCCCCTATTTTTTTTAATCCCCAAACAAATACCCATATAGAATGAGAAAGGTCTAGGCAAGATTCTTTCATGTGTACTTAAAGGTATTTAATAAATAGCAGGAAGGAAGATTTGTACACAAAAGATCTGCTTTGGAATACCTGTTTTCATGTGTCTTGATGATGCAGCACATGTAGCAGTATGAGGTGAGGAGAAAGTAGTAGATCTCAGCTGAAGTGATAATGCAGTGGGCAAAGTGCTTACCTTGCACATAGCTGACCCTGGTTCAACCCCCCAGCCTCCCAGATTCTCCCTCCACCTCAACCATCCAGGAGTAATCCCCGAGCACTGCCAGGTGTGTGGCCAAAAATTAAAAAAAAAAAAAAAAAGAAAAGAAGAAGAAGAAAGAAACAACAAAGAAAGCAGAACGTCTCACTCATCAGGATCATTTTAAGGAGTCTGTTGTATTTGAATTTTTTCTGTAACAGTGACCTAAATTAGCAATGATTTTATAAGATAGATATTAAATTTTCTCTTTTGACAATGTAAGTGTAATATAATGGTTTCTCTGGGATCCTTCTGACTTCCTGACCTTTCTTTCTGCTGCTCTTCCTAGGCTGTTTCTATTGTAGAAACAGTAAAAGAGCTAATTCAGTGGGGCAGGCAATTAACTCAGGTGGTAAAGCATAAGCCTCACAGGTCAAGGCCCTGGGTGTGTTCCCTGCCACCAGGGTCTGCTGAACCTTGGGGCCCAGCATCACTGGGGTGGCCCTTAGAAATACCCTTCCCCCCAAAAGAAAACTAACTTCATTTTTCTAAGTGGAAAAGAAGAACTGTGTATAGGGAACATATTCCTTCCTTTTAAAGGCACGTTTTGCACAAACCACTTCCTACTCATATCTGTCAGTTACCAGAAGACTGAGAAGCTTTCCAAGTGCTCTGTTTGACAAGAAGCTCAACTTAAAAGCTGAAGTAATAATAGTACAGCTTTGCACACAGCTGACCTGGATTCTTTAAGGGGCACTTAAAGAAGTGACCCGGAGGTGAGGGCACTTGCCTTATACACAGCTGACCTGGATTTTATCCTTGCATCTCATATGATTCCCCCAAATTCTACCAGAGGTGGTCTCTGAGCACAGAGCCAGGTGTGAGGTCAGTGCATAGCCAGGTGTAGCCCCCAAACAAAACAAAACAAAACAAAAAAAAGCTGAACTTTAGATTGGTAGAGATAGTTTAATGGGCTGGAGTGAATGGTTTCATAAAGGAGACCCAGATTTGATCCCTGTACTACTTGACCCCTAAACAGTGCTAGGAGTGACCAGTAAGCAATGGAGCCAGGCACATACCCCCTTAGCATCACTAGGTGTGACCCCAAAACAGACAAAAAGAAGCAGCTGAGCTCAAACACAGAGTTTAGTAAAGTCTAGGCAAGATTAAGATTACATGGCTGTTAAATTCTGATCCTTGTAGTAAGATGTTATTATTTGTATTTCATAAAAATATATACATAAATTAAAATAAAATTAGGCGAAATCTTTGTGATATCCTCAATGGAGTCCTAAAATAAAGTCTAATACCTCATCCCCCCTTATTCAGAACTGGGGCTTAGAAATGGCCACCCTTAAAAATATAAAAAGTGATAGATATCATGATAGCCACAGCAACTTCCCTCTTGCCACAGTAATGGAGCAGGAGATCTGGTTCTGCTCATGCAACTGGCTCAAAGAACCTGCTTTGATGAGGTGTTAGGACCATTAACAGGAATATCGGTCTAGGGGCTAGAGCTATCGTACAGGGGTTAGGGCATTTGCCTTTCATACAGCTGACCTGGATTTGATCCCCAGCATACCACCTGGTCTCCCAAGCACCACCAAGAGTTATTCCTGAGTGCAGAGCCAGGGGTAACTCCTGAGCATTACTTGGTGTGGCCCCCAAACAAACTAAAAATTAATCTTACTGTGCAGATGTGGGGATAAAGGGACTGTCTTTCATTGTTGATGGGAATGCCAACTAGTCCAGTCTTTTCGGAAAACAAAATGAGCATTCCTTAAAAAACTATAAATTAAGCTTCCTTGACCCAGCAATACCACTTCTGGGAATAATATATCCTGAGAGTACAAAAAAGTACAATAGAAATGACACCTGCACCTATATGTTCATTGCAGTATTGCTCACAATAGCCAGAATCTGGACACAACTCAAGTGCCCGAGAACAGATGACTGTTTAAAGAAACTTTGGTACATCTACAAAATGGAATACTATGCAGCTGTCAGGAAAGATGAAGTCATGAAATTTGCTGGATGGTCATGGCAAATTTCATGCTAAGTGAAATGAGTCAAAAAGAGAGGGACAGACATAGAATGACTGCACTCATTTGTTGAATATAAAATATCCAAATATGAGACTAACACTGAGGGACAGTAGAGACAGGGCCAGTAGGATTGTTCCACGGTTGTAAGCTTTCCTTACAAGCTGGGGGAGAAGGCAGCTGGGCTAGAGAAGGGATCACTAAGTCAATGGTGGTTGGAGGGATTGCTCGGGATGGGAGATGTGTGCTGAAAGTCGATTAAGGACCAAACATCATGGCCTCTCAGTATCTATACTGCAAATCATAATGCCCCAAAGTGGAGAGAGAGCAAGAGGGAAATTGACCGCCATAGAGGCAGGGGATGGGTTGGGATGGGGGTGGGGGGATACTGGGGACATTGGTGGTAGAAAATGTGCACTGATGGAGGGATGGGTGTTTAATCATTGTATTACTGAAACTCAAATATGAAAGCTTTGTAAGTGTAGCTCATGGTGATTCCATAAATAAATATGTAAATAAATAAACTAAAAAAAAATCTTACTTTTCCGTGCACAGTGAATGTAGGTGAAAGGTCACATCCCACCAACTTGTCTTCCTTTCTGTTCCTGGATTTACACTTTAAAAAGAAATGGGGGAAGACATTTCAGCCATTCTTGGGAGGCCAGGGATGATGCTCATTAGTGCTGGACCTGCTGGTGCTGACAGCTCAGGCCTGTGGTGGGGTTGGTTACCAGTATCAGTCTGGTGGTGCTGGGGTAGGCGGCTGGCTGGGGAGATTGAAAAGCTTCCTGCATACAAAGCCAAGTGCTTCAGCCCTTTGAGTTGTTTTCTGGGCCCTTGGAAGTAAAAAGATCTTGTTAATTTTTTTTTAATGTGCTTGCTGTTGTTGTTTCTTTGTTTGTTTGTGTGTGTGTCACATCTGGCTCTGCTCAGTACTGACTACTAGCTCTGGATTCTGCAGCGGCTCCTGGCATTGCTCAAGGACCTTGTGTGGTTCTGCAGATTGAAACCTGATCCTTTGTGAATGAGACAAAAGCCATTCTGGCTGTAATATCTCTCTAGTCTTGTAAATTTTAAATCTTTTGAATTCTTTTTGTTTTGTTTAGTTTTGATGTTGGTTTTTGGACCACACCCACGTAAGCTCAGGGGTTACTGCTGGCTCTGTGTTCAGGAATTACCCCTGACAGTGCTCAGGGGAATGTATGGGACACCAGATAGAACCTGTGTCAGCTGCATGAAAGATCCTACAGCTTTACTATCTCTCTGGCCACTAAATCTTGTAAATTCTTAAGTTTCCTGAAATTGTTATTGTGTATTAAGAGGATAACTTTCAAAGAGAGCTAAGAGAATGACTTTCAAAGAGAGCTTGTAATTAATTCTAATTGGTTGAAATCCTTATAATGTGTTTTCTTGGTAGTGATGCTATTATGACTTAAGTCCTAAAAATACAAAGATTTGTAAGTTTTTCTGTCAAATAGGAAGAAAATCATTGGCACCATTCTCTTTTCCCATGCATGTGTATTATCACAGTACAGGCAGATCTCTTTTTATTGTGTTTTGCAGAAATGGCATTTTTGACAAATGGAGAGTTTATAGGTAACCTTCCATCAACTGTTTGACACCATTTTCCTAGAATGTGCTCACGTAGTGACCTTGTGTTCTATTTTGGTTATTTGCACTTGTTTAAACACTATTCGTTATCACTATATGTTATAACAATGATCTGGTTGTTGCGATCTTTGTTGTTACTATCGTACTTCTTTTGACATGCCATGAACCTCATGATTCCTCATTTAAAAAAATTTATGGGAGAGGTGTTGCTAAATTAACAAGGGAAGCACCATTCTTTCTGGTGAAAATTCAATATATAATATCCTTATTTTTAGTAATTTATTAAAATTTTTCTCTTTTGTTTTTGGGCCACACCCGGAAATGTCCAGGTGTTATTCCTGGCACTGCATTCAGGAATTACTCCTGGTGGTGCTTGAGGACCATATGGGATGCCAGGGATTGAATTTAGGTTGGCTGCATGCAAAGCAAATGCCCTACCTGCTGTATTATCACTTTGGCCTCTATTTTCATTTATTTATTTATTTATTTATTTATTTATTGCCTCCCCCACCTTGCCCCTTATATGTTTTTGTAATGGCAAAAATTGCTCCTACATCTAGCTGGGGCATGCCCTAGAGATTGCACATCAGGTTGTGGTACTTGTACTGAGGCTGTTTATGCAGATCTGTGCTCCTTTAGTTGCAGTGCTTGTGAGTCATTGCCAGTTAACCAGTTGTCACATCTTCATTGAGGCACACAAGTTTGGGTTCTAGTGCTCCCTCAGGGTCACGTTGCCTTGCCGATGGCACTTGCACATCTTCTTAGTTTCAGCGCTGGTTAGAGTTCACTTAATTAGTGGTGCATACACATGGCTGGATGTAGTTCGGATTAAAATCACTTACAGTGACAGCATCAGTAAAGCTTGGCACCTGTGGGACACTGAGCCTTTGAATTCATGATCACATGCTTGCAGGTCAGGCACTCTAAGCCATTGTGCAGTCCCCTTGGCCCTGGAATGTGCAATTGTTACTCTCAAGTTATTGATAATAACTTTTTTATTCTTTTTTCACAGATTGTCCTTCATCCACCTGGGTTCAGTTCCAAGACAGTTGTTACCTTTTTCTTCAAGAAGCCATCAATGTAGAAAGCATAGATGATATCAGAAATCAGTGTACTGCCTATGGTAAGAAACATACTCTTCCTTTTGTTTTTTCATAAATCAGTTAACTTAAAAGATTTTTTATAACATTTTTTAAAAAAAACTAGTTTTGTCGGGGGTGAAAGTGAAACAGGGTGCATGTCTTGCATGCAGCTAACCTGAGTTTTGATCACTAGCACCCTGTCTGGTTCCCCATGCTCTGCTAACAGTGATCCCTGAGGGCAGTAAGGAGTCAGTTCTGAGCTAGCTGATGTGGTTCAAAACAAAAACAGAAAAAAAATGACATTGTCACTTCTCTTTTTCCCTTCCGTTTTGGGCCTGTGACCACAGTGCTTAGGGTATACTCCAGTACTGTGCTCTTGAACTGTGTGGTATCTGGGATCAAACCCTGTGTGCAAATCGTGTGTGCTCAGCTTGTTGAACTATCTTTCAGGTTCTGTCATAAAAGGATCACTTTTTTCTGGTCCTTATTAAAGAGGGAACACTTTGTCCGCGATACACATTGCATCACGGACAGTGGGACTGGTATATCCATTATGTCTTACTGTTGTTGACCAGCTGAACAGCAAAGGCAGTTGCTGAATAGCACTGTACACAGCAGAGTGAGGACCTTAGCAAGAGCAGGACCAAGTCAATGTGTGCTTACTGTGCAAGGTATTATGCTTAGTTAAGCATGTGACTAGGTTTATGTGGATTTATCTTAACAAAATTCTCAGGCTTGGTATACTGAACTCTTTAAAAGAATTAAATGACTCGTTTAGGGTCCTACAAGATTTATCATATCCAGGATTCAAACCATGGTCTGGTGTGATTTTTAGGACTAGAGTTCTTAATTACTCTGTCCTGGATTACTGTGTGTCTTGGTGTCATTCTTTTAGTGTCTGTCTCATTTGGACCTCTTGGATCTGTGCAGAATCTCTGTGCAAAGACTGTGGAAATTCTCATTTATTTTTTCTACCAGTCGTTCATGCCCTTTTTCTTTTTCCTCCTCTATAATTTGGAGATTATTCCTCTTATTATATTATCTATCAATAATATTCCATTTTCTTTCATTTGTTTACTTCACTTTTATTTTTGCCACTTCATTATTGCTGGCTTGTATTTTTGTCTTCATGGTTCCCTGCACTTAGAATTCTGTTGCTGTGGTTTCTGTGGTATTCTTGAACTTCTTCAATTACATTTTTCTTTTTGTTTGTCTGTCTTTTGGGTCACAGCCAGTGATGCTGAGGGCTCACTCCTGGCTCTGTGCTCAGGGATTGCTTCTAACCATTAGGGATTTGGGGATCGAACCTGAATTGGCCGCATGTAAGGCAAATGCCCTACCCATTTTACCACCACTCTGGCCTGTAGAAAATTATTGTAATTTTTGTTTGTTTTGGGGCTATACTCTGCAGTGCTCTGGTTCTGCACTCAGGAATCACTCCTGGCAGTGCTCGGGGAACCATACAAGATGCCAGGGATTAAACCCAGACCTGCCATGTGCAAGGCAAGCACCTCCTTACTCAGTAAAAAACAGTACTTTACTATCTCTCATGCTCCCCAGTTAACATTTTATCAATCAATTTGTCTTAATCATTTTACCTTTGTTTTGTTTACATTTTTGCTGTTGGTCATGGTGTGTTTTTTTTTATTTTTTAAAATTTTATTGAATCATAGTGAGATACAGTTAGAAGCTTTCATGTTGATGGGGGTTAGTTTTGTTCTGGGGCCACATTTTGCTGTGGTCAGGGCTTACTTCTGGCAGGGCTCACAGGACTATATGTGGTACCTGGAAATGAATGTGGGTTGACAGAATGAGAGGCAAGCGAACTGTTATACAATCTCTCTAGCCCTTGCTTATATTTCCTATCTCACCATTTTCTTGTTAAGCATATATATATGCTTCTAGTATAGAAATAATCATCTCACTGATGGAATCTAAAATTAGCTGAGGCTATTTATTTTTGGCTAAGGGTAGTATTGGGTCTAGTAGGTAGACATGAATTGTGTTTGCAGTGTATAAATGAAATTTTAAGAAATACTAGAATGTTTATATTCATAACGTCTTCACACTAGTAAAAATAATACCTTTAAACCTATTCTGGGGGATGAAATTCATTGATCTTTTAGGTTGCAGAGAGCTGCAGTTAGGAATACTCCCAGTGCTTTGTGCTGATTAAGTTGTTTATCTCTTTTCATTTTTGTTACTCTTTTTGAGGAGAGGGAATAATTGTGAAAGATTGAATTTTTTTTTTTTTGCTTTTTGGGTCACACCCAGTGATGCATAGGGGTTACTTCTGGATCTGCGCTCAGGAATTACCCCTGGTGGTGCTCAGGGGACAATATGAGATACTGGGAATCAAACATGGGTCGGCGGCATGCAAGGCAAACGCCCTACCTGCTGTGCTATTGCTCTAGCCCCGAGAGATTAAATTTTTTATTTAGCTACATTTACCTTTAAGTTATATATTATCATAATAGAAAAAAATCTTTTCCAGCTTTCCTTTTATAGTGATCTATGAGCTATGTCACTAACCATAAAAAGAATTAAAGACCTAACTTCCACCTCAGCAGGTAGTGTCAGCGGTAATGCATTGTAAAAAAAATGTGCTTGAACACACACATTCTTCAGGGACTTAGGCTGTCATTTGTTAAAGAAAATGGAAGTCTATCTTATTTGTCTGGCATAGTAATTTAAGTTTATGCAGTATTTAATTAGATTTCAATGCTAAAAATCATTAAAGTTTCATTCACTGGCACAAGGTCAGAGAAAAGGATGAAAATCTCATCCCTAAAAAACTCGAGCTTACACCGCAACCTGGTTAAATGTTTGTTTTGAGGATTGTTCTGTAGTGAGTGGTATTTGATCACATTTCACAAAGTAAGTTCTAGGGTAAAACAGATGAAAAGACTGGTAATAAGTAGGAGGTGACACTATATGAAACTGATCAGGAAATCATCTTAGCATGCCACAGAGATAGTATAGCAGGTAAGGTGTTTGCCTTGCTCATACCTGACCTCGGTTCAATTTCTGGTGCCACATATGGTCCCCTGAGCCAACCAGGACTGATCCCTGAATGCAGAGCCAGGAATAGGCCCGGAGCACTGGCGGCTGTGTCCCCCAAACAAAAAGGTGAAAAAAGACAGAAAGAAAGTCATCCTAGGGTTTAGAAAAATGTGGGCTCTTTAATCCCCGCACACTGGGTACATCCCTAAAGGTACCACTGACAGAACACACAGCTGTCAGAGCCTCTTTAGACCTAGTGTCCAGGGGATGTCCTGTAGGCCCACAAGAGCAATCTGGGGAGGCCAAAATAAACAAGTAGCAGTAAGACAGAGAACCTGGTTAATTCCTAGTCTAAAAGGACTAGTTAATTTATTAAGCAGTTTTAAAGGGTAGTCTTATTTCTTTCTTTTAAAAGACTTTAAGTAATACCTGATTACTATAGAAAATCTGGGAAAACACATGAAATATTTGTACCATAAAACCATCTAAAATTGGTTTATTATAGAAAAAATGTTAAGGTTCAGTAGATAACTTTCTAGACTTCCCCTTCCAAGAACATGCATTTTAATGTTTCTTTTTTTTATTTTTTATACTTGGTCAAGTGTTCTTTGATTTACATTTTGCCTTAAGCATGTCTTTCTGGGGCTGGGGAGGTAGCCCAGCAGGCTGTGTGTGTTCAATTAGAGGCACTGTATGGTCTCTTGATTACCTCCCAAGAGACCTCTGAGCCTGTAGCCCCAGAGCACTGCCAGGGTTGCCTTCCTCCACCTCAAAACAGAAGCCTTTCCATGGCAGTAAATATAGATAGCTAATTTCTTTACATTATTCTATTATGTAATTATGCCTTAACAGAAATAAATGATATTGTTTCATTTAAACATTTCATTTAAAAATTAACATTTCATTGAAACATTTATCCAGTATTGCTTTTTATTTCCAGTCTTTCGGTGTCATAAACTTGTGATTAACATTAGTACAGAGCTGATGACTGCCCTAGCAGGAAGTTAAGGATCCATAGGCCAGAGATTATGTACCTTGGGTGGAGGGACTCACACTCTGGTGTCCAAGGGCCCATGTGGTGCTGGGAATTGAATTTGGGGCTCATACTTGCAAAGCATCTCTGCTCGACCTTCAAGGCATCTCCCCAGCTTAGGAGCTATTTTTCCTGTTTAACTGTTAGCTTTTCATTATTAAAATTAGGTTTTGGAATGATAGCATAAATACTAATACCTTATTCCTTTTGCTAGTTTTTGGGTCGCACCCAGTGGTCCCCAAGATACCCAGATAGTACTTGGGGGACCACATGCCATATGCAGTGCCAGAGATCAAACTGAGTCAGCTAAGTTGGGCAAGGCAAGTGCCTTCTCCCCGATACTCGCTTTCAGTCCCTGTAGCAGTTTCAATTAACCAGTTTTCCAGAAGATTTGATGCACCCTGAAGTTGGAGGACCACTGCCCTAAAGAAGCTAGAGGGAAGTTTTCAAGAGCTTTTGTTAATTCAGAATATTTTTTTGAGAACCCCAACAAGAAATGTAATAGAAAAGATTTCATCTCTCCATGTATTAGAGTTAGTTTTAGCACGCAAAACACAATGATAACTTTAAAATGTGGAGAGAATGTAGGAGTTTAGGTGCTTGCCTTGCATACAACTGATTCAGTCCCTGGCACTGCATATGGTCTTCCCAGTCCCGCCAGAAGTGATGTCTGAGCACAGAGCTAGCAATAAACCCTGAGAACAGATGGGTGAGCCCCCCCAAAAAAAGCAAAATAAAAAATAAAATATGCATACATATTTTACACACATATTATACATACCTCAGTAATATCTGGAAAATAATAAAATTATTATACTTTAAATTATTAAGACAACAGTCTATTTTTTTCTTTTTTGCTTTTTGGATCACACCTGGCAATGCACAGGGGATACTCCTGGCTCTGCACTCAGGAATTACTCCTGGCGGTGCTTAGAGGATCATATGAGATGCTGGGAATCGAACCCGGGTCGGCCGCGTGCAAGACAAACGCCCTACCCACTGTGCTATTGCTCCAGCCCCGACAGTCATGTTTCTTAGGAGCATTCTTATGGTCCCTATTTAGCTAAGTAGAGCTGAAAGGGAGTTTTTTCTCTTATGTTTTTCCCCAGGATATAGATCTTCTACAACCAGACCTTTTGTTGCTAGTAGAAGATTTATCATGTTTTGATTGTTTTCACCTGCAGAACTACATATGAAATAAACTAAATCCATTAACATTTCTCATAGTATCCAATTAAGAGAGTAGAAGGAATGTTTGATTTATAAGAGATCCTTTTCTTGGGCTAAGACACAAGATTAAATATGTCTTGGCAAAGGAAAATTATAGCTGATATTTATACCATGCAAAATTGCTTATAGTGAGAGAAAAAAGTTGATATGGGACATAACATATACATGGACTGCTACTTTTTTGGTTTGTTTTGGTTTACACCTGATGGTGCTCAGGGCTTACTCCTGCCTCTGTGCTCAGGGATCATTCCTGGCCAGGCTCAGGGCACCAAATAGGGGTGCCACGGATGAAATCTGGGTCATGTGCAAGACATGCACCCTACCTGCTGTACTATATGTGCAGCCTATTTGCCTTATTCTTGAAGCTGGTTAAGAGTCCTAGGAAAAATCAACTATCTCAATAAGAAGAACATCATTTATCACTTTCACTCACCAGAACTTTTCTAAAGCTGATGAGAGGGCAATCTGGAAAGGCATGGGTCTCAGGTAGCAGGAAGATGACGGCCCTCTAAATGAGGCAGGTTGGGGAGACAACTTGTTGCTTGAACTTATACTGGGTCTTAGGACTGTTCCATCAAGTTGCCCTGGTACTTTTCAGCTCTCTGATGTGTGATCAAACTTTCTCCCTACACTTGTGAACATAGGGTGGAGAGGCTGTGTTTGCTAGAAGAGAGAGTTGGAAAGAGGAACCTTGAGAGATGCAGCAAGTGTGGCTTGAGAAGAAAGTGTAGTGGAAGCCACGCCCAGTGTTGCTGCGTGCAGGTGCGGGGTGGGTATGCGATGTACGAGATCCTACCCAGAGCTCATTTGACTGTGTGCTTTCTGTAGCTCATCTTCAAGTGCACTAATTCTGTCTTCGGCTGTTGTCATTCTACTGTTGAGGGTACCCACTGAGTTTTTAATTTCATTTACCGAATTTAGTAGTGACACTTGTTTGTAGCTTTCTTATTTCTGCTCTCATTTATTCCTGTGTTTTATTGACTGACTGTTCCACTGTTTCTTTCATATCCTCCTGTATTTTATTGGATGTCTGTTCCACTATTTCTTTGAGCTCATTAAACATCCTCACCATTTCATCTCTGAATTAATTATCAGAGAGATTATGTGGGCATT
Source organism: Sorex fumeus (assembly GCF_029834395.1). Lineage (NCBI taxonomy): Eukaryota > Metazoa > Chordata > Mammalia > Eulipotyphla > Soricidae > Sorex > Sorex fumeus. The sequence continues at coordinate 11,965,654 of NW_026606066.1, read as the reverse complement.
CCCTGTTGAGGTTTCAGGGCTCTTTTCTTCATCCACGACTTGTGGTAGGGATCTTCACTGTTTCCCATGATGCTATAGTAGTATGGAGGTGGATCCCTCCAGTTCACTATCAGTGTCTCCCTTTCACTGCCAGGGAGGATCCTAGTTGAACTCAGTCAGTGGTGGTCTCCTCTTTCCTCAAGGATATTACCTTCTTCTTTGGTGCTCCTGTGTGACTTATGTGTGGCCTCTAGAGTTGATTTGGGGGCCATTCTTTTAGATTAGGTTTGTACAGATTCTTGTGTTCACTATTATTTCGGTGAACTTTGAGGGATATTTTGTTTGGAATAGGCTAGTAGACTATTGGCCTAATGTGGTTGGAATAGGCTGCCCTTATAGTTTAGTGTGGAGAGTGAGAAATGGGTTTAATGCATTGTGAAAGGGGTAATTAACTGGCGGTCACCTCGGAGGCTATGACCCCGCCACTGGTGTACCTGTGGGGGGAGGGGCCCTGCACTGGTGGAGATTCTGGGTTATAGTTCTGAGGCCCACTTCTGGTACTTCCAGAATTTCCAGGGACCCCTCTTGCTTAGGCCCCAGAGCTCATTTGAGCCTCATTCCCAGCTCCCAGAAAGTGTGTTTTATTGTTCAAGCTACCGCATTGTTTTACCTGCTATTCATAGATAAATTGATCACCAATTCTAGATGAATGAATATAGGACCATTCATTGTATAAATGGCATGATATTGTCAATTAAAAATGTTAAAGTGCAGGGGTCAGAGCGATAGCATAGTAGGTGGGGCGTTTGCCTTGCATGCGGCAGACCCGGGTTCGATTCCCAGTGTCACATATGGTCCCCTGAGCACCACCAGGAGTAATTCCTAAGTGCAGAGCCAGGAGTAACCCCTGTGTATTGCCGGGTGTGACCCCCAAAAAATGTTGAAGTGCTCTCTCTCTCTCTCTATATATATATATACATATATATATAACCATTGCCCTTATATATAGTATTAAATACATGTATATTGCACTTTAACATTTAAAAATATATATGCCCTATTTTTATTGACTTTGAATATAATTTCACACTTACAGGAGCAGATATGGTAAGCATACATAATGAAGCAGAAAATGCTTTTATATTGGATAATTTGAAAAACCTATGGAAAGGCCCTGATGATCTCCTACTGGGCATGTTTTTTGATACAGATGGTAAGTGATATTTATCTTGGGGATCATAATTTTTCCCTTAAAGTTAGTAAAGCTAGGAGCTGGATGACAGAACTGCCTTGCATGCAGCTAATCTGGGTTCAATCCTTGGCATCCCATTTGGTCACTCAAGCCCATCAGGAGTGATCCCTGGGTGCAGAGTTAGGAGTAAGCCTTGAGCACTGTCAGGTATGACCCCAAAATGAAAACTGATGACTTGCTTTAAAAATTCTTCAATTCTCTGATTCAAGTTGATATTTTCTGTGACCTCCAGATGTTGTCACTTCAATGCTTATCTCTGACTTAAAACCACCACTTCTTCCTGACCAATTCAATAGGTTTCACATAAGTCAAAGTTAGTTGTTTTGTTTAGAATAAAATGTGATGGGGGTGATGGGGTCCATATTTTTCATATTATAGTCTCATGAAAGCTAGTATTAATGCCAGCAGTCAATAGCATAAAGATAGATAGAACTATACAAGATCCTATTGTGTATTGTCACTACAGAAAATAGAAAATACATAAATATTTTCAAATTGAAATGCAATTATTGCTTACGACTCATTGTTTTTTACAACTATTTATTACCAGAACAATATATTTTCTTTACAAAAATGGAATCTTCTTCAAAGTCCTCTTGAATCACTGCCTCTAATATGTTGGTACAAAAGATATTTCTCTCCTATTAAATTTAAATCCAATCAAAAGTTTAAATAAGACATACCATAGTTAACTCTCATGTCTAGACATCCTTTTGATTTTAATACCTTTATGTATGATAGCACAGCGGTAGGGCGTTCGCCTTACAAGCGGCCAACATGGCCGACCCGAGTTCGATTCCTCCGCCCCTCTCGGAGAGCCCGGCAAGCTACCGAGAGTACTCGATATGCCAAACACAGTAACAACAAAGTCTCCAATGGAGACGTTACTGGGCCCGCTCGAGCAAATCGACGATCAACGGGAGGGCCTTTACCTTTACCTTTATGTATGATTATAATGTTTAAAATATGCCTCAACCGACAGATGAAAGTTTCAAGTGGTTCGATAAGTCAAATGTGACATTTGATAAATGGACAGACCAAGAAGATGGTGAAGATCTAATTGACACCTGTGCATTTTTGCACATCAAGACAGGTGAATGGAAAAAAGGAAATTGTGAAGTTTCTTCTGTGGAAGGAACCCTGTGTAAAACAGCTAGTAAGTATGATTAAAAGCCTTTTTCTGCTCTAAGTGGGAGTGGGGAAATAGAGCTGGTTCTAAAATGATTTCCTTTCATTATGTGTGTTTCAACAAATACAGAGGTAAGACTCAGAGTAATTATGATGATTTGCTCCCAAGTTTCTTGATGTTCAATATGTAATCCAATGACATTTAGAGATTGAGCTGGATCACATGACTCAGGCAGAGTTTTATTCTTTTTGCTATTATTCTTGAATTTGCAAGAGGTCAAAGATTTCTGCTTTTATTCAAAGGCCTTATCCTTGCCTCTATGCGTGTAATTTGACAGAAAAGTGGAAGTGGTGAATAATAATATATGATTTCAGAAAGCTAATGATCATAGAATTCTGATACTGATTTACAAAGAATTTGATTCTGTACAAGAACAAACATCCTTTGTTTAGGCAAAGGAAAAACTCCATTGTAGTCTATAATTTATTCCTGATTAAAATGCTTTCTTCTGATCCGTCAGAATGCTTTCTCTTTAACAAAAAATTCTTACCCACAACAGTGTTTTGATGTTGTTAAACACTAAGGTTTATTGTTTTATTTTACAGAATTTTTTTGAGGGAGTGGGGGGAGGGTGGGCATGCACACCTGACTATGCTCAGGATCACTCCTGGCGGTGCTTAAGAGAACCATATGTAGAGCAGGAATTGATTATGGCATCGTGGTATGCAAGGTAAATGCCCTACTGACTGTACTATCTATTTTGGAAAGAATTGTTTTCACATTGAAGACACAATTTCAGAATCTGATTTTGGGATGGTTGAAACACGACACAGTCATTGCCCCACTTTGCACCCAGAGCATCCTTTTTACCGATGAACCAAAACTATGTATCTGCCTGATTATTTTTCGTTACATCCTAAATTATATTTATTTTTTGGGGGGGAGGGCACAGAGACATAGCATAGCTGGTAGGGTTCTTGCCTTGCATACTGCAGAACCAGATTCGATTCCCAGCCCCCGATATAGTCTCCATAGCACCATCAGGAGTGCTTTCTGAATGCAAAGTCAGGAGTAACCCCTAATTGCTAGGTTTGACTCCCCCATTACACTTTAAAAATTGTTTGCACTTTACCTTATTTTATTTTTTTACCTACAGTTGTGATTATTTAAAACCTGTTTTTATTGGTAGTAGCGTTAAAATCATATTTATTTGGTTTTTAAAAAGCAGTTTTCATGTATTGTGCCCTAGGGTGACATTATATTAAACCAAAATTTTAATTAAAGTATAAATTTCAATTATTAGATACTTGAACAATCTATACTAACAAGGTAAGTCACATTTGTATAATTTTATATTATTTACTGACTTGCCAACCAAAACCTGTTTTCCTTTGTCTTTTACTTGAATTCCTATTTTACTACACATTAAGCTAATGAAGTTTGCCATTTCTTTAAACTAGATAGCACAATTGGCCACGCAATAGAAACATAATATAAAGTTATTAAAGGGTTTATTTTAAATTACTTTGAATTTAAGTACCTTAAAGAACATACTTAAATATTAATTTTCTTTTGTATTTTAGTCCCTTACGAAGCAAAGTACTTATCAGGTAAGTAAATGATCATACTTTTTTTCCAAATACAAGCATATGCTAATATTCTAAGCATATTAAAACATTACTAAGGAGTCCTGTAAAAAGCCAATTCTATAGCCAGAGAGATAGTACAGAAAGTGCTATCTTGTATGTGGCTCACCTAGTTTGATCCCCAGCAGCATATATGGTCCCCCAGGAACCACCAGGAGTGAGTGATCCCTGAGTACTGAGCCAGGCGTAAGCCCCAAGCACCACTGGTATGCACCCCTATTCCCAAACAAAGTCAGTTATATAATGTAGAATTTTTTTTGCTATTGTGGGGACTTGTAAGCATGATTAAGAGTCCAGAAGGGTAATACCTCAGCAGTTGGTAGTGCAGTATGAGGGGGTAGAGCCTGAGAATTTGCATATGTGAGGCATATGATTCACCTTTTGAATCACATCTCTGGCCCTAGAACAATTTTTATAAGAATGTAGCAGATCTTGTAATTTAATTAAATATTTAAATAATTGTAACTTATGAAATTTTTAAACCTCCAAATTCTATTTTCTCATGTTTTTGTTGAGGGAAATGGTATTTTTTAAAAATTTTTATTAGTGAGACATCAAGAGGTACAGTTGCAGACTTACAAATTTTTGTGCTTGGGTTTCAATTATACAATGATCAAATACCCATCCCTCCACCAGTGCCCATTTCCCACCACCACGGATCCCAGTATCCCTCCCACCGCCCATCCCCCCCATCCCACCCTGCCTCTGTGGCAGGGCATTCCCTTTTGTTCTCTCTCTCTCTCTCTCTCTCTCTCTCTCTCTCTCTCTCTCTCTCTCTCTCTCTCTCTCTCTTTCTCTTATTGGGTGTTGTGGTTTGCAAAAGAGGCAATGGGTGACAATCATGTTTGGTCTATAGTCTACTTTCAGCATGCTTCTCCCATCCTGGGAGGATCCTCCCAACACCTTTATTTGATGTTCCCTTCTCCATCTGAGCTCCCTTTTCCCCTAGCATGTGTGGTTGGCCTCCAAGCCATGGAGTAAAATTCCTGGCACTAAACTCAGCCATTCTTGGGTGTTAGTCTCCTATTTTGTTACTTTATGTTCCCCAGATGAATGCAATCTATGTCTATCCCTTTCTTTCTGAGTCATTTCGCTTAACATGATACTTTCCATGTAGTACCACTTGTATGTAAATTTCATGACTTCCTCTTTTCTAACAGCTACATAGTACTCTATTGTGTAAATGTACCAAAGTTCCTTTGACCAGTCATCTGTTCTTGGGCACTCAAGTTTTTTCCAGATTCTGGCTATTGTAAAGAGTGTTGCAATGATCAAACAATTGCAGATATCACTTCAACTATGCTTTTTTGCCTCTCTGAAATATATTCCCAGGAGTGGTATTGCTGGATCAAATGGGAGCTCAATTTCTAATTTTTTGAGAATCATCCATACTGTTTTCCAAAAGGGCTGAACCAGTCGGCATTCCCACCAACAGTGAAGGAGTGTCCCTTTCTCAACACATCCGCGCCAGCACTGGTTGCTTTTGTTCTTGTGGATATGGGCCAGTCTCTGTGGTGTGAAATGATATCTCATTGTGGTTTTGATCTGCATCTCCCTGATAATTAATGATGTGGAGTATTTTCTCTTGTGCCTTTTAGCCTTTCGGATTTCTTTTTTGAGAAAGTTTCTGTTCATTTTTTCACCCCATTTTCTGATGGGGTTGGATGTTTTCTTCTTGTGGTGTTCAACCAGTACTTTGTATATCCTTGGTATCAACCCTTTGTCGGATGTGTATTTGGCGAATATCCTTTCCCATTCTGTAGACTGTCTTTGTATTTTGGTCACTGTTTCTTTTGAGGTGCAGAAGCTTCTTAGTTTAAGATAGTCCCATTTGTCTGTCTCTGTTTTCACTTGCTTGGCCAGCGGTGTGACATCTTTGAAAACACCATAGCTTCTATGTCATGGAAGGTTTTGCCAACTTTTTCCTCAATGTACCTTATGGATTCCGGTCTGATGTTGAGGTCTTTAATCCACTTTGATCTTACTTTTGTACATGGTGTTAGGCAGAGATCTGAGCCCACTTTTTCGCATGTAGCCATCCAGTTTTGCCAGCACAATTTGTTAAAGAGGCTTTCCCTGCTCCACTTCACTTTTCTTGCCCCCTTATCGAAGATTAGATGCTCGTATGCTTGTGGGGAGATGTCAGTATATTCAACCCTGTTCCATTGGTCTACAGCTCTGCCTTTGTTCCAGTACCATGCTACTTTAATTATTACTGCTTTGTAGTAGAGTTTGAAGTTAGGGAGGTTGATTCCTCCCATTTTCTTTTTCCCAAGAATTGCTTTAGCTATTCGTGGGGGCTTATTGTTCCATATAAATTTCAGGAGTGTCTGCTCCATTTCTTTGAAGAATGTCATGGGTATTCTAATAGGGATCACATTGAATTTGTACAGTGTTTTGGGAAGTATTGCCATTTTGACAATGTTAATTCTCCCGATCCATGAATAGGGGATTTTTTTCCATTTGAGGGAAATGGTATTTTTAAAAGAAAAGTTCGTCTTTAGGGCCAGATAGTACTGTGAGTAAGATGCTTGCTTCCCTTAAAAACAAAGTGGAGTAGGAGTCTTGGAAAACAGTGAGTTCCATTTCAGATAAGTGTAGTTTAGAAGATTCCAGAGTTAAGAAAATAAGGTGTCAAGAAAATTAAAGGGACTATGATAGGATGTATATGGTATAGTAGATATTCAGGAAAGAGGAAATAAGCCCAAACTGGGCTCAACAATGGCTTGAAAGAGGAAATAAATTAGAATATATATATATATATATATATATTCACTGTATCACTGTCATCCCATTGTTCATCGATTTACTTGAGTGGGCTCCAGTAACATCTCCAATTGTCCCAGTCCTGAGATTTTAGCAGCCTCTCCATACTCGTCTTTTCCAATGCTGTTGTATTGGGGGCTCTTTCAGGGTCAGGGGAATGAGACTCATTATTGTTACTGTTTTTGGCATAACAAATACGCTACTGGTAGCTTGCCAGGCTCTGCTGTGCAGGCAGGATACTCTCGGTAGCTTGCTGGGGTCTCCGAGAGACATATATATATATATTTCCCTCTATGATTTATATATGATATATATAGACATATCTATGATATATTTATATGTATACATAGGTAGGAAAAAGATAGGTAAGCATAATCAGTGAATAGTTTAAATTTTAGCTGACACATAAAAGAACACAATTAAAAAAATTTTGATTTACAATACTATTAATAATGGTTTCTCATGGACATAATTCAAATATCACATCCTCACATCAATTATCAGTGCACCTGTCTCCCTCCCCAAATGCCCCATCTCCTCTTCCTCTTATACCTCTCCCAGGCTCAATTGTGAAGGTCATTCCCCTATTAGAACATGTCACTTAAAGCTTCTTTGTTTCTTCACATATAAAAAGAGATTATAACAATCTGGGAGCTTAAGCTTAAGGAATCTTAGAGTGGGCAGGGATCTTGCTGTGCACACAGTTGACCGGAGTCATTCCCTGATTGCAGAGCTAGGAGTAAGCCCTGAGAACTGCCAGGGGTGGACCCTACTCCCAATAAAATTTGGGTGGGAGCTGTTATATACAAATTTGGCACTCAGTCAGCAGATTATTTTACTGTGATGGTTCAACATAAATTTAGATCTTTTTAAAATTTGTGTTTTTCTGGGCAACACATGGCAGTGCTTAATCAGGGCTTAATCCTTGTGGGGCTCTAGGGACCATTGTAGTGCCAGGGATCAAACCTGGGTCAGCTGCATGAAAGGCAAGTGCCTTACCTGTTCTATTGCTCTGGCCCCAAGGTCTTTGCGTGTTGAAGATGGATTATATAGTTTGTGTTATTGGTGAGTAGTGAAAGATAGCATTAGGTATGGAGGTGGCAGAAAGAGTCGTCATCAGACAGGGAAAATGTTAAAAAGATAATATGTAGTCCTGATTAATGAATGTAGAGTCCAGCAGAATTCTTGGATCGGCTAACACAGCAGTGGTCATTGGTGTTCTAACTCAAGGAATTTGAAAAACGAATTTGAGACTAGAGCAAAGAGAACATAAACTACATACACACTTCTGTATAAAGGTGACAGAGGGACAGCGGCAGAGGTTTTTGGACACTCGAGTTATGGCGGGATGTAGTCACTGTACATCAGTATCATAAACGTTGATGTTGCTGTAATGTAACCATGTGATCTAAACCATAATACAATTTTTAGGGGCTGAAGCTATAGTATAGCGGGTAGGGCGTTTGCCTTGCAAACTGGGTTCAATCCCCAGAGTTCCATATGGTCACCCAAGCACCTCCAGAAGTAATTTCTGAGTGCAGAGCCAGGAGTGACCCCTGTGCATCGCAGGGTGCATACCCCACATCCCCCCATAAAAAAGCAAAAAAAAAAAATTTAAAAGGATTTAAACCTAAAGACATCAAGTTTTGAGTCCACAAATTTGATTAGAAAGGAACAGTCTGGGAAAAACGTGGTTAGTGGGGAGTGGAGGCAGGAGACAACAATGTCTTTGAGGCCAAGTGAGACACTCTTAAGAATAGGTGGCTAATAGTTCAGTGGCAGCAGATGAAGCATTGAACATGGGGCTGCAGAATGTAAAGGAATAAGGCATTTGCCTTGCATATGGCCAACCCAGTTTGATCCCCAGCATCACATCTGGTCCCCTAAGCACCTCCAGGAGTTATCTCTGAACATGGAGCCAGGAGTAAGCCCTAAGCACTGCCTGGTGTTGAACCCTCACCCTGTTTAATTTTTTTTTAAATCTGTCTATTTCTACAATTCATTATGGAGTACTAGTGACATTTGATTGAGGAATGACAGGGCAGTGTTGGCCTTTTCAATATTGTTATATACGTTTCAACTTTGTTTTTGAGCTACACACTTGGTGGTGGTGGTGATTTGTGTGTGTGTGTGTGTGTGTGTCTGCTGGGGGTGGAGGGAGAGGTGTGGATGGGGGGGAGAGAGTATTACAACTGGCAGTGATGAGGGAACTAATATGATGCTAGGGCATCAAACCTGGTAATGTACATGATTAGAGTGCTTGAAGCCAATGAGATCCCTGGCATCACATGGCTCCGAGTACCACTGGTATAGCTTTGGTGACCCTGCCCCAAATACCCCTACAGTGAGGATGGCCTCCAAATAAAAAAACAAACTAGGAACTAGATGGTAATCCAATTACTCAGTGAAGAGAACAACACATGTTTCTCTAATAAGTAGATAAACATTTTAATGTACAACTATCCTTTCCCTCAGAAATAAAGTCTGTAATAAACCACTCGTAATTGCTTTGGGGCTAGTTTTCTTTTACGTTTCATTGTTAGCCAACCTAATGCACCAGAGGCAGCCATGTCACAAAGTCACTTGCAGAAAATAACATACAAGAGGCATACATATGGACTGTGCACTAATGCCCCAAATTGTTAGGTTATTGGGATACTGTTTACTGTTAAGAGTGTGGTTATACCTTGACATCCTCTACCAAGTTTTTTTCTGACTAAAACTTGTATGTTTTTGTTGAAGTATAATCATATAGTCACTAAAGTTGATAATACTAATTATGAGTATATACTCTACAATTACTAATAGATGCAATCATTTTGTTCACATTGGTACAGTTAGGGTACACTGGGCTGGAAAGACAGCTAAATGGGCTGAATGGTTTCCAGGCAGCAGGCCCAGGTTTGGGAGCAAAACCCCACTGAGCCTAAAGTAGTTCTGGTTTGGGGGTATGGCTACAAAACAAAAGAACAGGAAAATGGGGTGGGGGGTGCGCTGTACTACAAATGGGCTTTATCCCACTCAATAAAACAAGTATGAAAGAATCTCAGTAGAACTGTTTACAAAGTTCTTGGCTTAATAATCTTATTATAGGTCTTCATCTTATCAAGCTACAACCAATATATAATTTCATGTATTTTAGGATTATGCTACTGCAGTATTTCCTCGCTGCCTGTTGAGTCTTTGAAAGAGGCCTGGCAGAGCTAGAGAGATAATACAGCTAGCAAGCTGCTTGCCTCCCATGCAGCAATCTGGGTTTGATCCCAGCACAGCATCTGATCCACAATCTTCAAAGAAAATATGTCAATAACTCTTGCCTGCCCTATTTTTCTGAGGTGACAGATGTGAAACCCAGGGCTTCACATATTTGTGTTTCCTTTTTGGCCCACTTCCTGAAGTGTTTGAGTACTTATGGATAGGGGTAGTGGTAGGGGTGGCTGGGGAATGAACCTTGAACTGAATGCAAAGTGTGCAGTCTGCATGGCCTGACCCCTAACAACTTTATACCTTCTGCCAAGCCTTAAATTATCCAGGTCTCACCCTAACAAGCACAAGTCCAAAGTGTCAGTTATAAAAGTTTCAGTATTCAAATGTTTTCTTTGGGGAGAGGGGCTGTACTATCAATGCTCAGGGACTACTACTCCTGGTGGTGCTGTGACTACAGTGCTGGGATCTGAACCAGGGTTGTGGCAGCCACAGCTGCATGATATGCAGGAGCCTTAATTTCTCTGGCATTCAAATAGTCTTAATGCAACAATACATATTTAAGGTGAAGAGTTTTGGATTTTTTTTCATATACTTTTGGGTATTTTGTTGTGAAATACAAATATCTTCTCGAAAGCAGTTTTCTCTTCTTCTAAATCTGAGTAATTTTCCTCCACTTATTGATTTCTTATAGTTACAAAGCTTTTGAATAGATTGAAAGGTTATGTGATGCTTTAGGAATCTACTGCCCCATTTTAGTGAAACATAAGCAGTTGCCATAAGCAGATTAGACCTCATCAACATAACAAGTATCTAAATACATTTCTAAAAGCTATTTCACTTAGTCTGGCAGGAGAGGGTATGGCCACTTTGCTCAGGTGTGACCCTTAGTACTGCTTGTAGGAACCTGTGTGGTGCTTAGTAGTGCTTGTAGGAACTCTGGCTTCAAACCAGGGTTGGCACTATGCAAGACATGCTCCTTACCTCCTGTACTCCCTCTCTCTATAGTCCCTAAATGCCATTATTCTTAAAACAGAATAGATACAAATTTGAAGTCTTAAGCAATAGAAGAAATATCAGAGAAGACTAATAGTATTGTGCTGTACCCTCTAAGGTGAAGGTAATTTTCATTTTAGGATCTTTTGTTATTGAGCCAGCCACACCTGGCAACTTTCCAGAGCTACTTCTGGTTTGGTGGTTAGGGGACAGCACATGCCAGGGATCAGACCTAGGCCTCGTACTCTCATAGCATATGCTCCAGCAATTTGAGCCATCTTCTCAGCATAAAAAGCTCCCACACGCAAACACTAAGCTCCACACCCTTAAGCCCTACCAATCTCAAGCATGACTATAATTGTAAGCTTTTTTTTTTTAAATGTAAGAGTCACTGTCACTGTCCTGTTGTTCATCGATTTGCTTGAGCGGGCCCAGTAACATTGTGAAACTTGTTACTGTGTTTGGCATATTGAATACGTCACAGGTAGCTTGCCAGGTTTTGCCACGCGGGCGAGATACTCTTGGTAACTTGCGGGGCTGAGAGGGGCAGAGGAATCGAACTCTGTTCGGCCATGTTGGCTGCATGCAAAGCAAACGTCCTACCCGCTGTGCTGTCGCTCCAGCCCGACGTAGTACCATTTATTCAGCCATTAATTAAGCGATAGCACAGCGGGTAGGGCGTTTGCCTTGCAAGCGGCCAACATGGCTGACCTGAGTTCGATTTCTCCGCCCCTCTCGGAGAGCCCGGCAAGCTACCGAGAGTATTCGATATGCCAAACACAGTAACAACAAAGTCTCCAATGGAGACGTTACTGGGCCCGCTCGAGCAAATCGACGATCAACGGGAGGGCCTTTATTTAACTGTAAATTTTAAAATTAAAATACAGCAACCTTTTGAGCTAAAAAATGTCTTAATAGTTAATAATGGTGTAATCTATTTCTTGGGGCCAGAGTGATAGTATATCGAGTAAGAGCACTTGTCTTGCATGTGGACAACTGGGTTCAATCCCTAGTACCTTATATGTTCCAACCCCCGGCTCATTGAGTGATCCCTGCATGTAGAGCCAGGAGTAAGTTCTGAGCACAATTAGGTGTGTGCCTCCCTAACCCCCAAAAGTCTATTTCTCATCATCATATCAAGAAATTTTTGAAACTCTTTTGTGATTAAAATATGCACGTTCTTTCCAAACTGTAATCCTTGAAACTGGCATACCCTAATTTTGCATTATTTTTGTCTTTTTTTTTTTCAGATAACCATATTTTAATATCAGCTTTGGTGATTGCTAGCACAGTAATTTTGACAGTTCTGGGAGCAGTTATTTGGTTCCTGTACAAAAGGAATTTGGATTCCGGCTTCACCACAGTTTTTTCTTCTGTACCCCAATCACCTTATAATGATGACTGTGTTTTAGTAATTGCAGAGGAAAATGAGTATTCTGTTCAACTTGACTGAGACTTTGGAAATCATGAGTGTTTCCCAAGCAAGATTTTATAAAAACTGAGAATTACAGCTCTTATGTATACTTATCTTGGTAACATTGCAACAGAACCCTTTAGCTTCATACAAAACTCTAACAGAAAAAATGTATTTGTTTTAACCATTTCCCCCAATTCTTCACTTGAAGCTTAAATCAAACGGAAATAAAACCTATTCTACTTGTCTTACTTTACTTGCATTTTATTTTATTCCTTAATTGAATTATCTTGTGAGCTGAAAAAACTCTACCTAATGGTCTAATATTGCCCATTTATTAACTGTAGCACTGTCCTCCCTTTGTTCCATCGATTTGCTGGAGCGGGCACCAGTAACATCTCCACTGTGAGACTTTTTACTGTTTTTGGCATATCGAATATGTCACGGCTAGCTTGCCAGGCTTTGCTGTGCAGGAGGAATACTCTCAGTAGCTTGTCGGGTTCTCTGAGAGGGGCGGAGGAATCGAACCCGGGTCGGCTGCGTGCAAGGCAAACGCCCTACCCACTATGCTATCGCTCTGGCCCGAGATAAAAATATAAATGAAAAATGTATACAGATGAAGCTATTAGGGTCTTTAAAGTTTCAATGACCACCTTCGGCTGCCATAAAAATAAAAAAACATTTCAAAAGTGACAGTACTGATAAAATATTTAACATGCAATTGATTGAATACATATTGTAAAAAGGGCAATTCTGATTTCTTAACAATTTTAAAATTGAACTGAAAAATATTCCTCCAAATTTCATGAGACTGGTAATAATATACACAAACCTAATATAAGGCATAAGGCTTTTTAAACTATGATGTGCTCAGTGGCAGAGCACATTATGCTTTGCTATGCACATCCCTATATATTTTATCATACACTTATGCTGGGTTACTCTGGCAGTTTTATCTTCATTACTAGATATAGAAAATTTTACAGATTTAAATAACATACCCCACGGAATTCATACAATTTTATTACTTTCAGAACTCTTTTTTGGACAACAAAATTTGGTCCTATCGCAAATAACTGGAGTCTTAGAAACCAAAAATTCAAAACTGTACCAGAAAAGGTATGGAGCCTTGTAATGAAACACTTTGCATCACTGTGTAATTTTTAGATTTTTCTTTCATAGCATCCACAGCTGTTACTATATCTCATGCTTCTCAAACAATGGTAAGTTATCATTCAGCACAATAAAAACTAGTGTCTTTTAGCAAAAACTATGTAAAACAGCAATGATGTTCAAAGATGTCAGAACACATTGTACATTTTGAGATGGTGGGGTGTAGTCAATGATAGTGCACTTGCCTGCATGAGTGGGTTTAATTTCCAGCACTGCAATATTATGGACTTGACATAAATCCTATTTACTACATTTTGGAAGAGGAACACTTTTAAAAAATTTACTTTTAACCTTCTAGTTTCTCAAACTATGCTCGTAATCTCCCCCACAACAAAAAATTGTTAAATTCATAATTATCAGTAAATGATGTAACTATTATATACCTGGGGCTGAAGAAAACGTTTCTGAAAAAAAGGGGGTTAGAAGCACTCAAGTTTAAGCAGTTCTATCCTAATCCACATCCTATCATTTATCATATGTGGAGAGAATCCTCTCAAATTTGACCAAAAGCAACAAAGTTCCAATATATGACACTTTCTTTGGTCATGGCCAGTATGAATCAAGAAAATCCCAATCAATGTCACTCTTGTTTCTGAAGGGGAGTGGCACAAATTGGAACTACTCCTAACACTAGGCCAACTAGGCCAGCCCTTTTAGTGCTAGAGAACTCAGCAAAGACAGGAATCAAAAACATTTCTGACCCCTGAAAGGATCTCCAAGGCCAAAAGGGCATTGCTGAGATGTAACAGCAAGTGACAACTGGAAGACTATACATAGCCCACAGTGAAAGAGCAAGTTTTAGTAATACTGATAAGTGTTATTTGTAGCACTGTAGTGCTGTCTTCCTGTTGGTCATAGATTTGCTCCAATGGGCACCAGTAACATATCCATTGTGAGACTTGTTACTGTTTTTGGCAATTGATACATCTTGGGGAGCTTGCCAGGCTCTGCCATGCGGGCGGGATACTCTGTAGCTTACTGAGCTCTCCGAGAGGGATAAAGGAATTGAACCCAGGTCGGCCACTTGCAAGGCAAACGCCCTACCAGCTGTGCTATTGCTCCAGCCCAGTGTTATTAGTACTACTAATAAAATGTTACCAGATCTTTTACCAGCTTGTGCATTTACTAGCAGTACCTGATGAAATCCCAAAACAGATGCTGAAAGCAGAGTGATATAAATCTGAGAATGATACTGATGATTTTCATCTTCAAAATGCCTTATGGACCAGAAGCAAGTTGCAAAACAGCAACAAATTTGTTTTGTGCTAGTAAGCACAAAACCCTCTTTTCCAGTATACAAGGTATTTAAGAAAAATGATTAACAAACTATTGTGTGCCATAAGAACTTCATTTTTTATTTGTATAGTGATAAATATTATTGAAAGATGAGAGTTAGGAGTGAAGATGAGACTACAGTTCCTTTATGTTTTTCTTATTTTAATCTTGGTAGTTTTTTAGGAGCTAAGACTAATCATCTCTAATTTTTAAAATTTTTTTTTGCTTTTTGGGTCAACCCGGCGATGCACAAGGGTTACTCCCGGCTCTTCACTCAGGAATTACTCTTGGCGGTGCTCGAAGGACCATATGGGATGCTGGGAATCGAACCGGGGTAGGCCACGTACAAGGCAGACGCGCTACCTGCTGTGCTATTGCTCCAGCCCCTCATCTCTTTCAAACCGTCACAAACCTCTAAATGTCCAATATCTGGGGTTTTAAAGGTTGAAAAGTTACTGTGCCTCCCTAACTCCCCTCCAGAAATTTACTATGAGAACAAACAGAAAGTATCCCACCTATCATCTCACTGTTGCCAGGTGGCAATATCATACTCTTCGAAAATACTGCTGTAGAATCAGTATGTTCATTTCAGAAAGGCTTATCATATCAAAAAGATCTGTGGAGGCGGGTGTTGTTCCCCCACCTGCTCCCTATAAACCCCAGCGGCAGCCAACTTCCAGAACCCAATGAGAAAAGCAGGTATGCAGGTTCAGTGATGGCAAACTCCAGGCCTCAAGGGATAGGGATGGGCCAGTCCTCCTCATCGCCACCCCCATGGGACCCTGGAGGTCATGCTCACAAACTGCCTCAAGCTGCTACTTAAGCTCCTTAGCGGCCATGATCCAGATACACACAAAAGAATCTCCCAACCGAGTAGCTCGCTAGACCCTAATTTTATGGGATTTTGAAGTTCTAGGAGCACACGGCTGCTCGTGTGTGACATCTTATGCTCTTCATAACAAGCAATACAAGAGAGTATGGGGGAGATTATCTACCAGAGTCAGGGGGAAGGGTGAGATGGGGGAATATTGGGGTTCTTGGTGGTAGGAGATGTGCACTGGCGGAGGGCTGGGTGATTGATCACTGAACAGGAAAGCTTTGTAACGATCTCACGGTGATTAAAAATAATAAAACTAACTTTCTGAATAAAATGTGGAGTTCATGCCCAATTCAATCAGCTTAATCAATGGCTGAATAAATAGCAATACTACTACATTAGAAACAAACAAAAAAATCAAAACAGGTCTATCTGAACTACAAGTTGTTCCTCTTATCTGAAAATAGATGGTTCTAACGGTATGCTATAGAAGATTATTTGAACATAGAAAAAAATTTCAGTTTTCTATCAGTTCATACCACATGGGAACATGTTTACTTTCAGTGGTGGTATTTGTAGGAAACATGTAGATATCCTCAAGTTAAATAAAGGTTCCTTGCAATAAAGTATTAAATCATAGATTTTTATAGAGCAGAACATCAATAAAACTATTTGGTGGTCAGAGACAACTTAATTCATTCAAATCTGTATTTAATAGTATAAACGAAATACGAACATGCTATCCTATATATCAGAATGTAGAAATTTCTTTAGCATCTCAATTATAGCAAATAATGACAATTCTTTAGTTTTGAGAGTAGCAGTACTTTTTTGTCATTATTAAAGAGAATACATAACCGTTAAAATAAGTTTGGGAACTGAAAATAGTTTAATGAAAAAAGGAAAACATGTTTTATAAAACTCACGACTATGAACAATCAGAAAATGCAATGGATACCAAAATAATCAATACAATTAAATATATGCAAAGAAAGAGTCAGAGAATGTATTTATAAAAAATAACCCCAATTTTACTAATGTGCCAGGAAACACAAATAAGGATGTCAAGAGACAAATTTTAGGAGTATTTAGATGTATATGGCAGTAAATCCTAATCAATTTTGTCACAGTATTTTATATATAGGTATAACACAAGTGTTTTATACTTCTATACTTGAGAGACTAGCATTACTTTTAGCATTACTTTTAACTGGCTTTTTTTTAGGAATTTATACAAAGTCTCCAATGGAGACGTTACTAGGCCAGCTCGAGCAATTCGATGATCAACGGGAGGGCCTTTACCTTTATATTCTTTGTAGTTAGTAACGCATAGTGTCTTCCTTTAGTTTCAATAACCAACGACAGAAAATACCCTATAAAATAGTGACAGACATTTTTCCAAATCCACATTTACAGAAGCTAAGAATCTAATCACTAAAACACTGAACAGTACGAAGTATCTTCAAGCCATTTTGCATGTCATTTGTGTTCAAGTTATACTAAATATAAATTATGTACAAGCCAAAAAACTGTCTACCACATATATTTAACTGTTAGGAAGAAAACAATAAATCTGTTCTAAATTAAGATACAAATTAAAGATATAAATGTTTCATTTCAAAGGCCCTAAGAACTCAGAAAAGAGAAACTGGCATCTTCAAATTTTATATTTTTTGCTTAAATAAGATAATTAACAGGCAAAAAGTGAATAAATGATGCAAACATTTTTGCATGAAATAAAATTCTTGATTTATAATTGGAATTCTTTCAGCACCAATATAATAAAAGGAAACATTTCAAACCTTAAAAGTAAATCAATCAGTATGCACTTTATTTAAAGCCAATGTTTTACATAAAACCAACAAACTGACTTAAGTGTGGGCAAACTGTTGACTTACATTTGAGAAATTACACGGTTTTGATTCAGTTCTGAAAAAGTTTGTTGCCATGACATGAAGACTTTATTTAATCAGAAACCACCTGAAGGTGCTTTATAAAGTGTATTTATGAGTTGACAGAAAATACAGTTATGGAAGAATACACAACTCATGACCACAATATAGATCTATTCATGTTGAACAGGTTAACACTCATCTGTTCTTCAAAGATAATGAAAAGTACAGAGTCATCAAATAAAAGCTCACAATTACCAAGGAATAGTTTCAAGGAACTTAGAAAAGACCAAGATCCAAATAGATTATTTATATAATATTTATCTATAAAGAAGAGACAACACTAAAAAACACATTGAAAACCAGTGTTTCTTTTTTAAACTTTGTATGTGGGATTTAAAAATATTCCTTTAACTTGAGATCGCAGTAATTTTTTTTAACCAAATAGCACTTGACTGACAATTCTGATAAAATTTACAGCTGTAATATTCCTAAGAGGAATATCTACATACTATGGCCTATCAAATATAACTTGCATTTTGCAAATCAATAAAAAATTATCCATCATTTATATTTTATATACTTTATCTAAAAAGTAGATTTTATTGCTAAGTGAATTTAGAATTCAAATTAAATTTGGAAACCTAATGCTCATCACAAACCCCCACCCCTACCCCTTTTAAACACTGGAGAGAAATGATTATGAAAATGAGACTGCAACTTAAGGCATTTAAAAAAGAAAAGAAATTGGGTGCCATTTGGCATTTTATTTCAAAAGCATATTTTGCCCCACCTTTTTCACTAGCAAGAGACTAAAACACGAACTTTTTTCATAAATATGACTACAGTAATCAGAACACAAAAAAGGGTGTTGGCATTGCTTAGCTATTTAAAACAAAAGCAACACCTCTCCTACTCACCTAAAAGAAAAATACTTTATAGATCACCAGTTTATAAACTTTAGATTCACTGGCCATGTTAAAAGGTCCAGTAGAAGAATTTTTATTCAGCAACACGTGCGAATGAATATACATTTATATGTATATTCATTATAGTCATGTATTCAAATGGCATTCCCCACAAAATTAACTCATACTTAATTGCCAGTTTTAATAAACACTTGTTCACAGATCATCCATTTGTCTTTTATGAAGTTAGGCAATATCAAATGTTCTGTTATGATCTCCATCTTCTTCGGAGTCATCCTCTGAAGCTGTTGAAAGAAAACAGGATAATCAAGAATGACTTTAGAAGGGATGGGAATTGAAGTATACATATGAAGCCAGAAAGAACAGCAATGACTTGCAAAACAAAACCCCAATTTAGTATAGTTTGATCAAAATGGTTTTCATGACAGTTAGGGTGGTTTGACTATGGGTGATGTCCATATAAAATGCCTCCACCCCCCACATTTTTTATGTTAGTTTTTATAAAAATGAAAATGTTTAAAAATGTGATTCAAGAACATCTTCTAAAAAGTTTCCAAGATCAACTCGTGTTCACAGGAGCTAATGACATACACACTAGAGAGAGTGTACTTAGGAAAGTGTACCAGTACCAGAGAAAAGTGAACTTAAGGCAAGTGCTCTCACACACCTGAGTAGAATCTGGCTTATTACCGCTGCATGTTTGATGCATCCGATGAGAATGAAAAAAAATGTACATAGAATAGGTTATGGGTATTCTTGCATTTTACATCAAAGCTATGTCTATAAATGTCAAGAAAAAGATCCACTTAATTAAAAAAATACTTTATATAGACACAGCCTAAGTTAAAAATAACTGGATCTATTAAAAACTTCTTGCTGAGGTTATTTCTTTACCTCCACAATTGTCAGAAACATTTTCCTAACATTTCTGACCACAATTTATTTTAGTCATTAGTAGCTCAAAAGTTTAATACAAACATCCTGCATCACTTGTTTCGGGAGGGACATAATAAGTATAGAACTAAGTTTCTGTAAACTTGCTCTGTGTTGAACGAAAAGTTCACAGAAAACAAACATCTCTCCATCATCAAAAGTAGCAAGATTTTAGTTTACTTTTAAGAGCACACAACAGAATAAAAAATAATAGTATGCTAGCACAAAAAACATAAAAACTTGCTTCCATATCAGTCTTCATCTTGTCAAATTCTTATAGATTTATTTTTAACAAATGATATTTAGCATGCACTTAGCCCATGAATATATTAATTATGGTTAACTTTTCTTCTTTATCGGGGCGGGGGGAGAGAATCAGACTGAAAAGTAAAATGGCTTTTCAGAAAGACACCAGTATTTTTTTCTTTATAAAATCCACAGAAGATAGTTTGAGTCAATTTTCAGAATACACAACCTTTGGCGCTTAGAAATTAACTTTTTTTTTATCTTTTATTCTCAGCTGAGTTTGAGCATAAATTATTTCCACTTTTCCCCTCACATTTAAGCAAACACTATGTTGAGGAAACTTAGTTTTAAATCCAAATGTCAGTTTTAAAAAAATAAGCAATCTTGGAAAAAAGAACACTAAAATAATGTACTACAAGTGCACTGAAAAAGTACAAATACAATTTATAAAAAAAGGGAGGGAAATCTTTTTATTTTCAACATAAAGCATTTGAACTAAGAAGTCACAGAGAATTCTTACTTAATATACCAGGATTCCTTCATGTATCACTTTGCAAGCACAAAAATTATGAAATACATTATTTAGCCTTTTAAGAATTAAGAGTAGTAGTCATAGTATAAAAAAATTCCATTATAAAATATCCAATGAATTGAGGGTTTCTTATGGGATGATTAAATCCTTCTCAAACTTAAATGATGCAGAGATTTCTCAAAAGATAAATTTGTTATCCGCATAATTAAAACAATTTCAAGTGTATTTTGGAGATGAGTAAACAGGGAAATCAATTGGAGTGCACATATTAAAAAAACACTTTGAAAGTGTAAAGGAATTTGATCATGGGGAAAATAAAGTTACTTTTGGGTGAAAATCAGTGTGTGGGATAATCTTAAATTCCTAGAAACTGTTTCAGAGCGAACATAATCTGTGCCCATTTGCTATGAAGCACCCCAGAGATTTTAATACCCTGTGAGGCTCTGCAGATGCCTGTGAAAAGTTGGGCATTAGTAGCTTTACATGGGATTCAAGCAGAAGAACTCACAATTAGTAGGATCCTTCTGCCCTATTTTCCTTAAAATGGACACAATAAGCCTAGGAGGAAATCTTTTATGATCTTATTTAGCTAAGCTGAGAAATTAAAATTTTATATTAACAAAGAAAAAATAAAAAACAAAACACGGATGAATTTATTTGTATAATTAAAACATGACAAAAAGTGTTAAAATTAGGGTCTTAAAAATTTTATTTAAAATAAAAGTGAAGGGGTTAACCTCAGAGTTAGTATAAATTTAAAAATATGCTTTATAAACACCAATGTCAGCTGCGAAACCCATTAATTCCCACACCAATATTTTGGTATTATTAATTCTATAAAGCCTTTATCTTTCTTGAGGAGTGGTTAAGAAGTATACACTAAGTTTTTGTTCTGTGGGTTTAATTTGCAAAAATAAAGTCAACAAGTCTGGGGAGGGAAAATTCCACCTACTTTCGAGATCTTCCATATGTGCCTGAAGAGTTCTTGCAAGGTTAATAAACTAGAAACAATGCAGAAAGAAATACAGTAGTTTAAATGTTGCAAATGGATCTAAGGAGAGAATCAGTATAGGAGATTCATTTCTATTTAAGAAGTCAAACACCATTTTAAGACTTTACAGATGGGTCTTTTCTTACCCCACAATAGAAACTACAAGCTCAAGGATATCATATTGAAGTGTTGTATATAATCATTAGTAATGTAAAAATCATGTAGAAACTTTGAGCGATGCAACAAATCTATTTAATAGTAATGTCTTCTTGCATAATTGTTAACACTTTAAAAGCTCATGGAGGAAAAAAACTGAAACTTGAGATTTGCACCCAAATGAATTCAATTTGTGTCAATTAAAAAAAAAAAGGCAAGAGTTACATTTATTTCCATACTTAAACAAACCCTAAAAATGACTCAACAAGTTACTACTAACTTGTTGATATCGAATAGAATTAGTTTTTAATGACTCATTCATTCTGAATAGACAGATCAATTTTATAAAATCAGATTTAGAAATCATTCTATGGCTTAACTAAATTTAGGTACTATGACTTCTAAAGTACCTAGGAGTCAAATATCTGCCCAAATTCTGAAGGTTTTACACAGTTCTTTTTATACACCTGGCTCCTCAGAAACAATATCTACACAACATACAAATTTTACTTCTTCAAGAAGTTATATAAAACACTAAATTGGTTATTTGAAAAAACATTACAACTCACTGCCAATTATTAAATTTTTATCTATAAAGTGAAAATATTTGCAATTCAAGCATACATTTGTGATCAAATTCCAAGATTTAGACATAGACCTTTCTGTGTCAAAAGGGCAAAAACCAAGTTCTTGTACACTGAGAAAAATAGTACTATTTAAATGTAAATACCTTTGTATCTTGCTTAAGTGTGATACTAAGGTAACAGTGTACAGAATGAAAAGAGTTCATATCAAGTAGTTACAATTGCACTGTCCTCCCGTTGTTCATGGGTTTGCTCGAGCAGGCACCAGTAACATCTCCATTGTGAGACTTGTTACTGCTTTTGGCAGATTTAATATGCCACAGGGAGCTTGCCATGTTCTGCCATGTGGGCAGGGTACTCTTGGTAGCTTGCCAGGCTCTCTGTCCCCGGGTTGGCCGAGTGCAAGGCAAACGCCCTGCCCGCTGTGCTATCGCTCCAGCCCTGAATTTATAATATGGATGCTTAAAAATTAGTAGTTATTTTTTTATAAGATAATAACAAATTGACATTAATTTCCCACACTTGTGATTTTTGCAGTTCAATGTCAGGTTTTAAGCTTACAATAAAAATGAGTTGTTGCTGTTTTTCAATCTTGTTTACTTTTTATTGAAATATATTTTAATTATTTTTAAGAGCTAGAAAATTACTACTAGCATGGCTTTATGAGAAAATTTGGCTGCCTGACAGATAACACAAGGAAGACAGCAATTTTCATTAAATCTATAGTATCTTTAAGAAACATTTTAAAACTTTCTAAATATAATATGAACATCTAGAACAATCTGCTTCTAAAAACCAACACTTGCTCTATCATACCCTCCCTTTTCCCCAATTCCATTCTTACTTACTCGAACACGTGTGCTTGGTTCATTTGTATTTCCCATCATATCAGAAAAGCTTTGCTCGCACAAGTGAAGTAACACAACTAGGTAGAGACCAGAGCTGATAAACTCATACTCAGCCTTCAGTAGAGAAGCAAACAAAAGAGATATGGAAAATGAAAAATTAGTAGGTGAGACAGTCTGAATATCCTGATCAACTAGAGGAGATTTTTTTCATACCCAATTCCTAGCCAGGGATATGATGCAAGGCATTAAAAAAAAACAACACAAAACCCACCAATTCTTCATGATTTTATTTATCTTTTTTATTGTCATGTAATCTTCTTTAATGATTTTTAAAGAAAAGGGTTTTAAATCACTCTACATAAGAATGAATGTGCTGACTCAATTTCATTTCATTTCATTTCACAAATGACTATGAATGTTACCACTTTCTTTTTGGCTTTTGGGTCACGCCCTGTGTTCAGGGGTTACTCCTGGCTCTGCGCTCCTGGTGGTGTTCTGGGATAGGCTTGGGGTTGAACCTTTGACAGCTAAAAGCAAACGCCTTATCCGCCATTGTTCTGGCCCCCCATTACCATTTCTCCTACCATTAGATCAATATATTTTACTATAAGAACCTGTTCTGTTAGATCAACTCATTATTTTTTAGATTCTTTCTTATACAATTTAAAAGCAACCGCAAATGCAAAAAAAAAAAAAAATAAAGGACCATTCCACATATGATTCACAAGAAATCTGTAGTGGATAAGAGCATATATTTTTAAGCTTAAAACTATTTCGGGAAGGGGGTGGTGGGTAGGATGATGGAAAAAATAGCAGTGGTCAGAGATCACTCCTGGAGGTGCTTAGAGGACGACAGGCAGTGCTGGGGGTCAAACTGGAATTGGCTTTCATGCAAGGCAAATCCTCTACACATTATGTTCTCTCTCTAGCCCCAAACTACTGCTGTTTTAAGCTAAGCATATATATCACCAACAGTGTTAAAATACCCCAAAGATTGGAAAAATAATTTCACGTTGTAAAAGATGAAACCACTGAATTCTGAGGAAGTAAAATAAATCAAACTGAAAGCAGGCATTAGGCCATTAAAATCTACAGAAAAAGTTAAAATCAAGAAGCTTAATGAAGAATTGACTTTCTATTATTTTCAACACTTTTAAAGAGAAAGATTTAAAGTATTCCTGGCCGAAAAGATAAAGAACAACCTTTAGGAGACATAATGAGTACTTAGAGAAGGAAGAATGGAAGGAGAAAACCATCCTTTGAAACCTACTCTCATTCTGAAAAGACAAAAAAAAGAGGGTTTTTTTTTGCATTTTTTTTTTCACCTTTTCAAACTCCACCCCCTACCCCGAACCTTTTTTGTAAAAATACCAATGCTCAGTTGTCTAGCAAGACTCCTTGACGATTTAGGTCAATTTCTTTCTGTAAGTTGTATTCTTTCTGGACAACTGGCTCATGAAGAACAGAAAAATAATTAATATTACATAGCACCTGTGGCATACCAACTGCCTAATATATTCATCCCAACATCAGTGATTCTTAACCTGTATCTAAGCAATAAGCTACAAGAACTCCTTAAGATATTAGGAAATCATAAATTATACGCAGATTGGCTTTAACTGTATTTTCAAATAATCTCTATAATTCAATCATTTTTAGAATGTTATGTTTAAACATCACATAGTACACGATTCCAGAATAGATTAATAATCCAGACACAGAATACAGATTTATAATAGACTGGTGGCTGCCTAAAATGAAGAGAAAACAACTGCTTAATGAGGCCAGAATATTGCTATGGAAAGTGTCTTAGAATTGATAGACAAACGACAATGAAAATGTTATTACCAAACACTCACTTTAAAATGTTTTTTTCAACAACGCAAGAGATTAGATAGCTCCCAGTTAAACAAATCCTAAAAGTATTGCCAACAGGGAGGTGGAGCTACATGCTACATGAAGGGGTGAGGGAAGGGTTAGAAGAGAATCTTGGAAAGGGGTGAAGGATTACAGACACACTGAGTCCTATGAAGTAGCACTCAAGAGTATGAATAATATGGAAACTGTTGTAAACTACTTCCTCAACAAAACTAAAGCCTCAAACCAAGTAGCAACAGCAACAAAAAAACTGTCCTTAACTGAACTGCAAAAAAAAAAAAAAAAAAAAAAAAGGTGAGTGGGCCCTTTCATTTAAGAAATTTGTTATGTATTCTCTCACCACAACACTTAGTATTTATCACAAACATGGTAAGCAAAACTAGATGGCTTCTCTCTCCTTCACCTCCTCAAATTCCTCTTAAAAAGTGTGTGCTGGGGGAGGTAAAGCGACTGTATAGAAGGTAAGGCACTTGCCTCGCAAACAGTGATCCTAGGTTTGATCCCCCCCCATCTCTCCAGTCCCCTGGTCCTGCCAGAAGTGATGCTTGGGTGCAGAGCCAGGAGTAAGTTTTAAGATCCACCAGGTGTGGCATCAAAACAACAACAAAAAAGTGGAAAAAGAAGAAAAATAGTTCATCCTGATGATAAAATTTAAGCAATAAAATCAAGATTCAGTTTAACAGAAATTTAAGTAAACCAATCCATTTTGGAGAGGAAAGAGTGAGCAATACCTACCAAACTTTCTGAGAAAAATAATTTGAAAAAATATGGCCAGAGAAATAGTAACATCATATTAAATAACTGTAAAGATACAAACAAAAAAAGGATACAAAGACCATGGAACTCAGAATGAAGGTTTCACCAGGTTATCTTTTCAACATAAAGTTGGAGTCAGGGATAGAAGAGTGAAGGAAATCAGGAAGAAATGGAGGTATAGTTAAATGAAAAGTCATTTCCTCCTAACAAAAAAATGGGTAGATGTAGATATATTTTTTTGTGTAGTTCTGGGAATCAAACACAGCTCTCATGCATATAAGGCTTGTGCTTTGCTATGTGGAGGAGGAAAGGATAGCATACCTACTGTGGTACCAATTTCCTAAGTCTTTATACTAAAGGATTACTTAGAAATCACATGATGAATTTTATAATAATAAAAACATCTGTGACTTGGGTACAGGCTTTACTAATAGAAATTCCTAATATTAGCTATATTAGGAATATTACTATTACACTATATTTTAATGCAGATTTTCTGACCATTTAATCTTTTCTTCAAGAGTTGTCCTTTAAGCATAGAACAGACACTTACCAAATTAGGCAAAATATACTAACTTGTTCATTTGCATGAGCTCTATGCAGTTCATGAATATCAAAATCCTCCAGGTTAAGCTGCAACTTCTCTTTACAGAGTTCACAGGTGGTTACAGCTTCTAATGAAGAACCTGATAAAATTAAGTTAGAAAAAGAACTTAGCTTTTGTTACCTTCACAAAAGTTTTACATGGATTTAAATTTGTAACATAGAAAAAAATCACAAAAGAGGAAGAAAGATTATATTATTGCCATAAATCAATAATTGTCTTCTAATAAAGCAAACCCAAGCCCTAATGCGCATGTCAGGTCCTATTTTATGTTATTTAAATATCTAGCCACTGCTTTCCTTTTCCTCCAGATATTTACACATACCTGAGTGCAGGAAGCTGACAAATGGAATGTCATCTCTACTACCTATTTCTTCCTTGGCAAGGTACCAGAAAGTTTAATAAAGGGCTGGAAAGATGGTACAGTGGGTAGAGCATTACCTTGCACACAGCTAATCCTGATTCAGTCCCTGGTACTACATAAGGTCCCCTGAGCCCACCAGGAGTAATCCCTGAGCCTGGAGTCAGGTGTTAAAAAGCCCAGAGCAGCACCAGATGTGTCACAAAACTCAAAACAAAAAAATAAGAAAACAACAACAAAAACCATCTAATAATATATATCTTATAACAACTAGTAACATCCAAGACCTTTCCAAGGAAACCTGATGTTGGTACTGGGTAGGAGAAGAAAATAAAAAGTCCACTTTTATTCATTATTCAGTTATAGGAATGTCCTGATGCAACATAAACTTCAAAAGTTTAAGTAAATACACTATCATTTAACTTATAAGAAATTCGTATAATAGGTAAATTTGGAAAAATATGTACAACAAAAGCTACCAGGGATTGGAGGAATTGATAGTTGTGGTTAAGAGATGGGGAGATGAAGATACTATTTAATGAATATAGCTTCTGTTTTGGATCATATAAACTTTAGGAAATAGCAGTAATGATCAGAACATTCTATATTACTTGGTGTCAAATAATTATACACTTAATAAATAATGAGCAAAAGGACATCTTTTACATTATACTTTATCACACTGAAAGAATAAAAAGCTCCCCTGTTCCAACATTTAACAGATATTCCACTCCACTCATTTATCTGAAGGCATATACCAGGCAGACAGAAAGAAGGTCCAAGACAGTGTAAAACAAGACTTACAGAAGGAAGAGAATAGGAACAAGGAACTTAAAAACAAAAAGCAGAGTGGCTGAAGCAAACAAGTCAGTTTCCTTTAGGAAATTCTTTTAGACTATCAGGAAGATTACCTCATTAATGTTGATCAAGTGATTCCTGATTGACTGGTTTAAAATTCCTCTACTAGGTGAGGTCGAAACTACAATTAAGTTTTGGTTTTGTGACCTAAGCTTTAATGTTAATTACTCCATTTTGAGCCTTGCTTTAATATCTAAATTTGGCATTAAAAGAGCAAGTGTAACTTTTTAAGTCTAGAAAATAGCGGAGTGCTATAATGAGATAGTGTATTGTGTTGTTTCAGAATTTAATTTAAATAACCAAATATATTCCTTATAGTTCAAATAAATGAATAAGGCATATTTTTAAGACTAGCAGACATGAAACTATAATAAGAATGATGTGAACAATGTTTTGGTTCCGAGTTACACCCAATGGTGCTTAGGTGTTACTCCTGCCTCTGCGTTCAGGAAATACTCCTGGCAGTGCTTGGGGAATCATACGGGATGCTGGGGATTGAACTTGGGTTAGCCATATGCAGGGAAAACGCCTTCCCTACTATACTAACTAATCAGCGGCCAAGACTCTGAGACTATAAAAACCAGCTCCCGGAGGAGAAGAGCGCAGTCTCCTGCCCCCGCGCCTGGCTATTCCTCGCCGGGGCCCCTTGGAGGGGAGCAGCTTGAGCTTTCCTCCCCGCCCTGGCCAGGGTCCCGACAGCCGAAGACCTCCAGGACCAGTCACCACCATGCTGAGACCACTCTCCGCACACCTGAAGGTACCGGCAGAGGGACAAAGCCACGTGGGTTCCGGGGCCAAGATCTCCAAGCCTACTCGGATTGGAGTCGAGCATCCTCCACCCAGATCCTCCAAATTCCAGTAGGCGGGGGTCACACCCACCAACTGGCCCCCTGGCGCTGTGTAATCCCATCAGCGGCCAAGCGACATCTTATTATGACATCTCATTCCTATTTTGACAAACTGGCAGGCTACCGAATGTAGCCTGCCCACATGGCAGAGTCTGGCAAACTCCCCGTGGCGTACCCAATATGCCAAATACCAGTAACAATGATGAGTCTCATTCTCCTAAAGAGCCTTGAATATAATCTCAGGGCTAGGATGAAGGAGACGTTACTGGGGCCTGCTCGAGGCAACCGACAAATAACAGGATGATCTGTGATCTGTGAAGGAAAACGCCTTCCCTACTATACTAACACTCCAGCCACAAACATTTAAAAATTTTAAGCTCGACTCAAGAATTGATATATGACCTAATGAGGACTATAAAGAAATTGGGAGATTTCATAAAAGCTTTATTTTAATAAACATTTTTTAAAAAAATGCTAATTCAGGGACCACAGATATAGTACTGGGGTCAAGGCACTTGCCTTCCTGCATCTGACCCTAGGTATTATAATCCTCAGCACTGCCAGGAATAAATCTGAACATTCATGACAAATACCTGAAAACTGCCTAAATGCCCCAAATCCCAAAACAAGACTACTCATTCAGAAGCAGAAAAGAATAATCATTAAAATACATCTAATTTGGAGATATTCTTTTATAACTTTGGGCTTTTTACTCTTCTATAGCATTTGTAAGTGTCCTGCAGAAATTGTTCAAAAACAGCACAAGAATGTGTTTATTCCTTAATGCCTGCAGTTTTAAAAACCAGGTTTTTATCTTTACACTTTCTCATTCAGTAGCCCCCTGACTGCATATGCCTATTTTATTTCTCAGTATATATACAGAAGATGCTTAATTAATGTTTTAATGAGTATCAAATGTATCTTTCACATGATGGGGCTCTTTCAAAAAATTTTACTTTGGTGCCACACCCAGCTGTGCACAAAGATCACTCCAGGTGGTACTCAGAGGACTGGTCATTTCCAGTGCCAGGATTGTATCTGGGGCAGCCTCGTGTATGTACTTAGGATTGTGTGCAACCTAACTACAATAAAAATATAGTTATCTGTTCAATAGTATTTATGAGAAATCAGGGACAAACCCCAAACTTAAGAATGTTCAGGAATAGATTTGAAGAGATAATCCAGAGGGTAGGGTGCTTGTCTTGCATGTGGGCCGACTTGGGTTCAATCCCTGGCACCCCATACTGTCTCTTAAGACATGCCAAGAGTAAGCCCTGAGCACTTAAGGGGTCATAGCACATGCCTTGTATACAGCTGACTTTGGGATTGATTCTCTGAGCACTGCAGCAGAGCCTGTGTAACAAGTTCTAGGCCAAGGGCCTGAGAATAGTGGGGGGGAAGGAGGGTGTGCATCTAAGAGATTGCAGGAGTGGTACTCAAGAAGCCCAGGTAAGTGTATCCATTATTTAAAACAAGTGTTGTCAATTACAAAACAGTCAATATTCTTAAACAGTGCAGTCTTCTGTTTTCTGTCTCTAACAAATTATCTAACTGCTAATTTATGGGAAGGTGAGTCAAGGTTTTGGGTTTAACATTTTAGATCCTTACATTAAGAAATATATGAAGCATGCATTTAATCTTAATAACACCTCGGAGCAGTAACTAATAAAGTCTACGAGGCTATCTTAATAAAACACAGCAAAGCTGCTATGGTGAGATGGCCTATGCTGTAGCTTTGAAATCAGGTTTGCTTAGAAGAAAAGGTAACCTCTTGTAGTGGCTTCTTATACCCTGGTTGAGGAAGTAGCCTCATAATTTTCAGCTTGGAGAGGTCACTAAACTACTCCAACAGATTAATAAAATAAAAATGAACCATTACCACTTTTTTTGCCTGTCACACCAAGTTATCATTTTCAGACCTTCAACTTCACACAATATATATTTACTAACCTTAGGTATTTTTCTATCTTTCTCATCCCACTGGATCTTTTTTACTATATCCTCTAATACTATGATCAAATATATTTACACACACACACACACCCCTCTGACAGTGCTCAGGTCTTACTCCTGGCATGTCTCAAGAGACAAAATGGGGTACTAGGGATTGAACACAGGTCAGCCCACATGCAAGACAAGCACCCCAGCATCTGGAGAATCTCTTCAGTCCCTAAAATTTTTCAAAGTAATTAAAAAACTTTATTTATTGGCTTTTTGGGTCAAACCCGGCGATGCTTACGGGTTACTCCTGGCTCTGCATTCAGAAATCACTCCTGAGGTGTTTGGGAAACCACAAAGGATGCCAGGGATCAAACTCAGGTCAGCTGCGTGCAAGGCAAACGTCCTCCCTGCTGTACCATCGCTCTGGTGGCCCTAAATTCTTATTATCCAGTATTTAGTAAATAATGCCAGTATTTACTCACTGAAAGTACTGGCTTATTTTACTTCAAATACAATTGGCAAATCTTACAGAAACACTTCCAAAATGCACCAGATCCCGTTAATCTACTACCACCAGAAATTCTTTCGAAGTGCTACAACAATAGATTAAGGGTTGGTCTCACTTCTTATACTTCCTGAGTAGCCAAAATATGAAATTTTACTCACCTGTCCATTAATAGCTTTCCATTGTACTTAAAAATTCCAAGCTTCCTCAACTGCTGCCACGCTCACTCACAGCTGCTCGCCACACGCTCAGGCTGAGCCTTACCCATGAGTGAACCCCCAGAAAACCCAGGTATGCAGAACTTTGTGACTAAGAACTCTGGGTTCAATGGGACCTGGAACGGGGGATTCTCTGCCTGTATCCCCGTCTCCAGCAACTCAGCAGTCATGCCCATAAGCCACCTCTGGCTGGCACCAGGTAATCTCATCATTAGCCACCACCCAGAGTCACATGTCCTTCTCTCCGCAAAGGAAACATGACACTTGCTATAACCATGCTATAACCATGCCGTCCAACCTCACACCACGCTGTTTCATTCGAGACACCCAGAAGGCGAGTGGGTGAGACCCCTCCCCACCCCTAGGAACCCAGCCCCAGTAGCCGAAAACCTCCAGAACTCAACTGCCGCCATGCTCACAACCCCCTCCACAAGGCTCAGGCCGAGCCTCACCCATGAGTGAGTCTCTTCCTAGAGCACGAGGCCGCACAACATTTGTACCACACACCCTACTCGTACTCCAAGAGTACCGCACCACATTTGATGATGTTCAAAGTGGGAGCAACCAATCTTAAGAGGAAATTTTTTTAAAAACAGATACGCAAGGCTCAACCTTTAGAAATGTGTTAGTGATCTCTTATAGAAGGGCTTCATGACTCCTCAGTGAAATACAACAATTTTCATACTCTTTACACTCTATCCTCTAAGGAAACTGTTTTTTGTAGCATTTTCAGCAGTTTTTCATAACACAATACAAAATATTATTTCAGTTTTGCTTTGGGTCAGGGGTTGGGGTTGGGACATCCAAAATATGGTGGTGGGATTGTGTTTTAATATCAAGTGTAATCAAATATTGTGAACTATAAAATTAAAAAATTAAAATAAATATTGTGAACTATAAAATAAAAAATTAAAATAAATATTGTGAACTATAAAATTAAAAAAATAAAACTTATAAAATAAAAAATTATTTTAAAAAATCCAAGCTTTTTATACATGGATGAACATGGAGAGTAGCATGTCAAGTGAAATGAGTTAAAGGAAGACAGACAAAGAATGACTGCACTAATTTATGGGATAGAAAAACACATAATATGAGAATAGTATTCAAAGACAGTAGAAATGAGGGCCAGGAGGGCTGGTCCACGGTTGGAAGCTTGCCATAAGGAAGGGGGGAATGCAGTTAGAACACAGAAGGGACCACTATGACAATGGTAGTTGGAAATGATCACTGTGGACAAGAGCCAAGTGCGGAAAGGAGGTAAAGTGATATACATGATAACCTTTAAGTACCTGTATTGCAAGTGAGAGAAATGGGGGGGGGAGGGGAAGGGGTGTGCGTGGGGTGAAGGAATAAAAGTCTCTGAAATAGAGGCAGGCTGGTGGTGGAAAATGCACACTAGAGTGAAGGGATGGGTGTCGGAATACTGTGACTGAAACAACTTTGTAATGGTGTACCCCATGGTGCATCTATTAAAAAACATGTGATGGGGAATGGGGTGGGTGGGAGGAATCCAAGTTTTAGACTAGTGTTAGAAGTCAAACTGCACTGCTAAATTCTCTTACTTCAACCATATCATATCTTCACTTTATCTACTAATTTATCCAGATACAAGGGGTTTTATTTAGTGTTTCAGACACACAAGTCACTTTCAATTTATACTGCTGGGGGGAGGTTTGGGTCATACCTTGCAATGCACAGGGGTACTCTAGCTCTGTGCCCAGGAATTACTCCTGGTGTTTTGGTGCTTGGGAGACCATATGAAATGCCACGCATTAAAACTGGGTAGGCTGTATACAAGGTAAATGTCCAGCTCTCTATACTATCACTTCCAGCCCTCCATATTCACTTTTAAAGTCTTCGCACAAGTGGTTCTGCTGGACTGCTTTCTTGCCCTCACATCCTGAAATACCTAGCTCAACTTGCTTTAATTAGATGTCCTCACCTCAACAAAGAATACCTTCAACACCAATGCAAAAGCAAATGCACCTTCAATTGTGCTCACTCCCCTCTACATGCTGTATATAAAACTTTGTCGGTAATAAGCACTCAAGTTAATTCCTACATTTTTCTTCTATACAGAACTTGACACTGCAGTATTGGAGCTGAGTCTTTCTCAAAGACAAAAAACCAATAAGAAGTATATTAATTGATATAAAGGGATTTTTTACATAATCTAATATCAATATAAACTGAATCACTTTTACTGCACATGTAAAAATTTTTTAGTAAATAAAATTTTAAAAAAATCACAAATTAGTTTTATTAAGTAAGACTAATATTCTTTAACACCTTTGCTACAAATGTGGTTTAAGCAGAATTAAGATTCTGATGAATATACATTTAGCAAAAAATAAACTATGATCAGATGTGTTAACTAAAATATGCATAATACATGAATCTTTTGCATAAATTCTGAACGAAATCTTACCAGAGTTAATTTTGGCCTGTAGCCACTTTTTCATACACTCTTGGTGGACATACTGCAAACTTCCTGTGCACTTGCATGGCTCTATCAGCAAGTTAGATGATGATGCGGCCGCCATTTGACAAATTCTACACAAGTCACCTTCTTCTTCTTCAGAGTCCTCTAAAAGAAGGCTGGAAAAAGATGTATTTCCTAAATAGGGCCATCATGACTTATTGAAGTTGGTCACTTAAAATTGTATACAATCCCCAAAAGGATCTCTATTTTTCTACTCAGGGAGTATTTCTATTCATGCTTTTCCTGAATACAAAGAAACAACAACAAACTGCATTCACCATGAAAACACATTTCTGATGTGGTTAGGGAGATAGCTTGAAGTGCTTAAGTACATACTTTGCATCTGGGAGGTCAGAGTTCTATCTCCTGGAAATGCAAAATTCAGTACCACCAGGCACCAGGAGCGCCCCTGGTAGTCCAGCACTGCTCAGTTAGAAAAGCAAAGTATCACACAGCTGAATATTGAATCATCTGGACTATTCCTGTATTGCTGGGGGTTTTATCTGGGCCCTGAGGATTGCTTGGGAGATCCCCCAATATGTCTATGAGAAAGAAAATTCTATCATTTTAAAGATCATTAGAGTAAAATGATTTAAACAATTTTGCCCCTCAGAAGTGCAGTTTTAAGTTAGTTTTCAAAATCACTTTACAAATATCCCTAAGATTTTAATTTCTACAGTAGACTAGAACCATGTTTAAAATGACAAGCATTTTGTATTAAATCACAAAAAAATGCCTTCATATTTTGTCTATTTTCCCAAACCCAGAAATGTCATTAAATCATTCTGATTTCAGTAAGAGTAGTCCAAGGGTGGAACAGTTGCAATTAACCTATATCCTCTAAGAGGCCAATACAAACTGTTCAAATGCAGAATGATGGCTAAAAATTTTTGTTATAAAACTTTGGATACATTAATTCCTAAATATAAATAAGATGTGTATAATAAGGAAATTAGATGATTCTCATGTACTGATTAACCAGAGAGCCAATCTGATACATAAGAATCTATTTTAACCTTTAAATTTAACTTTCTTCACATCATAGTTTCCAGTAGTTTAACTCTGAGATTCTACAATTTTATTCTCTTATTTAAAATGTCTTAAAATAATATGAGTAAAAGGAAGACAAAGCATATGCTATGGCTAAATAAACAACACTTGCTAGTTTACAATGATGGTGTAATGCTGGCTTATCTGTTTCTTCTGAGAATTCCTAATGCTTTGCTGTAATATACTACCACTCAAGTTCACCTGAAAAAAAATTTAACTCAACCATTTAACTCAAAATTTAACTCAACCATACTATATACTTCAGCATGCAGCTTAAAAATCAAAGTAAATTGCTATAAAGTAGCTAAGATTAGGACTGGAGAGAATAGTAAGAGGATAGGGCACTTTGCCTTGCAAGTGGCCAACCTAGGTTCATTCTAGCATCCCATATTGTCCCCACGTCCTGAATGCAGAGCCAGGAATAAGACCGAGCACTCCTGGGTATGTTCCAAGCAGCCCCACTCCCACCCCTCCATCCCAAGTTAAGATTATCAGGGTAAAATAAATCTCACCTTCCCAAGAAAGGAAAAATAGCAAATAGTAAAAGAATAAATCACATGGTAACTAACGCCCCCATAAGGAAAATAAAAGTGTATAGTAGCCTGACAATTAACATCTCAAAAAAGTGAACTTCTGGGGCTGGTGCAATAGCATAGCAGGTAGGCCATTTGCCTTGCACGCGGCCAACCTCAGTTAGATTCCCAGCATCCTATATGGTCCCCCGAGCACCGTCAGAAGTAATTCCTGAGTGCATGAGCCAGGAGCAACCTCTGTGCATTGCCAGGTGTGACCCAAAAAGGAAAAAACAAAAAGAAAAGTGAACTCCTTTTACAACCAGTTAGATTTAAATGCATTCCTTTTTTTTTTCTTTTTCTTTTTTTTCTTATTAGTGAAAACACCATGAGGTACAGTTATAGACTTACAAATTTTTGTGCTTGGGTTTCAGTTATACAATGACCAAGTACCCATCCCTCCACCAGTGCCCATTTTCCACCGCCCCGGATCCTAGCATCCCTCCCACCCCCCATCCCCTATTCCACCCTGCCTCTGTGGTAGGGCATTCCCTTTTGTTCTCTCTCTCTCTCTCTGCCCCCCCCCCCCCTTTTGGGTCCTGTGGTTTTAAATGCATTCCTTTTTAAGTATAAAATAATCCAAACTAACAGTAATAAGTATGCTACTGAACAATTCATTCACATTAGGTCTTTATGAAATAACCCACCCAAAATACCTTATCTGAACACCATTTCAGATTTTAAAATTATATTCATGATACACCTTTGAACTTCAAAAGCAAAATTTTAAAATTATGCAACTTTTCCTACTTTGTCTCAAAAAGATATGAGGTGTGAGGTAAGAAATATAATAAATGATAAATCAATCATCCTAATAAAAGCTGAGAGACCACAGTGATACAATAAAATAAAAAAGTAATGTGGAGTTCATGCCCAATTCAATCAGCTTAATCATGGCTGAAGAAATAGAAATACTCCTACATTAAAAAAATAAAAACAAAGGGTGAGAGACTAGAAAACTCATGACTTTATGTCCTTACAAAAATTGGTTTAGCAATATAAGCTACCAGATTTTGATCTTTATCTGTATCAAAACCAGAGAAAAGGGGCTGTATAGAGTAGTGTGTAGGGTGCTTACGTTGCATGTAGCCAACCCAGGTCTGATCACAGGTACTTTATATGGTCCCCTGAGCCTGCCAGGAATGACCCCTGAGCCCAGAGCTAGGAGTGACCCCTGAACACCACTGGGTATAACCCCCCCAAAAAACCCAAAAACAAAAATAAATGAGAAAAGTAACCTACAGGGGCTGGACTGAAGGCAAAGCATACAGGAGTCCTAGGTTTGATTCCTGGTACAACAAAGTCTCCTATGACTACTAAGTGTGGCTCCCAAACAAAACCAATAATCTTTATAGATAACTTCCTTATACTTCTAGTGTCTATACTATCTTTTAACTTTCATACACTGAACCACTTGCTTTGAGATATATACCTTACTGGATATAAATTTAAGGAAGGAACTTTAAATGTTTAAGGAGCCATTTTAGAAAAAACATTTCTCTAAATCTTCTTTATGATTTAAATTTACCTCTCTTTTATTTTCTGTAGTCTCTCTGGGTCCCTGGAAGGTGCACTTTTAGTTTTATCATTTTTTCCATCAGAAGAACTCCAACCGGAAGGAATAATATCTACAGTGATCATGACATTGTCGGTCAGATTACTTCCAAGTGCTGGGGGGACAGCAAATCGGAATAAAGAACCAGGAAGAATTCCAGTTATTCCTGTATTCCTTCCGCTGTAAGCTGAATCTGATGCAGAACTACCGATGGCTGCACTGCCGGAAGCTGCAGATGCTTGTGGTCTGGTGGCAGCAGCCCCAAGGGAATCATTCTGTACTCCAAGATGGAACACTTCATTTGATTCTCTTCTAAAAATATGATGAGATCTAGATGGTATATCAGAGGTAGATATTCTTGAAGATTCATCTCGACCCTCTCGCCTCCTTCTAGAGAACAAAGGTGTACATCTATTTCTAAGTGACGATGATAACCATGGTCCTGTATTTCTACCTTCTGATTCTTGGTTATAATTTTCTGACTCTGGCTCAGAGCTATGATTTTGGCTAAGAGATGATAAACCCCATCTTCGCCTAAGAAATCGAAATCCCTGAGAAGCTTCGGATGACCTATTATCAGGAAGGTCAGAAGTTGATGCTGCATTACGAGACTGTGAAGCTGTCAAAATTCTTGGAGAAATGTAAGAATTCTCAGAACTCAATGATCTTGCATTCAAGGAATCCTGACTAGATCTTCGTGAAAAAAAAGTAGAAGACATACTAGAAGCTATACGTGACAGCAATCTTCTGGTTGTTCGTCTACCTTCATTGTCAGAAGATACTTGAAATGATCTTTGAGATGAACCAACTCTATCCGAACTGGTTATGGGTGAGGTTTCATCTCGATTTGAAATATAAGAAAACCCAGGCTGTATACTGTGTACTTGTGGAGATTCCAATTCTCTTGGAGAAAAATTTGATCTTAAAGAATTTCTACGCGAGTCCCTAGAACATGGCATGGTTTGATGTTCAGAAGGCAACTGGTGGTTAGTGGATGATGTGTTCAACTGTAAAGTGCTCACTGAATTCTCTTTTGGTCTTGCTCCCTGTAAATACGCAGAAGGAACTCTGTCTTGAACATCTAATTTTGAAAGGAAAAATAATGCCAATTATATAAAATAATCTGAGCATTAACAAATTTCCATTTAGCTACTACTAATTTTACAAAAATGAGATCCAGAATTCAAACTGATTACTGCAATATAACTATAAAGCTAAACCATTTTTATAAAAAACTTCACAAAATACATTATAGCTTGTGAGGCAAACATCACACTAATCTGATTAAGGTCAAACAGCGGAATTTATTAATCAGAAAACAAAATGGTAGGAGTATTACTGTCTGTCAGGACAAGGAATTTCATTTTTTGGGCATACCCAGTGTGCTCATCGATTACTCAGGGCTCTGCACTTATGGATCACTTCTGCTGGCACTTGGGGACCATATGGGAAGCTGAGGAGTGAACCAGGGTCATCTGCATTCAAGGCTAGTGCCACACCCACAGTACCATCTCTCCACTCCTTGGATAAGGAATTTTAAATAGGCCAAATTCAATGCCTAATATTAAATTACTAACAAGAGCAAAATCATAGGGAGATGTTTTAAACACTTTTGACTCCACAGTGAAGATAGGTATTTTTTCATGTAATTATTATTATCCTTGTGAAAGGGTATAATTTTATAGAGACCATGCTAACAGCTAAGCATTTCTTCAATCTTTTATATTTTCTTTCAGGTTATTAGCAACATTATAACATAAGATTAAACTTTAATACTGGCTTTGAGCTAAGAGTACCTACATTTTATAAATAAATTATTAATTACTGGTAGTTCTAATCTTCAAATGGGATGGGAATCACTAGAGCGTTCTTTTTATAAAATATACTCTTCCATATACTAAGCACTAGATTGGTACTGTGAGAATACATGGGTCTCATGAAAGGATAAACTATTTAGAACTAAATCTGTCATATACTAAACCCAGAAGCAATGGACACTGTCTATAAAGTACCTCCCATCCAAAGCCAAGCAACAAAAAAATGACTTACTGATCTTAAAAAAGAGACAGGGGAGGAAGGAGTTGTCCTAGTAAGATCATTATTAACACAAACCTTTTAAAAACAAACTTGTTATTTTCTACATACTACCTCTTGTGTTTGTCACCTTTATTTGATTTTCATTACTTACTATTTTATGGTATTTATTTTTGAATAACTTACATTTATATACTGACAGAAAAGAGTATGTCCCTTTATTTAACTGAATGAAATCAAAGACTCTAATGTCAAACTAATTCTAGATTATGCTTTACAAAGAAGTCAAGCTTTAGTTAAACACAGATTCTTAACTCTTATTAATTAAAATAACACAAGTTATATTGAAGTATACAATTAGTATATTTATGACACATTCAAAATGATAATAGCAAGTAACATTCACGGGCTAACAATCTGAGTACTTATAAATATGTACTGTTTAACATAAAAAATAGTAGAAAACATATACTAAAGTATCTTTAAAAGATTAACTTCATTTATTCTTCTGTATTATGATCTTAATGTTACGTAGGAAAATCTAACAATATAAGCTATATATAAAATACGTACAGGATGAAGTTGTGAAATCACCACTTCGATGATTATAATCCATAAGATTACTAAGGGAGGAATCTGTTCTCCTCTCTAAATCTCTCCTCTCTCTCATTAAGTCTGTTCCAAAGGATCCAAGTACCATTGATGATGATCTAGGAACTTGACTATGCCTCCAAGAAGAATCTTAAAATAAATGAAGAAGTTTAATTCAAAGAAAACTTTTAAAGACTGTGCTGATAACAAATCTTCAGTAGTAGTAATAACTATTATATTATAGTTTAATCTACCCCATGATGTGAATGTCACAGTTCCATTCATGACTATGAAATGATTACAGAAAATATAAAACATGCCAAATACAAGATATTTCATGAAAGTAAATAAAAGCAAGCTAGAAAATAGCTAAAGATGCATGAAAATGGGAAATGTGTGCTCTTTACAAAGCAGAGAACAAAGGTATCTATACAAAACGGTGTTTGTCCACAAAGTCAAAGTCAATAAGCAATGGCCCATTACAATACTTAATGCCATTCCATAGCAGTACTATTAGAGTAGAAAAGAACTACTTAATATTAACTGAATTGGAAATAATTTAATCTCCAATTGTGTTATCACAAATTCTGTCCTACTTTAAATTATTTGAGCTTTGGCTAGTCTTTGTTTTATATGAAAAGGGATTAAATGATGAAGGAGACCGTGATCCTCTCTGGATCTTTCCAATTTGAGAAAGAAATTTGTAATTACAAAATATTAAGCATTGGGGCTGAAGCAACAGCACAGCGGGTAGGGTGTTAGCCTTGCACACGGCCAACCCAGGTTCGAGTCCCAGCATCCCATATGGTCCTCTGAGCACTGCCAGGAGTAATTCCTGAGTGCATGAGCTAGGAGTAACCCCTGTGCAACGCTGGGTGGGACCCAAAAAGGGGGGAAAAAAAAGCATGTAAAACAGTAATGAAATATGTCAACAAAAAAGTAATTTTAATAAATCTATAAATGGGGTAGAGTGTACATCTGATGGGGTGCTTGTCTTGCATGCAACTGACTCAGATTCAATCCTTGTATGGTTCTGAGTTCTGCCAGGAGTGATTACTAAGCACCACAGGTGTGGCTCCAAAGCAAACAAAAAAATTTAAATTCCAGTGTGGTCAGTTAATTCATCCAATATCATATACCTAGTCAAAGGGATAGAACCATGCCTTTCTAATTTCTTGTACCCAACAATTAGAGTAAAACCAACTATTTTTGATTAAGAATTTTATCATGTACCACCTCGGTATTATTTTAAAAAACATGCTTGATTTTTTGTAGTAAACGTGACTCCTCTAAAACTATTTTAAAAATGAGGCCAGAGAGACAGCTCAAAGAGTTGAGCAAATGCTTCCTATGCAGGAACTCAGGAGTCAACCCCCAGAACAACATGCACCGGTGAATACTATCAGACACAAACCCACACAAAGATGGGAGTAGATTAGGTAAACACTGAGGGATATGGCCCCCAAATAACCAAATTTATCCTCTATAATAATCAGTAGAATGCACAACACTTTTATCAACTTGAGCCATTCTAATTAATTAAAATTTGCTAATACCTATTTGCATAAGACATCTGTAAAATCCAAAGTAAATTTCAGTTCTGGCATAATACAGGATATATTTTGGAAAGCCACTATTACATCGCTGACTGACATGTCTTACATATATTACTTTGTAAGTAATAGTAATAGAAATAGAAAACACTTTGTCTATTTTTGAAAAAAAATTTACTCCAAAAATCATAGTGACTTTTACACAAATTTAATTCTTACCTGACACTGCATTTAAACCATGTCCAACACTTCTCCCAGCTGAGGTAGATGTACAGTTGGTACAAGAAAGCTTAGGTCTTTTTGAGTCATGATCCCTTTGCTGGTTTTGTGATCTTGAGCGTGCTCCCTGAGTTATCTCAGATTCACCATACCATGTAGACTGAAATGGTGATGTAGATGCTGATGCTGATGTGGTCTGTAGGTGAAAAAAGTTTT
This sequence comes from Sorex fumeus, assembly GCF_029834395.1. Taxonomy (NCBI): domain Eukaryota; kingdom Metazoa; phylum Chordata; class Mammalia; order Eulipotyphla; family Soricidae; genus Sorex; species Sorex fumeus. The sequence goes on along the minus strand of NW_026606066.1, from coordinate 11,924,648 downwards.
AAAATTATTAAACTTGTATTTAGAATTAAACATAAACTACCATGCTCTAATACAAGACCATTCATTCTTCACAAGCTCATTTTCTCCAATCATATTAAGATTTCTTTAGTCTTTTAGTCAACCTCCATCTTGCCCCCCCTTTATACATTTGTCCCTTTTATTCTGTAATGTACTTTGCTGGGCAGTCATGATTAAAATTAATAAGCCTTCTATGTGAATATAAACACTGAAACAGGAATTCTTGACAATTTTTTTTAAAAAGGTTTAACACCTTCTTAAGAGTTGGAGAGAATCCCTCCAAAGCCAATGTTACATAAAATAATTGATAATATGAAAATGACCCACATTCCTGGATCTAACACCTACTGCAGGATTAGAGGCAAATGGTATGCTAAGCAAAAAAGTCAATTTCTGCTTATCTATTTTTGGATTTTGGGTCACACCTGGCTGTACTAGGTGTATTCTTGGCTCTGTGCTCAGGAGATATTCCTTGTGGGTTTAGGGACCGAATGAAGTGCTGGGGTTCAAGCCCATACCGGGCGTATATAAGGCCAGATGACTTACTGCACTACCTCTCTGGTTCCCCGGAGAATAAATTTTTAGAAGTTTTAATGTTTTAATCTTTTAAAACATACATGATGCCTCTCGGACACATACACATACATTTTGGTTTAATGTTATCTTTTTTTTTCTTTTTGGGTAACACCTGGTGATGCACGGGGGTTACTCCTGGCTCTGCACTCAGGAGTTACTCCTGGCAGTGCTCTGGGGACCATATGGGATGCTGGGAATTGAACCCGGGTTGGCCACGTGCAAGGCAAACGCCCTAACCGCTGTGCTATCACTCCAGCCCCAAATGTTTTTATCTTTTAACATATACATAATGCCTCTCGGAAAGCCCGGCAAGCTCCCCACATGAGCAAAGCCTCGCAAGCTCCCCGTGGCACATTCAGTATGCCAAAACCAGTAACTATAACAGGTCTCATTCCCGTGACCCTGAAAGAGCCTCGATTGTTGGGAAAGACAAGAAAGGAGAGGCTGCTAAAATCTCAGGGTGGGGCGAAGAGACGTTACTGGCGCCTGCTCCAGTAAATGGATGAACAATGGGTTGACAGTGATACAGTGAACCTATACATAATATAAACAAAACAGCGCTAAACAAACGTCACTCAATGTCCAAACTGTTTTACTTGTCTTCATTGGTTAAATAGTGCAACGTAAAAAAGGAAATTAGTTGATCTTCTTAAATATTTAAGTAAAAAGAGTATAATTAAAGGACATTTACAAAATCACACTGTTTTTAAATAAAACTTTCAAGCCCGTCCTAATGTCTTTTCATGGAGATAGAGATAGATGCACACAGTACATCTGATATACAATCTCTATACTGGTTGGAGATAGTAATGAATGTCAAGAGGAAAAGACAGCAGTCTATAATTTTCTTTCTTGTTATGTCTATGTATTGGTATGTGGGTAATGCTGACCTCAAGTATGAGTCTGCTGCTGCAAATATTCCCTCTGCTTCAATCCTCTGAAAGAGGCTATGGTAGTACCAAACCTTACAGATAAGTGAAAAAGCAGAAGAGGCAAAGCAAAATACTAAGAACAGCTAGTATTTATCTTCAGTTTTCTACTTTCTTGCTCAACTTAACAAATAAATCCTATAATGATTTTTATAAAATTTTACAATTTCATAAAACTATAATGAGATGCTGCCTCACATATAACACAGTATTACCAGAATCAATGTTAAGTATTGGCAAAGATGGGCTTACTTTTCAAGCCTGTGTTTTCCCTTAAAGCCATGTATGGTTTGCCTTTCTCTGTCTCTGCTTATTTCCACTCAGGAGAAGCCTGTGTTCTCTTTCAAATGCACTTCTCTCTTTCTCTCCCCTCACATCTAAGTAAGTTTTAATAAAAACTGTAGCACTGTAATACCATCCTCCCGTTGTTCATCAATTTGCTCAAGCGGGCACCAATAACGTCTCCATTGTGAGACTTGTTACTGTTTTTGGCATATTGAATATATCACAGGTAGCTTGCCAGGCTCTGCTGTGCAGGTGGGATACTCTTGGTAGCTTGCCAGGCTCTCCGAGAGGGACAGAGGAATCGAACCTGGGTTGGCTGTGTGCAAGGAAAATGCCCTACCCGCTGTGCTATCGCAAACTACCTTTGAAAAAAAAAAAACAGTATTGGCAAAGTTCTGGCAGTATCAGAACTACCATATATATATCTGTTGGTGGAAATCTAAAATGGTCTAGTCAGCTTCACAAAGTGTCAATTCTTCAAATAACTGAATGTATAATTACACAGGACTGGGCATACTACCATAGGACTTATGGCTCAGTTTTTCCACTTTTAATAATCCCATGATAACTGAAAATATAAGTTCAAAAAGAACCTTACAGCCCAAATATCCGCTAGTGGATAAACCAAATGTAGTATTCATACTAAAAAATATTTATTATCCAGTAATATGTAAGTTATGATATATGCCAACAATGTAAATCAGCCCTCAGATATGCTGAGAGGCAGCTGCCGGAGATAGGAAAATGATGGAGTGGATGTTCAAGCTGCCTCCTGAACAATTAGTAGGGTCCTACTTCTTTCAGAATACTGAAAGAGAAAGCAAAGTTCCCAGACTTCCTTGTTCTATACAGCCCTTTCCATGGAGAAAAGAAAAAAAGAAATCATCTGGCACTCCTCTGGAAATCTACTGTAAGAGAAGGAACAAAATATTCTATAGATCCCCTGGTCACTCTAGCAAACCTCATCTGGGCAGAATAATGCCCACTTTGGGTAGCATGGGATTAGATGTTTAATATTTGACTAGAGTAGAACTCTACAGGACACAGAAAAAAAAAAATCAATACTACAGAAGAACTGGAATTGGTAACAGTAAGTTTCATGAGGGTTCAAGAGTTAAGAGATTATCTGGTTATTATCAGTTTCACAGCAACAGTACCTCCCTGCTGTCTGGCAAATCTTACTGGACAATGCTAAAGAGATATGACATGGGTTAAGGCACTTTATTTGTATGCAGATGACTGGCTGGGTTCCAGGAACATGGTTCCCTGAAAACTACCAGGGATACTAAGAGGGTGTGCCCTCACCCCTAAAAAACAAAAACAAACACAAACACGAAAAAGTACTCTAGGCTTTGTGTTGGGAAAATTTCCAGGGGTTGGGGGTACATGCTTTTAAGGCATGGATCCAAGTTGCACTGTACTCTCAGGCCCTAGTATTAAACAGTTCTACTGACACTAGTTAACTGAGTGACACTGGGAGTGATCCAAGAACCCTAAGCATGGTTAATTCAGCCCACCTTTCCCCAACATACTGTAAGTCTTATGAATGCCTAGCACTGTAACAACCTTGACCGACTTCCAGCATATAATATTTTCCTTGATGCCATTAACAATTTTCCTTTTGAATATATATACACGTATGTTTTCTTGCAGTAAATAAGGAAAAAATTCCCTCATAACAAAAACAAAGGGTCTTTCAACTACACAATGCAAAATAACAATATTCATTCTATAATAACCTAATAGACTCCTATAGAAAATAACAATATTCATTCTATAATAACCTAATAGACTCCTATAGAAAGTTTCATTTTACATTACTTTAAAAGTACACTAACTTGTGCCCAGAGAGACAGTTTAACAGTCTGAATACATGTTTATATGCTGGAGGCCAGGACTCTAACTTTTGCACTTGATCACAGCTGGATATGGCTCAAAAAAAAAGACAAAAAAATCAAAAGAAAAAACCATCTTTCACACTAAAGCAAGAGAAAAGGGGTTCCTTAAATGAAGATACAGAACAATATATTAAAAGTAATAAAATTGATCACATATTCAGAGGCCTACACAAATTTAACTTTTAATATCAAGCTACTTAAAACTACTTACATTTATCAAAAAGATGTTTACAGTTTTCAACCAATTTATAACAAAAATTTAAGATGAGTAACAAATACCCACAAGATTACTAACAGAAGCAGGCAAGCTTACAAAAGGCAGAGAATGAAAACATATTTAGAAAACTCAATATTCGTAACTTAGAATCTATACCTTCTTAAGGAAACAGTGCTACTTAGAAGTCTTAGATTCTTAACTTTAAACAATGTGTAACGTATGGAATGACAAGTGTCTGTACTATTAAAGGGGGGGTAAAGGAGGGAGAGGGGGCAAAGTGATAGTTGCACTGAATACTTGCATTGCACAAAGCCGACCCAGGTTCAATTCTTGGCACCCATGTAGTCCCCAGAGCCTGCCAGGAGTATGATACATAATACAAGTGGGGAAAAAACTATGCTCCTGTTTATATTTAAAGGTTTTATTCATTAAATGCACTACAAAGTTGAGCAATCTTAATGTTTATTTTTTGGCTGGGGATCACACTGGGAGTACTCAAGTCTTACTCCTGGTATGCTAGGGGAAGAGAGCAGGGAAAAGCAGAAAACATGGGGTGCTGGGGACTGAAACCAGGTCAGCTGCGTGCATAGCAACTGTCCCACCTGCTGTACTATCTTTCAGGCCTCTCTTAAGATTAAATAAAACCTTGCCACATGCAATTTAAATACTGTGATAACATACTATATCACAAGGATCAATTATATAAACCAAAGCAAAGCTGCAAAATAACAAAAGTAATTGTAACAATTACAATAAATGATATTTGAACTCTAATGTTCCAGGCTGTTCTAAATGCCTGAAATAAATGATATTTGAACTCTGATGTTCCATACTGTTCAGTTAATCTTACTAACTGCTTAATGAAAAAGCTACTGTTTTCACCATTTTACACAAGAAAAAAAGCAGAAATAAAATTACTTTCCTCAAGTAAAAATTGTTTCCATTTCTAAGTCAAATTTTAAAACAAAGCAAAACGATTAACAACTGAGTTATGATTTAAAATGCTATCATTTCCCAAAATACAAAACAGAATTAAATTTAAACAAAATAATTTTTATGCTGAGATTTAACTATAATATAAATGATATAAAATGATTGATATTAAAAAACTAGGAGGATGGGGTGCAAACAAGACTCCAGCCTATGCTTCTTGCAGGTAGCTGACCCAGGTTTGATTCCCAGCATCCCAAAAGGTCCACTAAACTAAATTTGCCAGGATTGATACCTGTGTGCTGAACTAGGAGCAACCCCTGAGTACCTTAGGGTATGGCCCCCAAACAAAAACAAATTAAAAAAAGCTGAGGAATGGTCTCAAAACAGTTAAGCTAAAAAATAAGTCTTAACACTGATGTAGTGTATATCATGCAGCAAGAAAGGCAATTACTGACTAAATTATATGAAAAATGAGAAGGATGTAAAGTAATTTGCCCAGAAAACCAAATATTTAACTCCCTCCAGTTGAGGCAATACGAGAATCTATGTTCCTTACTAGTTCACGGTCACAGTCCTCCCGTTGTTCATCGATTTGCTCGAGCGGGCCCAGTAACGTCTCCATCGTGAAACTTCTTGTTACTGTGTTTGGCATATCGAATACATCACGGAGAGCTTGCCAGGCTTTGCCGTATGGGCGAGATACTCTCGGTAGCTTGCTGGGCTCTCTGAGAGGGCGCGGAGGTATCAAACCCGGGTCGGCCATGTTGGCTGTGTGCAAGGCAAACGCCCTACCACTGTGCTATCGCTCCAGCTCCTCACTAGTTAGCTCTGAAAAATCTGACAAACATGAGCAGCCCAAGTTTTATAAAGGCAACAGAGAAAAATAGCTTGTACTTATTAAAATTAAGTCTTATTAAGTCTTCAAAACATTTGTATAGGATGTAAAATATGTGTGACCCGGGGGGGGGGGGGGCTCTAACTGGGGCTCTATGATGGGTTCCTATATAGGACTCGGATGGGACTCCCTGACGGGGTGCTCTATGGGCTCTGATTGAATTCCATGATGGGGCTTAGGGTCTGGGCTGTGAGTTGGGAGCTTTAATCTGAGGCTTTAATGTGGGCCCTGTGTTTGGGATTCTCTCATGGGGAACCATCAGGACCACCCCCCCCACTTCCACCCCCCACCTCGTGGCTCTCTGTGTGGTGGAAAGTGGCAAACATGACGGGCAGTTGATTTTCAGTTTCACAGGCACAAAATGCTATGTGTATTCTGATAAAGGGGAATTGGCTGTGTCTGGCTTCAAGGAAACAGCCTGGGAGATGGTGTTGACATGCCAAAATGCTGAAATTTTTCATCATTAGATTTTTTGGTGGGAACAACGTAGCTGAATTTTTAAAAATTAAAAAAAATTTTTTTCAATAGCACAGAGCTGGAGTGGCAGTAGCACAGCAGGTAGGGCGTTTGCCTTGCACGCGGCCAAGCCCGATTCAATTCCTCCACCCCTCTCGGAGAGCCCGGCAAGCTACCAAGAGTATCCTCCCCGCACGGCAAAGCCTGGCAAGCTCCTCGTGACATATTCGATATGCCAAACACAGTAACGAGTCTCACAATGGAGACGTAACTGGGCCTGCTCGAGCAAACTGATGAACAATGGAAGGACAGTGCTACAGTAAAATATGTGATGCACCCTCTGGTAAACAAAAAAATTTTAACTTATAAAAGAAACTGTTCAACATTTAAGAATAGTTCATATAAAGTGGGTTGTAGATTAGGGGCATTTTAGAGGAATATCTTATTTATCCCAGTCTCTTATAATTTATACAAAATGCTTATAACTGTAAATATTTTAAAATCAGATTGCTATATAGTCTACTTAACTACATGTTTTTAAGATTTAGAAATTTTAATCATCAGCAACAACATACACAAAAATCCCAATCCTCCAGAAATTTACTTTTAGATTCAATTAAATATTAGACTAATAAATCACATGACCTAAGTAGCTATTCAGTCAATAATGAATAAATTTAAATACGATATGTGTACAGGATATACTGCATTAAACCAACAAATTATGTCTTGATACTTATCCTTTTCAGCCTATCATAAAAGTTATGTCATTTCAAATCACAAGTGCTGTTAAGTCCAAAGGCTTACCTAAGGGTAGCTTGATACACATATGAATTAGGGCATTTATTATTAACTATGAAAATAATCTTGTCATCGTTTGGAGGAGAGTTTCCCAAGCATTGCTCAGGGGTCCTGAGGCTATAAATACTTTGTGCAACTATGAGGGTAGTTCAAAACCCAACAACCTAGTACTCAAAACCCACACATTTTTTAAAGAGTTCTTGAATAGTGTGACTTTCCCAAAGGGCAGTTAATTGAAAACCATCTACCTCTTTAAATGCAAAGTACTTTGAAGCAATACTCTAAAACAACACAATAAGAAACACCTAACAACTATTATTCCACAATGCTTTGTGTACATGCAGAATAATCCAAGAAGTAAGAGTGATGTTAAAGAGAAAGAACTTAGGTTTGGTTGAATCAACAAGGCCACCAGAGTGACCAGCATAATTTAAAAAAAGGTATTTGAGAAGAAAAATTTAAATAAACATTCAATTTCCACTAATCCTTTTAATTCATAAATTTGGATCCAAGGATTTTTAAATGGGGACTGTGCATATATATTCCAAATTAAATGGTTACCTGATATTCAGAATCCAGTCTAAATGAAGAGTCTCGTGGGTGATATACGGTATCATTTAAACTACTACCTCTGTTTCCAGACATCATTCGAGCACTTAAAGAGCTGGAGGGTTGAACAGAAATTCTTCTTGGAATCCGAGATGGTTTGGACTCCATGTTTAAGGTTCCTGTGGAATGCAAATTTTGATTAATTGCCATGGGCAAAAGCATGCAACCTTAGGTTGTTAATCCTCAATTGTCAGTTCGAATCAAGAATCAACCAAGCAAATCAAACATATCAAGCCCGATAACCATAACCAAGTCGTCACCCCTATTCTACAAGGCTTCAACACTCGTTGAAGTTCAAAGGTTCCCTACTGGGAGTAAAGGTGATAAAAGTAGGATGGAGAATTGAAATTTGTTTTCTTCTATTCTGGGCCTTTCTAGCAATGTGAATTTTTGTGGTGAATGATTTTGTGTTCTGAGGATTTAAACAGTATGACAAAATTGTTTAAGAACTCTAGAACTATTAAATATAATGTTTCCTATTCGTACCTCTTAATAGTATATTTGTACAATTTCCATATTACTGTTTTACATTTACAATTTTACTACTAAAAATTCTGGATGTTTCACTAAGTATTATTTTTATCTACCACTGTTCAAATACTTAAATCAAATCTCCCCCACATTCCTCAAGTATTCTCTCATACACTTCTGTGATTGTTAAGCATGCATTCCCTATCCAATTTCTGATCATGAAACAAGCATTTTCCTTCATTTGTTCTTTTAAGAATTCATACTATGTGTAACATCATGCTATAATTTTTTTTCTGTCTTTGTATCTTCCATTCTCAAAAGTCAGAATACTTTTCAAATTTTCACTCCGCATTTTTCAGTGCATGCCAAGAGTTACTGTTATCTACACATAACAAATAGAATTATAATCCAGGTAATAGTTACAAAGGTTATGTAGAAACCATAGACAGCAACTGATCCAGACTGAACATGAGGGGAGGGAACAGGGGAGGAGGGAAGAAATCATGTGGATGAAATTATGAATTGGAAAAAAAATAAGAAAGGAGGTATAATTGTGTTCGGGTGAATATTTATACAGCTGTAAAAACGTAAATTAATTATACCAAATCAATTTTAACCAAAAACATCCTAGGGGATGGAGATGTGGGGGTAAACAAAGGCTGTTGATTCAACACATTTAAAACTGAAAAATCTTGGAATAACAAACACATCACTAAAAAACTGGAACAACTAAAAACTGAAGGGAGGCTGCCTTCCTTTCCATGAAAGTGGGACAGGAATAAGATTAAGTACTACTGTTTTCTTTAAAGTGGATCTTATTTCCTGGTTGTCCAGCAGAGTCTCTATGACCAGAAAAGTTCTAAATTATGTTCATTTTCTCAGGGCACTTATTAATAGTTCTGGACTGGAGCAATAGCACAGTGGTAGGGCGTTTGCCTTCCATGCAGCCAGCCCAGCCAAACCAGGTTCGATTCCTCTGCCCCTCTCGGAGAGCCCAGCAAGCTACCAAGAATATCTCGCCCGCAAGGCAAAGCCTGGCAAGTTCCCCGTGACGTATCCAATATGTCAAACACAGTAACAACAAAGTCTCACACTGGAGATGTTACTGGGCCCGCTCAAGAAAACTGATGAACAACGGGAGGACAGTGACAGTGACAGCTTTGCTTCTTAAAAGTAGCCTGGTTTGACAAAGAAGAGAAATCTTTCTAATCTTCAGCTTTTAACATGCCTTTTATTAGGAAGAGATAAATTAAAAACAGAACATTTAAAAAAAGGCATACAATAGGAGAAATAGACCAAAGGAAGTAGAACTGTCCATTTATCCATAAATATGGCCATAAAAATACTGAATGATTTTGTGTTCTGAAGATTTAAACAAGGTGACAAAATGTTTTAAGACTAGAACTATTTTAAATCAAATGCTTCTTAATCATACCTCTTAAGAGTAAATTTGTACACAATTTTTACTTGCAGAACAAGATTAACCTAATAGGAAATCTGTTCAAAACAAATCTCTTAGGAGATGGCAAAGAGGCAGAGTCCTCAAGAGAGCTATTATTTATACTGCATAAAACTATTTTTGGTGACTCCTCTACATAAATTGATTGAATTCTGACAATGTAGGTGGTACAAAAAATCTTACATAATTTGGTTGCGTAAGTTGTAGGTCAAAAGCGTAAAAATGGTTAAAAAATTAAAACTTGCTGTTCTTAAAAAGCTACCGATTTAGAAGGTATAAACAAGACATTTTCAAAATCAGTCAAGTTTTTAGTTGGTTAATATGTACTCAGCATTTATGAATTCTGACGAGGACCAACAATGAACATATTCAGAGTACCAAGGATGTAGTCTGGTAAAGAACTACACAGACGTCAACATGACTTAGTTAAAAATGCTATGGGGGAGAAAGTATACCCAAGAAAAACAAAACATAGTAGCAAGGAAAAGATACTGGAAGCCTAGTGACGACTTTTTAGTTAAGCATTATGAAGTACAGCACACTCAAAAAAGTTCATATGTACCATCTTTCCTCACTGGTCATTAAATGATCTTAGTTTTTTTTTTGGGGGGGGGGGGACGGGGGACGGGATGGACATATGCATGGTTCCAGGCACCAGGTTTCTGGCTGAGCCTGATTCTCCCAGGCACACTAGACTATGGGACTTTTAAAAAACTGTATTTCTTTAGATTTGATTCTACAGTTGGGCAGTCAAGCTCTGTTTGTAAAATACCACCAGTGCATTTTCCCCAGTTGATGACAAATGTACATAATGAATTTTGCACTTGGTTTTAAGTCTTGCTAACACCATGAATTTTTCATTTTTGTTGCTGTGGCACCCGGGCAACCATATTTGGTTTTGCTCAGGAGTCACTCCACGCCAGAGATCAAACTCTACACAAGAAGCGCATGTGCTCTTCAAAATTGTGTCATACCTGGTCCCTTGAAATTCCCAGAGCAACCCCCGTACCCCTGCCACCTCCATTTTCCCTGCATTTCCTCTCCCTTTTTGTGATGACTGAAGACCCAACTCTTAGGATACTTGGTTATGGTGCTTGTAACACTTAATTTCAGTGTTTCTGGAGGCTCCCACATTTTAATGATAGGGCTCACACATCTTGGTGGTGGTGACTCCAGGACTATACTTAACATATAGGCAGGTAGGTCCAGGGACTCCAACAACTAAATTATCCCCAATCCAGTCCCCTTGAGAAATTCCTCCCTACCCTTTTCTTTTGTTCTTATTGTTATGACTTGGGACAGGGGGTGCACATATCGTTGATCCTGGTAAAAGAACAACTGGCCATAGTGCTAGTTAGCAATCACACACTTTAGTTGGTACCTACACAACTGCATCAAAAATAACACATTTTGCTGCACCAAGAGTACACACAGCAGAGGGACAACATTAGGCCTATGTCAGTAGCACTGGGAATAGAACACATGAACACACTCTTGCACAATAGGCACTTTCATCAGAGTCCTCCTGGATCTCCTACTTGAAATACTTAATTTCATTATTAAACTTATGTTTGCGGGCCAAAGAAACTGTATGGGAGTAAAGGGCATGCTTTGCATGCAGTTGAGTACAGTGTGTTCCCTAGCATGGAGCACTGCCAGGAGTAAGCCTCTCCCCCTCCCCCACAAAACATAAATTCTGTGAGAATTAACAGAAGATATTACCCACCTGTCTCCTTTGAATGCTCTTAAGAATTAGTTCAGGGGTTGAAGGCTAGCTCAAAAAGCTGAAATGTTGTATTTTACATGCTTGAGGCCAAAAGTTCTATCCCCAATACCATAATAACCATCAGACCTGATGAGCATAAGGAACACAGTACTGCCAGATCTGAGTACTAAACTAATAGGCTCACATTGCTGGGCAGAGTAACACAAAGGGAGTCCTCCATTTTCCCCTCCAGAAAAGACTGGAGAGAACAGAAGATAGGAATCTCTTCGCTTTGCATGAGAACGCAGGCCTACGTATGTTTAAGAGAACTTGAGCATGTTCCATATTCTGCATAAGAACAAGATGGGATTAGCTGTTCCTAAGAAGTAGGAAACCCACATTCAGCCAGGATTCTGCACTGATATTTGAAGATCTCAGGCCATTAGAAGGGTAGAAGAATAGCCCATCTGTTGCTCGAGATCTTAGACCAATACAAGCCTCTGCCATCTCCACAAGTGGTCTCTACCCGAATCCATAGCCAGGTGTGTCTTATGTGCCACAACCAAGCAAAATCCACTTCTACAACTCTGCACTTTAGTGAAGGGTGCAACTGCCCAGTGATCAAGTGTGTAGTAAAGTTTGCCTGAAACATTAAGGCTAAATCACTGAAGCTTTTTTTAATCACCAAAAAATGTATTATTTCCCATAAGTATCCCAGAAACATACCAAATAGATCTTTCAAAGGGAAACCAGTAATCCACCCATCTACCTTGTTTTGCCTAGTCTTAATAACTGATTAATATATTAATTTTATGCTTTTCTGGAATTATGAGAAGAAACTTTCTATAGGTTATGGGCTTGGGAGTTACAAAAGATCCTGAAACAATTAAAACCTCCAAGTTAAGTTAGCATTAACAAGTTATTAACGATAATGTCTCCAACACAAGGATCAAGGTAGAGAAAAAAGGGCAAGTATAACTCAAGTACAAAAATTTTACTTTAATAATTAGAGAGTAGGATGTATGAGGATTTAGAGTATTGATGAAGTACAATCACTCGTGGATTTTGGTTGTTTTCTTTTTTTGCCATTGAGTTGAGTGTAAGAATCCAAATCAAGATGAACTGGTTTAAAAAATAAGATTGAGGGCTGGGAGATAACTAAAGGACTGAAGTAAATACTTTGCAGAATGGAGCCTAGCACAGCATGGTTCACAAGTAATGAACCATGGAGTCACAATCAGGTGTCACAAAACCAAAACCAAACATGAAAAGAAAAATCATTTGTAGATCCCAGAAGTGGTCCAGAAGCATATTCTGTAATAGCTTTTTAAATACAGGAAGGCTGGTTAGGCTGGCATATTAATTATGCTGCAATAATTAAAATGCCCCCTATTATCCTTTGTATTAAATATATTGTTTACTTTTCTAAAACAGAAAACTGAGTCTAGGCAAGCTTATCTTTTAGTCAAGCATTACACAGTGGTCTACATACTTCCCCTATATATAAAAGTCACCGCCTAGCCTTCAGTTTACTTTGTACTTTTTACTGGTTGTCTTAGTGCTCCTTTCACCTGTTAATTATGCACAATTAGAATTTGGGGCAGTATGAAAAACTCAACTGGAAAAACATGTGCAGCAAAGACATTCTATCAATTATTCTACTGGAGAGTAAAGCTATCTATGAGCTGTAGCAAACTGCCTACCAAATAGGGCTTGGAGCTTTTCTTTACCAAATTTGGAAAGCTACTAAATCCTAAGAGCAGAGAAATAGCAGTGTAATGCTGAAAAGATTTTTGTTGCTTATAAAGAGATCTCTGAAACAGTTATCTATCCTTTCATATTACTGTGTCCCATTACTACAAAGATCTGTTTAGGATTTGTTAAGAATCACATAGTCACAAATAAACAAAAAAAACCTAAAAAAAGCTGCCACCCATATTAACAACGAAACTCCTTATTTTCCTTCATATTAGATATATTCATTAATAGTTTATTTTTCTAAAACAAAACTGCGGTTACGCAAGCATTTCAATTTTTAGCTCAATTATACTATGTGCAGAAACTTGATAGCTGAAAGGGCAAATAAGCTTTGCTCTTTACTTGTGACTAATGTTCAAGGTCTACACCTATAAATGGGGATTAACTGTCTATTCCACAGCTGCCTTGTTAGCCTTGCAAATACACATTATGTATTCAGAAAAAAATCTAGCCATTAATATTAGAACAAAAAATATTTTTCTCACAAATAATTATATATTCCATTGACTTTTTAATTAAAGTATCTAAAATATCTTTAACACATAGTAAAAAAACTAGAGTTAATTTGGGGGCGTTAGGAGATGGAATTATGAGTCACATTCTATATCTGAGGGTTACCCAGAACCATGATGGGTGCTGGGGGGCGTCCTCTGCAGTGTTAGGATTAGAATCTGGGGCTCCCACATGCTGATTATTTGCTTCAGCTTTTGCGAAATTTTCTCGGTCCTACAAAATTTTTAAATAATTACAGATTTATGTAAAGGAGGGTAACTAGTGCATGCAGCTGACCCGGGTTCAATTGCTCCGCCCCTCTCGGAGACTCCGGCAATCTACTGAGAATATCTCGCCTGCACGGCTAAGCCTGGCAAGCTACCTGTGACATATTCAATATACCAAAAAATAGTAACAAGTCTCACAATTTGTTGTGAGATGTTACTGGTGCCCGCTCGAGCAAATCGATGAACAACGGGAGGACAGTGACAGTGACCTAAGAAAAACAAAAAATGGGGGGGGGGGGGGGAAGGGGAAGATACATTAATATTGTATACCTGGATTAAAAAAAATTACTTATTAGAATTGTTCTCGGGGGGATCATAACCAGTGAGGCTGGAGACTATACCCAATATTGCTCAGGGTGCTATGTCTAGAACCCGGGCCCTCTTCTTGCATGTGTAAGAAGGCTTATCACATAAAAATAGTAGAGAGGATAGAGTGATTCTGAATACCGCAAATGGTCCTCTGAGCCAACCAGGAGTGATCTCTGAAGTCAGAGCCAGAGTAAACCCTGAACAGACTGGAGTGCCCCCAAACAAACAAATTGCATGACTCAATTCTTTTTTCCTATGAAAAACTTCAAACGTTTACAAATACCAAGATAATGATCTTCTGGGTCAGTGATAGTACAGTGGGTAGGGTGTTTGCCTTGCATGCACCTGACTCAGCCTGATTCACACCCAGCACCTCAGGTTTTTTTTTCCTTTTCCTTTTCGGGTCACACCTGGCAATGCACAGGGATTACTCCTGGCTCGCACTCAGGAATTACCCCTGGCGGTGCTCAGGGGACCATATGGGATGCTGGGAATTGAACCCGGGTCGGCCCTGTACAAGGCAAACGCCCTACCTGCTGTGCTATTGCTCCAGCCCCGCAGCACAGTCTTCAGCCCTACCAGTAATAAAATTCCTGAGTGCAGAGTCAGGAGTAAGCCCAGCATAGCTAGGGGAAGAAGCCACCTTTTGGGGCGGAGTGGAGATAATGAGTTTCCATGTACTAACCAACTATCCCCAACAATAATCATGACCTTTATTTCCGGGGGGGGGGGGGGGGAGGGAGGAGTTTCTGGGCCACACCAGTCTTCACTCTGGGCTTACTTTCTGGTACTGTGCTCAGGGTTCACTCCTGGCAGGCTGAGGACTATACGAGATGCTGGGGATCAACCCAGGTTGGCAGCATGCATGACAAAGCACTGTACCCATTGTACTCTCCTTGTGCCTCCCACTATCTTGTCAATTTTAAAGTAAATATCAATCATATCATCATGAAGAATGCCTCTTCTTAAAGTATACTGAACAATCTGTAATTAATTATAAACAATAGCTACTAATTCACATATGCATATTTCTTTGCATCCTGCAGCTGCTGGTCCACCAAGGAAGAGGTAGAATCTTATGTCCCATTCCCTGAATATGCACTAGTATTGTGGAACTTATTTTGACCCACGAGAATACCGTGTAAGTGACATGAGATTTGCAAAGCAGTAAGTCTTAATAACTTTCATTTCACTCTCAACTTCTCAACTGCTGTCTTGAGATTTCCCCCAGCCAACCTCCCATGTCATTAAAAAAAAAAAACAAAACAAAACAAAACAAAAAAACAAATGGAGCAAATCCTAAATGTTAACAAACACCAACTGCTAGACATGAGCAATGCCATATTGGACCTACAAGACTGAGATATCCTCCAGCTGAATGCTTATACATGAGTGAGCCCAGGCAAAACATGATTTGCCCAATTGGTGCACAGAACTGTAAAAAAAAAAAAAGTAAATAGCAATTTTAACCCACTAGATTTTGAGGTGCTTTTAGCTGACAAATATTTAAGACACAAAAATATACTCAATTCTGAAAAAACAGCAGAAGTCTATGATGTTAAGTTTAAGTCTACACTAACCTCAGTACTTCTTGAGATAAGCTGTTCTCATACAGTTTTAAGTGCTAAATTTTAGTATAAATTTCAAATAAATAACTCACCAAGAGTTATCTTTTCAGGGCTTTTTTTTTTTATTAAAGTGAGAAACATCAATGATAATGGGGAAAAAAAGAATTACTTTTCAAGATTCAAAATTTGTCCTCCTTTAAAGCTGTTGACAAAAATGGGCGTGGAGCTGATGATTTTATAACCAGGCGTTCAACTTATCTAGTCTAACCAGTAGAGCTATCAATGTATCTCAGAGCAAGAAAAACCAGCTTTGCTCATGAGTCCAGACCAGACCAAAAAAACTGAAAATTCAGACCAATGAAGATTAACCCCCAGTCGAACTGTCAAACTATAAACTTACCTCCCACCCCTTCACTTTTTAGAGTTATCATATTAAAGGCAAGTTTTGTAAAATAATGATATATGAGAAGGTCAATGGTTTTTCAACGTAAAGAAATTTTGCTCTAGCAAATTCGAGATTTTAGGAACTTGAAGTCATACCCAATCTTAAAAAGCAATTCTAATGTGATCAGTTTTTGATTAACTGTTAAAAGATTCATTAGTTTTTAAATCTGTTGTTTAAAAATCAGGTTTAATATAAGTTCTGCATTTCACTTGGGCATTTTCCACTTATTACTGACAATTAACAGAAAGATGTATCAACAAAAATAATATAAAAATAATTATTTGGTTTAGGGGCACAATAGTGATCTCTACTCCAAACAGCATAGAACATTTTCTTAAACAGTACAGGTCTTTCATGCCATGTTCCACATTCCATTCAATTTGTTTTAGCTATTGGTAACAAACTGTTAAGTCTAAAGCCATGATACCATGACTTTGCAGTTAGCTACAAATTTCTTCCTCTGAACATCTCAGTTCAAGCATTAAGCACAATAAAAAAAATTATACCCCAAGATTAAGCATTCTTTCTCTGTGCTCCCAAAACATTATACTTAAACAAACCTAACAATGGTTCTACATTAGTCATTAGACTAAACTGAGTTGTGGAGGGCATACAATTCTATAAAGCTTTCTTATATAGGCACCACTAATCTAATCATAACACAAAAATTGTTAAAATTCAATTAATAATATGTTACTTGTTTCTTCAAATATATTAAAAGGGGGGGGGCAATTGTGTTTTGGTTTGGAGCCATACCTAGTCCTGGTCAGGAATTACAAATATCAGATATGGATATGGAGCTGATTTGAAAAAATGTCTTTCAGAATATCATGGATGACTTTTAGGTACATCTTATTATCTCCTATCTTCATACAGAATGTGTCTGTGACCATCTGTGTAGTATAGAGGCATCTTTGTGACTTAGCTGCCTATTGGATAGAAAGTCAATCTTGTACCTAAGAAGAAATGTTTATTTTTATTGAATAGTCTGGCCCAGAATGCAACTTTGGGGAAAAATCTAACAATACATAGATTACATAGATTACTATACATATACATATACCATCAGGCTTGAGTGAATGTGATAAAATTTAGGACAAAGAAGAGTTTGTTCTGGTATGAAACATATATTCTTGTGTAGAAGTAGTCAGTATTCTGAGGGCTGATGACTTTTCCAGGTAGAATAAAAAAAAAAGATTAAGTGAATATAAACACCTGAACCCTGAATAACAATTCAAATACCCACTTAAAATTAACTCTCCAAGTATTATGAACCCAGCGTTGTTAACTGCTACACATTCCACATAATTTGAGCCTTAGCTCATCTCTAGGAATTACCTGCTTTGCTACTGCAGTGAATCTGGGGCGTTCTGTAAGGACGGCAAAATTAAGGCTCACTACTAGACTTTCTGATCGTTTTAACACCTAAAACACTTCTGTTCCACCAAATACAGTTGAAAAACTGCGGAGTTGGGATACCCGACTTCTCAAGGAACAATTCTGTGGACCTGGGAACAACAACAATCTAGCCACTTAACTATATACTGTTTGATTCTTCAATCCAAAAAAAAAAATCTTTATTCTTACCTTACTCTTATTTTATCTTTACTCAAAAATCCACCATTACTCTTACTTTACTCTCAGTTCTGACCAGAAACCGCAGGATCGTGAAGGGGGGGGAAAAAAAAACACAACACAACACAACACAACACAGGGGCGTGCAAAGGGCCTAATATTACAGCTCAGGCGTTATGGGAGCAGGAAGGCAAGAGATTAGGTAGGATGAGACTAGGAGGAGAATGGCCCCAGAGAAAATTCCCAGCGTGGAATGTCGGGAGCATGGGCCCAGGACGTGCACCCATTCGGTGGCGAAAGCTGCAGACCCTCGCCAACAGCCACCCCACCGACCCCTCCCCTTTGTCTCAGGGCCTGAGAAGGCCTTAAGCCCAAGTGGGGAGCGCGACCCCCACCCCCCACCCCGAGTTCAGAGACGGTGAAAAAGGCTACTTCCACCTTTCCCGGCCTCCTCTCCTACTTCTCACAGACCCCCATCCCCGGCCCCAATCAAAAGTTTCTCGAGTGAGTAAGATTTCAGCCATCTCGTTCCTCACCACCCCGCCCCCCCCCCCCCCCACTCCCCGGCCTCCTCTCCGCGTTCAGCCCGCCAGCCACGACTCGGAGCTGCCCCCACCCCACCCCACCCCACCCCACCCCACGCCACCCGGGCGAGCCCTCCTTCGAGTTTCTCACTTGGAGGAGTGCCACCCGCCGGGACACATTTACTGCACTTCCTCATCCTAGTCCGCGACGCAGACAGGTGGGGGCGAGGCCGCCGGGAGGAGCCCGGTTCCGCGCCGTCCCCTCCGCGTTCCACCGCACTACGCAGTTTCCACACGGCGAGGGGGCGTCCTCCGCCTCGAGCCTTCCATCTTTTGCACTCCGCACGCCAACAGGTCTCCCCTCCGCCGAGCGAGCCCCACCTCCGCCTCCGCCTCCGCCCCCGCCCCCAACCCGACTCCGACCCCGACCCCCGCCCCCCGCCGGGCCACCTTACGAAAAGAACTCCCCCGAAGTCCGCGAGTCCCGCAGCCGGGCGACCCGTCGCGGGCCCCGTCCTCAGCGCCATCGAAGGGACTGGCCACGGTCCTTCCTGCCCAGGCGAGGCCGGCCCGGCAGCAGCCTGCCCCTCCCCAGCGCCTTCGATGCCCTGTGCCCCCGACACCTCACTCGTGACATTCCCGGCCCACCCTCAGGGGCACCCTCCTCACCCGGACTGGGGGAAGAAAAAAAAAAACCCAAACCGGCGGCCGCCACCAGCCGAGGGCGGGTGTCCAGCTCCCAAGCCCTCGCCCAGCCCTGTGAGGAAAAAGACGCACAATCAACCCTCCGCGCCCGTCACAAAGTCCACCCAGGGCCCACTCCCGCCCCCGCACGGCGGCCCTACCCCGCCGCGATCCCACCTCGCCGAGGGAGGCAGCGGCCGCCGCGACCTCAGGCCCGCACTCGGTTTCCTCCCCTCCCCCACTCACGGCCCGGACTCGAACCACCACCCCCGGGTGGGGAGGGGGTGGGAGTAGAAGCCCGGGGCCCGCGGCTTTCATTACCCCTGCTCCGCGATGGCCCCGCACAGGGTGCGTCCCGCTCGTCGCCAGCGCCCGTCGCCTTCCTCCTCCGAGTCCTAGGCCCGTAACCGAGTCCCAGCAGTCGACAGCGAGGCACAATGGCGCCCGCCCCTCTCCCGGATCCGGCGCAGCACCAGCCGCCACCGTTAAATGCCCCTCCCCTCTCCGCCTCCTCCCGCACGCCCCCACTTCGCGCACTCCGCCGGCTTCTCGCGAGAGTGGCGGCTCTGCGGGGATCCGAGAGCTGCGGGCTGGGCTCTTCGTACCCCACCGCGGGGTGGTGCTCTGACTGCGGCAACCGTTGAAGGGCTGGCTGCCCCTGGGGAGGCGACGAGGCGCCACCGGTAAGCGGCTGCGGCTGGTCGGCCGGCGGGCTGGCGGCTGGGCCGGCGAGTGTGCGGTCGCCGGGGTCCGGGCGCTGGAGGCCGGGCCTTGCTTGACCGCCTTGCCTAGGTGGCGTGGGGCTGTCTCCGCCGCCCCGCCGCTCCCCGGCCTCCGAGTCCCTGGCACTGGCTCTAGCCCCCTCCAGCAAACCTGCGGGGCCCAGTTACTCCCAATACCATTCAGCTCCTCAAACATGTTTTTTTTTAAAAAGATCTTTCTTTCTGTTCTTTTTTAAAATTATTATTATTTCTTTTCCATTCCCCCCCCTTTTTTTTCTTTTTTCTTTTTTTTTCTTCTTTTTTTGCGCCGGGTAAGTGGCGCCCTGAATGTTGATGGACTTGAGCACGGCCGTTTCTACCTTCTCCTCCTTCCCCACCCGCTGTCGGTCGTCGTGGACCTGCGTGCGAACCCTTCGCGTGGAGGGTTGGAGCCGATCTAGTCCGGGGCCATTGGGTCCTCGTGGTCATCCTCTTACCTTGGTGGTGGCGTGCCTTTACGAGCCGTTGTGTTTTCAGATCGTGATGCGCACCTGTGATAAGCGGAGCTGCATATTTGGCAGTAGAAATTCATCCATGGGAAGGGAGGGAGGGTGGGAGGGAAATGGGTGAATATTAGGCAGAAACTTTCTCAAGCTATGTACCGGTGCTAAGCTGTGGGGGAGGAGATGAGAGGGAAAAGCCGAAGTTTTTTTTTGTTTGTTTTTTGTTTTTTCTGAGTTGAGATATGCTGTACGGGTTCAGTTGAATGTGTGGATTTTGGAATAATGGATCGGAAGTTAACGGCAATGAGGAGTTGTCGAAACTTGCAGGCATATCTGAAACGGCCCATAATTTTTTGACTGTGAGCTCTTTTATTAGGTTGTTCAGCAATTCATGGCTTCCAAATAATTCGTTAGTGAAGTGTGAGGTTAATACCTATTTCTTCATTATGTCAGGGAAAGAGAATGGATTATCATAATCATCAGGTCACCTGTCTTTGGAAACCAAAACACTGTACATGCTTCATTCTTATTGTCAGATGTGTAACATACATTTTAAGGTCCAAAATTTGATGATGGTGATGATGATGATTTTCAATTGGCATGTAAATGCCAGTTTTACTTTCTAGAATGGGAGTTCAATCTGAAGGGTCTGGTATGGGATAAAGTGAGTGGTTACTTTTGAGGAAATTAATTTCCCCTTTTTAGAAATCTGAACTTTTCCCCCCAGACTCTCTTAGCCTATCTGTACATTGTAGTTATAGATATTCATACTCTAAAGCTCCAGATGACATGAGTTCAAATCCAAGACTTGCGTCTGACTGCCCTTTGCTGTCTTAAGATGTTCATTGGCCTTGGGCTGGAGCAATAGCACAGCAGGTAGGATGTTTGCTTTGACACTGCAGACCCGGTTGGATTCCCAGCATCCCATATGGTCCCCTGAGCCACGCCAGGGGTAATTCCTGAGTGAAGAGCCAGGAGTAACCCCTGTGCATCACAGGGTGTGACCCAAAAAGCAAAAAAAAAAAAAAAAAGTTCGTCAGCCTTATACTCAGCCTTAGTGTGAAATAGGGTTTATAACAATATCTTTATCCCACAGAGCTGTTGAAAAATTAAATGAGATAAACCATCAGTTCCTGGAACGTAGTAAGCATTCCGTAATTGTTAGCTATTACATTCCATATTTCCTCGAAACCACCACTAATCTTATTTTTCTGGGGCTTGATATTACATAGGTCTCTTAATCATTCTCAAGTATATTTTATTCTTAGAGGAGTGATTGTACCATTTCTGATCTATGGCAGTCATGTCTAGTAGAGATGACTTTTCTACAGAGCTCCCAAACTTGTTGAGAATGGTATATATTTTGGCTGATTATGGCTTTACCTCTACCCAGCACTGATGATATCATTAGAGGTGAATATGGTACCAATTTCTTTTTTATTCTTTTGTGAGGTAAAGCAAGTTTCACTAGGGAAATAAAGACTGAAAAAGCTCAAGAGAGAACCTGGGCTTCACCAGAGTAGAAACCCACAGTGGCTTTTGGAGAAAGTTAAGTATTTGTATTTTTCATAACTGCCTTTGTCCCAAATTCTTTACACAAGAAGGAGTTAATGGAACTTTTCCTAGGGGGATAGTTTTGAATGTCTAGTGGTCCATTCTTGAGTTCAAATCACAGGTTTTGTCCTCATTCCTGGTGCCTCTACTGGGAGCCAGATGGGTCTTTTGTTTCAGAGGTCTTCATGTCCTTAGACTGGTTTAGATTTCAGACTGTTCTTTCCAAACATACTTTAACATGTATGAGAAGAGAAGTCTCCCTTCTCTCCCCAGCCCTTTCACCCCCATCTCTATGCCTACAAAATTTTTCCCCAGAGATTTTACCCTCCTTAAATCTTCATAGGGATACATGGATGAAAGTCTGAAAGAGGCACTGAAAAAAAGAGCACAAACCCTAACAAAAGAGCTGAGAAAAGGACATAGACTCTACCTATGTAAGGGTGTAAAATCTCTAACTTAATACTAATTTTGTCCCAGGCAGTGATTTATTGGGGTCCACTGTGGTGAAAGTCTGAAACAGGGAACATGGATAGATCTAGAGGAATTATAAGTCTTTTTCTCTGACCTTCTGAGGAGGACCTGTTGTAATAAGAAAATGGTTACATTAGGATCATTGAGTTCTCCTTTTGCATATTAGTAAATCTGTTGCAAAAGAAATGGCTAGTTTCTGCTTTTACTGGCAGTGTGTTACTGCCAGTAACAAGTTCAGAGTTACGAGACATGTAACTTTAGTTTTGGGGTTTTTGGGTTTTTTTTTTTTTTTTTTTTGCTTTCTCGGTCACACCCAGCAATGCTCAGGGCTTACTCCTGACTCTGCACTCAGGAATTACTTCTGGTGGTGGTTGGTGGACCATATGGGATGCCTGGGATGGAACCTGGGTCAGCTGCATACAAGGCAAATGCCCTACCCACTATACTATTGCTCCAGCCCAGTTTGGGGTTTTTTTACCTTTTTTTTTTTTTGGCTTTTTTTGGCTCACACCCAGTGATGCTCAGGGGTTACTCCTGGCTTTGCACTCAGGAATCATTCCTGGCAATGCCTGGGGGACCATCTGAGATCCTGGGAATCGAACCTGGGTCAGCTGTGTGCAAGGCAAATGCCCTACCCAATGTACTATTGCTCCAGCCCCAGTTTTTGGTTTTCTTAAAGAGAACTGTTAGATCCTTGGTGCGTTCACAACTCAGTAGTTTGATTCACTATCAAGAGTCTTGTTGCTGGATGATATAGATGGAGCTGATTCTATCCTGGAGCAATAAACCCAATTAGAAAGTCTATTAAATTTTACAGCAATAGGAATACTTACTACTTACTTGATCAGAAGGGGATACAGTTTTCCAGGTTTTTTGTGTTTTTTGTGATTTTTTTTTCTTTTTGGCTTTTTGCGTCACACCTTACTCCTAACTGTACTCTGGAGTTAATCCTAGCAGTGTTTGGAGGACCATATGAGATGCCAGGAATCAAACCTAGATGAACCACATGCAAGGCAATGCTGTACTATCGCTCCAGCCCCAGTTTTCCAGGTTCTTAATAAGACCCAACTACCAGACTGAGTTTTGGTTGGGATTAATTCTCTGGGCGAGGTAAAACAGTATTTACCTATTCTTGAACTGCCTAAGTAACCTGTCCTAAATTGATAAAAATTTCATGTTAAACTTTCTGAGTCCAATAAGAAATCTGTGAGAAAGGGCCTATCATACAATAGATCAAAGGGTCTAAAATGGTGTTTTGCTGTAGGAGCTACTCTGTGTCTAAGAAGGATATAGACAAGAAAACCAAGACTGAAGTTACTGTCACTGTCCTCCCATTGTTCATTGATTTGCTCACGTGGGCCCAGTAATGTCTTCATTGTGAGACTTGTTTTTGCTGTGTTTGGTATATTGAATACATCACCAGTAGCTTGCCAGGCTTTGCCATGTGGGCAAGATATTCTCTGTAGCTTGCCAGGCTCTCCGAGAGGGATGGAGGAATCATTGGCCGTAAACCAAACACCCTTCCTCTGTGCTATCGCTCCAGCCCCAGTCACCTCTGTAAAACCCAAAATTTGATTTCTGGTGGAAAAAAAAAAAAGTATATGCTGAAACGTAGTTTTCTTTCACCCTTTACTTTACCAAATGGTGTGCTTTTAATTTGGCTAGCAGTTCTCTGAGACTAAATACAGGTTACTCTTAAACTTTTGAGGAACTGGATATCTGGAATGAAATAAGTAAGACCCTGAGTGGGAAACAGCATAATGAGTTCTTCTTAAGTAGTAATCTTGCTAATTCCCGGAGAAGGGAATCTTGTAACATTATCCAAATTTGAGGGATTTGCATTTTTTCTTTTATATTTTTATTAGTGAAACATCATGAGGTACAGTTATAGACTACAAACTTTCCTGCTTGGGTTTCAGTTATACAATGATTGAGTACCCATCCCTCCACCAGTGCGCATTCTCCAAGCCCAATGATCCCAGTATCCCTCCTACCCGCCATCTCCCCCATCCCACCCTGCCTCTGTGGCGGGGCATTCCCTTTTGTTCTCTCTCCTTTTGAGTGCTGTGGTTTGCAAAAGAGGCATTGAATGGCAATCATGTTCAGTCTATAATCTACTTTCAGCATGCATCTCCCACCCTGGGAGGATCCTCCCAACACCCTTTATTTGGTGCTCCCATCTCTATCTGAGTTGCCTTTTTCCCTAGCATGTGCGGCTGGCCTCCAAATAAAAGTACCATGGAGTAAAACTCCTGGTACTTATCTTGGCTATTTTTGGGTGTTAGTCTCCTATTTTGTTACTTTATGTTCCCCAGATGAATGCAGTCTTTCTATGTCTGTCCCTCATTTCGCTTAGCATGATACTTTCCAGGTAGTACCACTTGTATGTAAGTTTCATGAATTCATCTTTTCTAACAGCTGCATAGTACTCCATTGTGTAGATGTACCACAGTTTCTTTAACCAGTCATCTGTTCTCGGGCACTCAGGTTTTTTCCAGATTCTAGCTATTGTAAACAGTGTGGCAATGAACAAACAAGTGCAGATGTCACTTGGACTATACTTTTTTGCCTCTCTGGGATATATTCCCAGGAATGGTATTGCTGGGTCAAATGGGAGCTCAATTTCTAAGTTTTTGAGAATCGTCCATACTGTTTTCCAAAAGGGCTGAACCAGTCGACATTCCCACCAGCAGTGAAGGAGTGTCCCTTTCTCGCCACATCCGCACCAACACCAGTTGCTCTTGTTCTTTTGGATGTGGGCCAGTCTCTGTGGTGTGAAATGGTATCTCATTGTGGTTTTGATCTGTATCTTCCCGATGATTAATGATGTAGAGCATTTTCTCATGTGCCTTTTAGCCATTCTGATTTCTTCTTTGAGAAAGTTTCTGTTCATTTCATTGCCCCATTTTTTGATGGGGTTGGATGTTTTCTTCTTGTGGAGTTCAACCAGTACTTTGTATATCCTTGATATCAACCCCTTGTCAGATGTGTATTAGGCGAATATCATTTCCCGGGATTTGCATTTTAAAGTTGTAAATTTCAAATGTATAATATAATTAGTTTAATATTGAGAATTCTCCATTTATTTGGGTGGAAGGTGATTTGGATGATACAAATGCTACCAGGATTCCTATCTGTGCTTGGGGGTGCGGGTCCCTTGCACAGGTGCTTATGTCATGTAGTTCTGGAATTTGCCTCCTATACTATAACTGGCCCTGAAAATTCCTCATTCTAAACAAAGTGTTTTTTGCTTTGTTTTTATTCTTTTTTTTTGAGGCGGGGGTAGGTCACAACCACTGTGCTCATGAATTTTGATTGTGTGTTTGGGGATCACTCCTGGCTGCTCATGGGCCATATGGGGTGCCAAAGATCAGACCCCGGTGAACTTGTGTGCAAGGCAAGCTCTGGCTCCAAGGCTCTTTTCCTTAAATCTTTAATATAATGAAACAATTTTTTGTCCAAAGCAGGCAATTTAGTGATTTTGTGAATTAGAATTCCCCCCTACCAAGTTAAATAAATAAATAAATAAATAAATAAATATCTGAGACAGTGTGTTGGTTGGTTTATGCTTGAGTGGTAACAGTAATTTTTGCTTCAAAGTCAGTAGGTCAAAGAGAACAAGAGAATACCATATTGAAACTTTCTGTGAAGCCCCCTTTTTTTTTACACTCTGTGGGCTACATCTCACTAATTCTAGGATAACCATACCTGTTTATATAAATACTACAGAATTATCTGATCTAGTCAGGAGAAACTCCCAATATATGGGATGCTTGAAAACCATATATAAATCAACTCTGCCTGAAACATAGAGTTCTTAGCATAAGAAGCTATCTTTTGTTACTCATAATACTAGTGATTAGGAAATTATACAGGGGTTAAAACTGGCTATTAATAAAAGTACTTTTGGTGGAACACAGTCAGATCCATTAGTTTATGTGTTGTCTTATGTATCCGTCTATCTCTATATCTAGATAATTGACTCACAGTTGTGTGGTCTGCCAAGAAATTTGGAGAATTGAAGATTGGAAATTCAAGGGTTGTTGCTGCAGGTTTCTTTGTTTTGAAATTTGTTAAACTATCCAAATAACAGATAATAATTTTTTTTATTTATTACCCCTGGCAGATTTGCACACTGCTAATGCTCAGGTGTGACTCCTGGCTCTACCGTCAGGAATTACTCTTGGGAGTGCGTGGCAGACCGTATAGGATGACTGTATAGGATGATTGTATAGGATGACTGTATAGGATGACAGCTTGCTGTGTGCAGGGCAAGCATCCTGCTCGCTCTGCTTTTTGTTGTATTTTGTTTTAGGGCTACACCTGGTGGTGCTCAGGGTTCACTCCTGCTTCTGCATTCAGGGATCACTCCTGGTGGGCGTTGGGGGCCATATGTGATGCTGGGGACCTAACCTGGGTTGGCTGAGTGCAAGGCAAGCGCCGTACTCACTACTATAATTCCAGCCCCTACCCACTTTACTTTTGAGGCTAAATTTTCTTACCTCCCAAATCTGATTTTGCTCTAAAAACTGATTGGATGAGATATATTATCAAAGGTAATTTTACTGAAAGGAACACACTAAATGTTAACCTCATTTACAAAATATTTTCTCTGTAATGTCTACATAAATATTTACTTAAATAACTGGTATTCTAACTTCACCACTTATTGTCTGACTGCTTTCATTGGGCAAGCAATAGATTTAGTGCTTCAGTCAGAGATCATGATTCAGAAAGCCTAAAATACTACGATTTGGTTCTTTACATAAAGTTTGTTAACCCTGGGAATTAAATAAAACCAGAACTGACTGTTGTTCCTTAATGTTGTCTAAATCATACGCAACCTTAGAGTGACAGTAGAGAAGACTTTACACCTTCTATAGCTACCTGAAGCTATCCTTTATAATATTGTAAGCAGAAAACTATCCAAATAATAGATATAAGTTATAAGGTATTCTCCCTGGGAAATTTGCAAAGACTTTTTTCCCCTTTAATTTTTTATTTCCGTGTACATGTGCATAGGAACAAAATGAGCATTATAATTTCTTTTTATTTTATGCATTATTTATTTACTGGATTTGGGGACCACGCCCAGTGGTGCTCAGGGTTTACCCCTGGCTCTAGAATCACTCCTGCTGGTGTTAGGGGGGACTAGATGCAGTGCCAGTGATGGAACTAGAGTCAGCCACCTGCAGGGCAATCACATACCTCCTGTACTATGCCTTCGGCTTCAAGAACATGGACATTTAGCTTTTTATTCAGATAAGTATTTCAGGTTATTCATATAAATTAAATTTACTTCACTAAGCACAGGGTTAATCTTTATTATTATAGCTTTATTATTATTATTGTTGTTATTATTGTTATTATTGGGCTGGAGCAATAGCAGAGTAGGTAGGGCATTTGCCTTGCACGCAGCCAGCCTGGGTTTGATTCCTCCTCCCCTCTCGGAGAGCCCGGAAAGCTACTGAGAGTACCTAACCCACACAGCAAAGCCTGGCAAGCTACCCATGACTTATTCGATATGCCAAAAACTGTAACAGCAAGTCTCACAGTTTGTTGTGAGATGTTACTGGTGCCCACTCAAGCAAATTGATGAACAATGGGAGGACAGTGCAGTGCTACAGTGCAGTGCATGTATATGTGGTATTTACGACACTGCTTATAATATATGTCTTTTCTTCTCTCTTTTTGTTTTTGCTTTTTGGGCCACACCTTTTGGTTCTCAGGACTTCTGCTTATGTTCCCAGGGATCATTTTGGTGATGCTTGGGGGACTATAGGTGGTGGTTAGGATCAAACCAGTGGTAGTTACATGCAAAAAAAAAGTGCCTTTTTTCCCTATATGATCTCTCTGGCCCCTTGTAAGTACCTTTGCTTTGCTCCCCCCTCTTTTCTACTCATTTCTTTTTAAGTAGACTCTCACCCGTATCTACTACTACACAACATCTTTACAAAATTAGTGTTATTTTTCTGCTTTTGTTTTTGTATGTCTACCTGCTGTACTCTTTCTCCACCCCCTGGATTGGTCTTGTGTACCACTGAAGAAGAAGGAATCTTATGTTTTATTACATTAATCATAAATTATATAAGAATGGTGTCATACTTTAAAATTGTTGCTCATAATTGAAATTTAATTCGAGGCACTAGAATACCACATAAACTTGTTGGTTGATTTTTTTTTATCATTTGAATGTTTTTTTTAAGGGTTAAGAATTCTGAGCTATTAAGAAATTAACTTTATATTTTAATTCAATTTTGGTGGATATTAATTAGTGCCTTTATTATTTACATAGATTTAATTTTTTCTAAATTTCTTTGTTTTTAGTGGAGTGGGTTCACACCCAGCTTTGTACTAAGAAATTATTCCTGATGGTGCTTGGGGGACTATATTGGATGCTGGGGATCAAACCTGGTTTGGCCACCTACAAGACAAATGCCCTACCCTACCCTCCTATCCCTCCTATCCCTCCAGCCTCTATTTTTCCTAAACTACTAGGAAGGTTTTTCTTAGGAAAATGATATCATTGTTGTGAGGCCTATTTATTAAGCTATTTTTTAATGTTATAAACTTTCACTCATGAAATTCAAGTGAATTGAATTTTTGGATGTGTTTGTTATATTAGGATCATGGGATATAAATGAAGATATAAAAACATTTTTTAATGACTACTTTGTTTTCACACTTGTTTTTTATTATTTTAGGTTTTGTGCCATACTGAGCGATGCTTGGACTATTCCCATCTCTGTGCTTAGGGTTTAGTCCTGGCAGTGCTTGGGAGACTGTGGTTAAAGGGATTGAACCTAAGTTTCCACTCTTTAAACCTTCTCCCTAACCCTCCTCTCATATCATTTAACAACTTTATAAATATCCGATGTAACTTATTTGTGTTTTACATTACTTCCTTAGGTTGACAGTTATATTTTTTCTTGGTACATCTGTTTTTTTGCTAGTTAGTAATACAAATTGCTAAAATGCAGCTGTTTTGTGAAATTGTATAGCAGGATTCTAAGAGTCCTTATTAATGATTTTTTTCCCTATATCATGGTTGTTTTAATTGGATGCAAAATGGCTCATAAGGGAAACATGGAACACTTCACAAATTTGCGTTTCATCCTTGTGCAGGGGCTAGGGCACTTGCCTTGCAAGCTGCCATTCCAGGTTTGAGTATCGCCAGGAGTGATCCTTTGTGCACAGAGCCAGGAGCAAGCTCTGAGTACTGCAGGGTATGGCCACCCCCCATAAAAGAGAGAAATGTTTTCATTGTTGCTACAGAACTAAGGATTTTTGCTTTGTTCACAGCAAAGTTGACACACCCTTTGAAATACTAATTTTATATAGAAAAGAACATTTTAAAAATGAACAGAAATTAATATATTATAGATGAGAGTTTAAAAATCCTTTTAGAGAAATAGAAGTAAGATCTTTATAATTCAGTTACACATCTTGAAATTACAGTATCATTTATATTTTATTTTATTTATTTATTTATTTATTGCTTTTTGGGTCACACCCGGCGATGCTCAGGGGTTACTCCTGGCTCATGCACTCAGGAATTGCTCCTGGCGGTGCTCGGGGGACCATATGGGATGCTGGGAATTGAACCTGTGTCAGCCATGTTGACTGCGTGCAAGGCAAATGCCCTACCTACTGTGCTATCGCTCCAGCCCCCTCATTTATATTTTAAATTATGTTTATTTTTAATTTTGGTGTTTGGGCCACATCTGGCTATACACTTCTGGCTCTGTGCATAAAGATCAATTCTGGCTGTGTGAGGGGACCATTTGTGGTGCTGGGCTTCAAACTTGGATGAATGTCTGCAAGGCAAAGGCCTTAACCTCCATACTATCTCTTTAGTCCCCTTAATTGTGTTTATCTGTGTGTATCTGTGTGTGTGTGTGTGTGTGTGTGTGTGTGAGAGAGAGAGAGAGAGAGAGAGAGAGAGGTGAAAGGGGGACCTATACCCTACAAAAACAACAAGGAAAGAAAGAGGAAAAAACAATTCAAATTTTGTATCCCACTCATGCAGATAAATTAATAAAATTATTTTGGTAAGTTAAGAACAGGTTCTCAGTTCTTAATATATTTCTATTTCTTTTTAAAATCAAGGACTAGGATTCCATTTTCTGTTTTTTTTTTTTTAAAAATCTCTTAGATACTAAGAAATCGATGACTTTTCTTAGATCAGTGTAAGAGGAGGACACAGGCAAACTTCTACCACCAAGAGACAATCAGTTGAAATGTAGGGAGTTGCTGCTTAGAGAACCAGAGATTCATAAGCAGAGACTACCACAGGACCAGTACCAAAGTAGAAAACCCTGAACTGTAATTGGCAATAGAGATATACTCCCATATTTTGTTGTGATTCACTTGCTGAATTTCCACCAGATTCCCACAGTAAATACCAGAGAAAAAAATACTCTTAAGCTTCTAGAAGGTTGGAAGAGGAACAGGAACCATTATAAAATACACCAGAACCACCACCTCCTTCTCTTCCATCTCCTTCCCTCCCCCTCCACTTCCCCTCCTCCTCCCCTCCTCTTCTTCCCCTCTTCCTCCTCCACCTCCCCCCACAGTGCTCAGGACTCAATCCTAGCTCTGCTCTCAGGAATTAGTCCTGGCGGTGCTTGTGGAACCATCTGAGGTGCTAGGGATTGAATTTGGGTCAGTGCATGCAAGCAAGTACCCTACCCACTGTGTTATTTCTTTTTTTCCTTGGACCATTCTTAACACAACCTACTCTCAAGCCGAATCAACTGAAATCTAACTTGCTGAGGTATTATCAGAGTCTAAACGACTTGGTAAGAGAAATTATCAACTGCAGTCAACTTGCCAAGCCTGTCGTACTTAAGAGGGTAGAGAAAAAAAAAGGCATAAAAATGATAGTCCATAGACAATGACTCACTAAAAGACTGATACCTAATCAAAGAATTGGAGAATAGTTCTACTCCCTCACACCCTATCTTAGTGTCTTTTTATAAAATTTCATTTTACTCAGTCTATGGTCTACATCTATCAAGAAAAATGTACAAAGCATCCCTAAAATCACAGGTATAGAGACAAAGCAAGTATTGAATCCAGGCAGGACATGAATGTTAAGTTCATCAGAAAAAATGTTAAACTGGTTAATCCAGCTCCCGGACGAGACCAGTGCAGTCTCCTGCCCCTGCGCCTGGCTGTTCCTCGCCGGGGTCCCTTGGAGGGGAGCGGGTTGAGCTTTCCTCCCCGCCCCGACCAGGGCTCCGGCAGCGGAAGACCTCCAGGACCAGCCACCACCATGCCGAGACCACTCTCCGCACACATGAAGGTACTGGCAGAGGGACAAAGCCACGCGGGTTCCGGGGCCGAGATCACCAAGCATACTCGGATTGGAGTTGAGTCCACCCAGATCCTCCAAATTCCAGTAGGCGGGGGTCACACCCACCACCTGGCCCCCTGGCGCCGTGTAATCCCATCAGTGGCCAAGACTCAGAGACTGTAAAATCCAGCTCCCGGAACTGGACATCTTATCAGGACATCTTTTTATAACATCTTATTATCTCATTCCTACTTTGGACAAACTTGCAGGCTATCGAATGTAGCCTGCCCACAGGGCAGAGTCTGGCAAACTCCCCGTGGAGTACCCAATATGCCAAATACCAGTAACAATAATGGGTCTCATTCTCCTAAAGAGCCTTGAATATAATCTCAGGGCTAGGATGAAAGAGACATTACTAGGACCTGCTCGAGACAATCGACAAATAACAGGATGATGAATGAATGATTGAATGGTTAATATGGTTTAGTTTCTAATGAAAAAGTAGATAGCATACAGAAATAGCTGGCCAATTTGAATAAAGAGATAGAAATCATAACCAAAAAGTGGACCAAAGAGATAGTTCTATAGACTCCACATATGTTTTGTATGCAGGAGGCCTGAACTTGATTCTAGCACTGCCCGGGACCCTGAACAATGTCCAAAGCAACCCCTGATCAACTCTGGATGTGGCCCAAAATAAAAGAACAAAAAGCATGAAAAAGAAATGCTAGAGATTAAAGAAACATAACAAACGAAGAAATTTGATGGGCTTATTACAAGACTCAGTAAAACTGAGTAAAGAATCAGCTGGAGAATATATAAAATAGAGGGGCTGGAGCAATAGTACAGCGGGTAGGGTGTTTGTCTTGCTGTCGTGAATGGGTCCTCCAGAATTTCCCAAGTCAGGGGCCAGAGCGATAGTGCAGCCAGTAAAGAATTTTCCCTGCACTCAGCTGACCTAGGTCAATACCCAGCATTCCATATGGTCCTGTCTGAGAGCCCTGCCAGGAGTAGTTCCTGAGTGCAGAGCCAGGAGTAACCCCTGAGCATCATCGGGTGTGAACCAAAAAGAAAAAAAAAACCCCAAATAACAAAAAACAAATACTTGAAACAAAAACACTTTGTAAAGAATATTCAAGGACTGTAAAGGCAACTAATAGAAGTGTGTAAGTGGAGATATCAGAAGAATGGAACATTAATATTTAATGTACTGACAACTAAGAATTCCCCCCATAATGTTGGACATAAAAACAAACTTTCCAGGAACCATAGAACACTAAGCAGGATAATATTTATATCACCAAAAGTATACTGTATCACTTTCAGATTACAGAAAGCCAAATACAACATATTCTAATGAATCCAGAGAATTTAAGAAATGCCTTATCTACAGAGGAGCAAAAATAAGAATTATATACAACTTTCTATGAACTATGCCAACTAGTATAAATCACATCACACTGTTTTCGACACTGGAGAAGAACTGTACCTTGGAACATGTGACAAAAGAGGTGTCGGTGGTGTCGGTGTCCTTGTCAACACGAACTAGGCCATAAACATTGATTCATTCGAATGCCTAACAACCCGAATCGGACGATTACACTTGAATTGTTTTGGCTCACTGCCGGCAGTTTCTATCTTCGTTGTCTACGCACCAGCATCCAATTATGATGGAGAAATTGAGAAGTTTTACATGCAGCTGGAGAAGTTCTAGAAAGAAGACCACACCTTCTACAAGATCATTGTCGGTGATTTTAATGCCAAGAAAGGACCAAGAAGATCAGCCGAAGAACTTCACATCGGGACCCATGGCCTAGAATGGAACGAACAGGGTGAGATACTGTCTGAATTCATCATGTCGACCAAGACCATCCATGGTAACTCACAATTCCAGAAGGCCAAATCTAAACGGACATGGGAGTCTCCCGGTGGACGGTTCCACAATGAAATTGACCACATCATATTCAATCACCAGTTTTGCCTGACTGATGTTGCTGTTGTCCCGAAATTCCAAATGGGATCGAACCACCATCTCCTTCGTGTAAAATTCTGCTTCACAGAGTGGGAGAAAGGGCTGCAAAGTTTAAGAAGAGTACTCCCAGAACGACCACCAACTGGCACTATTGCAGAAACATGGGAAGATGCTGTCATTGACAACATTGATGCGTAATACAATCAACTGGTTCAGCACATCCATGATTGTGCAAGGAACGCCGAGAGAAAGATAGCCACAAAAAGACGACTGCCTTCGAAAACTCTTGAGCTCATTCACCTATGTGGCTTGGCGCAAGCCGCAGGCAACCGCAAGCGAATGTCTGAGCTCACAAAGCAGTGCAGAGAAGCGATAAAGGAGGACCTCAAAGAGAGAAGAGCAGCATTGCTGGCAGATGCTGCAGAAGCTGGGAAAAGCATTCGCAATGCCCGCCTGTCCTTCACCCACTACAAGACCAGGATGACTGCCCTCCGACGTCCTGATGGATCTATCACATCTTTCAGAAGGGCAATGGAGAAGATTATCCATGACTTCTACTCAGATCTCTTTGATAGCCACGTCCACCTGCCCACATACCAAATTCCACAGGATGGATATGTCGTCCCCAAAGTTCTCCCTTCCAAAATTCGAAATGCTATTTCGTTGGTAAAGAAGGGAACAGCACCTGGCTCAGACAAGGTCAGACACCTGCCATCAGTACTCATCAATACACTGGCTCAGCTCTTCACACACTACCTGTCTGAATGCAAGGTTCCATCCCAGTGGAAAACCAGCAGGACTGTACTACTGTACAAGAAGGGAGACATCCACAGCATTGGCAACTATTGCCCGATCTGCCTGTTGTCTGTCGTCTACAAGCTGTTCACTCGAGCCATCCTGAATAGGATTGGCAGAACACTAGATGAAGAACAACCATGCGAGCAAGCCAGTTTCTGAAAAGGATTCAGCACTATCGACCATATCCACAGATATCCAAGCTCAATGAGGTTTCTCGGGAGTTCAAGATGCCGCTCTGTCTAATATTCACTGATTTAAAGAAGGCCTTTGATTCTGTTGAGACAGAAGCAGTCATCGAGGCCCTAGCCAAACAGGGTGTTCAAAGTCAATACATCAGGATTTTCTGTGAGCTGTATTGTAGATTCACTACCAGAATCTCACCATTCTACAGGGAGGTGATCATTGATGTCAAGAGAGGGGTTCGGCAGGGTGATACCATTTCACCAAAACTCTTCAGTGCCACCCTCAAGAATGTCATGTGATGACTGGAATGGGAAGGAATGGGAGTGAAGATAGATGGTCGGCAACTACACCACCTACACTTCGCTGATGACATCATTGTTATAACACCAAACATCAGCCAAGCAGCACAAATGCTGGCCGACTTCAACAGTGAGTGTGGAAAGGTTGGACTACAGCTGAAACTAACAAAGACAATGTTTATGAGAATCTGTCTTGTTCCTGATGTTCCATTCACTCTCAATGGGACGAACATCTTTGAATGAAAGTTATGTGTACCTAGGTCGAGAAGTCAACATGACGAATGACCTGGCACCTGAATTGCGCAGGAGGAAGAGTGCGGCTTGGAACGCCTTCAAGAACTTCAAAGAAAGAGCTAAGAGAACAAAGAACCTCCGGCTCTTCAATTCCATTGTTCTTCCTGCATTAACATATGCCTCAGAGACCTCGGCCCTACAAAAATAGGATGAGAATGCTATTCGTGTCTCCCAAAGAGGAATCGAAAGAGCTATGCTTGGAGTATCATGCTTCACTCAAATGAGAGAAAGAATCCGGAGTTCTGACTTTAGTCAAAGGTCAAGAATCAGGGATGTCGTCTTGTTTGCCAAGGTGTCGAAAATCAGATGGGCTGGACACGTAATGAGATTTGGAGATGACCGCTGAACTAGAGCCATTACTGACTGGATTCCACAGGACATCAAAATATTGCATGGCCACCCACCTATGAGATGGTCAGACTTCTTTGTCAAGACCCTGAATGATCGGTTTGAGACTCTTTGTGTTCCTAGAATGAGCAGATGCCAATGGGCTACATTAGCACACAACAGGGATGAATGGAGATGTTACTGGCGCCCGCTTGAGCAAATTGATGAGCAACGGGATGTCAAGTGATCAAGTGATGGCAACTAAGGAAATAGACTGAAATATTTAAAATGTTGAAAAAAAAACTCAAGCTGTAATTCTTTACAACATGAAATTTCTTTAGTAGATTCCTGATAGCACTACCAGAGATGCCCAGAATCCTTCAAAGCATCAGTTTATGGCATACTTGCAACCAACTGTGTGTGAGCATTATATCTTGTGAAAGGTTCGCCCAGGGGTGACAAGCATTATATTGCTTTTCTCTTTTCCTGCTACTAGTAAATATTAAACAACAAAGTTTGCTTCTTATTAATACTTGCAGTTATTGGGCAAACACACTCAGAGATACAGATTCCAAAACTTAGTTCTCTGGACTCTGAGGGCAATGCTTCTGGGTTCTACTGTAAATCCTAGACTCAGGCCAGATTAGCTCTTCCTTCCTTGGGCGGGGGGCGGGGGGTCATGTCTTAAGTCATAATGGCTAGCATCAAAACCAGGCTTTTTTGCTTTCTAGATCTGTCCCGTTTTGATGCCAGTGCCAGTAGCTTTACCGCTTACCCCAGATTCATCCAGGTCCTGCAGTGGGACCCTCCTTTTTAAGGTGTTAGGAACTACAACAGCCAAAGCCTGAATCAAGTAATTATGACAGATGCCCAGGAATAGATATATATTTCAGTCAACCAACTCCAAAATGTTCAGACCATAGCATTAATGGTCTTTCCATATTTAAGCAAAGAACATTGCTCTATAGTAAAATATGAAAAGGCTATAGGGGGAATAGAAAAGCAAGTAATTCACTACAAATACAAAGTCTAGAGTTACCAGAAAGTTTGACTTGAAGTAACCAACCCTGACTTGTAGAATTGTGACAATGAGAGGTAAAGCAAAGGAAAGGTTAAAGATAAACTCAGATGATTAGGGGTGCTCATAAGAGCACTGTAAGCTTCAGGACAGGGGGAGGTAAAGGGGAAATTCAGTGATGAAGCCTAAAGCACTTAGGGTTAATGTCCAGCAGTATCTAAAGTATATGACCCCTGGAAAATGTTGCAACTAAATTTTTGTGAGCACTGGAACAGACTAAATTGTGTATGATTCCAAAACTAAAGTGTGTGATACATGGCAAGCATGTATCTGAGTGTCACTGTTAAGCATGTGATTGATTCACAGCAAGTGCCACAGCCAACCAGCATCATAACCAAGTCTTCAAATCTCAGGCATTGAAAAAGCAACAAAAAATAAGGAAGGGTTGGAGAAATAGTAGAGTGGGTAGGGCACTTGCCTTACATGTGGTGGACCCAGGTTTGATCCCTGGCACCTCCTATAGCCTCTGAGTTCTGCTGAGACTGGTCCCTGAGCATAGAGCTTGGAGTCAATCCTAAGCACTGCTGGGTGTGGACCCAAAACAACTTAAAAAGAAAAAATGAATCAGATCCAGAAACAGAAAATAAGGACATTGTTGAATTCAAGAAAACCTTTCATCAACTGGATATAATTGACATGTATAGGCTACTTTATTTTAAACAGGAGAATTTACATTTTTCTCAAGCTCATATAGAACACTCACTGAATTCTGTGATATATGCATATATGTGTATGTCAATAAATTTAATAAAATTATGCATTACCAGCTTTTAGATCATAATTAAACCAGAGACCAACCACAGAAAGACAGTTAGAAAATTTCAAAATACATAGAGGTTAAACTATGCCTCTCCAGGTATAGTCTAGGGGTAGAAATCTTAAGAGAAATACTAAAATATTTTGAGGTTACTGAAAGTCAACATTTTTAGTATGCAGTGAATCCTGCTTAGAGGAAAAATTATAGCATTGAATGCCGTGTGTGTGTGTGTGTGTGTATGTGTATGTGTGAGAGAGCACACATCTAGAGTGTGCAATCATCAGTGAGTTCTTCAACTAAAGATGTGTGAATGCTGTGGGAAGGAGTGTGACATAGTGAGCAGTAAAATACTAATGTGTTGCAATCACAACATCTGAAAAACTAAGTGTAACTCTGAGCAAGCACTTATGCCATATATGAGCAACACAAACAGATGTGTAGTCCTCACTAATCACCACAGCCATTATGTGATTCACTGCAACTCCAGTCACCACAGTAACAAAAAGGGGAAAGAAAGGGAGGAGAAAATTTAATAAATTAAGGTAAAAACCAATAAAATTGGAATCAGCAAAGCTGGAGAAAAATAAAAAGATTCTCTGAAATACTAAAATTGTAAATCTCTGGCACAACTTCTGTAGTATGCAATTATTATTATGGGTTTCATGAGGTGTGGGGGCCAGCCAGTGCTTTCTGAAAATGGTCAGATTGAAAATGCAGATGCTTTATGGGCCCTTCCTTTCCTGTTATATCCTCTCAGCTC
The DNA here is from genome assembly GCF_029834395.1 of Sorex fumeus. Taxonomy (NCBI): domain Eukaryota; kingdom Metazoa; phylum Chordata; class Mammalia; order Eulipotyphla; family Soricidae; genus Sorex; species Sorex fumeus. The sequence goes on along the minus strand of NW_026606066.1, from coordinate 11,886,759 downwards.
TTCTCTTGGGGTGCAGAAGCAATGTGGGACACAGTACTCTAGCCCTACCTTGCTGCCATTGACATAGTTTCACTGTGCCCAGAGATGGCTCCACGAACTAAGGCACCTGCTGGGACCTCTGATCCAAATGGTTCCCCACCCCCATTTCTAATATTAAAATTTTAAAAAGTAACATCACTACAGAATCTATGGAAATGAAAGGGACAAAAAGCTCTATTCCACAAATTTAATAACCTAAAGGAAATTACTCTAAAACTCAAAATTGAAGCACAATGATACAGATGATCTAAATAGACCTATGCCTGAACCAGTATTAACACTACACTCTAAAACAGCAAGATACCCACATTTTCACTGCAGAATGCTGCCAGATATCTAAAGAACTTTTATCAAATTGGTGCAGTTGGCTTCAAAAAATACAAGCAGGAAAAATATTTATGAGACCAACATTCTAATACCAAAATCAAAACAACAGATCAACATCTCTTGGGGGCCAGAGAGATAGTATAGTGGATGTGGCCAATCCAGGATCAATACTGCCAGTAGTGATCCCTGAGTGCAGCCAGGTGTGGCCCCCAAGTAAAATAAAAACAGATGCAGAAAAGAAAAAAAATCCCAACAAAAATAAAGGCAACTAAAATCCATAAAAGTATTAAGAGAATTACATAGCCATATGGAATTTATTTGAGGTATGTAAGGCTTGTTCAGTAGTCAAAAGTTAGAATGTAGCTGGAGTTATTAGGGTTAAGGCAGTTACCTTGCATGTGGATGATCTGGTTCATTCCCCAGCACTGCATGATCTCCCAAGCACAGAACTTGGAGTAGACCCCAAGCGCCAAGTGTCACCCCAGATCCATCCCCAAATCAAAGAATGTAATTTAGCACATCAATAGGCTAAAAAAAGAATTACATGGTTAGATGAGTAGATGCAGAAAAGGCATGTGACAAAGTCCGGCAACTTTTTTAATTAAAAACAAAAAACACCTGCGCGGAAGTGGTGAGAAAGGGACACTCCTTCACTGTTGGTGGGAATGCCGACTGGTTCAGCCCTTTTGGAAAACAGTATGGACGATTCTCAAAAAATTAGAAATTAAGCTCCCATTTGACCCAGCAGAATCTGGAAAAAACCTGAGTGCCCATGAACAGATGACTGGTTAAAGAAACTTTGGTACATCTACACAGTGGAGTACTATGTAGCTGTTAGAAAAGATGAAGTCATGAAATTTACATACAAGTGGTACTACATGGAAAGTATCATGCTAAGTGAAATGAGTCAGAAAGAAAGGAATAGACATAAAAAGATTGGCATTCATCTGGGGGTCATAAAGTAACAAAATAGGAGATTAATACTCAAGAATAGCCAAGATCAGTACCAGGAGGATTACTCCATGGCTTAGAGGCCAGTTGGGAATTCTAGGGCAAAGGGCAGCTCAGATAGAGAAGGGAGCACCAAATAAAGGGTGTTTGGAGGATCCTCCCAGGAGGGGAGATGCATGTTGAAAGTAGACTATGGACTGAACATGATTGCCACTCAATGCCTCTTTTACAGACCACAACACCCAAAAGGAGAGAGAGAACAAAAGGGAATGCCCTGCCACAGAGGCAGGGTGGGATGGGGGGGGATGGAGGTGGGAGGGATACTGGGATCCATGGTGGTGGAAAATGGGCACTGGTGGAGGGATGGGTATTTGATCATTGTATAATTGAAACCCAAGCACAAAAATTTGTAAGTCTACAACTGTACCTCAAGGTGTTTCACCAATAAAAATTATTTTAAAAAAACGCCTTTGTGTGTATACTTTGGATTGTATAGGTTTTTATTTTTGAATTTTGAGCCACATCTGGTGGTGCTGGTGGCTGTTTCTGGCTTCTGGTGCTGATGTTGGGAAGATTATGAGATGCTGGTGTTCACCCTGGATCTTCTGTGTGAAAGGCTTGCACTCCATCCCGTTAAGCTATCTTCCAGCTCTCTCAATAAAAAATTGTGAGCATGGGGCTGGAGCAATAGCACAGTGGGTAGGATGTTTGCCTTACACAACGCCAACCCGGGTTCAATTCCCAGCATCCCATATGGTCCCCTGAGCATCGCCAGGAGTAATTCCTGAGTGCAGAGCCAGGAGTAACCCCTTGCATCTCCAGATGTGACCCAAAAAGCAAAACAAACAAACAAACAAAAAACTGTGAGCAAATGAGAAATAAAGGGGAACGTTCTCAACCTGATAAATGCTATCTACAAAATAACTATAGCTAACAGTATGTCCTTGTAGAAAACACAAAAATTTTCTACTAAGACCAGATGTAAGCAAGTACATCTCCTCTTACCACTCCTTTAAAAAACAAAACAAAGCAAAAACCCATTATACTGGAACTCATTACTCAAGTGATAAGATGATAAAAGAAAGGTTCACAATGTAACTGCACACTTTAATTGTCTTAGAATTTTACATGTGTGTATACTTATAGCACAGCGGCAGGGCGTTTGCCTTGCACACAGCCAACATGGCCGACCAGAGTTCGATTCCTCCACCCCTCTTGGAGAGCCTGGCAAGCTACCGAGAGTATCTCGCCCGCACAGCAGAGCCTGGCAAGCTCCCCGTGATGTATTCGATATGCCAAACACAATACAAACAAAGTCTCCAATGGAGATGTTTCTGGGCCCGCTCGAGCAAATCGATGACCAAGAGGAGGACAGTGATAGTGAAAGTGATACTTATATAAAGCTGGAATTGGGAAATGAAAAGACATATAGGGTGGGGAGGACCACATAACACAAGCATTTGTAAGATGAATATAGCACTGTTGCACTGTCCTCCCATTGTTCATCAATTTGCTCAAGCGGGCCCAGTAATGTCTCCACTGTGAGACTTGTCATTACTGTGTTTGGCATATTGACTACACCACAGGTAGCTTGCCAGGCTCTGCCATGCAGGCGAGATACTCTCAGTAGCTTGCCAGGCTCTCCAAGAGGGGAGGAGAAATTGAACCCAGTTTGGCCGGGCCGGCCACATGCAAGCCAAACGCCCTACTGCTGTGCTATAGAGAACCTAAAAGTAAAAGAACCTAACAGTACAAAAACAAAAACATCTCCTAGAACTAGTAGGCAGTTATAGTTGCTAGAGTATACAAGGTTTTATGCAGAAGTTTGTTTTGTTTTGTTTTATTTATGTTTGCTACATATCAATAGTGAACAAGTGGAATTTGATACTATATACATTGGAAATGCTTCCCCACTCCCCAATTAAAAACTTAGGTGTAAATCAACAGTATGTATAATGTGAGGAGCTGGAGCAATAGTACAGTGGGTAGGGCATTTGCCTTGTACTTGGCAGACCTGGTTTCAATCCCTGGCATCCCATATGGTCCCACAAGCACTGCCAGGAGTAACTCCTGAGTGTAGAGCCAGGAATAACTCCCGAGCATTGCTGGGCGTGACACCCCCCCAAAAAAATGGGAAGAAAAAGAATTTCATGAGAGAAACTCCTGTAAACAATCGAATGGAAAGAAATTCCTTGTTCATAAAAATACTTAATGTTGTCAAGAAAGATGTCAGTTCTTCCTAATAATATATATTCAAAACTATCCCGGTCAAAATCACGGCAAGTTATTTTAGGGATATTGACAAACTGACTTGAGTTTGTACAGAAAACAAACAAAAAACAAAATAGCCAATATAGTATTTGAAGAGGAAAATTGGTTAGAGGAATGATACTACCCAGCTAAATTTTATTATAAAGCTATAGATATCAGGAGTGTGGTGCTGGTAAAAGAATAGACAGATTGATGGAACAATACAGATTCCAAGAATAGACTCCCAAAAGTATATCTCAGAAAATCTATTAGAGTAGATATAGATAAGAATAAGATAGTCTCTTCAAGAAATGGTGCTGCGGCAGAGCTGGAGTGATAACACAGTTGGTAGGGAACTTCCCTTTCATGTGGCTGACCTGTGTTCAATTCCTAGTGTGTGGTGCCCAGAGCACAACCAGGAGTAATACCTGAGCACATAGCCAGAAGTAACCCCTGTGGATCGCCAAGTGTGGCTCCCCCCCAAAAAAAAACAAAAGAAATGGTGCTGGGTGTCCACTAGCAGTAAGTCAGAGGGTTGGAATGTGCATTTTGGAGGTTGATCACCACAGTTGGTGCTATAATCTTTAAAAAGTGCTAGAACTAGATATCCAAATGAATCTAAATATAGTTATTAGACTTGTTAGCATATTAACTCAAAGGGGTGTAGGAACATACAGGGGTCTTTCATGCAGCAAACTCTGCTTCAGTCCTTGGAACCGTGTAGTCCCCTGAGAACTGCCAAACATGGCCTGGAGGTCCAAGCACGTGTGGCTCAGATAATTCCTTAACTACAGTATCCAAGCAGTAATACATCCCTAGGCCCTCACTTTCATACTCTGGACATGAAGGTCTGCCCCCTCAAAAAAAAAAAAAACAGAATAGGTCATAGTCCTCAATATGAAATTTGAGATTATAAAACTATAAAGATAACATGAGAAAACTTTGATGACTGATAATGTTATGCCTTTTTAGATACAATGCCAGAACATCAATATAAGAAATAATTGACTACTTAAACTTCATTAAGATTCAAATGTTCTGGTCTTGGAGGTAGCTCAAAGGGCTGGAACAATGTCTGATTCTCAGTATCTCATGGAAGACTGAGTTTGATCTACTGACTTTGAAGTCCTTATTGGGTTTTTGAAGAGAAAGTAACTGCAGCACAGATTTTTAATTTGAGGGAAAGTGAATATCTTGGTAAAAGAATGGATACTAGAAATCAGTGGAAGCAAGAATCCATCTTAATTTTTAAATTAAAAAAATTTCATAAAAGCATTTTCACATTTGGATCTTTCATATTATGATTAGATGTATCAGGTGCTGATATTGATTTGGTATGCATTGCCCCAATCCTTCAATGAAGTGACTTTTTCACCTCATTCTGTGATAAATTCAAATTATGGGAAGAAGTGCAAGATTTAAGAGCTGGTGAGGAAGTATTTGTATCAGTTTTTAAGCTTTGTTTTAATGGAATAATTTCTCTTTGCGTGTTATAAGATTTGCACTATTGACTATTCCAGAAGATTTGGGCCTGTGAGTTGTCAATTTCTTTAAATTTAGATCCAAGGGACAGAGATGGGAGCGTGCCTAAGCACAGAGCAAGGAGTAATCCCAGAGCACCACTTATATGACTCAAACTTCTTTCTCCCCCCGAATTTAATTATAAGATACATGAAAAGTCTTCAATGGTCACAGGATAACTGATGAAATTTTACATCTAGTACCAACATTGACAACTTCAGGTTAACTCAAAGAGCTATCAGACTTAGCAGGTTACACATCTGTCACAAGTTATGTTTCCATGGTGGTGTTTGTGGTCTATGCTAGTAGCAAGAACTTACCAGCTCTGTCCAAATGCAATTGCATGAACTCCTGTATATAATTTTTTTTTGTTATTTCCTAGATGATGTGATTTTAGATTATATTTAGATTAAGTATAGACACTGGGGAAAAAGAACTACCACAGACTGAAAAAGTATTTCTAAAAGATATATCTGATAAAGGATTATTATCCCAAATGCACAAAATACTTAAAACTCAAGAATAAGAAAATATAAATTAATATAATATTGGGTAAAAGATCTTGATATGGAGACATAGGAGATTATTTAAAGGATTGAGGTATAGACATTGCATGCAGGAGCCTTGGGTTAGATCCGATAGAAACTTTCTTCCAGTGCTGGGGAAAATAACAAAATAGAATACTCATGTTGGAGGGAAGTTTACCAGCTTCTTATAAAATGAAATGTACTTTTGCCATATAATGCAGCACTTAGATTCCTTGGCCAAAAATTTATGTCCATATAAAAATACTATACAAGGATGTTTTGTAACAACTATTAAAATTTTCTAGATCTTTGAAGATGTCCTTTAATGGTACCCAAATTGATAAACAAGATTTTGTACATTCAAGGAACAGAATGAAATTCAGCACTAAAAAGAAATGAGATGTTAATATATGAAAATTAATGTAGGAAACTTGTAATAGGTATTAGTAAAAGAAGGCAAGCTGAAAAGCTAAATACTATATGAATCTAAGTATTTGACATTCTGTAATATGCAGAGTTATGGAGACAATAGAAAGATTAGTGGTTGCTATAGCTGGAGCTGTGGAAAGATGAGTAGTCACAACAGAATTTTTAGGGCAGTAAAATGTAATGAATTATGTCATTTTACTTTGATTAAACATGATATATACAACACCCAAAATTGAACGGTAAGGTAAACTTTAGACTTAGGGTGATGATGACATGTCAATGTAGGCTTATTCTTGATTAAAAAATAATGTATCCTTTTAATAAGGATGTCACTGTCACTGTCCTCCCGTTGTTTTGATTTACTCAAGCAGGCCCAGTAACGTCTCCATTGTGACAATTGTTACTGTGTTTGGCATATCGAATACATCACGGGGAGCTTGCCAGGCTTTGCTGTGCGGGCGAGATACTCTCAGTAGCTTGCCGGGCTCTCTGAGAGGGGTGGAGGAATCGAACTCAGGTCGGCCATGTTGGCTGCTTGCAAGGCAAATGCCCTACCTCTGTGCTATCGCTCCAGCCCTAAATAAGGATAATAAGGAATAATTTAATAATTTTAATAATTTAATAAGGAATGTATTCTTTTGATAATAAAGGAGGCAGCATCTGTGGAAGCAAGGAATCAATAGAATATGTTTAGAGTATCTTTGTTTCAATTCTAAAAGCACTCAAATATAAAATGTTTCTTAAAGACTAAGGAATGTTGCGGCCATAGTACAGCAGGTAGTACTTGCATGCAGCCAACCTCAATTTGATCCCTGGCATCCCATATGGTCCCCAGGGCACCTCCAGGAGTAATTTCTGAGTGCAGAGCCAGGAGTAGCTCTTGAGCATCACAGGTCCCAAAACAAAACAGACAACAAAAGCAAAACTCTTTTATTAGTGATGTGGCTGATGTGAATCACATTTAGATATAATTTATAGGATAATTTATAGTATTTTGCCATTGACTAAAAATATTTTTATTCTGTACTTTTTAAAGACCAAGTATTGTTCTATTTTACCTGTCATAATATTTTTCCTTAATTGAACATTTCCAGTTGAATTTGCTTTCAAGTTTGCCATGATAGGTAGAATACATGGATAACATAACTTGGATGTCTACAGAACACCTAGAATTTATGAAAGTAATATACATTCTACTTGAACAACTGTTTCAAAGACTTCACACTGCTTTTTGAGATAGACAATTTTTTTTATCCTGTGCGTTTGTGTTGTTGATTGAATTGCTTGTGTCCTCCCCAATTCATCTGTTGGGGGTTTAATCCATAGTATCATGGTATTAGGAATTAGAACCCTTTGGGAGATAATTAGATTTATATAATATAAGAGACAATTAGGCTTCTATTATGTCAGAATGGTAGGGCCTTCCTAATGGGATTAGAGCTTTTATAAAAAGAGGAAGCACTTGGGACAGAGAGATTACTGAACAGGGTGAGTGCATTCTTTTCTTTTCTTCTTTTTTTCCCCCTTCAGTTTCTGGACCATACTCAGCGATGCTCAGGGGTTACTCCTGCCTCTGTACTGAGGAGTCACTCCTAATGGTGCTTGGAGGACCATACCGGGGATTGAACCCAGGTCAGCTGTGTACAAGACATGACCTTAGCCCCTATACTATTGCTCCAGTACCTGAATGCATGCTTTTTGCTCATGAGTTTTGGTTTGAACCATATAGTCCTCTGACCACTGCTGGGAACAACCCCAAGCACAGAGCCAGGAGTAGCCCTTGAACACTGTTGTGGCCCCCGAATTATAAAACAAAATTACATACACACCTTTTTAAAGTAAGATATGTTGGTTAAATTGAGGGCTGGTTATATGGCTCACATATACCTGCAAGGTATTGCACTTACCTTGCAGGTATAAGACCCAGTTTGGTTCTCAGCACTATATAGGTCCCCTAGCATTGAGCCAGGAGTAGCTCCAAAATCTTACCAGGTGTTGCTTCTTCTCTGAAACCATAGCACTGTGGCACTGTCCTCCCGTTTTTCATCGATTTGCTCAAGCAGGCACCAGTAACGTTTCCATTGTGAAACGTTTTTGTTTTTGGCTTATCGAATATTCCATGGGGAGTTTGCCAGGCTCTGCTGTGCAGGCAGGATACTCTCGGTAGCTTACTGGGCTCTCTGAGAGGGATGGAGGAATTGAACCCAGGTCGGCTGTGTGCAAGGCAAACACCCTACCTGCTGTGCTATCACTCCCAAACCATAACAAAATAAATCGTTAAATTGAACGATGTATTCAGTTCATATTTTAAATTTCCACACATGCCATTATTATTTATTAGCTTTTTGAGGGGACCATACCTTGGAGTGCTCAGGCTGTTGCTCGCTAAGTGTTTAGAAGTCATGCTTGTTGGTGCTGGGGGAACCATGTGGTGTGAGAGATTGAACCTAAGCCTTTTACATGCATAACAAGCACTCGAGCCCACTGAGCTATCTCTCTGACCCTATAGATCTTTTAATATTCTCTCCATAAATATTTTTGTTCTTGGAAAAGTTGTATGTATTTTTTAGTGTTATACTTAAATAGAGAGCTAGAGACATAGCTGAACAGGCTAAGTGTATACTTTGCATTTGGATGGTTCAGGTTCTATCCCTAGTATCACATGGTCCCCTGAGAACCAGGAGGAGAGACTCGCCTAACCCCCAACACTGCTAGAGTAGCCCCTGATCCCTACTGGGTATAACAAAACAATAATACAAAGTATATATATAATAATTTCTTTATATATATATTAAGAAAAATATATATACATTTTATAGAAGCAGAGCCTGGCAAGCTCCCCCTAACAAGTCTCACAATGGAGACGTCACTGGTGCCCACTTGAGCAAATCGATGAACAATAGGAGGACAGTGCTACAGTGCTATAAAAGCTGGGGGTGGAACTTTGGTCTGCCATATGCAGGGCAAGTGCCCTGCCCACTGTTCTATGTCTCCATCCCCAGGTTGTGGATTTTTTTTTCAACTGTACCTCATGGTGTTTCACTAATAAAAATTTTTTTTTAAATGTAAATCAAAAATGATGAAAGGAATGTTTCCTATTACCATTTTGTATGTCTTTTTACCACCCAAGATTTATTCCTCTTCCATTAATTTTTGTTTGTTGTTTCTTTTTTTTTATTAGTGAAACACCATGAGGTACAGTTGTAGATTTACAATTTTTTGTGCTTGGGTTTCGATTATACAATGATCAGATACCCATCCCTACACAAGTGCCCATTTTCCACCACCATGGATAATATCCCCCCCGCCCCCATCCCCCATCCCCCCCTGCCTGTGTGGCAGGGCAGTCCCTTGTGTTCTCTCCTTTTGGGTGTTGTGGTCTGCAAAAGAGGCATTGAGTGGCAAACATGTTCAGTCCATAGTCTACTTTCGACATGCATCACCCCTCCTGGGAGGATCCTCCAAACACCCTTTATTTGGTGCTCCCTTCTCTATCTGAGCTGCCCTTTCCCCTGGAATGCCCGGCTGGCCTCTAAGCTATGGAGTAATCCTCCTGGTGCTGATCTCAGCTATTCTTGGGTATTAATCTCATATTTTGTTACTTTATATCCCCCAGATGAATGCAATCTTTCTATGTCTATCCCTCTCTTTCTGACTCATTTCGCTTAGCATGATACTTTCTTTTTTTTTTCCCCTTTATTGTATTTTATTTTTTTTTAAAGTTGTAGATTTACAATTTTTTGTGCTTTGGTTTCAATTATACAATGATCAGATACCCATCCCTCCACCAGTGCCCATTTTCCACCACCATGGATAATATCCCTCCCACCCCATCCCCCCATCCCCCCTGTCTCTGTGGCAGGGCAATCCCCTGTGTTCTCTCTCTCCTTTTGGGTGTTGTGGTCTGCAAAAGAGGCATTGAGTGGCAAACATGTTCAGTCCATAGTCTACTTTCGACATGCATCTCCCCTCCTGGGAGGATCCTCCAAACATCCTTTATTTGGTGCTCCCTTCTATATCTGAACTGCCCTTTCCTCTAGGATACCCGGCTGGCCTCTAAGTTATGGAGTAATCCTCCTGGTGCTGATCTCAGCTATTCTTGGGTATTAATCTCATACTTTGTTACTTTATATCCCCCAGATGAATGCAATCTTTCTATGTCTATCCCTCTCTTTCTGACTCATTTCGCTTAGCATGATACTTTCCATGTTGTACCACTTGTATATAATTTCATGACTTCATCTTTTCTAACAGCTACATAGTACTCCATTGTGTAGATGTACCAAAGTTTCTTTAACCAGTCATCTGTTCTTGGGCATTCAGGTTTCTTCCAGTTCCTGGCTATTGTAAAGAGTGCTGCAATGAACAAACAAGTGCAGATGTCACTTCGACTGTACTTTTTTGCCTCTCTGGGATATATTCCCAGGAGTTGTATTGCTGGGTCAAATGGGAGCTCAATTTCTAATTTTTTGAGAATCGTCCATACTGTTTTCCAGAAGGGCTGAACCAGTCGACATTCCCACCAACAGTGAAGGAGTGTCCCTTTCTCGCCAAATCCGCGCCAGCATTGGTTGCTTTTGTTCTTTTGAATGTGGGCCAGTCTCTGTGGTGTGAGATGATGTTTCATTGTTGTTTTGATCTGTATCTCCCTGATGATTAATGATGTAGAGCATTTTCTCATGTGCTTTTTTGCCATTCAGATTTCTTCTTTGAGAAAGTTTCTGTTCATTTCATTGCCCCATTTTTGGATGGGGTTGGATGTTTTCTTCTTGTGGAGTTTAACCAGTATTTTGTATATCCTGGATATCAACCCCTTGTCAGATGTGTATTCGGCGAATATCCTTTCCCATTCTGTAGACTGTCTTTGTATTTTGGTCACTGTTTCTTTGAAGGTGCAGAAGCTTCTTAGTTTAAGATAGTCCCATTTATCTATCTTTGTTTTCACTTGCTTGGCCAGTGGCGTGGCATCTTTGAAGATACCATTAGCTTCAATGTCATGGAAGGTTTTGCCAACTTTGTCTTCAATGTACCTTATGGTTTCTGGTCTGATGTTTAGGTCTTTAATCCATTTTGATCTTACTTTTGTACATGGTGTTGGTGTTAGGCAGAGTTCTGAGCCCATTTTTTTGCATGTAACCGTCCAGTGATGCAAGCACAATTTATTAAAGAGGCTTTCCTTACTCCACTTCACATTACTTGCACATTTATCAAAGATTAGATGATCATATGATTGAGGGGAGATGTCAGTGTATTTAACCCTGTTCCATTGGTCTGCAGTTCTGCCTTTGTTCCAGTACCATGCTGTTTTAATTATGACTGCTTTGTGGTACAGTTTGAAGTTAGGGAGGTTGATTCCTCCCATTTTCTTTTTCCCAAGAATTGCTTTAGCTATTCGTGGGGGTTTATTGTTCCATATAAATTTCAGGAGTGTTTGCTCCATTTCTTTGAAGAATGTCATGGGTATCCTTTTAGGGATTGCATTGAATTTATACAATGCTTTCAGTAACATTTTGACAATGTTAAGTCTCCCAACCCATGAGCAGGGGATATCTTTCCATTTCCTCATGTCCTCTTTTATTTCCTGAAGTAGCGTTTTGTAGTTTTCTTTGTACAGGTCCTTTAATTCCTTAGTTAAGCTGATTCCTAGGTACTTGATTTTCTGGGGCACAATTGTAAACGGGATTGTTTTTTTCAAGTCGCTTTCTTCTCTCTCACTGTTTGCATATAGGAAAGCCATGGATTTTTGGGTATTGATTTTATAGCCTGCAACTTTACTATACAAGTCTATTGTTTCTAGGAGTTTTTTGTTGGAGGTTATTAGGTTCTCTAAGTATAGTATCATATCATCTGCGAATAGTGAGAGCTTGATTTCTTCCTTTCCTACCTGAATGCCCTTAATATCTTTTTCTTGCCTAATCGCTATTGCAAGTACTTCCAGTATATATTGAACAGCAGTGGAGATAGTGGGCATCCTTGTCTCGTCCCTGATCTTAGAGGGAAGGCTCTCAGTTTTTCCCCATTGAGGATGATGCTTGCTGTAGGCTTGTGGTAGATGCCTTTAATTATGTTGAGGAAAGTCCCCTCTATACCCATTTTGGCTAGGGTTTTCATCATAAAGGGGTGCTGGATCTTGTCAAATGCTTTCTCTGCATCTATTCATATAATCATATGCTTTTTATCTTTTCTTTTGTTGATATGATGGATTATGTTGATTGATTTCTGAATGTTAAACCATCCTTGCATCCCTGGGGTGAATCCTACTTGGTCATGCTGTATGATCTTTTTGATGAGTAGTTGGATTCTATTTGCTAGTAGTTTGTTGAGGATCTTTGCATCTGTGTTCATCAGGGATATCGGTCTGTGATTCTCTTTCTTTGTGGTATCTCTGTCTGCTTTTGGTATCAGTGTGATATTTGCTTCGTAGAAACTGTTCAGAAGTGTTTTTGATATTTCAATTTCGTGGAAAAGCTTAAAGAGGATTGGGAGTAAGTCTTCTTTAAAGATTTGGAAGAATTCACTAGTGAATCCATCTGGGCCAGGACTTTTGTGCTTGGGGAGACTTTTTATTACCATTTCAATTTCCTTGATGGTGATAGGTCTGTTCAGGTATTTCCAGGTCTTCTTGGTTCAGCCTTGGGAGTCTGTAGGAGTCTAGGAATTTATCCATTTCCTCGAGGTTTTGATGTTCTGTGGCATAAAGCTTCTCAAAGTACTCCCTGAGTATCCTTTGAATTTCTGTAGTTTCTGTTGTAATGACCCCCTTTTCATTTCTGATTCGGTTTATTAGGGTTTTCTCTCTCCATTTTATTGTGAGTTTTGCTAGAGGCTTATCGATCTTGTTAATTTTCTCGAAGAACCAGCTCTTGGTTTCATTGATCTTTCGGATTGTTTTCTGGGTTTCCATCTCGTTAATCTCTGCTCTGAGTTTTATTATTTCCTTTCTCCTGTTCGGGTTGTGCTCCTTTTTTTGATCCTTCTCCAAGCTCTTAAGCTGTGAGGTTCAGTTACTTATGTGTGCTCGCTCCTCCTTCCTGAGGAATGCTTGTAGAGCTATAAACTTTCCTCTTAACACAGCTTTTGCTGTGTCCCATAAGTTTTGGTAACTTGTGTTCTCATTTTCATTCGTTTCTAGGAATCTTTTGATTTCCTCTTTGATTTCCTGTCTAAGCCACTAGTTGTTCAATAGCGCACTGTTTAATTTCCAGGTGTTTGATTTAGTTTTCTGTTTTTGTGTGTGATTTACTTCTAATTTCAGCGCAATATCGGGCTGGAGCGATAGCACAGCGGGTAGGGCGTTTGCCTTGCACGCAGCCAACATGGCCGACCCGAGTTCGATTCCTCAGCCCCTCTCGGAGAGCCCAGCAAGCTGCCGAGAGTATCTCGCCCGCACGGCAGAGCATGGCAAGCTCCCCGTGACGTATTCGATATGCCAGACACAGTAACAACAAAGTCTCCAATGGAGACGTTACTGGGCCCACTCGAGTAAATCGATGATCAACGGGAGGGCCTTTACCTTTTTACCTTCAGCGCAATATGGTCTAAGAAGATTGTTGATACAATCTCTATCTTCTTAATTTTATGGAGGCATGTTTTGTGGCTCAGCATGTGGTCTATCTTGGAGAATGTTCCATGTACGCTTGAGAAGAATGTGTATTCAGCTTTTTGTGGATGAAGTGTCCTGTATATATTTACTAAGTCCCTTTCTTCCATAGTTTCCCTCAGATGAAGTATGTCCTTGCTAAGCTTGAGTCTGGTTGATCTATCAAGAGGTGACAAAGCAGTGTTGAAGTCTCCCACTAGTATTGTGTTGCTATTGATGTCTTTTTCCAAATCTATGAGTAGTTGTTTTAAGTACTTTGCTGGTCTCTCATTAGGTACATATATATTTATTATTGTAAGTTCTTCCTGTTGTACAGATCCTTTGATCAATAAGAAATGGCCTTCACTGTCTCTTATGACCTTCTTCACTCTGAAATTGATGTGGTCTGATATTAGGATGGCTACCCCAGCTTTTTTCTGGGAGCTGTTTGCCTGTAGGATTGTTTTCCAGCCTTTGACTCTGAGTCTGTGTTTGGTTTGACTATTGAGATGTGTTTCTTGCAGGCAGCAGAATGTTGGGTTCAATTTTCTAATCCATCCTGCCACTCTATGTCTTTTAATTGGTGCGTTTAGCCCATTGACATTGAGAGAGATTATTGTTATGGGATTTTGTCCCATTGTTCTGTTGAAATTTGGTGTGTTTGAGGGGCCTTTCTTGCCTTAAAGTAGCCCATTTAGTTGTTCTTGTAACCACGGTTTTGAGTCTATGAAGTTCCTGAGCTGTTGTTCGTCTGTGAAACTGTGTGTTGTTCCTTCTATTATGAATGAGAGTCTCGCTGGGTAAAGTATTTTTGGGGAGGCATTTATTTCATTGAGTTTTTTTTACTATGTCCCACCACTGTTTTCGGGCCATGAGGGTTTCATCAGAAAAATCAGCTGTGAATTTTAAGGATGCTCCTTTGTAACAGATTTCTTTCTTGAATCTTACTGCTTTCAGAATTTTGTCTCTGTCTAAGGTTTTGGTCATTTTGATCAGGATGTGTCGTGGGGTATTTTTATTCGGATTTCTTCTAGCTGGTACCCTTCGGGCCTCCTGAATGTGGTCACAAGTTTTCTTCAGCTCTGGAAACGTTGTAGCAATGATGTCTTTGACAGTTTCTTCTTCATCAAGGTTTTCTTCCTGTCCCTCTGGGACTCCAATAATTCTTATGTTACCCGTCTTGGCTTCATCACGATCTTCTCTTGCCATCTGTTCCCGAATTGTGAGTCTCTTTTCCATTTTCTGCTCTTTTCTGGAGAGTCTCTGAACTTCATCTTTGAGCTCACTGATTCTGTTCTCAGCAGCTGTTACTCTGCTGCTGAGGCCTTCCACTGAGTTTTTCAATTCGCCTACGAGATTTTTCAGGTCTGACATTTCCTATTGCATTTTCCTCATTTCTGCCTTCAAATCCTCTTGTCTTCTATTGGCATTGCTTTCCATTGTTTCTTTTAGTTCCCTAAGCATCCTAAGTAGCTCCCTTCTGAATTCCTTGTCAGAGAGATTATCTAACACTACAGTACTGTTGGTGTCATCTGGGCTAGACTCTTCAATATGAAAGTTTGGTGGACTTTTGCGTTGCTTTACCATTGTGAGAGGTGTGGTTTAGTCCTTCACGTTCACTGTTACTATTCTGCTTGATATGCAGTGTGAGTTAAGATAGGCTTATGAGTTATTGGCTACTGTGTTTCTAGTGGCTGAGCTAAACTAGAGAAGTTTCCATTTTGGAAGGTAGCTTATGGTTCCTATGGCATATGTAGTGGGAAAATATTTCGCGGCCACATTACCAGCCGTGGCTCCGGAAAGAGTCCCTGGCACTGGGCGAGGAGTTGGGACTGTCTCCTGGTTGGAATGAGGAGACGTTCAGCTTTGTTGCCCAGAGCTGGGCCTCCATTCCTGTCCAGCGCAGATCAGGGGAGAAAACCGGCTTTCTAGGAGATGGAGCTAGCTGCGCATGCCCAGAGAGAGTCCCAGGCCCTTGGGGGTGGGCTGTACCTGGTTGGAATAGGAGCCGTTCAGCTTTGTTGCCCAGAGCTGGGCCTCCGTTCCCGTCGTGCGCAGATCAGGGGAGAAAACCCCAGGTTGTAGATTTTAAACAAAAAAATACAACAAATGCGGTACTCTTTTTAAGGAACATATCAAGAGGTAGATGTTATCAATCGTGTTTCTCTAGATATTCTGGATGTACTCTGCTCTTAATATCTTTGTTGAGGTTGTGGTGTGTCTGTCACTGTTCTCCTTTGTGAAGATACAATTTTCTGTTATTTGGAAGAAAATCAGAAAGTACAGTTTACCCTCAAAGTTAGGGGCAGAGATGGACTAGAAAGTTAGGCCTATAGATGGATTAGGCTTCATTTAACAATGATAATTTCTATAAGTCTGTTTTTGGTGGGTTTTTTCATTTTTGTTTTTCTTTTTTTGCCACACCTTTTATTATTATGGCTCTGTGCCCAGGGATCACTCCTAACAGGACTTGGGGCATCAGCTGGGGTGCTAGGGATTGAACTTGGGTCGGGGACATGCAAGGCAAGCACTCTGCTTTACTATCTTTCTGGCCCTAGTTTCTACATGTTTTATTTGGATCCCTTTGTAAGAAAGATTGAACTCTTCTCCCCTAATTATTTTTTTCATTTATATTAGTACGATCTCATGTATATTAAGTTTATTTGTGAGCTATAATGTAGTATCTTATAAATAGTTACTCAGTGTCCACTTTTGGATTGTTTGTTTGTTTGTTTATTTGTTTTTTGGTGCAAGGGACGAATCCCAGAACCTCAGCAATGCAGGGCAAATGCTGTATTGTGAAGTATGTGCCTGGTTCATAGTTTCAGCTTTGACCATTGGAATTCTTGCTCTTTGAACTATCCTCTCTCATTCTTTGGAATTAGGGCCATTTCCTTCCTTGATAGGAAATGCTTCTGCTTTCTCTTATATTTCCCCCCTACACAGCCTTTCATTCAGCTTTAAATGATATTTCAAAACCAATATCTGGCACAATGTGCTTTATACTGTTTTGCTATTTTTTCTCTAATTCTGAAATCATTTCAAAAACAAAAGTAAGGACTAGAAAATTATTATGGACGTTAAGGCACATTCCTTGCATGCTGCTTACCCGAGTTTAATCCCTGATATCATGTGGTGCCCCAGTGCTGTGGTGCTCCAGTACTGTAGAGTGTGAGCTAGGAAGCCCCCATACCACCTGGGTGGCTCAGATAATCCCTGGCATAGCAGGGCCCAAGCAGCACCACATCTTAGAGCCTTTGCCTTGAACCATTGGTCCAGTTGGCCTAGAATTGTAAGTGGTGTCCTTGGGTCTCCTGAATATTGCTTGGCATCCTCAAAGAAAATAAAACTGCAAGCCATTAAGGGACAGGGAAATGTTTAAAGCACCAATATTTGGAGTTGAAGCAAATACTTCGCATGCAAAGACAGTGGAGTTCAATCCTTAGCACTGCATTGCCCCCTCCTCACCCACTGTCAAACAAAAGAAAAAAAAGCTTTAAAAGCTAAAAATTCTGAGAGTTGTATCTTTTTCTACTTAAACTGTGATTTCATTTGCAAATGACACATTTAAAAGTTTTTTATTTTTTAGTTTTATGTGTTCTACTTAAAGTGTGATGACATTACAATTGTTACATGAGGGATGGGTATTCGATCATTGTATAACTGAAACCTAAGCACAGAGATTTGTAAGTCTACAAATGTACCTCATGGTGTTTCACTAATAAAAATTTTTTAAAAATTTAAAAAATTAGAAATTCTTAGATGCTAATTTTTTCTAAGAAAAATAATTTCTCTTTGGGTATTTAAATTATTAACATACCATATACTGTAACTTCAGTTGAGCACTTTTATATAATTTATTTGAATCTTTTAATAGAGTGAAACTATTTTTTATATTTAGGTTCTTTATAAAAATGTATAGGGACTGTGACTCCAAAAACTAGAAAAAAAATGTATAGAGTGCTATGAGTACATCTGTAAAACTTCATGTAGCAAAACTAGTAAGTAAGAAGTTTAACATGTAAACACAAAAGCATAGCAGGGGTATAGAGAAAGGAGATCTTGACATTAGTCATGAATGACTCTTTGAAATAATGATACCTCCACCCTCAAATTCCACCCTAGTGATTAAGCTTGATGTGAACAGCTTGACCTGTTTGACAGGAAGTTCTATTTATGAAAATGAAGCCTCTTACGGAGGATTTTAAACATACTCTATTGATCTGACATATAAGTTTATTATTATACCTGATGTTCTTTTGTGTTTTAGAAAACTAAGACAAAATTAATTATTTCTTGAAGAACATAAGATGAGATGTTATACAGTAGCTAGGACACTTACCTTTTATGCGGCCAACCTGGGCTTGGTCCTATGCACTCCATATGATCCCCTGAGACTGCCAGGAGTGATCCCTGAACCAGAGTCAGGATTAAGCCTTGAGTAACGCTGGGTGTGTTCCATAAACCAAAAACAAATAAGTAAAATGAAGGACTGGGAGATAAGACAGAGGTTAAGATACTTCTTGTCTACCATGTGACTGACTCTGAACCCCCCAGCACCTTGTAAGATCCCCTGAGCATCCCCAGGAGTGATCCCTGAGCAATAACATGTTGTGTTTGGTCCCCACACCAAAATAAATTAGAATTATGGATGTGGCGTAGCCCTGAGTGTATGCAGGAAATGTGTGGTTTTGATCCCCAGCACCTAAAAATAAGCTAAATAAAATACTGTGGAATGTAGCATGAATAAGGAAAGTATATGTAGGAGAACATGCCTAGGCTTTAGATACTTACTGACACAGAGTATTACCAAATAAAGAAATGTGGCACTGGAGAGAATGTTTCAATAGTGCTCCAAGTCATGAGTTTATTTATTTACTTTATTTTTATTAAATCACTGTGAGATACAGTTACTCAGCTTTCATGTTTGAGTTTCAGTCATACAATGATTGAACATCCATCCCTCCACCAGTGCACAATTTTTCACCACCAATGTCCCCAGTATTCCCCTCCTCCCCATCCCAACCCTCCCCGCCTCTATGGCAGACAATTTTCCCCATATGCTTTCTCTACTTTTGGGCATTATGGTTGGCAGTACAGATGCTGAGAGGCTATCATGTTTGGTCCTTTATCTACTTTCAGCTCACATCTCCCATCTTGAACCATCCCTCCAACCATCATTGACTTAGTGATCCCTTCTCTATTCCAGCTGCCTTCTCCTCCAGCACATGAGGCAGGCTTTCAACTTTGAAGCAATATTTCTGGTCCTGGTGTCTACTGTCCTTGGGTGTCAATCTCATATTACTTTATATTCCACAAATGAATGCAGTCATTCTATGTCTGTCCCTCTCTTTCTGACTCATGTAACTCAGCATGATACGCTCCGTGACCATCCACTTCATCTTTCCTAACAGCTGCATAGTGAATCATTGTGTAGAAGTACCAGAGTTTCTTTAACCAGTCGCCTGTTTTCGGGCACTTGGGTTGTTTCCAGATTCTGGCTATTGTGAACAGTGCTACGGTGAACATATACGTGCAGGTGTCATTTCTACTGTGCTCTTTTGCACCCTCAGGATATATTCCCAGAAGTGGTATTGCAGTGTCATATGGAAGCTCAGTTTCTAGTTTTTGAAGGAATTCCCATATTGTTTTCCAAAAAGACTGGACCAGTTGGCATTTCTACCAGCAACCAAGTCATGAGTTTAAACCCTGGCACGAGGTCCTGGGCACTTAATGGTAAGACCACAGTGGCCCCCAAGCACTGCTGAAACACTGCTTTGTCAGACCTCAGCACCAAGTGGTCATTTGAGTAACACAGGTTGAGCTCAACTGGGGTGGCCCCTATTAATAAGAGTTAACAATGTAACGAAACTGAAAATGACAAGCACTTTAACCACCACTATCTTTCTGATCCCTTATTTTAACTTAAATAAAACAACAGACCATCAGTGTGTGGAACATGAATGTAACTTAGTAATTAGTAAACATCTTAGTAAACATCTTAGGTGTTTCACAATCAGTCACGATCATTCTGTTGTTTGTCGATTGCCTCGAGCAGACACCAGTAACGTCTCCTTTGTCCTTGCCCTGAGATTTTAAAAAGTGCCATATTCAAGGCTCTTTCAGGGTTAGGAGAATGAGACCCATCATTGTTACTGGTATTTGGCATTTTGGGTACGCCACGGGGAGTTTGCCAGACTCTGCCTTGGGGGCAGGTTACATTCGGTAGCCAGCCAGGTTGTCCAAAGTAAAAACGAGATAATAAGATGTTAACTTGTTTATCTCTTAGGTGTTTATGTGTATGAATAAGTGATTTGGGGATTTGATATTTAAATACATTTCTTATTTTAAGTCTTAAAAATATTTAAAACATGTTTTAGTATTATTGATTAAAATTACAGATTAAAAATAAGTTTTACCAGTGCTGGCGTGGATGTGGGGAAAAGGTACGCTCTTTCACTATTGGTGGGAATGCCGACTAGTCCAACCTTTCTGGAAAACAATATGGACAGTCCTTCAGAAACTAGAAATTGAGTTTTCGTATGACCCCTCAAGAGCACTTCTGGGAATATATCCCGAGGATTCAAAAAAGCACAGTAGAAATGACATCTGTACCTATGTTCATTGCAGCACTATTCACAATAACCAAAACCTGGAAACAACCCAAGTGCCCTACAACAGATAACTAGTTAAAGAAACTTTAGTACATCTACACAGTGGAATACTATGCATCTCTTAGGAGAGTTGAAGTCATGAAATTTGCTTATAAGTGGATAGACATGGAGAGTATCATGCTAAGTGAAGTGAGTCAGAAAGAGAGGGACAGACATAGAAGGACTGCACTCATTTGTAGAGTATAGAATAACATAACATGAGGCTGACACCCAAGGATAGTAGATATAAGGGCCAGGAGGATTGCCCCACAGCTGGAAGCCTGCCTCATGAGCAGAGGGGAGAAGGCAGATGGAATATAGAAGGGATCACTAAGGAAAAGATGGCTGGAGGATTCGGTCGGGATGGGAGATGTGTGCCGAAAGTAGATCATGGACCAAACATAATAACCTCTCAGTGTCTGTCTTGCAAACCATAATGCCCCAAAGTAGAGAGAGAGTCAATTAATCACATAATCACTTAACTTCCCATTAGTCGTCGATTTGCTTGAGCAGGCGCCAGTAACGTCTCCATTTGTCCCTGTCGCGTGCTAGTGTAGCCCAATGGCATCTGTTCGCTCCGGGAACATGAAGAGCCTCAAACCGATCGTTCATGATCTTGACGAAGAAGTCTGACCATCTGGTAGGTGGGCGGCCACGCGGTCTTTTGACATCCCGTGGAATCCAGTCGGTAACAGCTCTAGTCCAGTGGTCGTCTTTAAATCTCATTACGTGACCAGCCCATCTGATTTTCGACACCTTGGCAAATGAGACAGCGTCCCTGATTCTTGATCGTCGACGGATGTCAGAACTCCGGATTCTTTCTCTCATTTGAGTGAAACGTGATATTCCAAGCATAGCTCTTTCTATTCTTCTTTGGGAGACCTGAATAGCGTTCTCATCTTGTTTGCGTAGGGCCCAGGTCTCTGAGGCATATGTTAATGCAGGAAGAACAGTGGAATCAAAGAGATGTGCCCGGAGCCGGAGGTTCTTCATCCTCTTAGCTATTTCTTCGATGTTCTTGAAGGCGTTCCAAGCCGCTCTCTTCCTCCTGCGCAGCTCGGGTGCCAGGTCATTTGTCATGTTGACCTCTCGACCTAGGTACACATAGCTGTTGCATTCGGAGATGGTCGTTCCATTGAGAGCGAATGGGGCATCAGGAACGAGGCTGTTTCTCATAAACATTGTCTTCGTAAGATTCAGCTGTAGTCCTACCTTTCCACACTCATGGTCAAAGTTGGCCAGCATCTGTGCCGCTTGGCTGATGTTTGGTGTTATTAAAACAATGTCATCAGCAAAGCGGAGGTGGTGTAGTTGCCAACCATCTATCTTCACTCCCATTCCTTCCCATTCCAGTCATCGCATGATGTTCTCGAGGGTGGCACTGAAGAGTTTCGGTGAAATGGTATCACCCTGCCGCACCCCTCTCTTGACATCAACGATCACTTCTTTGTAGAATGGTGAGATCCTGGTAGTGAATCCGCAATACAGCTCATGGAGGATCCTGATGTATTGGGCTTGAATGCCATTGAGGTTTCTCGGGAGTTCAAGATGCCGCTCTGTTTAACGTTCATTGATTTAAAGAAGGCCTTTGATTCTGTTGAGATGGAAGCGGTCATTGAAGCCCTAGCCAATCAGAGAGAGAGAGTATGGGGAATATTGTCTTCCATGGAGGTGGGGGGAGGGGAGGGGAGGTATATTGGGGAAATTGGTGGTGGGAATGTGCAATGGTGGAGGGATGGGTGTTTGATCATTGTGTGATTGTAACTCAAACATGGAAAGCTTATAACTTTCCCATGGTGATTCAATAAAATAAAAAAAAATTGGCAATATAGATTTCGGGAAAAAATAGGTTTTAAAATTACAGACTAAATATACTTAAGAGTAGACTTCAGTGGAGTATAGGTAATTATGAAGGAGAGAAATTTTAAAGGAATCATTTAAAATTTTTAACTTGAAATACTGAAAGTGTTTTTTTTAAGACAGCAAGTTTATATTGAGAGTTATAGAAGCAACTTAGAATCTAATTTTTTAATAAAAATATAAATCCTTTATATTTATTTAGGATTTTTGGCCACATCTAGCTGTGCTTGGAGCTTAGAATTTGCTCTGCATAGAGGGATCATACCAGGCAGATTTGGCCAATACGTGGTGCTGGAGAAGAAACATAACTTCAGTTGTGTGCAAGGCAAGCATCCTACCCTTTGTCCTATCACTTGACCCTCTGGTTAAAATTTATTTATGTATTCTTTTTCCATATATAGTACAGAAAAATAGGTAACAAAATCATGCAATGTAGTGAATTACACCAACAAAGTTAGGGCCAATGCAAAGGTTGGCCATGTGCAAGGAAAGCTTTCTGCCCTCTCTATTATCACACTGGCCCTACTTTTTCTGTACTTAAAAAAGTTTTTAATATTGGATTGGTAGTACAGGAGGTAGGGGGCTTACCCTGCCTGCAACCGACCCTCGCCCAGTTTCCAATATGGTTTCCTGAGTACAGAACCAAGAATATCCCCTGAACACCACTGGATATATATCCCAAAAAGTAAACAAAAAATATATTTTGTAATCTTAACTTTATTTCTTTTATATATCGTGTATTCCACTCTTCCTTATTACATTTTCTCGTAACAGTTCATTGAATTTAATAGTTTTAAATAGAAACTATTTTTATTTTGTTAAATTTAGGTAACACTGATTTACAACACTGTAACTTTCAGTATAGTTCCATACCTCTTCAAAGCCTACCATCAACACTTCCTTACTTCACTTTTTTCTTTGTTCATGTAGGCAACATAATTACTTCAGAAAAGATATACATGACATGACCATATTGAAACTCAGTTTGGTGGTTTGTAAAAAATTAAATATTTTTAAATAAGCTTACCATGTAAACCAGCAATCCCATTCCAAGGTCTTTACCTACAAGAAATGAAAACGACTCACACAAAAACCAGCATATTAATGTTTACAGCAATTTTATTTATATTTGTCAAAAACTGAAAGTAGTTTGTCTACAATTACGGGATTAGTTGTTCTCCAGAATACAAAGGAATGAACTACTGATAAATGATATAACATGAATGAATATCATATGTATTATGCTCAGTGAAAGAAGCTAGACACAAAAGCCTCTAATAATTTCTTTTATATTATATTCTGGAAAATTTAAAACTATAAGGATAGGGGCTGGAGCAATAGCACAGTGGATAGGGCATTTGCCTTGCACATGGCCAACCCGGGTTCTAATCCCAGCATCCCATATGGTCCCCTGAGCACCTCCAGGAGTAATTCCTGAGTGCAGAGCCAGGAGTAACCCCTGTGCATCGCCGGGTGTGACCCAAAAAGAAAAAATACTATAAGGATAGAACTAAGATAGCTGTGATTTTCAAGCAGCTGGAGACAGAGGAATTGACTATTGTAGACTGAATAGTGACTCCTTAAGGAATAGCTAAATTCTATTTTATGGAGTTCCCAAATATTGCAGCAAAAGGAACTTGTAGATGTGCCTAAATTGGACATTTGAAAATGGGGCAGTCATCCTAAATTAACTGGATATGCCATACGCATAACTATAAGAGTTCTTACAGAGGAGGTAAGAGTATTAATAGGGGAGAAGGTAGCAATGGTATAGCAGAGCAGAGCTTGAATGTTGCAGCATGAACCAAAGAATACTGGAAACCTTTAACAGCTAGAAGAAGAATCACCCATACACAAAGCCACCAGAAGGAGCTAGACTTTTCTACTTCCCCATTATAATTCATTTCCAATAGCTTTGGGGGGCACAGCCACTGTGCTTGAGCTTACTCCTGGGTTTTGTGCTCAAGGATCAGTCCTGCAGGGCTCGGACTATATGGTGAGCCAGTGATCTAACTGGGATTTTACTGTGCCCAGGGCAAGTGTCCTACATGCTGCAAAACTGCTTTGGCCTCTCATTTTAAATTTTTGACTTGCAGTACTGAAAGATTTTTTTCTTTTTGGGTCACACCCGGCAATACTCCTGGATCATGCACTCAGGAATCACTCGTGGCAGTGCTCGGGGGACCATATGGGATGTTGGGTATTGAATCAGGGTTGGACAGGTGCAAGGTACATGCCCTACCTGCTGTACTATCGCTCCAGCCCCTGAAAGATTTTTTAAGACAGCAATTTTATAGTTGTGAGTTATAGAAGCAACTTAGAAGCTAATACAACAGAGGGTTATATTGGAATATATTTGAATAACAACTATATTCTATCTTAATAAAACTATGTTTGATAGGATCTAGTCTACCAGTTAATGGTGGTGATGCTTATATTTATATTTCTGTATATGTGCATGAATATAACTATATCATTTTGGAGAACAGTACACTAAATGTCAGTTTGCTGTATTTCACATGCAAACATGACATAGAGTTTTATTTAGAATAACTTTCCCTTAGATAAAAGCTATGATCTTGGACAAACTATCAAAGTCTGCATATTTGCAAAAGTATAATACAGAGACCTGAGGGGATACCTTAGAGACTTAGAGCACCTGACCTGCAAGATTAATTCGTGATTTCAGTCCCTGGTGCCACTGCATGCAGAGTGCAGTCCCAATGACTCTGCTCTTTGACCCTGACATCTCTGCTGATGCACAATGATTTCCAGCTGCACCTTAGGTGGGTAGAAGGGTGTGCGAGCACTGCAAAACTTAAAATGTGCAAGAACTAAAATGTTTAATGCAGAAAGCCATTTCTGTTATTATTAAACTGAGCATAAATAATATTGAACTTATAATAATAATGCTTTATGTAAGAAATACTTTTAGAATTCTTATTCATCAAACCAAAATATTATAAGAATTTTAAAAAGAATCTTAAAGGAATGTTTGCGCAGAGGATTCCTAGAAAGTGAATAAACAAGTGGGTGTGTTTGTGAGTTTGTGATTTTGTGTTTTTCCTCTAGCAAGCAGTTGTGGGAGATGAGATATCCTTTTTCTCTTCTATAAATAATTGCAAGAGATTCTGTAGTGCTTGGAAATGCTGTAGCTAAGATAGCCAAGAGAATTGCAGAAAAGTTAAGCTGGTATTCTGTTCTGAAGCTGATGAATTAGTCAACCCTAGAACTGTCCTAAATGTGTCTTCTTGTAATATGAGATAGTCATTGTCTCCCACAATCCCTTAGTTACTTCTTCTTTTGTATGTAGCCAAAAAGAATATGTGCAGTATATCTTCTGTGAACTCCACATTTTTAAAATTTATTTATTTATTGAATCATTGTGGGAAAAGTTACAAAGCTTTCAGGTTTAGGTCTCAGTCATGCAAATATCAAACACATTTCCCTTTACCAATACTTATTTTTTACCATGAAGAACCCCAATAAAGCCCCACCCCCACCCCTCCCAGTCCCTGTGAGGCAGATGAATTCTAGTTAGCACTTTATCTGCTTTGATTAGATTCATTGTTTCAATAAAAGATTCACCACTATTATTTAGAGTTTACCCCCCCCAAATCAGACATGCTGAAAAAGCATTGTGAAGTGATTTGCTTTCTACAGCTGGGTTCAAGAATTAAATGTTGGTTTTGGATTTCTGCTATTTTACTTATTAACCCTGGAAGTATTTCTACTGAAAGTCAGATAATTAAGAAATTGGTTTCTGTGCTCTGGAGTCGTGGCCGTGCTGGAGAGCCGCTCGCGGGGGGCAACTGGTGACCTCGGTAGGGCGTGAAGGACGAACCGGAACGCCCCCCTTCCCATGAGGTTTTAGTCGCTCCCACACCCCCGGCTCATACCTGCTGTCCACAAGGCTCCCATGCGGCCGCCATCTTTCTTTCCAGAGGGAGGAGGGCGGAAGGGAGCAACACCCTTTCCCCTCCGGGCAGACATGATGGCCTGGATTAACGCATAGTCTGTTCACTTTTCTGCTCCAAGCTGCTGGGTTCTGCATTAAGTCCTTGTGCTTCTGGGGCTGTGGCCGTGCTGGAGAGCCGCTCATGGGGGGCAACTGGTGACCTTGGTAGGGCGTGAAGGACGGACCGGAACGCCCCCCTTCCCATGAGGTTTTAGTCGCCTCCACACCCCCAGCTCATACCTGCTGTCCACAAGGCTCCCATGTGGCCACCACCTTTCTTTCCAGAGGGAGGAGGGCGGAAGGGAGCAACACCCTTTCCCCTCCGGGCAGACATGATGGCCTGGATTAACGCATAGTCTGTTCACTTTTCTGCTCCAAGCTGCTGGGTTCTGCATTAAGTCCTTGTGCTTCTGAGGCTGTGGCCGTGCTGGAGAGCCGCTTGTGGGGGGCAACTGGTGGCCTCGGTAGGGCGTGAAGGATGGACCAGAACGCCCCCCTTCCCATGAGGTTTTAGTCGCCCCCACACCCCCAGCTCATACCTGCTGTCCACAAGGCTCCCATGCGGCCGCCATCTTTCTTTCCAGAGAAGAGAGGGCGAATGGGGCAACACCCTTTCCCCTCCGGGCAGACATGATGGCCTGGATTAACGCATAGTCCGTTCACTTTTCTGCTCCAAGCTGCTGGGTTCTGCATTAAGTCCTTGTGTTTCTGGGGCTGTGGCCGTGCTCCAAACTTAACTCTGATTTTCAGGGAGAAACGTTGGGTGATTTACTTCCCATTGATCACTTTGTATATAGAGAGATGTTGCGTGGCCGCGTAAGCAGCCGCGCGGTTTGGAGGAAAAGTCCTAGTTCCCGCATACTCGAGCTATGCTTGTAGAGGCTTCTGGTCACCGGGGTTCCATCTGGGGGAGGCGGGATGCATCACCTACCCCATCTGGGACTTCCCGATGATCTTGGCTCTTTTTGGAACCTGGTTTTTTCTCTGGGAGCTGTGGAGCCAGCCCTCCATGTGGCCCTTCTCTTCGGCTGTATGCTGTAAAGATCGAACTCCACATTTTTACCATGGTCTTTATCCTGTAGTTTCTTCTGGGTAACTGAGCTGTATAGCCATCAGGATTTTCCTTCTGATTTCCACTAACTTTACCAGTAGAAATAGCTTTGCAAAAATCAGAGGAAGAAAAGTTGGGCTACTTATTATCTGATTCCCATTTTGAAGGATTGCATTGATAGACGTGTCCCTTGTATAATAGTTATATTTCGTCCCAAAGCATCTCTCTTCATAATTTTCCACTTACATTATTTTGAGAAACTATAGCATCTTTGTATTATTCACTGTACCTTCCTATTATCATTCTTTGGATATGTATCCAGAAATTGGATTATTATATCATAATTGTTTTTACAGTAGCTATAGCATTTACATTTGTATCAACATTAGACAAGTGTTCCTTTCTCAGAGCTGAAGAGATAGCACAGTAAGTAGGATGCTTGCCTTACAGGTAGTGGACCCAGATTTGATCCTAGGCACTGCAGTTGGCCCCCTGAGTAGGTAAGTACCCTGTATTATTTCTCTGGCCCCAGATAACTTCTTTTTAAAATCAGTTTATATACTATATAGTCAAGTTCCCAACAAATAATATACTTAGGGTATCACTCCTGGTGGGGGACTGTATGTGTATCAAACTGGAGTCAGATGCATACAAGCCAAGTGACTTATGTACTATTTTATCTCTCTTGCTTCCTTTAAGACTTATTTTCCAAAGTTTCTTTAAGAAACTTTGACACATTTACACAATGGAGTACTATGTAGCTGGTAGAAAAGAGGAAGACATGAAATTTACATACAAGTGGTACTACATGGAAAGTATCCTGTTCACCGAAATGACTCAGAAAGAGAGGGATAGACATAGAAAGATTGCATTCATCTGGGGAACATAAAGTAACAAAATAGGAGACTAACACCCAAGAATGGCCGAGATTAATACCAGGAATTTTACTTCATGGCTTGGAGGCCAGTCACACATGCTAGGGGAAAAGGGAGCTCAGATAGAGAAGGGAGCACCAAATAAAGGGTGGTTGGGAGGATCCTCCCAGAATGGGAGAAGCATGCTGAAAGTAGACTATAGACCAAACATGACTGCCACCCATTGCCTCTTTTGCAAACCACAACACCCAATAGGAGAGAGAGAACAAAAGGGAATGCCCTGCCATAGAGGCCGGGGGTGGGGGGGGGGGTTCGGGGGGTGAGAGGGATACTGGGATCCCTGGTGGTGGGAAATGGGCACTGGTGGAGGGATGGGTATTTGATCATTGTATAATTGAAACCCAAGCACAAAAATTTGTAAGTCTACAACTGTACCTCATGTTGTCTCACTAATAAAAATTAAAAAAATTAAAATCCAATAAAGAAAAAAAAACTTATTTTCTTTTTTTTTATTACTACACTATTTTCTTTTGTTTTGAGGCCACACTGGTAATGCTCAGGGATCACTCCTGCCTCTTGCACTCAGGAATTACCTCTTGCAATGCTTTGGGGACCATATGCGATGCTGGGGATTCAACTTGGGTCGGCCATGTTCAAGACAAGTATTCTACCTGCTGTACTATTGTTCAGGGCCCTCTCTGGCTCCCTTTACCCACCTTTTCATCAATTTGTTTTCTTTTTACTTTTGAATTATGTAAGTTTTTAAAAATGGATTTTGAATATTAACCCCTTATCAGATACTATTTTCCAGATATTTTCTCACACTGCAGATTTTTTCCATTTCGTTGATTCAGTCTTTTGCTATTTGAAGCTTTTAATTATTTGTTTGGGGGACAGCACTCTTGGTGTCTTGGCTCAGGGCCACTCATGACAGTGTTCAGACTCAGCAGTGCTCGTCAGTCCTCAGCTGGTCACTAACACTAGGGTTATGTTATGTTGGGGTTATAGAATACAGGGTCTTACTCAAATCTACCAATCAATCCACATCCCTTCTCCCTGTGCAGACATCTGTATAGGTGTTTATTTACTCAATGCTTGTTTATTTTTCTTTTATCTGGTTTTATGGTGTTACATCCAAGAAATTCCTACCAAAGCTAATATAAATCTTTGTCTTAATGTGTTTTTAAAAGAGTTTTAGAGAGTCAAGTCACATACATAGTCTTTAATCCACTTGAATTTACTTTACTGGGTGTTATTATATAAATGGTACAATTTTATTATTCAGTATTTGGCTGTCCAGTTTTTGCAGCATCATTTATTGAAATGATGCTTCTTTCCTATGAATTATTCTTGTGTCCCTGATCAAATTGGTTGATCAAATTTTTCCATTTGTCTCTTTTAATTTATTTCAGCAAAATCTTATAGTTTTCAGTGTGCAAATCTTCCAGACCCTTAGTTAATTGTTTTTAATATTTTATAAGGTCTAATATTTAATGGGATTATTTTCTTTTTTTCAAATGTTTTGTTATTAATGTGTAGATGCATTTTATTAATCACTTTATTGATTTTGTAGTTCTATTAGTTATATTTTAAATTTGTTTTGCCAGTTTTTAATTTTGTTTTGTTTGGCCATATCTGGAGTGCTCAAGGTCCACACTTTCAGCCAACTCTGATATCTCTGTGGCCTTATTTCTATTTTTTTTCCATGGGGTGCCATACACAACTGTGCTCAAGGATCACTCCTGGTCGGGGCCAAGGTGTCATATGGAAAACCTGGGATCTAAACAGGGGCAGCTGCATGCGAGGCGAGCTCCTTAAGCTCCTTATCTGCTGTACTATCTGCCCCCTAAATGTATGTATATCTTAACAAAATTTTAACAGATTTTATTTATTTACTATTATTTACAAAGCTGTTGATAATAGTTTCAGGCATTTAGTGTTTTGTTTCAGCAGTTGTAGAGCCCTGAGGATTTTCTTTTTAATGTACGAGTACTGCTGTTTATTCAGCCACCGATTAAGCTGACTGAAGCTGGCAGGAACTCCACATTACTTTTTTTAAAATAAATTTTATTGAATATCCATGAGATAGACTATCACAGAGCTGTCCAATGATTGGGTTTCAGTCATACAATGATCCAGCTCCAGTGTACATTTCCCACCACCAGTGTCCCGTTTCCCTCCCACCATCCTCAACACCGCCCCCCTCAACCTGCCTCTATGGCAGGCACTTTTCTTCTCTCTCTTTCTCTCTCTCTTCTGCTCCCTCTCTTTCTTACCTTCTCTCTCTCTCTCTCTCTCTCTCTCTCTCTCTCTCTCTCTCTGTCGCTCACTCTTGCTCTCTCTATCTTGTTTTTTCATTATAGTTTGCAATAGAGGTGCTTAGAAGTATTGTGTTTGTTCAGGCATTCATTATTTTTATTGGGAAAGTAATGCTGGAATAGCTTTTTTCACTGGGTGGCAGCTTTGGACTGACTGCCAAGGCTTCTGGAAGTACAGGGAGGTGGGGGGAAGAAGACCATCCAGATCCCAAGAAAGCCTAGAGATTTCAGTCACAAAACCTGCATACTTGATTTTTCAGCAGATTTATATCTCAGTGAGGTCTGTCCTGAGACAGTGGGGTCCAGTTGGGGGCGTGGTGACAATTTTGAATTATGCAAGAGAGCAGCTGCCGGGAGCTCTGCTTGGGTGGACACCAGGCTGACCTGTCTTTCTCTAATTTACCCTGATCTGTTCAGCCTGGCACAGGTCCAAGATTAACTCTTGCTTTTGATCTCTTTCAAGATTTATTTATGGGTCTTTGGAGCAAGGCTGGTAGAAGAGCTTACATGGTGGTGCTGGAGTTAGTTCGCGAGGGCGAATGCTGGTGATTCCTGGAGTATAGGGAAGTGGGGGGAAGGTAACCCATCCTGACCCCAAGAAGCCTGGAAATTTTAGTTAAAAAATTGGCGTACCTGGTTTTTCAGCAAATTGTATCTCAGCGAGGTCCATTCTGAGACAGTGGAATCTGGCCGGGGGCATAGCCATGATTTTGGAATGTGGAAGCAAGTGACTGCTTGGGGCTTTGATTGGGTGGGCACCAGGCTGACCCACCTGCCTCTGATTTACCTTTGTCATTCAGCCTTGTGCAAATCTGACATTAACTGAGGCTTTTGATCTCTTTCGATATTTATGAGCCTCTGAAGAAAGGTCAATAAATGAGCTTATATAATTGAGCCGGAGGTGGTTTGTGGGCAGGGCTCCCACATACCTAACTTTTGGCCATTTAATTTATCAGGAAACACGGTTCCATGTTGTTGGGGTCCATCCAGAGGCACAGTGATAGTTTGGGGGTATCAGGAAGCCTAAAGGCACATTCAGGCTGCTGATGCACTCACCCCATGGGTGCAGGTTGATCTTCTAACAGCACCGCACTCCCAGCCCTTAGGATTTCTTGCTTGAAAGATTCTCTACAGACAATTTTTTTCCTTCCTTATTTGAATACTTTTATTTCTTTCGCCTGTTCCAGTTAGGACTTCTAGTGTTATGTTGAAAAGGATTTGTGAGAGTGAATAACTTGTTTTACTCCAGACTCCAGAGGAAACGTTTTCAACCTTATGGGAAAAGTTTTCAACTCAATGGTGAACTTCAAGTGAGAGAGAAGGCATAGAGGTACCAACACTTGGAACACAGTTGGGCAGTTTTTTCAGCAAGTTACCTTGTATTCCAGTGTGGTGAATTAATGCTGTGATATTCATCATCATGGGCCAGAGCGATAGAACAGTGGGTAGGGTGTTTGCCTTGCACACAGCCGACCTGGGTTAGATTCCTCTGTCCCTCTCAGAGAGCCTGGCAAGCTACCAAGAGTATCCTGCCCGCATGGCAGAGCCTAGCAAGCTACCTATGGCATATTCGATGTGCCAAAAACAGTAACAACAAGTCTCACAATGGAGATGACATTACTGGTGCCCGCTCAAGAAAATCGATGAACAACGGGAGAACAGTGCAGTGCTACAGATATTCATCATTGGAATTGGCCTTTAATTTTCTTTTATTGCATTATCTTTATTTGATTATGTTATCATGATAATGCTGAGCTGGTACAATAAACTTGGAAGTATACATTCTTTTCATAATGTTAGAAGAGTCTGAGGATCAGTATTCTTCTTTCAATGTATTTCACCAATGAAATCACCTGGAAATGAATTTTTCTGCCTTTAAAAAAAGATCATACTGTTGAGGCCAGAGAAATAGCACAGGTGCCAATAGAGTGTTTGCCTTGCACACAGCCAACCTAGGTTTGATACCTGGCATCCTATATGGTCTCCTCAGTACTGACAAGAGTACTTCCTAAGCCCAGAATCAGGAGTAAACCCTGAGCATCGCTGGTGTGACCCAAACAGATGAAAAAGTCATACTACATAAGAGCATAAGTAATCTTTTACTCAGTATTGGTCTATTTAGGTTTCTTTTTTCTTTATGATTCAGTCGCTGGAGCGATAGCACAGCGGGTAGGGCGTTTGCCTTGCACGCAGCCAACATGGCAGACCAGAGTTCGATTCCTCCGCCCCTCTTGGAGAGTCCGGCAAGCTACCGAGAGTATTCGATATGCCAGACACAGTAACAACAAAATCTCCACTGGAGATGTTACTGGGCCCGCTCGAGCAAAATCGATGATCAACGGGAGGGCCAGTCATGCTAAATTACGTATTTAAAGAATTTATCCGATTTTAGTAGATTTTTCATTTTGGTGTATAATTGTAGCGATCTCTCATAGTTCTTTGTATTTCTATGGTAAAAAATTGTAGTTTCTTCTCCGTTGTTTCACTTTTTTTCCTTCATGAAACAGCTCTTAGCTTCCTTTCTATTTTTCGTTTTTTAGTATAATGCATTTATTTCTGCTGCAATCTTTGCTATTATTTTTCTTCTAACTTTGAACTTCATTTGTTCATTTTTTCCTGGATGCATACAATGAGGTTATTTGAAATATTTCTGATTTCTTAGAGTTTGTTTTTCTATCATTTTGAACTTTTTTTCTAACTACTCTTGCTGCATAATAAGAGTGCAGCCCTGGAGGTGTCCAAGCAGTCCTGGGTGTGGCACTGGATTTCTCCCAGCTCCTCCTGTGCTCCCTGACACATCAAAAGTCACATGAGGCATCATATAGTATCACTTAAGATCCCTGGCATCACATGGAATCAGTTTCACCCCACCGTTGGCCTTTTGCATGAACTGCTTAAAAAGCCTCCTTAACCCCTCAGAAAAAGGTTCTAATAGTATTCAACATATATGTTAAAAATGGAAAAGACTTAGATAAAAATGTTTTGACTCTTTGAAAATAAGACTTTTAATTGTGTCTGCCAAATGGTGGTTGAGGTACCCACTGGTGAGATTCTCGGGATATTCTCAGTGAATCAACCTGGCCATCAGTTTTCATAAGGACCCAAGGATGTGATGCTGCTCCAGCCCTGCAGTGCCAGGAGTACCTGGGCCACTCTTGGGGTGATGGGGGCCTTAAAGACCACACCTAATAGTGCTTGGAGCCCTCAAGGACTGCACCCACTGATGCTCAGGAAATCATGTGGTATCTATCAGGAATCGAACCTTGTTGGGTGTATGCCAGGCATGTGCTATCTGTGCTATCTCCTGACCCCAATGTTTGGATTCTTTTTCACAATAATTCCAAATCGGAAATAATCCAAATGTACTTCAGTGAGTTGTATAAACACCACTTGAGGCCAGAGATATAATACTAAGGTGCATGCCTTGTATGCTACTGACCCTGATTGAATCCCAGATACTATAAGGGTTGATCCCCCTGAGTATACAGCAAGCTGTAAACCCTGAGCACCACCAAAATACCAGACACACACACACACACACACACTACAAAACACATAAAGCAAAAACTACACTATATGTTTGCTGTATAGTTTTTATATATATACCTAAGCTATAAATTAATGTGTATTAATATAAATGTATTAATTATAAATGTATACCTACACTATAAATTATCCCTTATTATGTATAATATATAGTTATACATATACTAAGTTATCCTTTATGATGTTTAATATATATAACCTATAGGGTATGAAATGAAAACTGTTATCGGGGCTGGAGCGATAGTACAGCGGGTAGGGCATTTGTCTTGCTCACGGCCGACCCGGGTTCGATTCCCAGCATCCCATATGGTCGCCAAACCACTGCCAGGAGTAATACCTGAGTGCATGAGCCAGGAGTAACCCCAGTGCATCGCCGGGTGTGACCCAAAAAGCAAAAAAAAATTCATTATCCAGATGTTACATTTTGTATGATTCCTTTATAAATAAATGAGTACTGGAAATTAAACCTGTAGTAGTATAAAATTAAACCTATAATAGTATAAAAACATATTAGTGGTTGACTTGAACTATGAATTGTAATAATGTGTCACTACTGAAGCATAGAGGAAGGAATTTTGAAGGTGACAAGGTAGGGGAGGTAAAACAAGTAATCTGTTAAATTTAATCATTTAATTGATATATATGTATATATGAGTTAAAATTAATTGAAATGTCTACTTCCCCCCAAAATTCAAGTTTATAATTTTAAACATTAAGGGACATTAAGTCTACTTGAGGTGGTATCAACATTATTGATATTGCTGTATCACCGTGCTATTGAATTTAAGCAGGTTGTATTTTAATAAGCATCAATCCCAGCAGTTCTTGGTGCCGGTAGGGGTATGCACTGCCAGGGGTCAGGTGTAGCCTTCATTGCTTGTGCTCTACCACTGTTGCTATTTCCCAGTCCCTTGAGAAACTCATTGCTTAGATAATTGTATTCCCTCCCTTCCTTTCTTGTTCTCTCCCTCTCTCCTTCCCTCCCTCCCCTTCCTTCCTTCCTTCCTTCCTTCCTTCCTTCCTTCCTTCCTTCCTTCCTTCCTTTTTCTGGCTCAAACTTGGGTTGGCCTAGTTCAAGGCAAGTGCCCTACCTGCTGTACTTTCCCATGATATATTGTGCTTTCCAGATTGAAATACCCTCAATAAGTATTTATTTTAGAATATATATCCTCTGAATTAATTTAGTTTTAAGTTAAAATAGATTTTCTGACATAATTTTCATCTAGTTGGAATAGCATGAGACTAGAAAAACTAAAAAAAAACTCTCTAGTTGCAGAGTTTTGATTTGTTTTACTTTTATGAAATAACTTTGTAGCTTTTAAGTATTTCTTAATCATGCTCATAACAAATTTTAGACCACTAGGTGGAGATGTAAACAATGCAATGTTTATTCTCTTGTGCTTAGAAGGAGCTTGATTCAACCTTAAGTATAATTCCTCTAAAAGAGGGGAGGAAGTAAGTTCGTAAGTTTTAAACTTCCTAAAGGTAGAGAGATTCTGGGGTTGGGAAATAATTTTCTGATTTGTGAATAAAATGATATGTGTTCAGATAGTGCGAAACCACTAATTTTGTTAATACATTCATTGTAACACACAATATTGATATTCCTTTTTTGTAAGGATTTTACCTTTCTATATGTTTAATGATTTGAATCATGGATAAAATCAATAATTTAAGGTGCATTTATTTTTTTCATTGTTTATCCTCTTTTTATATAAAGATGAGTGAATGATCATTTGCCTTTTTAAAAGGTATTTTTAAATGTTAATTTCATTATTTATGTAGAAAAATTAGATATAGAACTATATAAACATAAAAATCTATATATAGTAAAAGTATATAATCTATCAAAACATAGATTTAAAAACATTAACGATATATTTATTGATTTTTATTTATCTTTATTTTGGTGCTAAGGGGCTACTTCATCTTTGTGCTGGGATGTCACTTCTGGCAGTGCTTAGGTTATAATGCAGTGTGAGGGATCAAACCCAGGCCCCCTGCTTGCAAGGCATCTGCTCCAGCCCATTGAACTTCTGACCCAAAACATTAAGCATATCTTTTTTTAAAAAATTTTTATTAGTGGGACATCATGAGGTACAGTTGTAAACTTACAAATTTTTGTGCTTGGTTTTCAATTATACCCATCCCTCCACCAGTGCCCATTTCTCACCACCACGGATCCCAGTATCCCTCCCACCCCCCAT
Organism: Sorex fumeus; assembly: GCF_029834395.1. Taxonomy (NCBI): domain Eukaryota; kingdom Metazoa; phylum Chordata; class Mammalia; order Eulipotyphla; family Soricidae; genus Sorex; species Sorex fumeus. Next base: position 11,850,668 of record NW_026606066.1, on the reverse strand, counting down.
CCCCCCCATCCCACCCTGCCTTTGTGGCAGGGCATTCCCTTTTGTTCTCTCTCTCTTATTGGGTGTTGTGGTTTGCAAAAGAGGCAATGGGTGACAATCATGTTTGGTCTATAGTCTACTTTCAGCAAAGCATATCTTTTAAGAATTGATTTAGGCCCATAGAGAAATAGGAGCTTGCCTTATAAGCAGCCAACTCTTGTTTGATTTTCAGCACTGCTTTATGGTCCCTGTGTACCACCAGAAATGATCCCTGGGCACAAACCCAGAAATGAGTCCTGAGTACTGCCAACTTCCTCCTCTAAATAAATAAATAATTTCTTTGTAACAAAGCAGCACAGCATTGTGCTGTGTTGCAAAAGTCTTTGAAATGTGTTTTAGGAAAAAATATTAGGGGAGACAAGCTTTCCCCCCTTTTTTATTACTAACTTAGGTTATTGTTTATATTTGAGTTAAAATTGGAGTATCATTTCTTAAATTTTTATATACTACCTAATTTTGTTTTTTTTTTTGCTTTTAAAGCAAAATAACAATTATAGATAATTACATGAGTTTGGGTATCTATGCATCAGATATCATTGAAGAATACCTATCAATGCAATATAGGATTTTGAGTCTGTTTTGCATTGTTAGTTGTTCATTGCTTCATCCACAGGAATTTGACTCAGATAAAATTAAAAGAGTTGTGCTTGCCCATAGTGACAGGTGGTCTGATGGGGGTTGGGGGACAGGGGAGAAACTGGGACTATTGGTGATGGGAAAAGTACGATGGTGAAGAGATGGAACACTATGTGACTGAAACTTATCATGAACAACTTTCTAAATTTGTATGTCACTGTGATTCAATTTAAAAAATAAATAATGGAAAAATAAAAAATTAAAAGACGTTAGCATATTATAATTTCAGTTCGAGCGGGCCCAGTAACGTCTCCATTGGAGACTTTGTTGTTACTGTGTTTGGCATATCGAATACATCACGGTTAGTTTGCCAGGCTCTGCCGTGAGGGCAAGATACTCTTGGTAGCTTGCTGGGCTCTCTGAGAGGGGCGGAGGAATCGAACTCAGTTCGACCATGTTGACTGCGTGCAAGGCAAACACCCTACCACTGTGCTATTGCACCAGCACCTAACCCATCGCTAGGTGTGACCCATAATTTCAGTTATTTGTCTAATGAAGAAACCATGCCAATTTCTAGCACCGTTGGAGTGAATAATAAATCATATATATGTTACAGTCTTAAGCAAAATATCCTCAGAAATAGAAGTCTGAGACTCTGACATACATAATGTTTATATTTTCATGAAGCAAATTTCATAATTTTCAAGACTCATCTTTATTATAAGTAAATGGACATTTTAAAAACTGACCAGTATATGTAGCATAAAATTTACCATTTGAACATGTCGAATGTAAAATTTGTATTAACTACATTCTCACTGTTGTGCAAGTAACCACCATTTCCAAAATTTCATTACCACAAACAGAAACTGTTGCCATTGAGCAATAACTTCCAATTCCTCCAAGGCATTGAGAACCTTTAATCTACTTTCTATCTTTATAATTTTTGTCTTGACTGATTCAGTTTATTTAAAACATTTTTATCTGTATTTGTTTTTTTTTTTCATTTAGAACTTTGATTTACAAAATTATTGATGAGTGTTAGGTATATATTTCAACACCAGTCCCACCACCAGTGTCAACTTCCCTACCAATGTTCCCATATTCCCTGCCCACCCAAACTTCCATCCTATCCCACCTGTCAACTTGACAACACATAATAAAATTTCAGTGGTTGCAGCTTAGATTTAATGATTTCAGTTTTGGTTATATAGCTATCCTACTCACCCATATTACCAGTATAACTGAAGCCTTGATGCCAGCTCACCCTTTAATTCCAGTTCTCTTCTTCTGGCTAGGTTTCATTCCTTCTCTTTTTTTTCTCCTCTCTAAACACTGAGATAAAGGGTGACCTAGACATCCACCTTTTAGTACAGTGCATTTCTTCATACAGGATCTTATATACCACAGATAAGTGAGATGAAGATTTAAGTTAATATGATTGCATATTAAAATTTACTTTTGAACGGAATATTTATTATGGCAAAGATCTGTGGTTGACATTTAGAATAAGTAAAATATAACATTGAAGAGTCAATATTAAATGTGTACATCTACAGTTTTCTGATAAGGAAAGTTAGACTGATTGATAATTTTATTAAAATTTAAGATTTTTCGGGGCTGGAGCAATAGGACAGCGGGTAGGGTGTTTGCCTTGCATGCGGCCGACCTGAGTTCGATTCTCAGCATCCCATATGGCCTCCTGAGCACCGCCAGGAGTAATTCCTGAGTGCAGAGCCAGGAATAACCCCTGTGCATTGCTGGGTGTGACCCAAAAAGAAAAAAAAATTAAGATTTTTGGCATTACCAAATAGGAAAATACATAGTAAACAGATCAATATATGAATGCAATCTTATTGAACTTTATATTAAAATTGAAGTTTGATTCATATCATTCTGAATATGAAACAACACTGGCAAATATTAAATAATTGTGGCCAACCCCCACCCTAAGACCTCTAGGAGTAAGCCCTGAGTTCTGTCAGGTGTGGTCCCCAAACAACAACATTTTTATTTTTTTATTTTTATATATTTTTTGTTTTTTTGGTCACACCTGGCTTTGCACTCAGAAATCACTCCTGGAACTTCTCAGGGAACCATATGGGATGCTGGGAATCAAACCCGGGTTGGCCAGGTGCAAGGCAAACGCCCTACCCACTGTGCTATCACTCCAGCCCCACAACAACATTTTTAAATTTAGAAAAATGATAATTGAAGAAATATTTTGCTTAGAACATCTTTTCTAAGTGGGCCTGAGAAAGAAGACAGGGTAAGAACCTTGTCTCCATGTGGTCAGTACTAGTTAAACCTGTGGTGCTAGTTAAACTTCAGGTGACATGAGGTCGTCTGAGCATGTTCAGGAATGACCCCTGAACCCAAAGCCTTAGAAGCAGTCATTCAGTACCACTGGATATGGCCCTGAAAGAAAAGAAAGAAAAGAAAACCAAAAAAACTAAGAATTTGTTATGTTCATTAACAAATTGATACTAAGACTTTAATTGGAGGAAACCTACAGACTGTTTTGCTGTTTTTTTTATATAATATTGTACCTTAATATTGCACCTTAGTTTCAGAAAAATAATCACCGAACCTAACCTATTTTTGTGATCTCTTGAAATGGCTTTTCTTTTTTATTATTTTTAAATTTTTTAATTTATTTTTTATTGAATCACTGTGAGATACAGTTAAAAAGCTTTCATGTTTGAATTTTAGTCATAAAATGATCAAACACTCATTCCTCCACCAGTGCACATTTTCCACTACCAATGTCTCCAATATCTCCTCTCCTCCCATCCCAACCCTCCTCCTGCCTCTATGGCAAACAATTTCCGCCATACTCTCTCTCTATTTTTGGGCATTTTGGTTTGCAATATAGATACTGAGAGGCTATCATATTTGGTCTTTTATCTACTTTCAGCACACATCTCCCATCCTGAACGATTCCTCTAACCATTCTTGACCTAGTGATCTCTTCTCTATTCCAGCTGCCTTCTCTCCAAGCTCATGAGGCAGGCTTCCAACTATGGAGCAATATTCCTGGCCCTGGTGTCTACTGTCCTTGGGTGTCAGTCTCATTTTATGTTATTTCATATTCCACAAATGAGTGCATTCATTCTGTCTGTCCCTCTTTTATCTGACTCATTTAACTCAGCATGATACTCTCCATGACTACCCACTTATAAGCATATTTCATAACTTCAAAACGGCTTTTCTTAGGATACAAATTATATAATCAGAAGGTTCTTTTTATTTTATTTTCACTACCTTAAACATATTCTTTATATTCTGTCTCTTTTTTTGCTATCATATTATTTACCCTAAAAATATTTTCCATATTCCATCTGTGGAGAATATTTGTTATGCATTCAAATTTTCCTTATCTCTGAAAAACCAGATATTTTAGAATCATTAAGTTCCAACAACATAATCATTCAGTTGCAGCTTTGATACCACACCTAGCTGTGCTCAGGATGTATTCCTCATTCTAGCTCAGAAATCACTTCTGGTGGTGCTAGGGGGACCATATATGGTACCAGGGATTGTACTCATATCACCACATACAAGGTAAGCAATTTACTAATCTCTTCAGCTCCTGTTGAAGCTAGTTTTTCCCCAGAAATAATTGAGGGGTTAAAATTGCATTCTTTATGGTAGTGGAGTGAATGCACATTAGGTCCATTCAATTAGATGCATTCTTGAAAATTTTAAAAGTAAGAAATAAAATGAAGTCTTAGCTATTAGCCACCTGTTTCAGGAAGATATCTGGTAATTTTAAAAATGTTTTAAGAACTCATTTTTTATTTTTATTTTTTTTAATGTAGGAGTAAAGGTAAGGTAAAGGTAAAGGCCCTCCCGTTGATCGTCGATTTGCTCGAGCGGGCCCAGTAACGTCTCCATTGGAGACTTTGTTGTTACTGTGTCTGGCATATCGAATACTCTTGGTAGCTTGCCGGGCTCTCCGAGAGGGGCGGAGGAATCGAACTCGGGTCGGCCATGTTAGCCGCTTGTAAGGCGAACGCCCTACCCGCTGTGCTATCGCTCCAGCCTGCTCCAGCCTGCTATATGTAGGAGTACTGCTATTTATTCTGCTATTTATTCAGCCATTGATTAAGCTGATTGAATTGGCCATGAACTCCACATTACTTTTTTTAAATTCAGAATGTTAATTTTATTTTATTACTTTATTATTAGTTCCCCTTTTTTTGCTTCACTATGAGATAGAGTTACAAAGCTTTCATGTTTGAGCTTCAGTTATACAATCATCAAACACCCATCTCTTCACAAGTCCACATTTTCCACCACCAAAATCCCTAGTATTTCCCCCCAACCCCCACCCCATTCCAACTTTCCCCTGACTCTGTGGCAGACAATTTTCCCCCTACTCTTTTTCTACTTTGGTTATATTCGATATTTTGACACCAGTCCCACCACCACTCAAACCTGCCAAAAAGGCAGTGGTAGATGATTTGCTTTCTATTACTTATTATGGATAGGATATAATGTCCAGGAAATTCTTTGTCATTCTTTTCCAGGAGCTTTAGTTTATAGTCTCTGGGTCTTGGCTGTTGATGAGATTACATGGCTCCGGGGACAGTTTGTGGGTGTGACTGACAAGCTACTGGAAAACTGGGTCAGGGAAGGAGGCCCCAGTCTACATTCTAGTGGGCTTGAAGATCTCAGTCATGGGTTCCCGAATCCCTGGGTTTTCCTGCCAGTCCACTCTCTGGTGAGGTTCAACCCATCTTGGGTGAGACTCGTCACCTCTTGGGTGAGGCTCATCCCCTCTTGGGTGAGGCTCGTCCGAGTGTATGGAGAGTGGTCTTGGGCATGGCGGCGGTTGGGTTCTGGAAGTTTTTGACTGTCAGGGTTCTGCTTGGGGCAGGGAGGGAAACTCAACCTGCCCCCCTCCGAGGTGCCCTGGTGAAGACAGCCTCCACTTCTCATTGAGTTCCGGAAGCTGGTGGCCACCAGGATTTTTAGGGAACAGGTGGAGGGACAATGCCTGCCCCTCTCTGGGGCCTCCTGGTGAAGTCGGCCTGGCTTAAAGTTCGGAGGCATCTCTGCAGCGAGCTGCTCGGTTTGGAGATTCTTCTGTGTGTCTCTGAATCATGGCCATTAAGGAACTTAAGTATCAGCCGAAGGCAGTTCGTGGCATGACCTCCAGAGTCCCATTGGGAAGAGGGGGGTGAGAGTGACCAGCCCATCCCCTAATCCTTGAGACCTGGAGTTTGTCATCACTGAACCCATGTACCTTTCACTTCTCACTGGGATCTGGAGGTTAGCGGCTGCTGGGGTTTTTAGGGGACAGGCCGAGGGATGTACACCTGCTCTTGTCTGAGGCACCCCAGTGGAAGTTGGTCTGGCTTAAAGTTTGGAGGCATCTCTGCAGCGAGCTGCTTGGTTTAGAGATTCTTTTGTGTGTCTTTGGATCCTGGCCCTTGTTTCCATCTTTTCCAGAGAAATAAACTGTTGGCATATGTCCTGCAGGGTGTGCCTGCTCACCTGCATTGCTCCAAGCCACCAGCCCTAATTGTGTCTTTTGATCTCTTTCAAGATTTATGGCTCTCTGAAATAAGGCAAATAAATGAGCTTCTATAGGTGGCTTGTGGATATGGCTCCCACATACCTAACTTCTGGCCTTTTAATTTCTTGGTAAATTTGGCCCCAGGTTATTGGGGTCTGGCCAAAGGTACAGCAGCAATTTTGGGGTATCTGGAAGTTTGAAGGCACCATCAGGCTGCTGATGCACTCACCCTGCAAGTACAGGTTGACCTGCTGGCGGCACCATACCCTCAAAGAACTCATTTTTAAAAAGTCTTATTAGAACCCGTTTCTTCAGCTTTTTTCCCATTTTGTGTTCATCCAGTTCCCTGTACTCAATGTCTTTGTTGGGGCATGGATGTGGCTCATTGATAAAGAGCTGTGTTTTCTGTGATGCCCTGCCTTCCCAAACCTCCAATTCCACCAAGCATAACTTTGGTATTAGGGAAACAAGCATACCTTTGGTATTAGGGAAGGAATATAAGCTTAGCCACTAAGTTAGGAAATGATAAATATGCCTGATAGTGTCATGGAAATTTAAGACAAGACAAAAAATTTATCGGAATAGAAATTCAAAGGAAGCCATAAATGATTTTTCTTTGCAGATGAAATTTTATCTTAAAAAAATGAAGAGAGTGGGGGCTGGAGTGATTGCACAGTGGGTAGGGTGTTTGCCTTGCACGCGATTGACCCGGGTTCTATTCCCAGCATCCCATATGGTCCCCTGAGCACCGCCAGGAGTAATTCCTGAGTACAGAGCCTGGAGTAGCCCCTGTGCATTGCTAGGTGTGACCCAAAAGCAAAAACAAATAGCTAAATTTTATAGAAAAGTTTAAAACATGAAAAAATATATAATACTCCTAGAAACGCAATTCAATTTCAAACTTAAATACAAATATCTTCTGGGCTTGTGTATATTTTTCAGATACCAAAGTAAATTATAAGCTTCATTAAGAAGAACAAAAATAATAACCATGAAAATTATGAAATAAAAGAGCAATGAGAAAAGACTTGCTTTGCTAGATATTCAAACATGTATCACAGCAACTGTAAATGAAAATGTTCTAATCCACTGAAATACAATTAAAATACACAATTAAGCCTAAAGATATTTGTAAAAGCAGCATTTAAAATCAATAGGAACCAGAGAGATAGTTCAAGAGGTGAGTGCATGCTTTACATGTTGGATGCCCTAATTGGATCCCTTGCACCACAGAGTCCCTGCGCATCCCTGGGAGTGGCCCCTAAACACAGACTAAACAGTAGCCTCAAAGCAGTGTCATTCCCCAAAATAAAAAGGTAAAATCAGTAGAGAATGGAAAGATACTCATTTCATATTCACAAATTGGAAAAATTAATGTAAAATATCTACATTGCGATATACAGTGCTGTATAGATTCAGTACAATTTCTACTGAAATCCTAATGGCATTTCTTTTGGAAAATAGAATGAACAATTCTTACATCTTTAAGGGAACAGAAAAATCATTAAATAAAGCATTTCAGAAAGAAAAAAATGAAGATATCATAGTTCATGATTTGGATATTCAAAGCAGTGGTATTCAAAACAGTCTCATTGGGACCAGAGAGATAATATAGAAGTTACAGTGCCTGCCTTGCATGAGACTGACCCTGTTTCCATCCCTGGCAGTGCATATGGTCTCTTGACCATTGCCAGGAATGATCTCTGAGCACAGAGCCAGTAATAAGTGCAAGCACAGCTTTGTGTTTCCCCCTCAAAACAAAATTCACCCAACAGTAAGATATTAGAACAAAATCAGAGACCAGTGGAATAGAGAGCCCAGAGATAAAATAGCCTCTTATGTTGACATTTAATTCATATCAAAGCAGTCTAAGTCATACAGTTGAAAAGGAAAACCTCTTTAACAACATCAACAACAACAAAAAAGTAAAAACTGAATAATTACTTGTAAAGGAATGAAACTATGCAATTTCGTATTATATGGAAAAATCAAGGTAGATTAGAAAAACATGAAATCATAAATACATGGAAAAAAACATGGGTAATACACGTGTGTACTTGAACCATAAATGCATTTGTAAAGTTAGTGCCAATGACAAAGAAAACAAAAATAGATGTGGCTATGTCCTGTGGAAAAAACTGTACACAGAAAAAGAAACTTAGCACCAAAGTCGGCAGTCTTTGTGTGGGGAGAAGATATTGTACATGTTACAGTAGGCAAGGGGTTGATAGTCTGAATTTATTATGACATCATAGAACTCAGCAATAAAAATGAACTAATCAAATATTTGACAAAATATGTGAACAAACACCTCTTTAAAGATGCACAGATTGGCTGAAGACACAAAATCATTCAATATTACTTGTCATCAAGGAAAATGTAGATCAAAAGCAGAATGATATATCATCTCACAGCCATAAAAATGACATTTATTAAAAAGATTGGAAACAATAAGTATTGACAAGTATGTGGAGGAAAAAGTACTCCTTTCCCTGGGGAATGTAAATTGGTACTGCCTCAATGGAAAACATTATGATGATTCCACATTCATTTTTGAAAACAAAAAATAGAAACACTGGGGTAGAAGAGAAGATCATATAGGGGATAAGGTGCTTGCCTTGCTGACACCATTTCAATCATTTCCACATCTTATGGTCTTCTTGAGCATAGCCAGAAGTGGTCCCTGATCACAGAGCCAGGAGTAAGCCCTGTGCATTGCCAGGTGTAGCCCAAAAACCAAAAAAAATTTTTTTAAATCGGTCAGTTTTGAACTCTGGAATACTATCATTTCACTCTTGCCTATTTTTCATTATTTCTAACCTTTAATACTCATCTAAAAATATCTTGGATGTCCTTTAGAGTTTCAGAGTTCTTGTGTGTGTGACATATTTTTATTTATTTTATTTTAAATGTAGGAGTCACTGTCACTATCACTGTCCTCCCGTTGTTCATTGATTTGCTCGAATGGGCCCAGTAACATCTCCATTGGAGACTTTGTTGTTACTGTGTTTGGCATATCAAATACATCACGGGTAGCTTGCCAGGCTTTGCCGTGCGGGCGAGATACTCTTGGTAGCTTGCCAGTCTCTCCGAGAGGGGCAGAGGAATTGAACTCAGGTCAGCCATGTTGGCTGCGTGCAAGGCAAACGCCCTACCGCTGTGCTATTGCTCCAGCCCCAAATGTAGAAGTACTACTATTTATTCAGCCACTGATTAAGCTGACTGAAGGAAGCATGAACACATTACATATTTTTTAAAAAAATTTATTGAATATTCCTGATAGACTATTACAAAGCTGCTCATGATTGGGTTTCAGTCATATCCAACACCTATCCCTCCATCAGTGTAAATTCTCACCACCAATGTCCCCCATTTCCCTCTCATCATCCCCCAACTCCAACCCCCTACCCCTAGACTCCCTCTAATTTTGTGCACTATGGTTTACAATATAGATACTAAGAGGTCATCATGTTTATTCAGGACATTCAGTATTTTTATCAGGATGGTAAGGCTGAAGTAGCTTTTTAACTGGGTGGCAGTTTTGGATGTAGACATGACTGCCAAGGCTTCTGGAAGTAACAGGGAAGTGGGGGGGAGGTAACCCATCCTGACCCCAAGAAAGCCTGGATAATTCAGTGTGACTTTTAAAAATTGAATCACCAGAGCTACAGTTACAAAGTTGTTCCATGATTGAGTTTCAGTCATATAATGTTCTAACACCCATCCCTTCACCAGTGTACATTTCCCACCACCAGTGTCCCCAGGCTCCCTCTTGCTCCACCCCTCTCCCAGCCCGCCCCACTCAGTGGCGAGCACTTTGCTTTTCTCTCTTCAGATTTAACACCCTTCTAATTTCATCTTTGAAACTTTATTTAAAACGTTTAAAAATTTTTACTGTGGGTTTTCAAGCATACAAAGTAAGCATGGGACCTAAACTCCAACAATGAAATGTGTAACAATCGAGGAGTCAATTTGGAAGCATGTGTTCAAGAGAGCACACAGATTTCTCCAGAGTGAAAATAAGCAAGCATAGAAACAGAGAGACAAGCAAGCAAGATTCATGTTCACAGAACACCTGCCTGATAAGCAAGCCCCAAGAAGGACTTTTTAATAACTATTTCTAGGGCCCAGGGATAATTTCTGAGTCCTGCTTTGTGAGCTTTGTGAACATTGCAAGCCTGAGGGCAGTCAAGCCATGAATTTGAGTGCCAGTTGCTGGTGAATGCTAATCCCTGTGACTGCCCTCCAAGCCCAGTTACAATCCCAGTGATTCTGCTCTTTAGGATCCATGATACCACAACAAAGTTTGTGATCGTCGACACAAGCAACCAAATGTATGTGAGCACCACAAATAGAGTGAGCAGCCCCCAGTGAGCATTGAAACCAGTGTGCTAAAGCTTTTGCCAAGTGTGTAACCTTGTAATGAGAACAATAAAAGGGAAGAGAAATGAAAGTACCTGTACACTTTTCTTGATTATAGAAAGGCCCTGTGTTTGAAACCTGGGACCATCAGTACCAAAAAAAAAAAAAAAAGAAGAAAGAAAATTTAAAGACCTGCTGGTATAAATTAGGTACATAAGAAAAGCATTAAGTGAAATGTTTTTTATTCTGAACACCAGGATAATAAATTGCAGAAAACAGAAATGTGCAAGATAAATCCATATAGATACTAGAGAAAACATTGATGAGTTCGTTTATTACCTAGGAGTGGCTAAAACTTTTCTAAGTATGATAATAAACAATTGGTAAAATACTATAGAAAATAAAGAATAAACATCTTGGGGTATGGGGTGGGCTGGCCAGAGAGATAGTACACCAGGTTCAATCCAATGCATTCTATATGGTCCTGGAGCCCACCAAGAGTAATTCCTGAGTGCAGAGCTAGTTGTAACCCTTTGGCACCTCATAGTATGTAAAACACTTATCTTGCATATAACTAACTGCACTTTGGTCCTAGCTCTGCATGCTTGGTTTCCTGAGCATTGCCAGGGATCTCTCTTGAGCACAAAGCCAGGAAGAGACCCTGAACACCACACACAGAAAGATGCCTTCAGCTCTGGAGTCATTTACACTCTGGAGAAATCTGTTTCTCTCTCTCTCCTTCCCTCTCTCTCTGTCTCTATCTCTCTGCCTCATTTTATTTCATTTTTGTTTTTTGGTGACACCTGGCAGTTCTTAGGGCTTACTATTGGCTCTGCATTCAGAAATCACTCCCAGCAATCTTGGGGACCATATGGGATGCTGGGGACTGAGCCGGGATTGGCTGCATACAAGGCAAATAAATGCCCTAATCTCTTTACATCTGTAGCTCCCTCCAATAGTTGCTATTTCTTGACAAAGTATTTTATATCATATAAATATTCTTAGAATGTTTATATAAAAAATAAAATAATTTTGACTATAGTACACTAATGATATACAGTTTAAAAAAAAGAAGCAAAGTCTTTTCTATCATGAAAATGAAGGGAAAATGATCAGAATCCTTTGAAGTAGCATATTAATATCCTTGGGAAGCTTCTAAGATACCCATTCAGTGAGAAGTTGAACACTATTATTTCCAATTAGGATTTATTGATAGCTTTACTTTTTAAAATTATTTTTATTTGGGGGTGTGGCATACAGTGCTCTGGATTCCTCATGACCATTCTGAAAATACTTGACCAGCAGGCAGGCATGAAGTTTCAGTGCTTGGACTCAGTTAGGAGTGCTGCTCCATGCTCCAGTTGGGTGATTCGGAGCTGCCAGGACTATGCCTAATGCCTTGGGGACCTTGCCAGGGATCAAAGGTGGGGCATATACCAGTAAAACTTGTACTCTAGTACTTTGAGTTTATTGTCAGTTATTTTATAAAAGAATTTGTTTACATGCTGTATATCTTTGACAGTTGGTATTAGTGATGGTGGTAGAGGATATATACTGAGAGGTAATTATCATAAGCATCTCTGTCTTGATCTTGGTATATATAAAACTGTTAGATTATTTGCTCAGAATATTGTATCACTGTGTTTCCACTGTTTGACATGTATCCTAAATATTTCTGAGTATAATATGTTCATATTCACTGATTTATCAAGCCCCTGATGACTTTAGTAGAACTAGAAATGGTCTCTTTTGCCTAATTACCAAAATTGCACAGTAAAGTTTAACTATCTTTATCTGGTTTATTCAGTTATTTTAAAGTTTTAAAAAATATTTTATTTCAGGCACTGTTGTTTGCAATACTGTTAAAGATTTTATTTATTTTTTGTTGATGATTTTAAAAGGTAGAATTAAAAGATCATTTCTAATTTTTTTGTTAGTTTGTTTTTGGGTCACTCCCAGTGATACTCAGGATTTACTCCTGGCTCCGTCCTCAGGAATTACTCCTGGTGGTACTCAGGGGATCATATGGGATGCCAGAGGTCATACTCAGGTCAGTCTTACCCACTGTAAGGCTTACCCACTATACTGTCTCTCTGATCCCTCATATTTAAACTTAAAAAAAAATACAAACTTTAATCAGGTTTTGAAATAGTGCCTGTCTAAGGTGGTATTTTACAATATTCATTGTAGGTACTATTTACCATCTTAGAATTTATTATTCTGTTGTGTATCTTTAATTAGAATGGTCTTTTTTGTTGATTTTGATTTTTGGAACATGCTGAGTCGGATTCGATTCCTCCGCCCCTCTCGGAGAGCCTGGCAAGCTACCAAGAGTATTTCGTGCACACGGCAAAGCCTGGCAAACTACCCGTGATGTATTTGATATGCCAAACACAGTAACAACAAGTCTCACAATGGAGACGTTACTGGGCCCTCTTGAGCAAACCGATGAACAACGGGAGGACAGTGCTACAGTGCTACAAAGCGTGAGTGGAGCCTTTTTTTTTTTTACTTTTTTAAATTTTTTATAATTTTATTTATTGAATCACTGTGAGAGCAGTTACAAAACTTTTGGGTCTAAGTCTCAGTCATACAATGAAACACCCGTACCTTCACCAGTGCCCATTCTCCACCCCCAACAACCCCAGTATACTCCCATCCCACACCCTCACCCTACCTGTGGGGCAGATGACTTCCACATTACTCTCTCTCTACTTTGACCACATTCAATATTTCTACACCAGACCCACCATTATTATTTGGTATTTTACCCAAACACTTAGATCTGCCAAAAAGGCAACTGCAATTTGTTTTCTATTGCTGATTATTAATAACATATGATGTCATGCGGTTTGAAATGTTCGCAAAGCTCACAAAGCAGGACTCGGAAATTATCCCTGGGCCCTAGAAATAGTTATTAAAAAGTCCTTCTTGGGGCTTGCTTATCAGGCAGGTGTTCTGTGAACATGAATCTTGCTTGCTTGTCTCTCTGTTTCTATGCTTGCTTATTTTCACTCTGGAGAAATCTGTGTGCTCTCTTGAACACATGCCCCATGTAGTTGGGGTCTGGCCAAAGGCACAGCAGCAATTTTGGGGTATCTAGAAGTCTAAAGGCACCATCAGGCAGCTGATGCACTCGCTTTACAGGTACAAAAACCTGATTATTTTAAAAGAAACAATTGCTTTGGAATTCCAAAACTTCAACAATTAAATCTGGAGGGATTTCTGCCAAAACCTGCTGGGTTCCAAGATTTGTTCCTGAGTCTCTGGGATCATGGCCATTAAGCAGCTTGATCAGGAGCCAAGGAGGCCGTTTGTGGGTGGGAACTCCGGGCCTCGTTGGAGTGGGGAGGAAAGGGCTGGTTCCACCCCCATCCAGTAAGGCCCGCATGTCTTATCACTGCAGGAACAGACCTGACTGTCTCTTTGCTCAGGAATCACTCTACTGGTAAGACCACAAATAGTTAGCTACATGGTCGGCAAGCTCATAAATCCCTGTACTATCTCTCTGGCCCTGAAATTGTCCTTAGAGATGTATTAAGTATTGCTAAGTATTGTGAGGATTAAATTAAATTGTAAAACATAAGCTTTTAGAACACAGTTCTGACCATTCCAACATTGCTATCTTATAAATGAAGATAGTAGGGAGTGACAAATTCAGAGGATTATTCAGTTGAATATTATATAAAATTCAAGAATGAGGTATGGTGAAGTGCAGTTCTGAACCCTTAAGATTCTTCTAGAAAGATTTTACCTAAATACATTCATTATGATGCACTCATTATGGTGCATGTACAAAAGATTCATTGAAGGAGGAGGGGTTTGGACCACGTCTGACATTACTCTCGGCCTATTTCAGACTCTTTGCTAAGGAGTGACCCCTTGAGGTACTCAGGGTACCCTATGTGGTATCTGGGAACAAACCAGAATTGACAATGCAAGGCAAGCATCTTAACCCCTATACTATTTCTCTGGCCCTTTACAAATTTAATTTTTTGAAATTTTTTTGCTTGTTTTGGGAAGACACCTGGTAATGCTCAGGGGTTACCCCTGACTCTGCACTCAGGAATTATTCCTGGTTGTACCCAGGATATACCATCCCATCCCATATGGGATGCCAGGTACAGAATTAGAGTCAGCTGTATGCAAGGCGAGCTTGCAACCCACTTGTTATCTCTCTAGACCCTACACATTTTAAATATTAGCAGTGTTTAGAAATCACAGTGACCAGATTATTTTAATGCTAAAGCAATAAATTGACCACCTCAGAGTTCTGTGTCTCTTGAAAATAATCTTCAGGAATTATGGCAAAATTAAGAACTTTATAAATAGAAAACAAAATTTGTCAAAATGGGGCCTGTTCTTTGAACAATGTTAGCAAAGTTCTGCAGAAGCCAAAGGTGTGATAATAAAAAAAAATTGGCATCTATGAAAACGTAAAAGTAGTTAATATCAGTTTACTTTTTAAATTAAAATATTTTTCTATTTAATTTTTTAAGAAGACCTTTGGAAGTTAAAGCAAAATTATAAATTGTTCATTGGAATTTTCATTGTATGTGATGCAGTAGATAAGTATACAGTTAAATAAATATGTATGAATACTAGAAAATAAAACTATGGCAGTGCATATGGTGTATTTGTATAGGAAATGTATAAACAGACTATTATGTTTTCAAGATGTTTATATTTCACATAAAAAGGTATATATAGTATTTTGGATGAACTCAAAAGATTAAGAATGTTTTAGTGTATTCATTATAGAAATCACTTTAAAAAATACAAAAAGAGGGTCAGAGATATAGTACAGCTGGTAGGTCTTGCCTTGCAATATGACCAACCCAGTTCTGATCCTTAGTGCCCCAAAATCTCACTGGGAGTGATCCCAGAGTTCAGAGCCAGGAGTAAGCCCTGAGCACCTCTGGGTGTAGTTCCAAAACAAAAAACAAACAAGGATATGTTAATCCAAAGCCAGTTGAAACATTAAATATTTTTAAAAGGCATTTGAAATATCTGAAATATGTGTGTTGTGTATGTGTGTGTGTATGTGGTGTGCCAGATTAAGTGTAGTCACGGGCACAGAAACCCCTTCCCACCAACACTGAAGGTGGAGGCTTCTGGCCTCAGATGACACCAGGCAAAGACAAACCCTATCTTAAGAATAGTATCTGCCTAGTTATAGAAAACGGAACCCTCCATGATAGGTGGGAATGTCACCTGGTTCACCCTATTGTATAAAACAGAAAGATTTCTAAAATATTAATTGAACTTCCAAATAATGCAGTAATTCCACTTCTTGTCATCTACTGAAGAGTCCAAAACCAGTATTTCAAAATTATATTTGTACTCCTATGTTCATTGCAGCACTATTCACAAATAGCAAAGATCTAGAAAAGTTTTGATGTGTAATCAACGAATAGCTAGCACTGTGCACTTCAGTGCCCTTTTTTGGGAAGATGAGTATGTGTGTTTGTTTTGTTTTTTTGGACTAAACCCAGTGGTACTCAGGGCTTTACTATTGGCTCTGTTCAGGAAAGTGCTAGATGAAGTATTCAAGGGACCATCTGGGGTGCCAGGGATCAAACCACATGGGCTGCTTGCAAGACAAACACCCTACCTGTTGTACTGTCTCTCAGGCCCCAAATACCATTCTTTTTCACCCCTTTGCTACCTCAGTTAATGCTTTGCTGATCTTTTTTATATGTATAATATACAATAGGCATATATATTTATAAAGGACAACTTTCAGGGGAAATTATAAAATACTTTCTAGTGAAATACAACATACAAAAATTTGGGGGAAACAGCAGCATAAATTGTTTAAATTAGAAAATAATAACATTCTCAAATCAATGACCTCATAATATTCCACATTGAGAACCTTGGAAAAGTAATTAGAGGTGGGAAATAATAAAGATAAGAATTAACCTCAAATATAGTAAAAGAGAAAAAAACCGCAAAAATCCTGATTACCTTTTATTTTTTTTTACTTTAAGGTAGGTGTATTGCTATTTATTCAGCCATTGATTCAGCTGATTGAATTGGGCATGAACTCCACCTTACTTTTTTTCCCCTTTGTATAAATTTATTTATTAAATCACCGTGAGAGCAGTTACAAAGCTTTCGGGATTAAGTCTCAGTCATACAATGATGAAACATCCGTCCCTTCACCAGTACTCATTTTCCACCACCAAAAACCACAGTATACCCCCATCCCACACCCTCACCCTACCTGTGGGGCAGATGACTTCCACATTACTCTCTCTCTCTACTTTGATTACATTCATTATTTCTACACCAGAACTACCGTTATTATTTGGTATTTTACCCCAACACTCAGATCTGCCAAAAAGGCAACTGCAATTTGTTTTCTATTGCTGATTATTAATAACATATGATGTCACACGGCTGCGCGATTTTGGAATTCCAAAACTTCAACAATTAAATCTGGAGGGATTTCTGCCAAAACCTGCTGGGTTCTGAGATTTGTTCCTGAGTCTCTGGGATCATGGCCATTAAGCAGCTTGATCAGGAGCCAAGGAAGCCGTTCATGGGTGGCAACTCCAGGTCTCGTTGGAGAGGGGAGGAAAGGGCTGGTTCCACCCCCATCCAGTAAGGCCCGCATGTCTTATCACTGCAGGAACAGACCTGACTATCCAATGGCCGTTGGAGGATGGCGGCCACTGAGCCACTAGGGGGAACAGGCCAAGGCATGAAATCTATTCCCACCTGGGGTGGTCCAGCACCAGTAACCTACTGCAGGGATCGGACTCATTTCTGCCAAAAGCCACTGGGTTCCGAGATTTGGCTGTTAAGCAGCTTGATCAGGAGCCAGAGAGGCCATTCATGGGCAGTGACTCAGGGTCTCGTTGGGGCGGGGAGGAAAGGGCAAGCTCCACCCCCATCCTGTGAAGCCACTTGGTCTCGTCACTGCAGGCCCAAACCTGACTGTCTAATGGCCTCTGGAGGATAGCAGCCACCAAGCTGCCAAGAGGGAGCAGGCGGAGGGACAGCATCCTTTCCTCCCTGGGGTGGCCTGGTGCCAGTAACCTACTGCGGGGACCAGACACATTTCTGCCAAAAGCTGCTGGGTTTCAAGATTTGTTTTTGAGTCTCTGGGATCATGGCCATTAAAAAGATTGATCAGGAACCAAAGAAGTCTTGCCTCCAATTATGTAGCTGAGCTGGAAGTGGTTTGTTGGTGTGTCTCTCACGTACCTAACTTTTGGCTGTTTACTTTCTTGGTGAACTTGGCCCCATGTAGTTGGGGTCTGGCCAAAGGCACAGCAGCAATTTTGGGGTATCTAGAAGTCTAAAGGCACCATCAGGCAGCTGATGCACTCACTTTACAGGTACAAAAACCTGATTATTTTAAAAGAAACAATTGCTAATTCTGTATCTAGAAGATGAAGAATTGGAATACAAATTGGGACCATGGAGATAATACAAGGATTAAGACTCATACCTAGCATATATTGGACTCCAGGATTCCCGTAGCACCACCAGTTGTGACCCTAAAAGCTTACAATCACTGCTGTGTTTCCTGTGTAATTAAGTACCAAACAGCAGTGCCTGAGCAATACTGCATCCTCAGACCCTCGCATCCAACTGCTGAATAGTGGTGAGGGCCTGCTGGGCCTCCTGAGTACTGTTGGGAGACCTCAATGCCCTTTTTCCCCTGCCCCTCAAAAAGAAAGGAAGGGAGGGAGGGAGGGAAGATGGAAGGAGGGTGGGAAGGAAGGAAGAAGGGAGGGAAGGAAGGAGGAAGGGAGGTAAGAAGGGAGGGAAATTAATCAGTATATCTGTGGCCATTAAAGTTTAGTAAAAACTAGATGACATTAAATATCAAATCGTACAATTTAAGTAAGATTGATTTTAAGAAAACATTAAAGTGTATGCCAAATGTCTCAAATATTAATGCTAGTTTATCATCCTTTCAGACAATAGTGCAGTGTTTTTCAAACAGGGACCACAGGTGGAAAGCATGTAAATGGAAGCCACATCCTGACATTAGGAGACCAATCAATAGGACAGGGTGGGCATAGGAAGAAAACTAGTTTGAAAGAGACCAGGGTCAGAAAAAGATTGAGAAACTGGTTCAATGCCAAATGTGCAGTACAATTTATGAAGTGAGTACCACCTTAATAAGATGGAAGCCCCCATCTTACCCTTGGAGAGCTTGGCAAGCTACTGAGGCTATCTAGCTCACATGGCAGAGTCTGGCAAGCCACCCGTGCCATACCAAATATGCCAACAACAGTCGCTAAAATGGGTCTCATTTCTCTAACCCTGAAGGTGTTTCCAGCTAAGTTGGGAAGAAGAGGGCTTGTACTAAGCATACAGCACACAAGTCAATGAGCAGGAAGGCACCCCTCAAGCAACTGGCCATCAAGGCAGCCTGCAAGAGTGTGCCAGCCAGGGGCAGCGTGAAGAAGCCACACTGCTACTGGCCCAACACTGTGGCGCTGCGCGATATCCGCCAGCTGCCGTTCCAGGGCCTGGTGCGCGAGATCGTGTAGGACTTCAAGACCAACCTGCACTCCCAGAGCTGTAGGAGGTGTGCGAGGCCTACCTAGTGGGACTCTTCGAGGACACCAACCTCTGCGCATTCACCACCAAGCGTGTCATCATTATGCTCAAGGACATCCAGCTGGCATACCGCATCTGTGGAGAAAGAGCTTAAAGTTTACAATGCTAAAATATCAGGACTAAGACAAATGGAGATACTACTGGCACCTGCTCAAGTAATTGCTGATTAACGGGATGACAGTGGCAGTGACACATATTGCTCGTGTACATAAACATGAAAATTTTACTAAATTAAAGATTTTACTAAATAATACAGAAAGGATAATATACTATGGGCAGAAGAGCGTTTAAACAAGGAATAATGGTGGATCAAATACTTAAAACTCTTATTTCTGTTAATTATACTAATTTAAAGTGAAAAAGTTATTTCAAAATGAATTAGAAGGCAATTGATAAAAACAGTTGACAATCACATTCATGATAAAAAATTAGCAAGCTATGAATATTTTGATTGCTAATATATTATTAGGGATTTTTGCTAACTTTCAGTTATCATTCTACTTTGTTGTGAAATACTGACTATTTTATTCTCAAATTTTGAATCATGGAAAGATGAATCACTTATTTTATTGTTGTACTAAATACCTTAAACTTTTTTTTAATACTAAGTTTAAAGTCATTAAAATAAGTGAATGGGATCTGGGGACATAGCTTAAAAGACTGGAGCACATGCCTTGAATTTGAAAACCCTGAGTTTGGTTTAATTTCCCCCAAAATACTAATGGGGTGGCCTTGGTGACCTCCAGCATTGTCAGAATAATCAGTAATGCATCACCTGGCCTGAGCATTGACGCACCCTGTTAGAAGAGTTTGATTGATTTATCACCAGGAATAGCCCCCAGGCCTCGCTGAGGGCTACTTGGGAGGCAAAATAAAATAAGTAAATAGATGAATGATTTGATTATGTTGAAGATCACAAAAAGAGTGCTTCAGTGAACTTAGATGCAATGTCTTTTCAAATTAATGTTTTTGTGTTCTTTGGCTGGATGCTAAGAAATGGGATCTTAGAGTCATACAGAAGTTTTATTCCTAGTTTTAAAAGAAGTCTTTGTACTGTTTTTCACAGAGGTTGGACCAGATGACATTCTCAACAACTGTGAAAAAAGATTCCTTTTCACCACATCCCCAACAACAATGGTTTACACACTTGGATGTGTGCCAGTGTCCTGGTATGAGATGATATCTCATTGTCATTTAGATTTACATTTCCCTGATAAGAAGTGATGATGAACATTTTTAATATGCTTACTATCACTTAATCACTTAATCACATAATCCCCGTTATTCATCGATTTATTTGAGCGGGTGCCAGTAACGTCTCCATTCTTCCTGGTTGCGTGCTAGCATAGCCCAATGGTATCTGTTTGTTCTAGGAACATGCAGAGCCTCAAACCGATCATTTAAGGTCTTGACGAAGAAGTCTGACCATCTTATAGGTGGGCGTCCACGTGATCTTTTGATGTCCCGTGGAATCCAATCAGTAATGGCTCTAGTCCAGCGGTTGTCTGTAAACCTCATTACATGTCCAACCCATCTGATTTTTGATGTCTTGGCAAATGAGACAGCGTCCCTGATTCTTGAGCGTTGACGAAGATCAGAACTCCGGATTCTATCTCTCATTTGAGTAAATCATGATATTCCAAGCATAGTTCTTTCGATTCCTCTTTGAGAGACCCGAATAGCGTTCTCATCCCGTTTTCGTAGGGTCCAGGTCTCTGAGGCATATGTTAATGCAGGAAGAACAGTGGAATCAAAGAGATGTGCTCGTAGCTGGAGGTTCTTTGTCCTTTTAGTTATTTCTTCAATGCTCTTGAAGGCATTCCAAGCCACTCTCTTCCTCCTGCGCAACTCAGGTGCCAGGTCATTCATCATGTTGATTTCTCGACCTAGGCATATATAACTGTTGCATTCGGAGATGGTGGTTCCGTTGAGAGCGAATGGAGCGTCAGGAACAAGGCTCTTTCTCATAAACATTGTCTTCGTAAGATTCAGCTGTAGTCCGACCTTTCCACATTCACGGTCAAAGTTGTTCAGCATTTGTGCTGCTTGGCTGATGTTTGGTGTTATTAGAACGATGTCATCAGCAAAGTGGAGGTGGTGTAGTTGCCGACCATCTATCTTCACTCCCATGCTTTCCCATTCCAGCCGTCGCATGATGTTCTCAAGGGTGGCACTGAAGAGTTTTGGTGAAATGGTATCACCCTGCCGAACCCCTCTCTTGATATGGATGATTACTTCTTTGTAGAATGGTGAGATCTTGCTAGTGAATCCGCAATAGAGCTCACAAAGGATCCTGATGTATTGAGTTTGTACGTCCTGATTGGCTAGGGCTTCTATGACCGCTTCTGTCTCAACAGAATCAAAGGCCTTCTTTAAATCAATGAACGTTAGACAGAGCGGCATCTTGAACTCCCGAGAAACCTCAATGAGCTTAGTAATCGTGTGGATATGGTCGATTGTACTGAATCCTTTTCGGAATCCAGCTTGTTCACATGGTTGTCCTTCATCTAGTGTTCTGCTAATCCTATTCAGGATGACTCGAGTGAATAGTTTGTAGATGACAGACAATAGGCAGATTGGGCGATAGTTGCCAATGTCATCGATGTCTCCTTTCTTGTATATTAGTACAGTCCTGCTGGTTTTCCATTGGGATGGAACCTTGCATTCAGACAGGTAGCGTGTGAAGAGCCGAGCCAATGTATTGATGAGTACTGATGGTAAGTTCTTCAGGTGTTCAGGTCTGATCTTGTCTGGGCCAGGTGCTCTTTGTTTCTTTACCGACGAGATGGCATGTTGGATTTCGGAAGGGAGAACATTGGGAACGACATATCCATCATGAGGTATGTGGTATATGGGCAAGTGGACGTGGCTATTAAAGAGAGCTGAGTAGAAGTCATGAATAATCTTTTCCATTGCCCTTCTGGAAGATGTGATAGATCCATCATGATGTCGGAGGGCAGTCATCTTGGTTTTGTAGTTGGTGAAGGACAGGCGGGCATTACGAATGCTTTTCCCAGCTTCTGCTGCATCTACCAGTACTGCTGCTCTCCTGTTTTTGAGGTCATCCTTGATGGCTTCTCTGCACTGTTTTGCCAGTTCGGATGTTCGCTTGTGGTTGCCTGAGGCATGTGCCAAGCCACGTTGTCGAATAAGTTCAAGAGTGTTCGAAGAAAGGCGGTTTTTTGTGGTTATCTCTCTCTTGGCATTCCTTGCACAATCATGGAGGTGCTGAATCATTTGATCGTATTCCTCATCAATGTTGTCAATGACGGCATCTTCCCATGTTGCCGCAACAGAGTCAAAGAGCTCCCAGTTGGTGGTTGTTCTGGGAGTCCTCTTCTTAAACCTTGCATTCTTTTCTCCTCGTTCTGTGAGGTAGAATTTTGCACGAAGAAGACGGTGGTCTGTTCCCATTTGGAATTTTGGGACAACAGCAACATCGGTTAGGCAAAACCGCCGATTGAATATGATGCGGTCTATTTCATTGTGGAACCGTCCATTGGGAGACTCCCATGTTCAACGTTTAGATTCAGCCTTTTGGAACTGTGAGTTACCATGGAAGGTTTTGGATGACATGATGAACTCAGACAGTCTGTCACCCTGTTCGTTCCATTCCAGGCCATGGGTCCTGATGTGGACTTCATCGACTGATCTTCTTGGTCCTATCTTGGCATTAAAATCACCGACAATGATCTTGTAGAAGGTGTGATCTTCTTTATAGAACTTCTCCAGCTCCATGTAGAATTTCTCAGTTTCTCTTTCACCATAACTGGATGTTGGTGCATAGACAACAAAGATAGAAACTGCCGGTAGTGAGCCACATTTATTCAAGTGTAATCGTCCGATTCGGGTTGTTAGGCATTCGAATGAATCAATGCTCGTGACTAAGTTTGTGTTGACAAGGATACCGACACCACCGACGCCTCTTTTATTACATGTTCCAAGGAACAGTTCTTCTCCAGTGTCGAAAACGGCATGATGTGATTGATGTCTTCTCGTTTCGGTCAGACCAATGATGTCGTACTTGATCTTTTGCGCTTGTACCATAAGGTCTTCAATGGATGCAGCAGATGCCAGCGTACGAGCATTAAAAGTACAGACAATCATTTTTGTTTTTCTGTGTTTTGGCAGCCTATTTCTGCCTTGGTATTTTATCAGCCTCTCCTTCCATATCCTTCTCGACTCTGCATATTCAGGGTTAGGGAAATGAGATCCATTTATTACTGGATTTGGCATATCAATTTGGTCTATTTGGCATAGACCACGGATAGCTTGCCAGGCTCTGCCTGGCATATATATATATATATATATATATATATATATATATATTTTAAGGGAAATGTCACTTTAGCTCATTACACCATTTCTTGGTGGGTTACTGAGGGTATTTTTGGTTGGTTTGTTGTCATAGGTAAGCTTTGTGAGTATTGGAATATTTTTATTCCAAGAACACAGAGACATTATTTGAGATCTTTTATTGCCTATGTTCATTGCAGCACTAAGTAGAATAATTGCCAGAATATGGAAACAATTCAAATGTTCAAAGACAAGTGGTTCAATAAAGAAGTTGTGATACATACATACAATGGAATACTATGCAGCTAGAAGAAATTGTGAAATCTTGCAGTTTGTTGCAACTCAAATGAAACTGAAGGGATTCATGTTGAGTGAAATCAGTTTGAGGAAGAGCAACAAATACTGTGTGATCCTACTCATCTTTGGTATATAGAGAAATATAGTAAGGGGATATAGTATAATGAGGACAAGACTGTTGACTTTGAATGCAAAACATTGTTAAGCAGAGGGAAGAGGTGGCAGGGAGGGTTGGACTAGGGGTAGAATAGAAGCAATGATGGGAAAGCCTTGGACACTTGGATGGTGGTGATGGTGCATTAACGTGGTTAATCAGAACCATGAAAATTAAAGCTATGATAACCTTTAAATGACCTCAAATTTTTTAATTAAATAAAAATTTAATAAGATTAAAAATTAATAAAATATGTCATCTTTATGAATTGAAATGTTAAGGAGTGCAAATGTATTTTCTAGTTAAATTGATCAATATAAATGCTCAACGCCATCACAGTTACAACGACATTAAATTGCTTTAGTAGGATAAAAAGCTTATCACAAAATTTATATGGAAATGAAAAACCCTAGAGGTAAGGCAAAATAATTTTTAAAATACTAAATTGAAACACTTGCCTTAAATGTTTTTTTTTTCTATGTCTATGCTTATTTTTTTTTTCTTTTTTTATTAGTGAAAAACCATGAGGCACAGTTATAGGCCCACAAATTTTGTGCTTGGGTTTCAGTTATACAATGATCAAGTGCCCATCCCTCCACCAGTGCCCGTCATCCATCCCCACGGGTCCCAGCACCTCCCCCTCATCCCCCCCCCCTCCCATCCTGCCTCTGTGGCAGGGTATTCCCCCTTGTTCTCTCTCTCTTCTTTTGGGTACTGTGTTTTTTAATACTTAAACTTGCTATAATAGACCATTTGGTGTTGGCAAAGTGATAAATGGAACTAAATTGAGTATTAAATGCATGCAAACTTAATTAACTAATTTTATCTGCGAATTATTTTATTAATCATTTTAATTAATTATCTAGGGCTGGAGCGATAGCACAGCGGTAGGGCATTTGCCTTGCACGCAGCCAACATGGCCGACCCGAGTTCGATTCCTCCGCCCCTCTCGGAGAGCCCGGCAAGCTACCGAGAGTATTCGAGATGCCAGACACAGTAACATGCAAACTTAATTAACTAATTTTATCTGCGAATTATTTTATTAATCATTTTAATTAATTATCTAGGGCTGGAGCGATAGCACAGTGGGTAGGGCGTTTGCCTTGCACGCAGCCAACATGGCTGACCCGAGTTCGATTCCTCCACCCCTCTCGGAGAGCCTAGCAAGCTACCGACAGTATCTCACCTGCAGGGCAAAGCCTGGCAAGCTACCCATGGCATATTCGATGGAGATGTTACTGGGCCTGCTCAAACAAACTGATGAATAATGGGAGGACCGTGACCGTGACTTTCAGTACCTATCTACTATCCCAATTAGTTATCTAATTAAATTAATAATTATTTAATTATTTTTATGATTATTGTTTTATCTGTGAATCTCATGTTGTTCATATGAGGAAGAAGTTATTATGTTCCACCTCAGAATGAAAAAATAGCCCTCGAAATAAACCATAGCTAAAAATGTAAACCAAAATTCATAAATTTTGGGCTAGAAATGTATTTGCTACCTTGTGGTATGAAAATTATTTTTATTTGTAAAGAATGGACAAGAGGACAAGAATGTTGCTTAATATAGAATATAGTCTTTCTCTGTGAGAGATTCTGTATTCTCTTTACAACAACACAGAGAGCTTAAACTGAAAAACTGGACTTTTAAAATCAAATTTACAAATATTGGTCTTAGAAAATCTCCTTAAAATTAAAAAAAGTACATGTATGAGGAAATATTTTGCATACATATTTTAATACATTGGAATTCAATATGTAAAAAGAACTTTTACAACCCATTAAAAAGAAGCAGATGATCCAATTTTAAAGTGGGCAAGTTGTTTTGCATTGGTGCATCACAAAATAGATATCTAAATTGATAAACAAGCAAATGAAAGTTAGCTCAAATTGTCAGTAGAGAAATACAAATACAAATAAAACTGACATTTCTTTCTCACGCATTAATATTAGAGATACCAATGCTAGATTTTGGTTAGGAGTTGTAACAGATCTGTCATATACAGCTGGTCAAATACTAAATGGTACAGCCACTTTGGAAAATGGTTTGGCAATTTTTTGACAGCAATAAGAGATAAAACAAACTGAACTTCAGTAATATTAAAAACTTTTGTGCTTCACCAGAAAGAGAGAGACAGACATAGAAAGACTGCACTCATCTGAGTAATATAAAGTAACAGAATGGGAGTCGAAGACCCCAGAATAGTTGAGATAAGTACCAGGAGGTCTGCTCCACGGCTTGGAAGCCAGCAGCACATGCTGGGAGCGGGGAGGAGGAGGCAGCTGAGATAGAGAAGGGAAAACCAAGCAAAGGATGTTTGGAGGATTTGTTCATAATGCAAGAATGCAAGTAGACTATAGACCGAACACAATGGCCACTCAATACCTCTACTGCAAACCACAACACCCTAAAGGAAAGAGAGAGCAAAAGGGAATGCCCTGCCACAAAGGCAAAATGAGATGAGGGGGATTAGGTGGGGGGTGGGGGGGGTAGGAGGGCTACTGGGATCATTGGTGGTGGAGAATGGGCACTGGTGGAAGGATGACTACTCGATCATTGTATACCTGAAACCCAAGCGGGAAAATTTGTAAGTCTATAACTGTACCTCATGGTGTTCAGTAATAAAAAAGAAATCTATATATATTTAAAAAAAACCAAAAAAAAACTTTTGTGCTTCAAAGTAAATTATCAAGTGTATGTTGAATATGAAAAAGACCTGTTAAAGCTTTTGTTTGTAATAAGACAAACAACACCCCTGAAAAACAGGCAAGGAGTCTGAATAGTCATTTTTCTAAGGAAAGTATATAGATGACTAAATGCATGAAAAGATGCTTAATGTCATTATGAATCAGAAAGGAAATGGTAATCAAAACTTAGAACTAGAGAGAAATACTTCGTTACATTCACTGTATTAGCCACTGAGAAAGAGTATTGGGGCTGGAAAGATTGTACAGCAGATAAGGTGGGTTGCCTTGCAAGCCGCAGACCCAGGTTTGATCTCCAGCATCCCATTCTCTGAGCCAATTGGGAGTGATTTCTAAGTGCAGAGCCAGTAGTAACCTCTACGTACTATCAGGTGTGGCCCAAAGTACAAAAAATAAAAGAATATTTGTGAAGATACAAATTGATAACTCAATGGGTTAAGCAAATCTTAGGCATAGAGGAGAGCCAGATTTGATCCCTAAAACTGCATGGTGCCATGAGCATTGGAGGGAGCCACTTCTGCGTACTGATCCTCAAGTAATTATGGGCACCATGGGTTGTGATCCCAAAACAAGCCAAAGCCAAGCTAACAACAAACAAACAAAGTGTTTGTTGCTGAGAATGTGGAAAACTTGGGAAGAGAAAATACAGCAGGTAAGAAGCATACCTTTACTATGGTCAACCCCAGTTAAATTCCTCTCAGTACTGCCAGGGTTGCAACTTAGCACAGAGTCAGGACTAGCACCTGAGCACTGCTAGATGTTGACCAAACTCCCCTCACCTCCCAACAGAAAAGCACACTAAAAAAATAATGTGGAGAAATTGGAACCTCTTATGTGTATGCTGTTGCTGGAAATATAAGATAGCTCATCAACTTTTTAAATTCATGAAAATGTAAAACATCCAATTACTGCAGTACCCACAAATCCCATTTCTAGATATTCATGCTTTAAAAAAACTGAAAACACATTCAAGTAAATGCTCGTGCACAAGTTTCCAGCGGCTGATCAATGGATAAACAAATTGTATTCATACAATGGGGCTGGAGCGATAGCACAGTGGTAGGGCATTTGCCTTGCACGCAGCCAACTTGGCCAACCCGAGTTTGATTCCTTCGCCCCTCTCGGAGAGCCCAGCAAGCTACCGAGAGTATCTCTCCCGCACGGCAGAGCCTGGCAAGCCACCTGTGATGTATTCGATATGCCAAACACAGTAACAACAAAATCTTCAATGGAGATGTTACTGGGCCCGCTCGAGCAAATCGATGAACAATGGGAGGGCCTTTACTTATTCATACAATGTGATAATCATCTGTATCACTATATCACTGTCATCCTGTTGTTCATCAATTGCCTCGAGCAGGCCCCATCAACGTCTCCTTCATCCTATCTTGAGATTTTAAAAAGTGCTACATTCGAGGCTCCATCGGGGTCAGGAGAATGAGACCCATCATTGTTACTGGTGTTTGGCATATTGAATACACCACGGGTTTGCCAGACTCTGCTGTGTGGGCAGGATACTTTTGGTAGCCTGCCAGGTTCTCCAGAGTAAGAACTAGATAATAAGATGTTGCGGCCATGCGCTTCTGGGAGCAGGGTTTTATAGTCTCTGGGTCTTGGCCATTGATGGGATTACACGGCGCTGGGGGGCATCTGGTGGGTGTAATGCCTACATACTGGAAGATGGGGGATCTGAGTGGAGGAGGCCCCAGTCCCAATCCGAATAGGCTTGGAGATCTATGCCCTGGGTCCCACACATCTGGGTTCCTCTGCTGGTTTCGTTATGCATGAGGCTCGTCCGAACATGTGGAGAGTGGTCTTTAAGCATGGCTATGGCTGGAACCAGAGGTCTTCACCTGCCGGGGCTCGGCTTGGGGTGCAGAGGGAAACTCAACCCACTCTTGGAGGAAGGTGATATTCATCTGTCAGTGTCACTGTCCTCCCGTTGCTTATCGATTTTCTCAAGCGGGCCTAGTAACGTCGCCATTGTGACACTTGTTACTGTGTTTGGCATATTGAATACGTCACAGGTAGTTTGCCAGGCTTTGCCGTGCGGTGCGGAGGAATTGAACCCGGCTTGGCCAGGCCGGCAGCTTGCAAGGCAAATGCCCTGCCGCTGTGCTATCACTCGAGCCCATGCTATTCATCTACAGAAAAGAATTTTATTTATATATGCCACAATGCCAAGGAGCTT
The DNA here is from genome assembly GCF_029834395.1 of Sorex fumeus. Lineage (NCBI taxonomy): Eukaryota > Metazoa > Chordata > Mammalia > Eulipotyphla > Soricidae > Sorex > Sorex fumeus. The sequence continues at coordinate 11,821,931 of NW_026606066.1, read as the reverse complement.
CAATAATATGATGCTAAGTGAAAAAAGCCAAAGGTTGTAAATTCTTTTACTATATAATACCAAGAATGGGTATAACTTTAAGATAGCAGATTGGTGGTTGTTAGTGGTTAGGAGAAGGTAATAACGGGAAATAACTCAGCAATGAATTTCATTTTGGCATGATAAATGTTTTACAATTAGATAATATAGTTGTTATTGCTTAATATTAGGAATTTACTAACTTTCAGTGAATTATGCCCTTATTTTTGCACCAAAACCATTAACATTAACACTACTGTAACTACCAAGAGTATCTTGCCCGCATGGCAAAGCCTGGCAAGCTACCTGTGATGTATTTGATATGCCAAACATAGTAACAACTGTCACAATGGAGACGTTACTGGGCCCATCATTTGTTTATTCAAGCAAATCAATGAACAATGGGAGGACAGTGACAGTGACAGTACTATCTAAGCTATAATTTAAAAAGAATAGAGCTGGAAGATAATACAGAGGTTAAGATGCTTTGCTGGCTTCCTGCTGACCTCAATTTGATCATAGCTCTGCATATAGTCTCCTGAGCACCATGATAGGGCACTCCTGAGAACACAGAGCCAGAAGTACCTCTTGGTGTGACTCAAAATCAGAAATAAAAATCAAACACATTAAACAAAATGGTTGACTTTATATTCTGTGAAGTCCCAAATAATAAACATGTCTCTGCACACTAATATAGTGGATAAAATTTATAAACCTGGAACCTGAGTGGTAGTACAGTGGATAGGGTGTTTGCTTTGCTTATGGCTGACCCTGATTCTATCCTCAGCATCCCATATGGTCTTCAGAGCACCGACATGAGTGATTCCTGAGTGCAGAGACAGGAGTAACTTACCTATGAGCATCATAGTAACTTACTATTAGCATCACCAGGTGTGACCGAAAAAGAAAAAAAATAAGATTCTGAAGGAAATAGAACTGTCATTCATTCCTGTTGAGAATGTAAAATTGTGACACCACTTTGGAAGATAGTTTAAAAGTTTCTTGGAAAGTTAGACATATATTTATCATATTTTTCAGGCTTTCTACTCCTCGAAATTTCCCAAGAGAAAAGAGTGAATGTCCATATAAACTATTGTTCTGGAATGTTTATAGCAAATTTATTTGTAATACTTTGGAAATATATAAAAACTTCACCACATTAGTGGATAAGCAAGTTTTAATATATCTATGATTTTAATAATACATACATATGGATGAAATATGAACACAAAATATTTTATTTTTTAATAAAACATTTTATTTAAAGTAATTATTCAAAATAATTATTTTGAATGAAATCTAAAATAATGCTTCTTAATGAAGAAATTTTTTTTGGTGAGAAAAGGAATATAATCCATATAATTTTATTTCTGCAAAACTCTTTAGGGGTCAGAGAAACAGTACAGTAGGTAGGGTGCTTGCTTTACACAAGGCTGACCCAGGTTTGATCCCTGGAACCTTCTGCAGTCCCTCAAATTCACCAGGTGCAATACCTGAGCACAGAGTCAGGAGTAAACCCTGAGCATAGGTGAGTGTGCATCCCCCCAAATAAAAATCCCTCCAAACTTACAAATACATAATTATAACTAGTATATGATTTTCTGAAATCAGGGATAGGAACAGGAAGAGGTAGAAATTATTTAAAAACTAGAAGTAGTTCTGGAGAGAGCTCAAAAGTCCAGAGTGCTTTGCATGAGGGAGGCTTGGGTACTAAAGCACTGCTAGGAACAACCCTTGGGCAACTGGGGTAGCTGGGATTGCTCTCAATCATTGCTGGATGTGGCCCAAAGCAAATCAGTATATAAATTGAAGAGGAAGAGAAAACTTTGTAGGAGTGATGAAAACTATATTGGGGTGATTCACTGTTTTTACTCTGGTGATAGCATCAGGTGTAATCATGTTAAAATTTATCAGATGATGCACTTGAGATAAGTTTATTATTTACCAGTTCAACTTAAATAATTATGTTTTCAGCAGATATTAGAATATGGGAAATTTAATTGCTTAAATTCATATTGGAGATGAAAAGGTATTGGTAGGGCAGTGGGTTGGCACCTTACATGGGTGCAATTCCTGGCATCCCATATCGTCTGCTGAGTCCTGCCAGGAGTAATCCCTAAACTCAGAGCCCTGACTAAGTGCTGAGGAATGCTGGGGATGGCCCAGAAACAACAACAACAACAACAGTAATATAATGGGAGAGTAAAGGTCTAATCTATCTGTAAAATATTTTTACAGGAGGCATATCTGGTTGTGTTTGTGGGCTTCCTCTTGGCTTTGTGCTTAGGAATTACTCCTGGCAATGTTCAGTATCACAACCAGTGTGGGGAAGGAAACCAGGGCCACCTGTATGCAAACAAATTAACCCTGTATCATCTCTATGGTCTAAGAATAGACACATTTTTAAAATAGAGTTACTGGTGGGAAGAAGGAATAATTAGTTATTTCTTGGTTATTACAGAATATGCTTTGACTGCTGAAAATATATGCAACTAGTAAAGTAAAGTAAAGGCCCTCCCGTTGATCATCGATTTGCTCGAGCGGGCCCAGTAACGTCTCCATTGGAGACTTTGTTGTTACTGTGTTTGGCATATCGAATACTCTCGGTAGCTTGCCGGGCTCTTTGAGAGGGGCGGAGGAATCGAACTCAGGTCAGCCATGTATGCAACTAGAACGTGGCATAATTGTAAAAATATTATGCTTATTGCCATTGAACTATGCACTTAAAACTATTGAAGTCACTTACTATGTTGTGTTTATTTTGTTACATGTAACTATTATAATCTAGTAAATAGGCAACTTTCAGTGGTTGAATGTGTTTGGCAGTTCTCCATAAAATAATGGGAAGAAAAATTATAGACATTCTTCTAAATATGTAAGGGGATGAATGCATTAATTTGATATGTAGGGTTGGATCATTTCTCAATAGGTAAGAGTATCAGATGACTAGGGTGTGAATAATATAAGTTTAATTTATATATCAATTATATTTTAATATGCTGGTATTTGGTGGTGGTGGGCATTTGGGTCACACCCACTGGTTTTTCAGGTCACTTTTGATGGTGCTCTGGGGAACATGAAATGCCAAGAATTAACTGGGCTGGCCAAATGCAAGGCAGGTGTCTTATCCTCTGTATTATCTTCTCAGTCCTGTCACTGAATTTTAGGTGAAAGAAAATTCAGTTCAAGACACTGGACATCATCAACCAAAACAATGAGAAATCTTTATTCCTTAAAAAATAATGTATTTTTAGGTAATAATAGTGATAATCTGTGAGGTTTCTGTGTGTGTGTGTTGGACCGCACCTGGTGATGCCCAGGTCTTATTCCTGGCTTTTTTCTCAAGGATTACACCTGGTAGAGCTCAAGGGGCTAAATGGGGTGCTGGGGAACCTGTGTTGGTGCATGCATGGCAAGTCCCTTACTCGCTGTACTATTTCTCCAACCCAGATCTGTGAGTGTTTTTTCTCTCTGGAGCTTTTTCAGTGCCCTATTTGGTGAATACAAATACTAAACTAGGACATTGGATGTTAGGGTAGATATTAAAGATGAGGAATAAAAGCTTATTTATATCCTTGCTAACGAATATATTTTGTTGGAAATAATGTGGAGGCACCTCTATTTTGCTTACCAGAAATTGCAGTTCCTGTTTATTTGAGTAGATCAAGATTAGTAAGATTCTACCCTTATTTAAGGCAAAGATTTTGAACACAATCTCGAGCATCACTCTTTTTTCTTTTTTCTTTTTTGTACCCGCTCCCGGTCACCCTCCCGCTCCCCGTCTCCCTCAAGCCCGCTCTCAAGCATCACTTTATATGAAAAGAGAACTTGTAAGAAACTAGCTTGTAAACTAATAAAAGGAGGTATAAACAACAGAAGAGGGACTGGAGATGCTTTAATGATTAAATAAAGCACCTGACTTGTAAGCGTAAGGCCTTGAGTTCAATCCCTAGTGCCACCAACACGTACAGAGTGTCCTGGCAGCTCCAGTCTTTATTTTTTTGGAACTAAGAAATCTCTGCTTGTGATCTCCAGGGCCAGAGCAATTTTCATCCATACCATAGCTAGATATGTGTGTTTAATCCCATCAATTAAGAGGTGGAACCCTCATTGAACGCTGCAACCAAAAGAATTATACCCCTGGTGGACATCTTGGTCGAATGTATAAGCACCAGAATTTGATATGCAACCCCTGCAAGCACCAGGACTAAGTGTGTGTGCAGTTGCTAATATTGCAATAGCATCAAAAGAGAGTGGGAAAATACAGTTATACCTAAAGAAGTAAACATTGAGACTAGATATTTACAAAAGAAATCGCACCAATTCACTACCATCTCTTAACGGAAAATAGAAGCAGAGATGATATATCATTCTATAAGGCCAACATTACTCTAATGCCTAAACTGGTAAATTGCATGGAAGGAAAATTGCGATCATTATCTCTCAGAGCTGTAAAAAAATCTCAACAAACGATTAGCATGCTGAGTAAAAAATGTATATAAGTGTTATACATCACAACTATGGAGAATTTATTCCATTTTTGTATGGTTGAATCAACATTCAAAAATCAGCTGATGTATTCCATTATATCAACAAGCTTTAGCTTCTTAAAGAAGAAATATTATCTAAACATACTAATTAGATGAAAAAGGAATTTGAGATAATCCATTCCCTCATCAAACTGAGGATAGATTGCAACATGATAAAAATAACATTAAGGACTGTATACATAGCTTGACAAGTTATGCAAGCATGCGAGAACTTTGGGTTCAGAACCAGAAATTGCATGGTCCCTACCGTAGCCACCCTTTACAACACTCAATAATAAATAATAATAATAATAATAATATAACAATAATAATATTAAATAACAGGTCTCATACCTCCACTATCTCCACTACCTCCGCTATATAGCCACTGTCATGCTCCAGGATACTTTCTGGACACATCATAAAACACTGAATACCATATTCCAAGATTACCGCACCATATTTGATGGGGCTCAAATATGGTTTGAACCATGGGGACACCTGCAAAGGGTAATTAGAGGCCGCCCTAATAGCCTCTATCCCTCTTGGAGAGCCTGGCAAGCTACCGAGAGTATCCCACCCGCACGGCAGAGCCTGGCAAGCTATCCATGGCATATTGGATATGCCAAAACCAATAAACACAATGGGTCCTATTCCCCTGACCCTGAAAGAGCCACCAATAAGGCAGAGTTAAGAAGGATAAGGAGGGAGAGGCTGATAAAATCTCAAGGCCGAACTAGGCTGCCAAAATGAAGGACAAAAAATGACTGTCAATACTTTCAATGCATGTACACTGGCATTGGATGCATCCATCGAGGACCTGATGGTACAAGCGTGAAAGATCAACTGAGACATCATTGGTCTGATCGACGACATCATTGGTCTGACAGAGATGAGAAGGCATCAATCACATCACATTGTTTTCCACACTGGAGAAGAACTGTTCCTTGGAACATGCGACAAAAGAGGCATTGGTGGTGTTGTTGTCCTTATCAACATGAACTTAGCCATGAGCACTGATTCATTAGAATGCCTAACAACTTGAATCGGATGATTTCACTGCCTGCAGTTTTTATCTTTGTTGTTTATGCACCAACATCCAATTATGATGAAGGAGAAATTGAGAAGTTTTACATGGAGCTGGAGAAGTTCTATAAAGAAGACAACACCTTCTACAAGATCATTGTCGGTGATTTTAATGCCAAGACAGAACTGAGAAGATCGCATTGGGACCCATGGCCTAGAATGGAATGAACAAGGTGAGAGACTGTCTAAGTTCATCATGTTGACCAAGACCATCCATGGTAACTCACAGTTCCAGAAGGCCAAATCTAAGCAAAGCGTTGGACATGGGAATCTCCCAGTGGATGGTTCCACAATGAAATTGACCTCATCATATTCAATCGACGGTTTTGCCTGACCCATGTCGCTGTTGTCCCAAAATTCCAAATGGGATCAGACCACCATCTCCTTCGTGCAAAATTCTACTTCATGGAGCGGCAAGAAAGGGCTATAAAGTTTAACAAGAGAACTCCCAGAACGACCACCAACTGGAAGCTCTTTGGCACTCTTACAGCAACATGGGAATATGACTGCCATTAACAACATTGACGAAGAATACGATCGACTGGTTAAGCATCTCCATGTTGTATGAGGAATGCCGAGAGAGAGATAGCCACAAAAAGATGCCTGTCTTCGAAAACCCTTGAGCTCATTTGCCAACGTGGCTTGGCACAAGCCTCAGGCAACTGCAAGCCAGTTGCACAAATGCTGACTGACTTCTACCGTGAGTGGAACGGTCGGACTACGATGGAATCTCACGAAGACAATGTTTATGAGAAACTGTCTTATTCCTGACATTCCATTCGCTCTCAATGGAACGAACATCTCCAAATGCAACAGTAATGTGTACATAGGTCGAAAAGCCAGCATGACGAATGACCTGGTACCTGAATTGTGCAGGAGGAAGAGAGCGGCTTGGAACGCCTGCAAGAGTATCAAAAAAATAGCTAAGAGGATGAAGAACCTCCAGCTCCGGGCACATCTCTTCGATTCCACTGTTCCTTCTGCATTAATATATGCCTCAGAGACCTGGGCCTTACGAAAACAGGATGAGAATGCTATTTGGGTCTCCTAAGGAGGAATCGAAAGAGCTTTGCTTGGAGTATCACTATTCACTCAGGTGAGAGAAAAAATCTGGAGTTCCGACCTCTGTCGATGATCAAGAATCAGGGATGCTGTCTGGTTTGCCAAGGCATCGAAAATCAGATGGGCTGGACAGGAAATGCAATTTGGAGATGAGCGCTGGACTAGATCCATTACCGACTGGATTCCACAGGACATCAAAAGATCCCATGGCTGCCCACCTACTAGATGGTCAGACTTCTTCATCAAGACCCTGAAAGATCGGTTTGAGGCTCTTCGTGTTCCTAGAATGAGTAGACGCCATTGGGCTACACTAGCATGTGACAGGGACTCATGGAGATGTTACTGGCGCCCACTCGCACAAGTCGATGAGTAATGGGATGTCAAGTGATCAAGTGATCATCAACAGATCTCATTCTCCTGATCCTGAAAGAGCCTCCAATATGGCAGAGTTGGGAAAGATGAGAAAGAAGAGACTGCTAATATCTCAGGGCTGGGACAAATGGAGACATTACTGGCACCTGCTTGAGTAAATTTATGAACAATGGGATGACAGTGATACAGTGATAAAGTGAATAATGTTAAAAATACAACTAACACCCTTCTTTTTTATTTTTATTAGTGAGACACCATGAGGTATAGTTGTAGACTTACAAATTTTTGTCCTTGGGTGATGTATTCAGTTAGCCAAACACAATAACAACAAAGTCTCATGTTGGAGACGTTACTGGGCCAGCTCAAGAAAATCGATGAACATTGGAAGGACAGTGACATTGACAGTGACAGGGTTTCAATTATACAATGATCAAATACCCATCCCTCCACTAGTGCCCATTTCCCACCACCACGGATCCCAGTATCCCTCCCACCCTCCCAGCACCCCATTCCACTCTGCCTCTGTGGCAGGGCATACTCTTTTGTTCTCTCTCTCCTTTTGGGTGTCTACTTTCAGCATGCTTTATCCCATCCTGGGAGGATCCTCCCAACACTGTTTATTTGGTGCTCCCTTCTCTATCTGAGCTCCCTTTTCCCCTAGCATGTAACACCCTTATTAGAAGCTAAATTTTTCTACAGAGATCAGGAGCAAGGGCAGTGTCAGCACTCATTATATCATACTGGAATTTCTACCTAGTGAAGTAAGATGAGAAAACGTTTCATATATACAGATTGGAAAGAACAAATAAAACTATTCTCAGATCCAAAGAATCAACAGAAAACTCCTGAAACTGATAAACAAATATAGCAAGGTTGCAGAATAAAAAAATGTTCTTGTAATAACAATGAATACTGGAATATTAAGTTATAATCACACTATCATGAAAACCCACAAAATACAACAAAATATAAGATGTCTATGAGGAAAATGATTAAATTCTTATGGAAAATAAATAAATTGAAAGATTTTATTACATTTATATGCACACTCAATATGTTAAAATGCCAGTTCTTTATAGATTTATAGGCTCAGTGTAGTTCCTGTCAATATACTGGCCAGTTGTTTTTGCAAATATTTACCAAGTGATTCTCAAACTTACATAGAAAGGCAAAAGACCCAGAGTAAGAATGTTTAAAATTAAGTCAGACAACTGACACTTCCTAACTTTAATATTTAATGTAAATCTATGATAAAGTGTAATATTTAGTGTAAATAAATCTATGATAAATCAAAGATGCATTGATGAAAAATAGACATTTATAAATAGAATAGAATAGAAAAACCAGTAATAGTTCTACAAAAATGTGGTCAACTAATATTTGAAAAAGAGCAAAGGTGATTCACTGGAGAAAGTGAAGTTTTTAACAAATAGTGTTGAAACACAAAGTCTGGAGCCCAAAATTGGGGTCAGGGTGAAGCTCAAGGGGCTCGAGTGCACGTACTGCATTCTGTAATCACAGATGGGAGCCCTGGGTCTGATCCCTGCACTGCATGGTCCAGTACCAAGCGCTGCTAGCTATCACCTCCAACCCTCCCGAAATTTCGAATCTAAACAGACCTTAAAACTTTCACAAAAAATTTATACAAGGTAAAATTCAAAACAATAAAACTCCAAGATAATAATGTAACAAAAAATCTAGTTGACTTTGCTATGAACTTTTAGAGGTGCACTGTAAAAGAGGTGATGACTGAATGAAAAGAAATCCTCAGACTGAGAACAAAATTTGTCCACCACTCATCTAACAAGGGTTAATGTCCAAGATATATAGAGGACTTGTAAAATAGCAACAAAAAGGAAAACAATCCAATCCAAAAATAGAAGGAAGAGATGAACAGAATCTTTCTCAAAAAAAAAACACATACAGATGGCCAATATGTATAAGAAAAAATGCCCCTCATCACTATTATTAGGGGAAAAACAAATCAAAATACCAGTGAGATATCAGCTCATAACTATCAGATTGACAAACGTGAAAAAGAACAGCATGGATGTCAGAAAAAAAGAGCCTTCATCTGGTGTTGTTGGAAATGTCATGTTGTTCAACCTCTTTAGAGAACAATATGGACACTTCTCCAAAAACAAAAGAGAAGAAAGGAAGAATTTAGCTTTTATACAGTCCAGCCATTAAACTTCTCATTATCTTCTCCAAAAGCCTCCAAATAAAATTTTGGAAAGGCATTTGTGCCCCTATGTTTATTGTAGCTTTATTTACTATAGTCAAGATTTGGAAAAGTCCAAGTTCCCAAAGAGAGATGACTAGATAAAGAAACTTTTGTATATAAACACAGTGGAATGCTTAGCTATAAAAGAGTGAAGTTATGTAATTTGTAACCACATGCATAGAACTGGAAAGCTGTGTGAAATTAGTCAGAAGAAGGACTAATATAAAGTGTCCTCTCATATATGAGATTAATGGATATAGGCACCAGTACTGGAGACTTGGTCTACAGAACTGAGCTTCCTCAGAGTAGCGGAGGAGAGGTCCCTAGAGCATTGGGTTGCAGTCACTCTGGTGGAAGGTGTCAAGGTGGAACAATATAGCACTGCACTGTCCTCCCATTGTTCATCAGTTTGCTTGAGCAGGCTCCAGTGACGTCTCCATTGTGAGACTTGTTGTTACTCTTTTTGGCATATCGAATATGCCACAAGCTCTGCCGTGCGGGTGGGATACTCTTGGTAGCTTGCCGGGCTCTCTGAGAAGGATGGTGGAATCGAACCCGAGTTGGCCGCATGCAAGCCACATGCAAGGCAAACGCCCTACCCGCTGTGCTATTACTCCAGCCCGGTGGAACAGTATACACAATGAAAATATTGCTAGTATTGTAAATTGATATACATAAGTAAAAATAAGAGGGAAAAACACGCCAAAAGTGCAGTTTAGTATTAAAGAATTGACATTATATATCATTAAAATTAAAATCTGCTCTGAAAAAGACACTTAAGACAAAAAGTAAATCATAGACTGGAATAAATGATTAAGTACTAGTTTCAAGGTATACATAGACATTTAACACTGAATAAGTAAATGAATAACCCTTTTTTGAAAAAATGGGCAAGAGCTGGGGAGATGGCTCAAGGTCTTCAGGTTATGTTTTGCAAGTCACCAGCCAGTGGGTATTAGCCCTCAAGCACCACTAAGGAATGATCACTGTACACTGAGCCAAGAGTTGCCTTCAAGTATCAGTAGTTGTGGCCCCAGAACAAAACAGAAACCTCAGTAAAGAGTCTGAACATACTCCTCACCTCACTAACATTAGTAGCTATATAGGGCAAATTGAACATGAAACTATACGCCACACAGCTGGAATAGAGAAGGGATCACTAAGAAAATGATGGCAGTAAAAAAAAGGAAAAAAGAAAATGATGGCAGGAGGAATTGGTCGGGAAGGGAGATGTGTGCTGAAAGTAGATAATGGACCAAACATGATAACTTCTCAGTATATGTATTACAAACCATAACACCCAAAAGTAGAGAGAGAGTTTGTCTGCCATGGAGGCAGGAGGAGGGTGGGAAAGGAGAGGTATACTGGGAGTATACTGGGGAGATTGGTGGTGGGGAATGTGCACTGGTGGAGGGATGGGTGTTTGATCATTGTGTGATAGTAACCCAAACATGAAAACTTGTAATTGTCTCACAGTGATTAAATATAATTTTAAAAAATAGAAATTATATGCCACATCATGTATTATTAGAGAATAGAATATTAAAACAAGATGCTACTATACACTTCATGGTCAAAGTCTAAAACACTGTGGTTTGGGATATAGATATAGTGGTAGAAGATATGTCTTGTAATGTGCAAGTCCATGATTTAAATCGCTAGTGCTACATCACACCTAAGCTATACCTGGTGTGGCTCTGATGGCTTCTGAGCATACTGCAGCATCCAGTAATCTCCAAGAGGGACTCGCAAGAGAACAACAACAAAAATATGAAGCAGCAACAACACCAAATATATATATATATGGAACTAGAAGAATTATTGTTCACTGCTATTTGTATATTTCAAATCAGGAATTAGAAATAGTACAGTCACTTTGAATGAATGATAGTTTAAAATTTCTAATAAAAGTAGACATAGTCTTACATATGACCTATTAATAACATTCCTTGATATTTACCCAAATTATTTGAAAATATGTTCTCACAAAAATATGCAGTCAAATTATTTAAAGTAGTTTGTGCATAACTTCCAAAATTTGGAAGAGGTAATGAATAAATTTTGCTACATATATATGTATATATATATATATATATAAAGCAAGTTATTGGACCTTACTTAAAAGGAATGAGCCATTATGTCACAAAATGATAGGAATGAGGGTTCTGGGTATAGCTAAGTGGTAGAGCTACCTGCTTTGTATGCATGAGGTTTCAAGTTCAATCTGTAGCATCACCTCACATGCTGGGTGAAATCCTGGCAGCTCTAAGATTTGTGATTCCTAGTGCCACAGCAGAGTATCAACACTAGCACTCTACCACCACATATGCTTATGCTGTGGGTGGGGCCTCAGTAACGCAACAACAAGAAGGGAAGGGAGTAAAATGTAGAAGAAACTTAGAACTCACAGAATGCTGAGTGAAAGAAATCTCTCAGAATAGACTGTATACTTGTTCATTCCAACTAAATGACATTCTGGAAAAGGCAAAACTATCGAGATGGTAAAAATATCATCTACCAGAATTTGGGTTTGAAGAGAGCAATTAATACATGGAGCATAAAAGATTTTTAGAGAGGTAAAATTGTTCTGGATAATACTGTAATGGTGGTTATGTTTTTACACATTGATCAAAGCTCACAGAATGAATAATAGAAATAGTGAATCCAAGTGTAATCTCTGATTTTATGAAGAAAGGATTATAAAAGGCTATTTATGAACAACTGCATGGTAATGCATTTGATAACCTAGAAGGCATGGATGACTTTTTAGGTAAGTAACAATTTAATGAGACTAAAACAGATGAAATAAGCATGAATTCACCATTCTCAAGCATGGAAATGGAACCAGTAATGAAAATGAGGTCTTTCCTGCCCCACCAAAAATCCAAAAGTCCTAAACCATATGACATTATTAATGAATTTTCCCAAGCTCTTAAGAAAAACTTAAGCCTACTGTCCTCAGTCTCTTTCATAGAGTTGAAGGACTGTTTCAAATACATTTTTATTACCTTGAATCCAAACCAGTGGGGGACATTTTTTCCACAAAATATTTTGGATAAATATAGATACAGAAATTCTCAATATAGTATCAGATGACACTTAATACATCTAATGAAACATAGGTCATGACCAAATGGGGTCTATTTCAGGGGTTCATGGAGAGTTTTGACATGCGTATCAATTAATAAGAGTTTCAAAAAGGAAAACCAAAAACATACTGAAAAGGCATTGAACAAGATTCAGCATCCATTTATAATAAAGACAATATGATGGCGACATAAAGGGAAATCTCTGCATAATAAAGGGCATATGATATAAAGTCACAGCTAAAACCTTTACTCACTCCTGAAAAACTGAAAGCTTTTATTTCTTCTTGAGGGAAATTTGAGCCAAATGATATGGTAGAACAAGGTTCAGACACAATCAAGGCAAGTTCCTTAATCTCTGTACTAACCTCTGTACTATCTCTCTGGCCCCTGAAAGATTTTTCTTTAAAATCAAAATCATTATTGTTCAGGTATACCACTTCTATTAATTTAAAATTATAGATCTTACCCAGAGAAATTTACAACAAGAAATAAAAGGAATCTATATTGGAAAATAAATGAGTGTAATTATTTTTAGATGTTATGCTAATACATATAGAAAACCAGAAAGACTCCATTAAAAAGCTATTAGAAACTATTAATGAGTACAGTGAATTGGCTGGTTACAAAATCAATATACAAAGTCTCTTGTGTTTCTATTTCTAAGTAATGAATGAGAGGGGAAAATTAAGAATGTAAGATTAAGAATAATCTTTCACAGTTGAATTAAAAAGAAACACTTAGAAATAAATTTAACAACGGGAATAAAGGAACTATAAAAAAATCCATGTACATGGATTGAAAGAACATAGTACAAACACACATTTTATGAACAGCAATATAGGAATTTAAATACAATTTAAAAAATCCAATGATTTTTTAAGTCAATAAAACAAAAATATTCTGAGTTTTATATGGAATTATAAAAACTTCAGATAGCTAAAATAATCCTGAGGGGACAAAAAATGGCATAATTACAAACTACACTACAAAGCAGCAGTGATTAAAATTGTATGGTATTGAAATTTTAAAAAGTATATAATAATGGAATCAAACTAAAATTCTGAAATAAACCCACACATTTATTCTTATTTAATTTATGACAAGTGATCCAAAAACCACACAATGAAGATATGAAGTAAAAGCTCTTCAGCAAATAGTGTTGGGAAAATGGATAGTAACATGCAAAAGAATAAAAATGAACTTCTTTAACCTCATATTAAAAATAAGTTCAGGGGCCGGAGTAATAGTACAGAGGGTAGGGAGTTTGCCTTGCTCGTGGCTGACCTGGTGCCATTCCTGGCATCCCATGTGGTCCCTGGAGCAGCAACCAAGAATAATTCCTGGGTGCAGAGCATCGCCCGGTGTGGGCCCCAAAAATATTAAGTCCAAAATCTAGGAAAGCCTGTATCTAAGACCCTAAATTATAAAATATATTTGATAACATAGGTAAATTATCTTACTTTATATAATAATAATGTACCAGTAGCACTGTAGCACTGTCTTCCCATTGTTCATAATTTGCTCGAGCAGGCACCAGTAACGTCTCCATTGTGAGACTTATTTTACTGTTTTTGGTATATTGAATACACCATGGGGAACTTCCCAGTCTCTGCTGTGTGGGCAAGATACTCTCAGTAGCTTGCCAGGCTCTCCGAGAGGGACGAAGGAATAGAACCGATGTTGGCCGCATGCAAGGCAAACGCCCTCCTTGCTGTGCTATCGCTCCAGCCAAAAAGATAATGAACTATGCCTGGGCAGGGCGAAGCCAGAGGAAACTCTGGTGGAGGTCCGTAGCGGTCCTGACGTGCAAATCAGTCATCCAACCTAGGTATAGGGGCGAAAGACTAATTGAACTATCTAATAGCTGGTTCCCTCCAAAGTTTCCCTCAGGATAGCTGGCACTCTCACATGACCACCCACACAGTTTTATCTGGTAAAGCGAATGATTAGAGGTCTTGGGGCTGAAACGATCTCAACCTATTCTCAAATGTAGCAGTGTAACACTGAATTTTCATAAGTGTACCATGATGATACTAATAAGATAAATATATAGGAGAGGGTTATCTGAAACTCTGTACTTTCCATATTTTTCCTTAAAGCTAACTGTGCTCAAGATGTGTTTTTTTTTCCAGTTTGAGACATAATATGTATTGCATTCAAGAACAGATCTTATTGTGGAAATTTAGTAAACTTACTAAAATTGACAAAACTTTTAGAAAAATTGGGCAGAATCTAGAGTGCAAAATGTTTTTTCAAAGAAACTAGAATACAAAGAATTGAGAAAGTGACATACTAAGAGACTCAGTTTGTTTAGATTCACATGTTAGATGTAGAAAACAATGACCTCAAAGTAACTATTTATTTATTTAAATTTTACATGCAAGGGACTAATTGAAAGCTGTAATAGTAAAAGAAAAAAAGAAAGAAATTTAAATAGAGGAATAAAAGATACAGAAAAAGGACCAAAGAGAAAGAGAAAAAGGACAAAATATATTTTCTAGAACTTAAAAAATATGGTAACAAAATGAAATGTTTAGTAGATGCTTTCCCAAGTAGTAGGAATAGTACAATCAAAGGTCATTGGGAGTTACCCAATACCAACTGAGACGTGGGTCAGTAATAGTATATGTCATGTGTGAGGTCCTGGGTTCAATCCCCAGCACTACAAAAGAAAAATCAAGACATAGAGTCTTTTTTTTTTCTTTTTGGGTCACACCCAGTGATGCACAGGGGTTAGTCCTGGCTTTGCACTCAAGAATTATTCCTGGCGTTGCTCAAGGGACCATATGGGATGCTGGGAATCGAACCTGAGTTGGCCACATGCAAGGCAAATGCACTACCTGCTGTACTATTGCTCCAGCCCCAAGAAATAGAGATTAATGGAAAATGAACAGAACACCAGGGAACTATAGAAAAGGGAAGTATTCGTGTGTGTGTGTGTGTGTGTGTGTGTGTGTGTGTGATTATGGGCATACTAGATTACAGGAGTAGCCAGAGTCTCAGAAAGATAATTCATGAAAATCTCTTATTTAGTTTTTAAAAATTTGTGCCACTCCTTGCAGTGTAGGAGAGACTATTCCTCACTATGCAATAGTAGTAACTCCCACTGGTGCTCCAGGAATCATGTGGTACTGGAAACAGAACCAGGGGCTCCACACAATAAGTATGCACTCGAGCCCTTTGAGTCATCTCCCAAACAGACTTTCCAATTTTGGTAAGAACATTGATCTATAAATTCAACATATCCAAACCTGGGTTGAGATGTGAGTAAACACTATAGTGCAGCTTCATGTGTGAGTTCCTAAGTGTGATCCCCAGCATCACACAAAATAAACTATGAAAGTGTTTAAATAATTATAGTATTTTAATGGTGATCTTATGACACACACAGGTTATATAATTATTAATAACACTAACACTCACTCGAGTCATCCTGAATAGGATTGGCAGAACACTAGATGAAGGACAACCATGCGAGCAAGCCGGGTTCCGCAAAGGATTCAGCACTATCGACCATATCCACATGATAACCAAGCTCATTGAGGTTTCTCGGGAGTTCAAGATGCCACTCTGTCTAACGTTCATTGATTTAAAGAAGGCCTTTGATTCTGTTGAGACGGAAGCAGTCATTGAAACCCTAGCCAATCAGGGCATTCAAGCCCAATACATCAGGATCCTTCGTGAGCTGTATTGCGGATTCACTACCAGGATCTCACCATTCTACAAAGAAGTGATCGTTGATGTCAAGAGAGGGGTGCGGCAGGGTGATACCATTTCACCGAAACTCTTCAGTGCCACCCTCGAGAACATCATGCGGCGACTGGAATGGGAAGGAATGGGAGTGAAGTTAGATGGTCGGCAGCTACACCACCTCCGCTTTGCTGATGACATTGTTTTAATAACACCAAACATCAGCCAAGCGGCACAAATGCTGGCCGACTTTGACCGTGAGTGTGGAAAGGTAGGACTACAGCTGAATCTTACGAAGACAATGTTTATGAGAAACAGCCTTGTTCCTGATGCCCCATTCGCTCTCAATGGAACGACCATCTCCGAATGCAACAGCTATGTGTACCTAGGTCGAGAGGTCAACATGAGAAATGACCTGGCACCCGAGCTGCGCAGGAGGAAGAGAGCGGCTTGGAACGCCTTCAAGAACGTCGAAGAAATAGCTAAGAGGACGAAGAACCTCCGGCTCCGGGCACATCTCTTTGATTCCACTGTTCTTCCTGCATTAACATATGCCTCAGAGACCTGGGCCCTACGCAAACAAGATGAGAACGCTATTCAGGTCTCCCAAAGAAGAATAGAAAGAGCTATGCTTGGAATATCACGTTACACTCAAATGAGAGAAAGAATCCGGAGTTCCGACATCCATCGACGATCAAGAATCAGGGACGCTGTCTCATTTGCCAAGGTGTATAAATCAGATGGGCTGGTCACGTAATGAGATTTAAAGACGACCGCTGGACTAGAGCTGTTACCGACTGGATTCCACGGGATGTCAAAAGACCGCGTGGCCACCCACCTACCAGATGGTCATACTTCTTCGTCAAGATCATGAACGATCGGTTTGAGGCTCTTCATGTTCCTGGAGCGAACAGATGCCACTGGGCTACACTAGCACGCGACAGGGACAAATGGAGACGTTACTGGCGCCCGCTCGAGCAAATCGACGACTAACAGGAAGTTAAGTGATTAAGTGATTAACACTAACAAGGGTGATGGGAAGGAACATGTGGGAGTAAATTTGCTATAATAGAATTGTCAATAGTCATCTGAAATGTTTAAAATGAGAGATCAATTTGTAATTCCAAAAACAGTGACTGAAAACAAACCTTTGAACATCCAATAATTTAAAACAAGAATTATGTTGCATTGAAAACATGCATATTTAATGTAAAATACAGCAAGAAATTCCACTTATCTAAAAGGAGTATGTTCAAAATAAATACCAAAATGGAAATAAAACCCAATATCATTTAAATAATCATAGCAAATATGAATGGAGAGTCAAGGACATCTCGAAGGTTTGGAACACATAAGTTATGCATGAGGGTCTGAGTTGATCCCCAGCATGGCATGTCCCCCCATGAAAGACCTTTCCCCCACAAAACATTATGAATAGACTAGTTAAGAGGCAGGGATTGAGAGGAAGGGGAAGTGGTTCAGAGGACTAGATTGCAAACCCAGGTTTGATTCCTGGCACAAGATGGTTCCCAGAGCATTGCTGGATGTGTTACTCCCTGCCCCGTAACTCCCCCCAAAAGTCTGAGATTCTTATTTCTGTCCTGTAGAACAGTATTGTTTGTTTGTTTGTTTGTTATACAAGACAAATGCCTTACCTCCTGTACTATTTCTCTTGACTTAGCTGAACATCATTATAGCTTCTGTGAGCTCTTCTGTTTTTCTCCTCAACCTACTTTGGGAGCTGATTTATTTGGACTATATGGGTTGATGTGTGTGTGAATGTGTGTGTATGTGTGTTTGTGAGACCCATGTCTGCTTCTATTTAAGTGGAGGCATTCAAGCGTACAAGAGGAAGAGAGAAATTTGTGGGCCAAGCATTTTCCTGCTTCCCCTCCATGTTAAGTCACCTCGTACACCTATATTCACTGAAGATGACATATTCTGTAATTTTCCCTTTTTCTGTTTATAGCAACTCAGTCTTCTCCACAAATCTATAGGCACAAGGACAATAAAAGCTCTTCTACTGTTTTCCTGTGTTACTGCTCTAGTTCTTCTTTTTCACCCTCATTTTTATAGTTTCTTTTGAAAGTCACCTCTCTTGAATTATTCCAACTTAACTATGCCATTTGTGTCCTAAGAACCTTGCTTGAAAATATTTATTGTATTTCCTACATAGCTTCAATTTTCTCCTCTAAGGATTTTTCAACATTCTGTTTATTTTTCTTCAATGAAAAGTATTCTAAGATCTGTGTTTTACATTTTTATTCACTTTTTGTCTGCTAAATGCATATTTAACTTTTTTGTTATTTTGTGTTGGATAAATATTTGCATTGGCTAATCACTTTTGATTATGATCCATATTGCCTTATTTTAATTTTAATTTCTCTTTCAGACTGATAATATGTTATCATACTTAACCTTGCAAACTGAAACAAAATGTTTATATTTGATTAGAAGAAACCTTTTACAGAATGTATGCTATTTTGTGTCTTTTTTTCCTCCATTTTTTGCATATTTAACTTTTTCCTCCATTTTTTGCATATTTAACTTTTTTGTTATTTTGTGTTGGATAAATATTTGCATTGGCTAATCACTTTTGATTATGATCCATATTGCCTTATTTTAATTTTAATTTCTCTTTCAGACTGATAATATGTTATCATACTTAACCTTGCAAACTGAAACAAAATGTTTATATTTGATTAGAAGAAACCTTTTACAGAATGTATGCTATTTTGTGTCTTTTTTTCCTCCATTTTTTTAAAACCATTTAACCCTTTTTCTTTGTCTTTTTGCCGTATAAATTAAATTCATCTGGCTTCTTCGGTTTATATGTTTAATGCAGTGTTGAAGTACACCCCTAAAGGTCCTCACTTTAAATCTACTGCTGGCAAATTACTTTATAAGCATTATCTTTGAAAATAAGTTCTTTACTCAGATTGAAATACCTACTCTGTTTATCATGTATAGATCTATTTGAACTATTACATTATTTTTCTTGTGTTTTATGTCTAGATTATAGATTAGTGTCAAACCTCAATTGACAAAGTTTTTAAGATGTGTACTGTATACTGCTTTTTTTACTCCCAGCATGAATTATTTTATGTATTTTATTTTGCCGTGTGATTCTTATTTAATGGTGGCAGTTTTAAATTTTGAAGATATTATAGAGAAAAGAAGTTAAGGCAGGATTTTCAGTAGACATAATTCTAGCTGTCTCAGTGTATTATTCTCTGCAATTGGGACATGCCTATCTTTTATTGATCTGTACATTACAATGTAGAGGAAATTGAGGTCTCCTGATTTATTTTGTCAATTGAATGCATTTGTGATGCAATTTCTCTTTTTTTCTTTTAAAGGTCACGATCAGTAGTACTTGGGGTCATTTCTGGCAATACTAAGATGACTACGCAGTACTGGGGATCTAGCATGAGCGTCATATATATTTCAATACCAGTCCTGACAGGTGCACGCGCTTGCACAGGCGACCACACGCTGTAGTGCTCAGGGCTTACTCTTGTCTCAGTACAAAGGAGTAACTCCTGTTTGTGCTCATGAGACCTTATGAGGGGCAGGGTATTAAACTGGGGTTGGTAGCATACAAGGCAAGTACCTTAACCTCTTTACTATCCGACCGCTCAGTTACCTTTAAAATAAATTCTCATTCTTTCTGGGGGGAAGGAGGAAAGAGGAGTTGGGTTATACTCAGCTGTCTCCGGCTTTTTCTGGCTCTGTGCTCAGTTATTTTCCGTGGCAGTGCTTGGAGGACTATATGTGATGCTGGAGTTTTGAACCCGGTTGGCAGAATTGCATCTTAAGTTCTGTACATCTCTCTGGTCCTCAGTTACTGTTTATACAGCAGCAAAAATTTCACTAATGCTTTATTTCTCATTGTTTAAATATTTATGCTTTTTTAATGGTTGACTTCAAAGTGTAGTTGTGAATACTTTTTTTGTATTCCAGTGACTGTAATGCATTTTAAAAGTGGAAGAATTTGTTATAGATTAGTAGAATCTTCTATTTGATGAAGAAATTATCCAGAGGGAAAGTTAGTATTATCCCACTAACAGCCAGTGTAATAAGATAGACTGGTTTCTTGATTATCGTCTATTATCTTTACCATTATATCCTGCTATGATTTCTTTAAGCATATTTGTTGCTGAACACAAGTATAGTCGTGAACATATCTAAAGTTAATGACTGGTATATCACTAATTAGCTCAATGATTTTGGAAGTTACTCAACTTTATTTTAAGTTATATTTCAAGGCCAGGGAGTTAGTACAGGGCTTAAGATACTTGCCTTACATATGAGTGACCCCAGTTCAATACCAGGCATTATGTATATAGTCCGCTGAACACCATAAATGATTCCTGAACACAGAGCCATAAGTAACCCTTGTGTATCTTGGGGATGGTGACCCAACCCTCCATCCCCGTATTGATATTACAGATCACATGAAATTAGGGCTGGAGCGATACAGTGGGAGGGCATTTGCCTTGCACGCGGCTGACCTGGGGATCCGAATTCAATTCCTTCGCCCCACTTGGAGAGCCTGGAAAGCTACCGAGAGTATCATGCCTGCACGGCAAAGTCTGGCAAGGTACCCGTGACATATTCAATATGCCAAAAACAGTAACAACAAGTCTCACAATGGACATGTTACTGGTGCCCGCTCAAGCAAATCAATAAACAATGGGAGGACAGTGAAAATGACAATGACCATGAAATTACAAAATTCATGATTAGGTTTAAGGTATAAAGTGTTTCAACACCAGTCCCTTTACCAATGTCCACTTCCCTCCAGTCCCTTCACCAATGTCCACTTACCTCCACCATTGTTTACTTCCCCCCTCCCACTTCTGCCCTTTTGCCTTGTACCCACCAGGCTGCTTCTGTAAGAGGCGCTCAAACATACTCAAACATTGTGTATGTATATATAGTGCGTGTGTGTGTGTGTGTGTGTGTGTTTCTGCATTATGGTTATAGTAATGTTAATGATCAGGTTTCGCACATAACACTACCACCTTTTAGTGCAACCTCTTCCTCTCAGTTGAACAATTCCCTCTACCATAATCATTGCCTCCTCCCTGTCATATCCCCCTTCAAGTGATTTAGATGTGTAAAATGCTAAGTAAAAGACTCCATTTTATTGAGAATTATATACATAGAGTCTATAAGTTGTAGCTCTCTTTTTGGTTCTTTTCATTGAATTATAGAATAATTGGCTCAGTTGTACAGAGATAAGGTTATGTTCACATTTGGAAAAAATTGTACATGTTTAGGAGTTGGATAGATATCTCAATGAGCTGAATGTATCCTTTGATCCCCATTACCCATGGTACCTTGAGCACCACTAGGAGGACCTCTTAGCACATAGCTTGCACATAGCGTGGTGTAGCCTTGAGCACCTAGGGTGTTGCCTCAAACTTCCACCCCCCAATAAAATCCTAGTAGATGTTTTGTGCACTAGCATATAATTATAATACTAATAATAAAGGTGCAAAAATATAGTACAAAGGTTAAGGCTCTTTCCTCGTATGCAGCTATGACTGCCACCCTATTTCAAATCTAGCATTGCGTATGACTCATTGAGCACTGTCAGGCATGACCCTGGAGCCAGGTATGGTCTCTGATTACCTCCAATGGGCTCCACCAAAGACAGTATAGGGCAAGAGTGATATTACTGGGTTAAGGCACTTGCCTTGCACATAGCCAATACTGGTTCAGTCCTGGGCACCATATACTCTTGGGCACCAGAGAGCCAGGAGTAAGCCATAACCATCATAGGTGTGCCCCTCCACTGCCCACTCCCCCCAAAAAACACCCCAAAGAACCAAGCCAGGGCCCAGGGAGTAGTACAGTGAATAGGGCACTTGCCTTGCACTCAGATAACCGAGATTGATCCCCAGTACCCATTATGTTCCCTCAAGCACCAACAGGAGTAATCCTTGAGCCTGGAGCCAGGAGTTAAGTCCTGAACACTGTCAGTTGTGGTCCAAAAGCAAAACAACCAATAAGTTAATGCCAGATGGTTACTAGGTATTTGCTACTTAACTTAAAAAAATTTTTTTGGCCATATTTGACAGTATTCATGGCTTACCCCTAGCTATGCACTCAGGAATTACTCCTGGTGGTGTGCGTGGTTGGGCCATTTGGGATGTCAAGGATCAAGCCCAGGTCAGCCACATTCAAGGCAAATGCCCTTGCTGTAACTGCTGTACTGTCGATCTGACCCAAAATTTAAAGCTGTGCAATATTTCAGAGTTAGTGTGTAGGGTTTGTTGAAATAACACCTTATATATTCAACATCATTAGTTATGAGGAAATGCCATAAAAATCACAAGATATAACTTTTTACACCTTTCCTTTCCAGTAAGGATGGTTATTATAAAAAGATAAAGACAAACAGCAGATGATATTGAGAATTGTGTAGAAATTGTAACCCTAGTGCATTGCTAGTGGGAAAGTAAAATTTTATAGCCACTTTGAATAGGAACTGGGTATAGTTCTTAAAATTTAAATATGACTACCTTGTAACTCTGCAATTTCACTCTAAGTTACATAAATCACTGAAAAC
Source organism: Sorex fumeus (assembly GCF_029834395.1). Lineage (NCBI taxonomy): Eukaryota > Metazoa > Chordata > Mammalia > Eulipotyphla > Soricidae > Sorex > Sorex fumeus. Next base: position 11,799,281 of record NW_026606066.1, on the reverse strand, counting down.
ATATTCAGACAAAAAAATTGTACCTAGATATTTATAGAATAATTATAAGTTACGTGGTAGAAATAACCCAAATGTCCTTTAATATAATAAAGGAAAAAGAAAATGTGTATTCATTTAATAAAATATTTGGAATTAAAACAATAAAATCACTATCACTGTCACCCCGTTGTTCATCAATTTACTTGAGCGGGCACCAGTAACGTCTCCATTCATCCCAGCCCTGAGATTTTAGCAGCCTCTCCTTACTCATCTTTCCCAACACTGCCATATTGGAGGCTCTTTCAGCGTCAGGGGAATGAGACCTGTTATCGTTACTGTTTTTGGCATATCAAACATGTCACGGGGAGCTTGCCAAGCTCTACCATACTTTCAGTAGCTTCCCGGGCTCTCTGATACACAAAACAATGAAATACTGATACATGTTCCAATATTGTAGATGGATCTTCAAAGCATAATGATATGGTCAGGAAGATAGCTGAAAGGACTGAAGTGCAGGCTTCGCATGTTGGACCTTGAGTTTTAGTCCTTCATGATCCCAAGAGCAATGCTGGAGGTGACCTCCAGGCATATAGTTTGTGATAGCTCTTGAGTTTGGCCAGATGTGTCTGGCCATACAACAAACAATATGTCTGGCCAAGCAAAGAAACAAACAAATAAAGAAGCACATTATAAGTGAAGGAAACCCATTACAAAATTATTGGATATTTATTGGAACTGGGAACATCATTCAAAGACACTTGCCTGGCATGCAAAATGTCCTGAGTTCAATCCCAAACTGCATTCCCATTGCCTACTAAATTACCAGGTGTTACTGTAGTGACCCTCAGAACTGCCAGACCCAAGCACCAAAGATAATATTTTGTATGGTAACATCTATAGAAATAGAAGACAGTATTTAAATACAGAGAGACAGAAAGTCAATAAGTGATTTCTAAGGGGAAGAAAAGAATCTGTAGTGGATGCTAATGGGAGTGTGTTGTCTTCTGGGATGATAAAAATATGTAATTGCTAATAATAATTTCTTGAACTGAATATACTGAAAAAGCTCAATTTTATGCTTTAATAAGATGATTATATAGTAAATTATTTTTCAGTAATTAAATACATTTTAATTAGTAACCTCTTCCTAGCATACCTGCTACAGCTGATCCTACAAATGTAATTGTGAAACAAAGCAATAAATGAAAACCTATACAGTTTTCAAAAGCTAAGATGGCCAATTGGTTATGAGAATGTACAAGGTATATGTAGTAATTAAAAAGGGAGATCTGGGACGGAAAGCAAAAGACCATGAAACTCCCGCACTTCCTTTTAAGAGTTTTAGACATTGAAAAGAATATAGATTTTTTTTCTTTCTTCTATTAGCTCCCTCTGACTGAGATAAAATTAGTATCATTCAGAATGTTGTATAGAACATTTTTCTGTTTACCATATAATTGATTGATAGAATAAATATATCTCATTTTTGTATATGTGGTTCTTACATAAATGAAGAAAGATAGCACCTTATAAGTATTATGTATTGGGGATTATAACTACTATATATCTATAGGAATGTTTTAACAATTAAAAATAAAATAACAGGACTGATAAGGTAGTACAGAAGGTAAGATGCTTGCCTTGCATGTAGCAGACCCTGGATTGAATCTCAGCTCCACATATAGTCCCCTAACACAGCCAGGGGTCACTGCTAAGCACAGGTTCCCTAAATACTGCTGAGTTTGGCCTTCAGATCAAAATAATAATAATAATAGTTATTATTTATATTAACAACCAGAACAACAATAATAAGCAGCTCAGGGACAGCTAAATGGAAGAACATCTGCTTTGGGTGTTAGGGATTGTGAGTTAGATAGCCAGCATGGCCCTACTGCCATTGGGGGTTCCAAGCGCCATATCAAGTATGTGTTCTTTGGCACACAAAAAACAGGAGTGTACTAGTACAACAATCAAGTATATGAGCTTTGGTAATCACCAAAAACAACTGCTGGTGAATAATGCAAGCAAAACAAAGTGCCCAAGCACAACTGAAGTGTTTGATCCCTTTCAAGCAGATGTGTGAACACTGCAACGAAGTGTGTGACTGCTGCATGACAACCAAGTTGTCTGTCATCCATTCACCACAAAAACAATAAGAGGGGGTGGAAATTAAATTATAGCGAGTGAATGTATGTGAGTAATATTTAACAACCTATTTGACATAAATGGAAAATTTAAATACACATGCACAAATGGTTTTAAGGACACTGAACATCAGATAACAGAGAAATTATATACTGAGAGACAGAAATCAAATAGGGTGAGAATACTGTTGCCTCAGTTTACTATATTGAAAGATGTTCCAGGCCCTGTCACAGAACATAAAAATGGTTTTGGAGTTCATGGGAGACTTCTTACTGTTTTGTTTGTTTGCTTTTTGTTTGGAGATCACACCTGGCAATGCTTAGGCATTATTCCTGGCTCTGCACTCAGGAGTCATTTCTGACTGTGCTTATGTGTCTATTTGGAATGCCGGGAATCGAACCTAGGTTGGCTGCAAGCTAGGCCTAAGCCTTACACACTGTACTGTGTCAAGCCCTGTGGAGTGCAGAGACTTTTTAAATTAAGGAGACATTGTTGAGTGTCTGTGACCACAAAGTTTAACACAATTCCTATGGTGAGATATCGAACAGAAAGTGTACTATTGTTAGAAATCTGCAGAGGGCCAGAGAGATAGGACAGGGGTAAGGCACTTGCCTTGCGCATGGCTGACCTGGTTTGGTTCTAGACCCAGCAGCACCAGGAAGGATCCCTGAGCACAGAGTCAGGAATAAATACTCTGCACAACTGATATAGGATATGGCACCAAAATAGAAAGGAAGGAAAAGAGGGAAGGAAGAAGGGAGGAAGGGAGGAAATGAATCTGCACAGGATCCTCCTTAAATTTATAGATGAGTAATGTTCAGGTTTTCATATGAAGAATGTACTTGAAGCTGGGTAAATAACCTTGGAGAAGATTAAAAGTAGAAAGACTATACAGAATTCTCAAAGAGATAGGGATAGTGTCAGTCCCCACTTTCAGAACGCAATAATGATAAAACTTACAACTTAACTTCGTTTTTTTTTATTTTTAGAACATTACAAAGCCATTCATGATTGAATTTCAGTCATACAGTATTCCAACACCCATCCCTCCACCAGTGTACATTTTTCAGCACCAGTGTCCCTCCCATCACCCTCCACCCCTTGCCTGCCTCTTTTTTTTTTTATTTTTTTGTTTGTTTGTTTTATTAGTGAGACACCATGAGGTACAGCTGTAGACTTACAAATTTTTGTGCTTGGGTTTCAATTATACAATGATCAAATACCCATCCCTCCACCAGTGCCCTTTTTCCACCACCACGCATCCCAGTATCCCTCCCACCCCCATCCCTCCCTCCCACCCTGCCTCTGTGGCAATTGCCTGCCTCTTTGGTAGGCACTTTTCTTCTCTCTCTCTCTCTCTCTCTCTCTCTCTCTCTCTCTCTCTGGCATTGTTGTTTGCAATATGGATACTGAAAGTTACAACCTAATTTTAAAAATAGGCATATATTTTGATTAGGGCAACAAACAAGATATAAGGCATTAAATAGGCATATGAAGAAATAAATTATAATCGGTAGAGAACATATCATTAGTTACCTTTACATACTTGTTAGTATGATTTAAAAAGACAGATCAGATCAACTCAAGTTTTAACTACATTGTAAATGATCTTGAGCACTCATTCACTACTGCTGAAATGCAAATGTTAGAGTCATTTTGTAAACCAATTTAGTGGCTTCCCTTGAAATTAAAAACTTAGTATTTCAATAAAATTAAATTAAAAAATAGCACATTTTAAAAAAATTAGTGTATGATTCAGCCATTCCACATCTTGGCGTATACTAAATGGAAGTGTAAATATATCTGCATAAATGTACAGGAACGTTTATGTCATATTTACTTGAATAAAAAAGGAAACAATTCAAGTATCAATCAGCTGATAAAATAAAATCTGCTATTCATGTGAAACCCAACTAAGTAATTGGTACATACAACAAAACTAAAAAAATCTCAAAATTATCTTACTAGATAAAGAAAGCGAGATAAAAATAATGCCATAATTTAACTTATTTAAAGTCCTAAAAATGTAAACTAAACCTTTTTGATTGAAACCATATCCAAGTAATTTTCTGGGAGCCCAAATACGGTTAATGTATAGGGATCAGAGGAAAATATTATAAAGGATTATGAGGAAGTTTTTTAGGATAATGAATTTACCATATTCTTAATTATGTTAATAATTTCACAGGTATATATATATGAAAATGATCTAATTGCAAATTTTAAGTGTTTGAAATTTATTGTATGTAGGTTACAAGAAGTCTTCACTTTTTGTAGTTCCAGTATGCACAGCTTGCATAAATTAAGTATAATTTAATTGCATGTTAAATTATAGCTAATGCCTAAAAAATGTTTCAAATTTAGCTTACCATAGACTATTCTTTGTAAATGTTACAGACATTACAAACTTGCTGCTAGCTCTTTGGTTCACAAATCACTATTTAAACTACAGATATACATGATCAGAGATCAGCTTTATTACTGGTTACAAAACCTCTTGGTAATTTTTCACTGCACATTTGATTTTCAGTTCATGCATAGACAACATAACTTGTAGTTGTAATGCCTCCTTGCAGCTCACATGACATTTTACTAAAATGATCAATCAAAAGACGGAACAGGCTGGCTGTGGTGTTTAATTATATATGTCAACTTGACTGGTTTATGGAGTACCCAGATTTTTAGTCAAACGTCATTCTACTTGTATCTATAGGAGTGCTTTCTGATATAACATGTGTACTGCAAGCTGGATAAAGCTGATTGCCTCCCTAACATTTGTCCCTCAGCAAATTAAATAAAGGCAAAAAAGATACCCTGGCATCACAGGGTACTCACTCCTGCTGACTGATGAGCATAGGAATGACATATATTTTTCTGTCTTTAGTCTTCTTGAGTCTCCAGCAGCCAGTTTTGGGACTAAAATACCAAAAACCTCTCCTGAACTTAAAAAATTCTTTATTTTTTTGCACTGCTGGTACAGCTCAGCTGAGGACATCACACAGGTAAATCAACTTCCATATTCTTGGAAAAACTACTGCTGAGTGAGTACATTTCAGGTACCTCTTCTATTTTTTTCCTTAGGCTTGTTTGTTTGGTATTGGAGGTATACCAGACAATACTCAGGACTTATAACTCTGCTTGGCAATCACTCCTGGCGGCGCTTAGGAACCATATGTAGTGCTGGATTCAAACCTGGGTTATCTGCCTACAAAGCAGGTCCCTTTGCTGCTGTATTGTTACTCTAGACTCAAGATTTTTCCATTCAGTGTGGAACTATACTGTCACTCCTCCTAGGTCTTCACCTTGCCAACTACAAGTTATGGGACTTCTAACTTCCATAATCGTATGATTTAATTCTTATATCTCCGTCTACAGCTGTATAATGTTAACCCAGTTTCTCTAGAGATCCTGGGCTAACATGGATTTTGGTGCTGCTAATATGGAAGCAAGTAGCTGCTATATCAAATACCTAAAAAATGTACCAGTGACATTAGAACTTTGTCATGTGTATATATACTAGAAGACTTTTGAGGTGCATGCTAGAAATATCAACAGACAATTTTGGTGAGGGCCAGATGTAGGATAGTTGAAGGGAAAACTTCCATATTCTTGGAAAGCACATTAACCATATCGAATGTTTGGTAGAAATATGGGTATTCAAGACTATGTTGATAAAGTCTTGGATGGAAATGATGGTCATTTTTTGGAAACAAGAGGAAAGGAAATCTATATTATAAACTGCTGAACCATGTTTATATATACTATGAAGATACAATCTGTGATAAATGAGATTTAAATATTGAACTGGAAACTTCTAAGTCAAATATCAAAGTGTGGGCTGAGTCCTACTTATTGCTTATAGTAATATGTTGATAGGAGAGTGATGTATTGAAGGCATAAATTGAAAAGCTTATGCTGAAGAGGATACTAGGATATAACTGAACAAAATTTGATAAAGAGAGTATGTTTATAACTCATGGATTTAGTAATTTCAACAAAGCTGCAATAGAGATGGGATTATACCAATATACACCTTGTGCCAAAGACTACAGAGAAAACAGGACTGAATAAAGTATGACTGCTTAACTTCTTGGATTCTAGGAGGGTCTTCTTAGTTGCAGAGGTCTACTGTATAATGGCCTTGAGTTTTGAGATCTTGGGAATTCCACTGCTTTTGCAGGACTAGGGAACAAGGCTGTTTCCTACTCAGTTTTTAATGAAGGCGTCTTCAGATAATATCACTTATATGTGGTATTTAGAGTAACTGGTTGAAGAAATGCAGTGGTTTAAAGGGGGATGCCTAGATCACCCTTGGCCCCAGAGTATAGGGAGGAAAAGGAAAGAAATAGAGTGAAGGGAAAGGAGGAAGAGGTAGATGAGAAGCAACTGGGGCAGGAGTCAAGGGGACCCGCAAACATAGGTGCTGTTAAGTAAGGATAGAGCTAAATATCCAAACCAAAGTGTCAACAACACTGAAATCAGGAGACCCAAACTTTAAAAACCAAATTTAAAAGATTGCTGTCAAGATGGCAGGCTGGAACTGGGGGGAGGGGGGGTGAGAAGCAGAGATAATCTGGGAACACCGATGGAGGGAAATTGTCATTGGTGGTGGGATCAATGATGGAACATTGCATGTGTAAAACCCAACTATGAATCATCACTGTCATCATCACTGTCACCCCATTGTTCATCCATTTACTCGAGCGGGCGCCAGTAATGTCTCCATTCGTCCCAGCCCTGAGATTTTAGCAGCCTCTCACTCATCTTTCCCAACACTGCTGTACTGGAGGCTCTTTCAGGGTCAGGGGAATGTGATCCATTATTGTTACTGCTTTAGGCTTATCGAATATGCCACGGGGAACTTGCCAGGCAATGCTGTGCGGGCAGGATATTCTCAGTAGTTTGTCGGACTCTCTCAGAGGTATATATATATTTCCCTCTATGATTTGTTGCCTACTGTATGAACTCTATCAAATGTGGTGTGGTAATTATGGAAAATGGGTAGGGAGTGATGATGTGTCCAGGAATATGTTCACTCACACGTGAGGCTCGGCCTGAGCATGTGGAAAGTGGCCTGGAGTGTGGAAGCACTTGGGGAGTGGAGGTCAGCTGCTGGGGCTGGGTCCCTTACGGCGAGGAGGGCTCTCACCTGCCCCCCTCTGGAGCACCCCAAGTGAAAACAGCCTGGCGGGGAGTCTGGTGGCATGGTTATGGGCGCCTCATTTTATGCTCCCTTCTGGGAGAAGCAGCCGTGAGTTCTGGAAGGTGGCCGATGAGGAGATTATCTGGTTTTGGCAGGAGGTGGCTTATGGGCATGAACCCTGGTTCACCAGAGACTTAGGGGAAGCAGGCAGAGGGTCTCTGCTCCTGGGTCCTTTTGAGCCCAGAGTCCAGGGTTACAAAGTTTCACGTTACCTAGTTTCCTTGGGACTTCACTCATGCGAACTATGAGTGAATAAATTTGAATATTAGAATAACAATAATATTTGAATATTATTATATAATAATATATAATAGTGGGTAGGGCGTTTGCCTTGCACGTGGCTGACATGGCCAACCCGAGTTCGATTCCTTCGCCCCTCTGGGAGAGCCTGGCAAGCTACCGAGAGTATCTCGCCTGCACTGCAAAGCCTGGCAAGCTACCTGTGATGTATTCGATATGCCAAACACAGTAACAAGTCTTACAATGTTACTGGGCCCACTCTAGCAAATAGATGAACAACAGGACAGTGACAGTGACAGTATTATATGATGTATATTATATATATTATTATATAATTTATATATTTGCCCCTCTCAGAGAGCCCGGCAAGCTACCAAGAGTATCTTGCCTGCACAGCAAAGCCTGGCAAGCTACCTGTGCCGTATTCAATATGCCAAACACTGTAACAACAAGTCTCACAATGGAGACGTTACTGGGCCCGCTTGAGCAAATCGATGAACAATGGGAGGACAGTGCTACAGTGCATAATATATTTGGGCTGGAGCGATAGCACAGCGGTAGAGTGTTTGCCTTGGTTGGCCGGTCTGGCCAAGCCGGGTTTAGTTCCTCCACCCCTCTTGGAGAGCCTGGCAGGCTACCGAGAGCATCTTTCCTGCATGGTCTTAGCCTGGCAAGCTACCTGTGACGTATTCAATATGCCAAATACAGTAACAACAAGTCTCACAATGGAGACGTTACTGGGCCCACTTGAGCAAATCAATGAACAACGGGGAGGACAGTGCTACAGTGCTATTATATATTCAAATATGTAAGTCTCACAATGGAGATGTTACTTGTTCCTGCTTGAGCAAATCATTGAACAATGGGAGGACAGTGCTACAGTGCTATATTCAAATATATAATAATATTTTAATATCAACTATGAATAACTTTGTAATTCAGTAAATTAATATTGAGAAAAAATTAATGGACGGGTCCTCACAAAGTGCTTTAAAGGCATATGGCTATCTTGCAGGGCTATTAGGCAGGAAACTACCATCCTAGTGGGTCAAATGTTAAATCAAAAGGAATTATTATTTTTGTTTGGTTTTTTGAACCACACCGAGCAATGCTCATGGCTTACTCCTGGCTCTACACTCACGAATTCCTCCTGGTGGTGTCATGCTTGGGGGATCATATGGGATTCCAGGAGTCCAGCCGAATGCAAAGCATGTGCCCTACCTGCTGTATTATTGCCCCATCCCTGGAAGGATACCAGGTATCAAGCCCAGGTCGGCCTTAACCACTGTGCTATTGCTCTGGCCCCTAAAACCTTACAATTTTTTTGGTGGGGGGCAAATTTTCTTGGGGGTGGGGTGTATCTCCTGGTGGTACTTAAGTGTACACACACACAGACACACAGACACACAGACACAGACACACACACACACCGTCACGACCACCATTACCACCCTCCATTTGCCAAGCATGCATCAGTAACAACTGGAATTTACCTTGTTAGGTTGGACTTGCCAGGAACTTGTCGTATCTTTTGCATTTTTCCCTTCCAGATGGGAATGTCTTATCTTATTTCTGTTCTGTTTCACAATTTTTTTTAAAGCGGCTAACTTATCTGTTTCTCAGCCTTATAGCCAGATAGGAATCTTATGGTGAAGTGGTACCTTGAAATCTCACCCATAATCTGATTTAGATATTTAAATGAATTTTTTACTTTAGATTTTGGGTTTACTGCACACCTGGTGGTGTTCAGGGAATCATACATCTTTGCTGGGAATTGGATGGTATCCCAGGTCAGCCACATGCAAGGCCAAGCACAAGTTGCCCCTGAATTTTAGACTTAATTTGGATGCTAGAATGAGTTGAGACTTTGGGGGCTATTGAGAATGGAATATATTTTGCATTGAGAAAGGCATGAATATTGGGGTGTCAGAAACAGAATGTTATAGACGGAATGTGTCATCCTAAATTCATGTTGAATTCAAGTGAGTGTATTTGGAGATGGGGCCTCTAAATAGTTACGGCTGAATGAAATAGGGTGGGCCCTGATCTGAAAGGATTAGTGTCCTTGTAAGAAGAGACAGAAGAATGAGCTCTCTCTTCACCATGTAAAGACTCAATGAAATGGAAGCCACCTACAAGCTAAGAGAAAAGAACTCAAAATGAAGTGTTCTTTGTCTGCCCCTTGATCTTGGAGTTTCCAACTGTGAGAAATTTCAGTTGTTTAAATCACTGTCTGAGGCATTTCGTAATTGCTAAGCAGTTAACACAGATGAAAACGCAGGGAAAAAAAACCAGTGATAATACTGTTAGTGAAATTCAGACATATTAAATAGAGTTATAAATTAAGTACCTGGGGATATTGACACTGCTGTGATTTAAAAGTTCCAAGATTAAGTCACAGGAATTTAGTGAAGGTGAAGTTATCAATATAAATGAAGAAAGTCATTGTGATGAAAAGGATTAAGATGTCCCAGAGGAAGTCATATAGTAAACAGTTTCCAAAATACCTCTTCAAGATATTTTATGTCATTGAAAGAGTCAAGAATAAAATGTTGCAAGCTGATTAAGACTTAAAAAGCAATAAGAGGGCTGGAGCGATAGCACAGCAGGTAGGGTGTTTGCCTTGCACTCAGTTGACCCGGGTTTGATTCCCAGATCACATATGGTCCCCTGAGCACCGCCAGGAGTAACCCCAGTGCATTGCAGGGTGTGACCCAAAAAGCAAAAAAAAAAAGAAAAAAAGTAATAAGAAAGTCCTCAAGAAGGTGCTCAGGTGCTCAGTCTTACCTTAAGATAGAGGGGAAGAAGGCAACTGCTGTGTGTAGTTTCATTTTTTTACTGATTTTTTTCATAAGGCCCATTTACCTTTAAAGCTCAGAGCAAGTGGACATTGCTCTGGCCTCAGGGTGCTCTAGGCTGCAAGGGCTACACCTGGAGGGTTATAGGGTTTGAATATGCATGAGGTGCTAAAGATTTAACTTAGTCCCTCATATCTACTGTGTATATACTGTACCACTTGAGCTATGTTCTACCTTGCATAGTCATTTTTGTCTTACATTGCCATGCAAAATAAAGATGACATATATCTCAAAATTTCCAAAAATATAATTAAAATTTATTTTGAATTAAATTGTATTCAAAGGTATAAGAAACTGTAAATAGGGCTGGAGCAATATCACAGCGGGTAGGGCATTTGCCTTGCACGCAGCCGCCTCGGGTTCAATTCCCAGCATCCCATAACGGTCCCCTGAGCACCGCCAGGAGTAATTCCTGAGTGCATGAGCCAGGAGTAACCCCTGTACATCGCCGGGTATGACCCAAAAAGCAAAAAAAAAAAAAAAAAAGAAAGAAAGAAACTGTAAATATTAAATACAACTTAAAGACCAAAAGGTTTTGGAGCTGGAGAGATAATACATGAGTTAAAGCACATGCCTTATGCCTTGCCCTGGACCAATCCTGGTTTTCTCCCCAGCACTGCATTTGGTCTACCAAAACGGAAAATCTTTCACTGGTTTCCAGCTCAACGGTAAAAATTCCAAGTCTTAAATGGCTTTAAAAGTCTCAAAACATAGGAACTATCTTTGGCACTCTGTCACTTTCTTTAATGATTCTCTTCTTGACCTCATCAGCCTATTTACTGTTCTTGAAAAACTAAGTGTGCTCTTGACTCATAGTCAAGAAAGAAGTTACAAATAAACACAGAGGAATGGGAAAACTGTAATGGGAGAACCCCAATAAATCTAAACTTCCTGAGGCTGTGTAGGAAGGACAACAGTGTTATCCTACAGGCTCCCATTTGACCCAGCTATACCACTTTTGGAAATATATCTTGGAGAGGCAAAAGACTATAGTAGAAATGACATTTGCACCTGTATGTTCATTGCAGCACTGTTTACAATACCCCAGATCTGGAAAAAACCCGAGTGCCCGAGAACAGATGACTGGTTAAAGAAACCAGTATATCTACACAATGGAATACTATGCAGCTGTTAGAAAAGATGAAGTCATGAAATTTGCGGATAAATGTATTAACATGGAAAGTATCATGTTAAGTGAAATGAGCCAGAAAGAGAGGGAGAGACATAGAAAGATTGCACTCATCTGTGGAATATAAAGTAACAGAATGGGAGACAAAACACCCAAGAATAGTAGAGATAAGGACCAGGGGGTTTACTCCAATGGGCCCTGGTTTGATCTCTGCAACCACATATAATCCCTCAAACACCACCGGAAGCAATCCCTGATAAACCCTGAGCACCATGGAGTGTGGCCTGAAACCAAAAAATAAATAAATAAATAAATAAATAAATAAAACATGTTACTTCTTATTTCTTTACAGAAAAAAAAAAGCTTGCAGGGCTGGAGAAATAGTATAGCATCTTGGACACTTGCCTTGCACAAACACACTCTGGTTCTATCCCTGACACCCCATGTGGTCTGGTTCCCCACTCACCTCCTCCCTGCCCCTCATGCCCCCCCCCCCACCATGGAGTGATACCTGAGTGCAATGTTTATTGCCTGAATCTCACAAGGAAGTAAACCCTATGAGGGCAGGTTATTCTCTCTCTCTCTGTCTCTCTCTCTCCCCCTCTTCACTCCCCACTTTCACCCCCTCTCCCTTTTTCTCTCTCCTTCTCTCTCCCTCTCCCTCTTTTTCCCTTCCTCTTCCCACTCTCATCCCTCCCTCCTGCCTCCCCTGCTCCTCCCTCTCCCTCTTTCTCTTCCTTCTTCCTCTCCATCTCTCTCTCCTCTAGGTTCAGAGTGATTCACTTCACCAGAGTGATTCCTGTTAATATTTAGGGAATCTTAAGCAGTGCTGAGGTTTGAACCATAGTTGTAGTGGCTGCAACTGCATGCAAGGCAAATGCCATCTCTCCAGGTTACTTATTTCCTACTGAAATCCTAGCATTTAGACTAGTACCTGGCATATCATAAGTGCTGAATAAGTATTTCTAAAACAAACAAATGCTGACTGAATAAAAGGTTACAGTGTTGTAATTAAAGAAGTTATTAAAGAATTTTAGACTTTAGAACCAAGATTCCTGCCCTTATACTGATATTTAACAAAAGTTTTAGAGAATCAAAATGTATGCTTATATATGTATGTATTCATATATATATAATTTAATGTGCACATATTTAAGTACATATCTACATATACTTATTATGCAGTATTGTGAAATTCATATGGTCAGTTGATTTATTATTAAATTTATAAATAGGTTTATTTATATTTATAAACATAAAGCTTTAGTTGCTATTGTATGGCCCTGTCTGTGGTTAACCTATATTTTACAGTTGCTGGATAATGTAGTTCTGACACATAGGTCATTGATGCTTTTCACCTCTTCCCTTCCTTTCTTCACTGTAGTATCGTATTTTCTATGGGTCAGAAATACGCCTGTTATTGCACACACATTTACTTCTGGAGCTTGCTGGGGGTCTCATATATATTAGTTTGTGGTGTCTACACCTGGCTGCAGTGCTTGTTAGGTTTTGCACTTCTTTAAGTATGGCACTAAAGTACACCTGACTTTGGAGTGTCCAGAGATGGCATTGCAGAGACATTAGGGATCACAGTTGGCTCATGCAGTAGCAATTGGTCTTGAACTTGTGGACTCAGGCCTGTAATTTTAGGTGCTAAGTCACTGAGCTAAGCCACTGTGCTAGCCAATGGAATAAGCCATCAATAGTTTTTGTTTGGATAAATGAGTAAGATGAAAATGAAATGACCAATCTTTTTTTAAAAAATTTTTGTTAGTTGAAACACCATGAAGTACAGTTGTAGACTTACAAATTTTTGTGCTTGGGTTTCAATTATACAATGATCAAATACCCATCCCTCCACCAGTGCTCATTTTCCACCACCATGAATCTCAGTATCCCTCCCCACCCCCCCCACCCCCCCAATCCCATCCTGTCTCTGTGGCAGGGCATTTCCTTTTGTTCTCTCTCCTTTTGGGTGTTGTGGTTTTCAAAAGAGGCAATGAGTGGCAGTCATGTTTGGTCTATAGTCTACTTGTAAAGCAACGCAAAAACCCACCAAGCTTTCTTATTGAAGAGGCTAGCCCAGAAGACACCAACAGTATTGGAGTGCTAGACAACCTCTCTGACAAGGAATTTAGAAGGGAGCTACCGAGGATGCTTAGGGAGCTAAAAGAAACAGTGGAAAGCAATGCCAATAAAAGACAAGAGGATTTAAAGATAGAAATGAGGAAAATGCAAACGGAAATGTCAGACCTGAAAAACCTGGTAGGCGAATTGAAAACCTCAGCAGAAATGACCAATCTTTTATCAATATTAAGTGACTTCTGGCTAACTTGTTTAGCTTTTAAGTGTTGCAAGATTGTTTTCCCATTTTATATATTAATTCAGTATAATACTGTTATGGTAGCTTTTTCATACCACTTTTTTTTTAATTTTGTCATGATGAGGGGCACACAAGTAGTGCTCAGGGTCTCAGGGATCTCAGAGCCCACATCTCTCCTGACTGTGTGGCCTGGATGTTTCAATACTCAGGCCTGATAGCAATGCTGCTCAGGGTCAGAGGTGTTCTCTCACCACTTCCTTAAGTTCAGACCATCAAGGAATATTAATATAAGCCCAGTTACAATGTTTGTCAATTTCTCTGTGTAAACTTTCCCAACTATGATCATTTTCAAGCTACCAAGATAGGTTCATGAAACAGGTTGGTTTTTCTTTTGATTTGGCTTAGTGGCCATACCAGGCAGCAGTAAGTGGTGACTCATGGTGTGGTACTTAAGCAGAAATTTGTTCCCTGCTATGTATAGGGGCAACATGCAGTGCTGGGATCGAAAAACATGTGTTCCCTCTCCCGAGCCAACATTTTATGTATTAAAAACGAGTATTTTTGTCAGTGTTAGGTAGATTCTTGTGAATAGGATTTGCTAGTCAAAAGAAAATGCATTTTAAGAGGGAGAGAGAGGAATAAAGGAAGGAAGGGAGAGAGAAAGGGAGAGAGGGAGGGAGGAGAGGACAGGAGTTAAGGCATGTGTTTCATCATGGCTTGCTCCTGAAACACATGGTTCCATGAGCATCAACAGGACCAACTCTAGAGGCCCCCGAGCACTGCTGGTGTGGGCTAAGTAATTCTTGAACATATCTGGGGTTGTATCCCAGGTCCTCTGAATGCCACTTTAGAGCTCCTCCCACCCTGCCCAATAAGCTAATAGATAAATGAACTCATAACTTTGCTAAATTGTCTCTTGTTGGAATTTTCTTTCTTCAAACCTTATAAGAAATAATTACTTTCTCCTATAAGAGCCATACCGATAGGCTGTGTGTAAAACTTGGATTATTTTTCTTTTTGCCTGTTTCTTGGATAAAAAAGTTTGAGTAGTCCTTTATTAGAATTGCTCTTATGAGTAAAGTTGAGATTTGTGTGTGCCTGTGTGTATGTATGTGTGTGTATGTATATCTGTATGTATGCGTGTGAGCATGTGCACATGTGACACTGCAGACCCCATACATGCCAGGCCTGTGTTCTGTCACTGAGCTATATCTCCAAACTTTTTCCTACTTGGGGGATGAGAGTCTCATCCAGTGGTGTTCAGGGCTTTCTTCTGGTTAAGAGTAGAGTTCAGGGTCCTGGTAGAACTCAGGAACCATATTGGGTAGGAGATTGTACTGGGGTCAGCCACGTACAAGGAAAGGTACCAATTCACTGTACTATTTCTGTGGCCCCCTTTTTCTTTCATGTGTGACATATATAAAAACCTTTTCCTTTATTCTGATTTACCAGGGCTGGAGCGATAGCACAGCGGGTAAGGCGTTTGCCTTGCACAGAGCCAACATGGCTGACCCGAGTTCGATTCCTCTGCCCCTCTAGGAGAGCTCGGCAAGCTACCGAGAGTATCTTGCCTGCGTGGCAAAGCCTGGCAAGCTACCCGTGATGTATTCGATATGCCAAAAACAGGAACAAGTCTCACAATTTGTTGTAAGACATTATTGGTGCCCGCTCGAGCAAATCAATGAACAACGGGAGGACAGTGCTACAGTGCTGATTTACCAATGTTTTTCTTTTTTGTCCCTAATTAAACCATTTTAGGAAATTTCCCCATACTCTGATTATGGAAGAACTGATCTGTAATTTCTATTCTTATGTGATGCAAATTATAATTCCCTTCCCTTTTTTCCCTAATTTGTTTTGATTGTGGTGATGACCATGGTCACCCAGCTGATTGTGGAACTAACACACCCCTCTACTGCAGTTCCTGATTGAGCTGCACACTTGATCACAGTGCTCACTCACTCAGCTCCATTACTTGCTGGAGGGTTGCTTACTAGTACACATAATTTGTGTTTGCACACCCTTGGTTTAGTGTGTGTGCTGGTTACTGCTTACTTTGTAGCACTGTGGATCACAAATGGCTGTGACTCTAGGTAGGATAAGACTCAGCCTGTGGGTTGGTGCTAGGGATGGAATTCTTCACCTCCTGCCTACGAGGCACATGTTCTGCTATGGTTCTTGCTGGATCCTTATGTTTAAATATCTGATCTTTTGAAATGTGTTCTCCCCGCAGATCCATATTCATTTTGTAAAATCATATAATGTCTCAATTTTCTCAATACTACCTGTTAAAGAGCTTCTCTCTTCTTTGCTGCCTTGAAATAAAGCTTTTATTTACATAAAATTTCCATATGTGTTTGAGCCAGTTTTTTTCTTCTTTTTGGGTCACACCCAGCAATGTTTAGGGGTTACTCCTGGCTCTGCACTCAGGAATTACTTCTGACGGTGTTGGGGGACTATATGGGATCCTGGGAATCGAGCCTGGGTTGGCCACGTGCAAGGCAAATGCCCTACCCGCTGTACTATCACTCCGGCCCTGTTTGGGTCAATTTCTTAATTTTCGTTTTTTGCGTCATACCTGGTGGAGGTAAATGTTCATTTTTGTCATCGTGCTCAAGAACCATGCTGTGCCAGGGATGGAACTTAAAGCTCCTGATTGCAAGGTATTGACTCCAGTTTTTTTGAGTGGATTCTTGGGCCCAGTATCTTAAACTTTTTCAGTTTTGGGGCCAAATTCAGTAGTGCTCAGGACTCACTCCTGGTACTATATTCAGGAGTTATTCATGGAGGTCATCAGGGAGAAATATATAGTGTTGGGAATTGAACCTGGGTCAGCTGCATATAAGCAAGTGCCTTAACCCCTGAACTCTTTTTCCAGTCCTTGGGGGAGGACTCCCAGGTAGTGCTCGGGAGTCCCTGGGGCCATTCCCAGTGAGTGATACTCAACCCCACTGTGCAGGCTTGGAGGTTCAGTGTTCAGTGCCATTGTGATGTTCCTTCTCTGGCCCAGTGCTGCAGGGGGCCACTTGGGTCTCCCTGGCAATGCCTGGGTGGTCACCAGGACCACACTCAGTGGTGCTCATATAACCTTGTGGTGCTGAGGATTTAAACTCAGGGCTTAGTACATACTATCTCCCTGGCCCCTCTGCTGGTCATTTTTTAAAATGTGTCAATGCCAGCTATTAAATATAAAAGCTTTATAGTAGATGATTTGACACATATCCCCACTCCTAATGTTCATCTCTCCCCTCTCCCCAGTGAATTTTATAATCAGTTTATGCTTATAAAGGTGTTCTCAATCAGGTAGAACCTTCAAAGTTTAAAACAAAAATAAGAGAAGAAATCTTGTCCACCACCCCAGACCTAATGAATCTCTGCAGTTTGTTTTTGGACGTGTACATTTTGAAAAAGGCCACCCAGCTGATCCTGACAATGCCATTTTAAAAAATTTTAAAACTGCCTGTAATACCTTAGAAGTCTAATTCTAGACTATTCAACTATTTATTTCCCCTTACATATATTCTGAATTTTAATGATTCCATTATTTATCTAGTTCTATATGCTAGAAATTCTTTATTCCTTCAATCCTTCTGCCATAACTGTTTTCAGTAAACTGTAATCACCAAATCCACATTTTATCTCAAAAGTATCCGCTTTAACTCTAGTGCTACAGTTTTTTACCATTTGTCATGGTACTTAAGCAAGTTTTAAAAATACACTTGCATTGCGTACACACTTATTACTTCCTAAAAATATGTTGCTCTTTCACTACATTTTTCTCGGACCCTTCGTTTCTTGGTTGGTTTTGTGGGCCACACCTGGCAGTGCTCGGCAGCTACTCTTGATTTGGGGAATCGTGAGGTGTTGGGAATTGAACCGCAGCTTCCAGCATGCAAAGCATACACATTAGCTCTGTATTTCCTTTTGTTGCCTCTTATGGATAAACACAGCTACTATACCAGGGCATGTTAGGCCTTTCATTCTCAGTTCCCTCCCTCCTTTTTCTCCCTTATTCCTCCTATTCTACATTTCAAATGAAATATTTCTATTGCATTGAATTTCTCACTAATTGATTGACAACTGACCTCACAAGTAGTTCTGTATTTAAACTTATGATGTGTTTCACTTAGAATCACCTCCCTCTCCTTGTCTTTTCCCTCTTCTCCACTGGGCAAGCGCTCAATATTTAAGATGTAGTTCAAATAACATCATTTTGATGACGGTTGGAATTCATTGTCCCTTCCTCTTTTATTCTCACAAAATTTTATTATTTGTACCTTTATAATGTGAATTATGTGAGTCTCTAATCTCTTAGGGATTTCACACTTTCAACATCAACCAGTATGTGAGCTTTTCATGTTTCCCCCCCTGCCTTAAGCAGAGTGCATAGCAGAGAGCAAGCACTCAAATGTTTGTTCAATGAATGAAAACAAAGCATCATTAGTCTATACCAGTTGAAACAGAAACAAGACATGACAGTGGCCAGCTTATTCTCCACTGCTGAAATTTCTCATTTGTTTGGGTTCTTGTAGTCTGCCTTCTTATACTTTGTTCACTGTACATGGCAATTCCTTACTCTTTGAAGATCCATTTACACCTACAGTAGCAAATTAGGCATCTCTCCATCTTTATATTTACCTATTAAGTTCTGTCTAGGACCTAAAAATAGATGCTGCTTTACAGAAGAAAGTGTGACAATTTAGTCTATAAGGTGGCATAATTAGTCTATGGAGTAGGTACATAACTTGCACAGAAGTTCAGAAATAATTATCAGTAATATTGGAAATGATGTTTGATCATTAAATTCTCTTACAATATAGCATTCAGTGAAGTGCTAATTTAAATGTTAGAAGACTAAGTGCCATGGGAGCCAAATTATTTTACAACTACAGTAATTTTCTCTTTATATCTCCAAAATTCTATTACTATGTTATAATTTTTGAAACTATTAAATGTCATAACATGAAAAAGGGGAGGAATTATATTAAAAATAAGTTAGGTACATTTTTTAGTAAAAGGGCACCATAAACTAGAATACAGCTCTAAACTTCTAATGTACCTGTATTTTTCAAAATTACTAGAAAAGTAGATTTAATTAAATAGTTAATATGTTTGAATTACCAAACAATAAAAATTATTTAAGATATATTTTAATATGGAAAAAGCTTAAAAATACAAAATTGATCATTTGAGTTTTTCATTTGTTTTTGTTAATAATTGGTTTCTACAATCTGCATTTTGTCTTTGAAAATGTTACAGAGATATTTTGCAAATTTTATAAAGCACCGTTGATAATAATAATAAAAATATAATTTTTAAATATTTTCAAATATGCTACAAAGTCAAGTTTTTTCATCATCACTACTTTTGCCCTTTACCCAAAGCTCTTGGATGACACCAAAGTTTATTTTATAGTAAATTACCTCATCTTTCAGCAGAAGGAAGGTCAGCTTTGTGTATGTAATATGTAAACTTCAACTTGAAATTATATATATCTATATGTATATAGACATGTATGCATAACAATTTTTGGACTAGGTTTTTAATCAGAATGATAGTAGTTTTTACTGTTTTTCTGTAAATTGGTGCTTTCATTTCACTTGTACCATTATTTTCTGTTGATTAGCTATAGATCTAAATTTAAATTAATAAAAGAATTTTATTTTGTTCAACTCTTTCCCCACAGGTTTCCTTTCTAAAAACAAGACAATGAAAATTATATGAGTAAGTCTCATATCCTTAGTATGAGAAATCATAGTCTTATAAGTTATGAGACCTACTGTTTGGGCAACTAATGAACTCTTTTCAAACCTAGAATTATTTGCAAGTATTGTTGGAACCAAAAATTGAATGATGCTTTGCAGTATATTCAAACTACTTGTAAAATATATAGAAGTTCTCAGTCACTTAGGTGTGGAATTTAACTTAATTTCAAGAGATGTTTTCACAATTCTATATGAAAATTTAGAAAACTGATGTACAGTTATATCTTATATTTTTAAAATTAGATATTTTCACAGTAATGCTAGGGATTAAGCAAAGTATTAGAAATGAATTGTTCATAAATGTAATACTTCTTATATAGAAATATCACTGAATTGCCCTGTTTACCTCAAATGTTTTCAAATACTATTTCAGTAATGGCCACTTTTATACAAATAAACATGTAATTTTTTTTGGTATGTTACTCTGGTTGGAATAAATGCTAGCGCTCACATTTATATTTTGCTCTCTTTTTTTTCTGAAATATTAGTAAATTTTGGAACTGCAGAACTGTTGACCCAGTCATACATGTACATAGCTTGGCCTCTGAGTTAATTAAATATGAGTTAATAATATATTATAAGGAAATTATTGCCCTTATTACAGTTATTAGGTAGTTACTCAAATTATAGCTTCAAAAGAATGCAAAGCATGGAAAACTCAGGATTAAATTATGCATTTGAACCTAGGGCCAGCTTTTACTGTAGAGACAGTTTTCTGCTAAGAGAGAAATTGTATGTCATTGAAATTAAATGCTTTTCTGGGGATGGAAGGTTCCAGTTTTTAATGAAATTACTGAGTGTGGTGTAGTGAAATGATTAAAATCTGTATTCCGGGAATGTGGCAGGGGAAAAAAATCAATAAGTGCAAGCACAGCTTTGCTGCTCAATGTGAATCCTGAGAATGAAATAAACTACTACAAAAATAATAATTAAAAACATATCAGCACATTAATTTATTTAGCATCAGTCTCCTGAGACATCATCTTCACTAATTTTTAGCATACATTTTACTATGTAATGAGCAGCCTTCTTTTCAGATATCCCTATTAGACAGGCAGTATTTCTGCCCTTCCCCCAGTGCTCCTGCATTGCAATCATTGTACTTGCACTTATTATGTTACAAATGACCGAGGTAAGGCTGACATTCTCAGTGCATGCAAAAAGACCTAGTCTGCCAAGCTCTTTTTTTCCTAATGAAGCAGCTTTGTGAAATCTTCCCATGTGTTAATACTAATGAAGATCCTCCAACACAATTAAAATCACAGTCAGTGGTTTAAGAGGAAACATACAACAATAGCATCTTTTAAGATACATTTATCCACATATATGTGTACAGAATTTACAGAGTATGAAATTATTCTCCTGTACTTTGATTTTCACACTATCTTTATACTGAAAAATTATTCAACTTTAAATTATGTGAACTTTGGGACTTAAAATGTTGGAAGGGGTCAGAACTTCAATGGAAACATTGTAAAAGCTTATTGAGTAACTAAGTATTTAAGTTAAAAAAATTAGGGTGCTATGTAGTCTTGTACTGTTGGAAGGGAATGGGTGTACTTTACCTTTAATTTAACTTGGTTTCAGAATGTTGGAGTTGCAAGTGGGGGTTGCCAGGGGTAAAAAGCTAAAGTTGGAAGAGCTTCTGGGGCCCGACAAAGAATATAGCTCAAGTGTAGTTTAAAGATGAAGCAACAGACGACCAGTATTAACTTGATTTCTTAAAAGTTTCAATTCCTACAATTATCTAGCCTCTTGCCTCTCACCTCTTTTTTAACCTCCCAGAGATTGAGATGAAAGCTACCACTGAGATTATCTTTTACAGATTTAGCAAAAACGATTTACTATTTTTAACGTGTTTTGTTTAAATTTTAAATTAGTGTATAAATATTGCAGCAAGCTTAATTTGCTCGTCTAGGGCAGCAGCGTTTTATCCCGAAACTATCTTGCGTCCTGCCTTTTATTTTGGGTTACAAACATGCACGAATTCTTGGCATATACGTTTAGTTGGTTTATAGGCTTAACCGAGTTCTCAGTTTACGGACAAAAAAAGTTTGGGTGGAAATGCTCCGTGTTTGTTATTCTCTGGTTTACGTTTTTAGAAAATTTATGTTTTGACCCCCATTTTCTGTCCGCTGTGCTTTTAGTAGCAATGCCCCCCCCAAAAAAACCCGTTTTAAGTTTCTTAACTTTTTCCTGGGACCAGGAACGGTGTAAACGCAAAGCTTTAGTATTCTAGGAAGGAAGAAGCAACCGCCTCCCTCCCTCGGCTCCTTTAGGAGCTGATAGGTCATTTATTATTGGAACCGAAATGGTATAAACAATTCTCTCTCTTTTTTCCCTTGTTAACAGCAACTTTCATTGTTAGACAGAGGAGAGAGAGAGAAGCCTTGTTGGTTGACGTCACTTGGTTCATGAAGCCTTCGCCTAGAAGTGAAGCTGCTGAACAAACCTTGAGAAGAATCATCTCCTGCTTCAATCTGCGGCTGGGTAGGAACTAATCAGAGAGAGGCGGAAGACGGCGAAGGAGGGCGTCCAGGGCTTTCCCGATCACCAGTCTCACCTCCACTCCAACTCTCTCTCGACTTTCTCGCAAAAACAATCAGAGAAATAAGAAAGAGGCGGCGGGGCTTTCCACACGGCAAAAAAAAAAAAAAAAAAAAAAAAAAAAAAAGAAAGAAAAAGAAAAAAAAATTCTTCAACCATCCGGGGAAGGCAAGATCCCATCCAACGCAACTCTCAGTTTCGAAAGTAAAGGTGAGTTTTCCAAAAGGAAAAAAAAAAAAAGAAAGGGGAAA
This sequence comes from Sorex fumeus, assembly GCF_029834395.1. NCBI lineage: Eukaryota > Metazoa > Chordata > Mammalia > Eulipotyphla > Soricidae > Sorex > Sorex fumeus. The sequence goes on along the minus strand of NW_026606066.1, from coordinate 11,776,841 downwards.
AATAAAACCCACCCCACCCCCCCAAACCCCTCCGGTTTGTACGGGGCGCGGTGCGGGTGCGAAGAAGAAACTCGGAGCGTTCGCGATCCGGCCGGCGCGGAGAAGGAGCCAACTCGGCTCGGGCGGGCTGGGAAGGGAGAGTCGGGAGCCGCGTAGCTCGCGGGGGCGCCCGCCCGGCTCGCCGCCGTCTGCGCCCTGGCCGCTCGGCTCGCGGCGGCTCTTTGTTGTTGCGGCCGGGAAGGCTCGGGACGGTGCTCGGTGGGGTCCCGAGCGCAGCAGTTTGGTCGGTGGGGGTGGGGGTGGGGGTGGGAAGAGGACGCGGAGATGCGCGGTCGTGGGTGGGAGGTGGAGGGGTGTGTGTTGGGGGGTGTGTGTGCGGGGGGGGGGGGTGCGGTCTCAGGGGACCGTAAACTTTATTCTTAGCTGCCAGTGCGGGACTTCGATCGAGCAGGGCTGCGGGGCCGCGGGGCCGCGGCTCCCCCGGCGCGGGCCCGGCGCGCCGCCCCTCAGCGACTCGAGCCTCCCTTTGTGCCGGCGTCGTGAACCCCGCGCGGCCGGCCGCGGAGCGTCGCCTGAATTCCCTTCGGCTCGCCGAGCCCGGGTCTCCGCCAACAGTTCTCGCGGCGGCGGCGGCGGCTGCTGCTGCTGCTTGTTGGCAGGGTGGGGTGGGAAAGGCGCATCCCCACCCCACCCCACCCCCCTTCACCCCAACCTCGGGCACCCATGGTGGTGATCTCGATTCCTACCCAGGAATATCCGCCGCTTCTCCCCCCCCCTCCCCAACCCGACGTCTGGGCAGTTCCAAGATTATTCTCTCCACTCCACCCCCAACCCCCCCCCCAAAAAAAAAACCGTCCGCCTACTACGGCTGCCTTTCCCCCCCCCCCTTTTTTTTTTTCTGCCTCCGCCCCCTTTTCCCTCTCTGACTGATTAGCTGCGCCGGCAACCGCCGCCCCCCAGTCTGGGCCTCTTGCTCTTTTTCTCCGCGCCGTAGCTCGCTGCTCCAGAGTTGACAGAAAAAGCGCGAGGGAGGAGGCGGGGCGCGGGGGGCAGGTGGGATTTGGGGGAGTGTGGGGGGGTGGTGGAATCTGGGTACCTGGAAAGATCTGTGTCAGCGCACAGATGGGTCGAGGAGCCGGGCTTTGCCTCGGGTCCGGGTCGTGACCGGATCCCTCGATCTCTCCTCTTCCTCGCCGCTCTTGCCCCGAAACCCGCCGCCCAGCGCCCCACTTCGGCTTGGCTCTTTCCATTGGGTCGTTTCTTCCTCTCTCTTTTTTCCCCTCTTCTCGGGTCTCTCCTCCCCCTTTAAAGTAGTTGCACGAAATCCCCACCCCACCCTCACTGTACACCCCCTCCACTCCCCCCTCCCCCCAAAAAAACCCCTAAGGTTTGGGAAAGGAAGGAAGTGTGGTGTGTTTTGTTGTTGTTGTTGAGAGACAGAGCTGGTCTTGCTAGTTCGGGAGATATCTCTCTCTCCTCTTCTCTCCCTCTATTTATCTTTTGTGTGTTGCTTCCTTAGAGAGGGAGAAGCAGCTGCAGCCCTTGGCCGAGTTGGTGAAATTTATCCCTTTGTGTATATTACAATATCCTCCATTCCCCCCCCCCCCCCGCCCTCTAAACAACAAGCGTTTCGCCATCTTGGGCAATTTTTATTCCCAAGTCGCTTCTTCCTCCCCCACCTCTTTTTTTTTTTTTTTTAATTTTTGAGGAAGGGAAAGACGAACCTTGTGTCTGGATAAGATTCAAAGTTTAGGGACTGTTCAGAGGGCCCAGTGACGTCATCTAAACTTTATAGAGAAATTTCCCAAGAGTAAATGTTTCTCCCTAATTTGCCCCGTTTACAGGATCGTGTAATATGCAGGTTAACGTTTGGTTGTGTTGCTTTTGTGTTCTCAAATAACCCACGCTGTCTACTCATTTTATAAAGCCTTGGTAACAGGTGGAAAATTATGTGCGAAAATATGGTGTAAGCTTACAGTGTCATTTGGTGTTCACCCAGTTTTTGTCCGCATGTTTATTCTCTTATTTGCTTCACTTTCTGCTGAGGTGTTTTTTTCCGTTTTGTCAGCTTGATTAATATTTATGTGTACTTAGATATCTAGATCCCCTTTTAAATTAAATTGTTATTTTTTCTCTTTTTTTACATTTAAAAAAGATAGTAACTATTGTAAATGCATGGAGACACCAAATACTTACAATTTTAGTGGTAGATATTAAGTCAAACTATTGACAGAAACGTCTGTTTGAAAGGTGGGATCGATTTAAAAATTTATAACTCCTCACTGTGAGCGCTTTGCCAACCATTATGGAAAGAGAAAAAAAAACTAGTGGTGTTTTAATTGTGTAAAATAGTTTTTCTCCTCACAAAAGTTTAGTTGGTCACATGATCAAACCTAATGATACACTGACTTGTACATAAAGAAGCAGCTCTGTAAATTGAATGGCAAAGTAGAATTCTGTCTGTAGTCATTTTCAGTCAGCATATTTACCTCTCTTCTAACTAGGACATGAAACTGTCTGCATTTAATTTGCATTTTCTTTGTCTTCTGTGTGTGTGTGTGTGTGTGTGTGTGTGTGTGTAACATTGACTACAATTAATTCAAAAAAGCTAATAGAACCAATTCTGAATACATTCAAAAGATTTGTCTAACATAAAAACTGTGTATGTAGTATGTTTATTATCTCTGAGGAAGTGTTCTTTAGGTTATCTGATAGCTCTTTTTTGGGGGGGTAGGAATTTGCTTTTGTAAAATGCTGCATGAAAAAGCTTGACTTGAGTTCAATTCCATTTCTGTGAATTTTAGATAGGTGAAAAATGTTTAAATAGTTAAAAAGCACAAAGAACAGATGGTTCTAAATTATACATGCAACAAAGGACTAGAAGATTTGGCAGATTATAAATGGCAAGCAACAGGATAAGCAGTTTAAGAAAATGGTAGTTAAGTACATTTGATGTCTCACACCTATTGTAAACACTGTACATATTATTGCCACTGTGCTGCATAGTCAATAATTTAAACAACATTGAACCACTTGTAAGTTTCAGGTAGGAAGAAGTAAGATTTCACAAAAATTTGTGATTATGGCTGATAGACATACAGTTTTTTGCTTAGGACAAATACGTTTTTTTTTTTTTGAGAAAAAGGGAAATAAGACTGTATGCCTTTAAAGTGGGAAGTATTATTAATGAGAACATAATGCTCTATTCATATAATGATTTAGAGATAAAAAGAGATAGGTACTTGCTTTAAAATCCAGACAATAATGTCCACCATTCTTACATGTTAAATGAGTCCTCAACTTTTAGCAACATTCATTTTTTTTTTACTCAGAATTAGTTTTAGATTTATGGGAATATATTATAATATGGGAATATATTATATGATAATGCTGACATTGTTTACTAATACTACATTAAATAAGGATATATTTAATGTTTATATTTTAATTTTGTACCTAACAATGATTTTTTTTGCTGTGACTATAGTTTAGTCATAATGTAAAAAATGTGCAGATTTTTATGTAGTTTGTGTCTTTCTAGAAGAATTTGAGTAATCACATCTAGCATTTTCAAAAGATTTAGAATAACAAAGTATTCAAGTTGACAGAAATTTGTTTTTATTTTTATAAGTCATTTATTTAACATGCATATAAGACTGTAATGGAAACCTAGGAATTTTAATTCTGTTGCCCTTTCTCCCATTTCTTTGTTTGCATGTTTATTATAGAACTGCAGTGTAAAGGAGCAGATGTTTTGCCAAACATCCTGATGTGTTGCTTTTTCTTATGGGAGTGCATAACTGTTCCTTCTGATGCATCAACTTGACAGCTGGTTGATTTCATGGAGCTGCTAAGAAGCCATTAGTGGTGTCATTGAATTGAAACAGAACAGTCACTCCCAGCTTGAACTGCAATTGTTAATGTCTTTGTTGCTACTTTTGTGTTACTATACAAGATGTAGGATATCACAGTTGCAGAAAAGTTCATGTTTTCTGTCTTATCTCCATGAATTAGTGAAAGTGTGGTCTAAAACTAGATTACCTTGGGTTTAAAGATTTCTCAAAAGAGATTTTAGTTGTAGTTTGTAAGTTTTTGATCTGCTAATAGCTAGAATTATTTAAAAAAATGATGTAGTGCAAACAAAGTAATATGGTGATTTTGACCCTTAGATAAAATTATATCATCAAGGTTTAATAATTTTTAATATGTTTGATATCCTGAGGGATTAATTAAATCAGTTAGATATCTTAAGAGGTTTTTTATTATATAAAATTAAATATTTAATACCATGAGGTTTTAAAAATTATATTTATTTAATAAATGTTAATTCAATTTTTTTAAACTTTTGTTGCAAAGGATAATGAGAAGAAAAAAAACAATTTCTGGGAAATGCTTAATTTTACCTATAAAGATGTGGAGAAGTTATTAAATAATTATCAGTCCTTTACTGACTTAAAATATATTTTACAAATAACTTTTATTGACAGCGTTAACTATAAAGCTGGTACTAAAATGGCATGAAATGCTACTATTGGTGCCTAAATGTTTTTTACTTCTAAAGTCATTTGATTTTATTTATTTGGTGAGGTAATAATAAGGAGGCAAGAAAAATGAGGATTTCAACAAAATTTAAAGCAATTTGTATAAAAGTACTTTAGGATGACTAGTTTAAGAATATAATATAGCTTAGCCCTATTATAGCTATATTAAAAGTCTAGCCCTACTAGACTTAGCTAGTCTGAATATTGATTTTTAATTTTTCATCGAGTATAAAATTTAAGCATTTAAAATTATGATTACATAGTTTACTTCTAAAAATACTGTGAAATTGATTAGAATATATAATTTATGGATTTTTACATAATAGAGAAATTTCAAGTACATATACTGCTGAATGATTCTAGAATTACGATATGTTGAAAGTAGAAGTTTACAGAAATACTTTACTATAAAATATATATTTCTGAGGCTGACATTAAGATTTATATCCAGGTTATGTATTTTCTCAACTCTCTTGACATATAGTTCTTTAAAAAGGAATTATTCTATTGTGTTTACCTGTAACTCAATATTTAAGAAATATGTTTTGCTCATGACTGTATCTAAGTGGTTATTCATATGAAATAACAGGGTAAATTGAGTTTTATAACAATACCAATATTTTTTAAAGGAATCTCAATATTTTGTTCATTTTAAGAGATAATGTTGTGTTAATTCTAGAGTAGATAATTAATCATCCCATACTTTAACCAAGGATCTTCCCTTCCTTTCCTTTCCCTTCCTTTTCCTTCCCTTCCTTTCCTTTTCCTTCCCTTCCCTTCCTTTTCCTTCCCTTCCCTTCCTTTTCCTTCCCTTCCCTTCCTTTTTCTTTCCCTTCCCTTCCCTTCCCTTCCCTTCCCTTCCCCTTCCCCTTCCCCTTCCCCTTCCTTTTCCCTTTCCCTTTCTTATTCTTCTTTTTCTTTTTTCTCAGGGATCAAATCAAACAAGGCATGTGCTTTATCACTGAACCAAATTCCTGGCTCTTGCATTAGGTTTTTTTTTTTTAATTTGCCAGATATGCAAAGCATCTCCCCAATACTACACTAGGTTTCACAAGGGAGACAGTGCTTAATATAAGTCATAAAAAGTCTAAACTTTCCTAAGTTTTCTGTTGACTATTAGTGTTGAAACTACCAGTAACACATGTATGTAGAATTATAGAATTATAAAATACTGGAACATTATTCCCTGAAAGAAAGTAAAAAAGAGTTAACATGACATGTTTATTTATTAAGTTTTGGTTTGGGATTCATACCCAGTCATGCTCAAGGGCTTTTCCCAGCTTTCTACTTAGGAGTCATCCATAATCGTACTTCATGGACCATGTGGTTGGTGCTGAGGATCAAACTTGGGTCTACAGGATATAAAGCATGTGCTCCAGCCCTTTGAGCTATCTCCCTGCCCAAATTTATAAGATTTAAAAATCTGTTTTGAGTGTTTTGTGATTTGTGATAAGGCATAATATGGTTGCAGTTTGAGTTATGAAATTCTGATATTGCTAATTTAGTTTTTAAAATGAGTGGGTTTTGGGATGAAGATGTAGGGGTTAAGGCACTTGCCTTGCAAGTAGCTGACTCCTGTTTGATCCCTGTCACTGCATATAGTCTTAGAGCACCACCAGGAGTGATCACTGAGCACAGAGGGAGGAGTAAGATCTGAACACCACTGGGTGTGGTCCTAAAAGCAAAAATATCACTTTCACTATCATCCCGTTGTTCGTTGATTTGCTTGAGCAGGCGCCAGTAATGTCTCCATTCGTCCCTGACATGTGCTAGTGTAGCCCAATGGCATATTGGGGGCTCTTTCAGGGTCAGGGTAATGAGGACCATCATTGTAAATGTTTTTGACATGTTGAGTATGCCTCAGGTAGCTTCCCAGACTCTGCCACGCAGGCGGGATACTCTCAAAAATAAGCAAAAATAATTAAAATTAAATAAGTAGGCGTTTATAACTATTTGTGATAAAAATTAGATTTTTATTCCATGTGTTTTAAAAATGACATCACATAGATTGCTTTCAAATTAAGATTAATACTTAAAATTTTGTTTTTATAATGTAATTTTGTTTATACTTGGTTTTATATTCCTTTTATTAAAATAAAAATTATATTACAGATAATAAGGTAAAATATAGAAATAAGTATCTTTACTGATTTTTTAAATGTGCATATGCATACTTATGTGTATAAGGTAAGAAGAGTATTTGGTTTGAGGATAATTATTACATTAGTACTGCAACTATATGTAGGCATAATTGTATGTTTTTCCTCTGTTTTCTCCTCTTAACACTTTTCCACAAGCATGCACTCATTAATCAAAGACGGTGCACTCCTGCTGAGGGCAGAGAGGTTCATCAAATTGGCAGTCAGTTTGGTGTAAAGAACGGTGTACTGAAGCTCTTAACTCGCTGGGACATAAATAAATCTAAGGTCTTTGTATGCAAACCCTGGAGGTTAATACTGTATAATTCAATGTCCTGTCTTTGTTTTTATGATTGATGTTTTTAAATGTTTCAAGCTTGATGCAAGTCTTCTACTAGGTCAGGTCTGACTCTCTGATTGGCTGAAGTAAGAAAGCATTAGGTTGTCAGAAAGACTTAGAGTATGCTGCAGAGATTTTGATTTTTTTTCCCTACGAGATCTTTGTCATATTGCCTGAGCTGTTATAGGACTGTACCAATGATTGACATCCCCCACTGTGATAATGGACCCAGTGCATGAAATGCCAATAGTTTGGTCCTATTTGTTCGGAAGCTTCCTGCCATTTGTATCCTTAACAGAGCTAACATGTAGAACAAGCAAAACTACTGGGATTTCTCTGTAGAAATAGTGCTGGGATTTGGCTTTAACATGAATTGGTTGCATATTCATAATTTAAGAACAGCTGGTTACAGCAAGCACATAGTCATTTGCAAGCTATTATAAACCATTCCACTCACACATGGAGCCTATGCTTGGTGGATTTTTTTTTTATTGATCTACCTGCATTTAAAATCTGGTCACTGCTGCTAAGAAGCTCTTTATTTTAGCTGTGTTTGCAACATAGAACAGCTTTGGTTTTAAATATTTAATTTAAACTAAATGCAGAATAAAATGAAGACGCTTCTACCAAGTGTAAAAGGTCTTTTATGTATTACCCGCCATGTAGCTAATTTTGGCCCCAAACAAATCTATTATATAGCCACTTTAATTTTTGGATGATTATTTTATTGTTTTTATAGATGAGTAACTGATTTATCCCTGACTTCAAAATATTGTTAATTTCATTTTACTAATACATAGTTTCAGGGAACAACACAAAAGTAGATTATAATTTAATTAGCCTTTAAGAAAATTCCATCTAATACATACTACTTTTAGTTTATGAATGGTGTAAGGCAAAATAGAAAGGAACATTGACGATATAATTTGATTAGAATAGTGCTAATCCTAAACTATAAATTTACTCTTGAGTTTTTTAGGAGGACTCTAATGAGCAATTACTTCTTTTGGGGACACTTGTGTAATATTAAGCACATCTGTGTTCTTTCAGTACTTAAATGATATGTGTAAACTAGGCTATAGTTTCCTCTCTGTTGTCTTCCATAATACTGATTGAATATATTGAAGAAAAATCCATTATCTGGGTTTTTAATGAAAGCAGTGATAGGGGAAAATGTTAACTGTGATTTGAGACATCCTTGCAGAATCCTGCAAGGTCTTCATTGATTGGTGTGTGTTAGAACAAGTGGCTGTGTCTGAGTGATTTACAGTGATGGTGGTTACTCTGGGCTTTACGTACAGCAGTGTTAGGGTTACATGCTCATGCATGTGTTTGTCCCCACACTGGATGATGAAATAGCTTTCAGCATTTCAAGGTTGAGTACCAGTCCTAAGAGTGCCTTTTACTCTTTCTTGGAATCACAAATGACTAGATATGTTGGTAATATAACACAATATATGGGCAGGTTTAATCTAGCTGATAGCAGGCTATGCTTTTTTACTTAATAATAAATTCAGAGGTTATTAAAGGACAGCGTATAAAGTTTTTAACAGTTCTGAGTTGCCTGGACAATATATATGTATAGTAACTTGCCATTATGTGAGGTTACTTTAGTTATTTTCTAAATTACCGTATGCTTCTTTTCTCTGTTCCCCTTAGACTATTGTTCTTTCAGTTTTTTTCTGTGCTCTTTAGTGTCTCATCATAGTATAAGCCAAGTAAATGAATAAAAATTTAAAAGATTTTCCTTATATCCCCCCTTTTTAACATGTTGTTTAAAAAGTCATTTTTGTTTTCTGGGTTCTTGTTGCAGCAGTATAAATTATTTTGTTTTGGGGTCAGATATAACTGTGGTCAGGGCTTCTGACTCTGTGCTCAGGAATCACTCATGTCAGGGCTCGGGGGACCATACATGCTTCTGGGGCTCAAACCTGGTTGACCTTGTGCAAAGCAAGCATCCTGTCTTCCGTACTATTGGTCTAGTTCCATTAACGTACATTTTTTTACTGGGAATGGGGCATCCCAAGTGCTGCTCAAGGGACCCAGGGACCATACTAGCAATTTTTGGCCAGCTACGAGGTTCCAGGGCCATTCTTGGAGGTGCTCGTGATACTTCCAGGCTGCACTGAACAATGCCCAACAGACCATGTGGTGCTGGAGATCAAACCAGAGTCAGTCATTACGCAAGGCATACGCCTTAACTCCTGTACTACCTCTATGGATCCTTGATACCCTTTTTGTTCCAGTAATAAAAGGGAAACTTTCATAGACTTCATCCATAATATTTGTATTGAATATAGTCTTCAAGCATACATTTGGATAGCTATGAGTAAAATTCCATAAAGTGTAATGGATAAAAATATCTGGGGGAAATTCCCTTTGGGATAATTAGAATCTTTGATTTTTCTAGAACTACATTTGACCAAGAAGAATTAAAATAGGACAAGGTTCGGAGGTCAAGCAAAAAGATTACAGCAAAAGAACAGCTTGAATCCCATATAGAACCATAAAGTTAGGACTGCTGGGTATTTAGCATGGTTCTGGAAACTTTTTTGAGGTTGTACCAACCCATACTTCTTCAAGATGGAAAAGAAAATGTTACAGAATTCTTTTCTTTCATTGTTTTCAAAATTACCTATTTCTCTGGAGAGGTTGTATTAATCAGTTTCAAATCATCCATTTCAGTGATAGGCTTGTTATTTGTGGAGGTCAGTTAAAGCTGACAAAACTGCTCTTTCTGGTCAGCTTTGTTCAGATATTGTGTTTCATGTGAGATTAGCCAAAACCACTCCCATTTTCTTTCTTTTCTTTTGCCTTTGTAAACGGTTTTTCTGAAACCGAATAAACGGTCATACCTGCTAACCATATTGAGCAGAGAAGATGTCTTCTTTGTTTCCCTTTTATGTTTCGTGAGGTAGATTTTCAGGGGGATTTGATAAATTTGATTCAAAATTATTTTTACTCCTCTTAGTTTCTTTGGCTAAATGAAGAAGAGAAACAAAACTGCTTGGGCTTCCTGTAATTGGGAAACTCATAGGGACATAAAGGAACAAAATTCTTAGCCTTTTCTTTTAGCAATATCCCTGCGGAGCTTTACAAATTACAGTAATCCTACTAAAAATAGTATGAAAAGCCAAATAGTCAATATTGTTCAAATAAAAATGTACAAGAAAGTCTTAATTTTCAGTGATTAGACTATAACTTCTTTGTTGCTGCACTGAGATTGAATAACTCTTTGAGTTTTCTTATTGCCAGTATGGTGAGCAACATTTACTTGCAAAAGACGTGTAGAAAGCCTCAGCACTTTACTTTGTATGGTAAACTTTATATTCAACTAAAGGTGAAAAAGAGTGGAATGAAAGAATAGTGTCCAAGATAAAGGTTGTCGGAAATAAAGCCCTACTATACTATCTGATTTCCATGACAAGGTGGTTGAAACATCTGTACCTCTTTGAGAAAAGGTTTATTGTTAACATAGAGCAGGATGGTGATATAAAAAGCAACAAAGTTTATCTTAAGCATTTGGAAAAAAAACAAGTCAGCAGCTTGCAAGTTGCAGGATGGTGTATTTCTCCTTTTGTGGGTTGTTGGTCCAGCATCCTGAAAGAAATAGGAACTGAAGAACAGTTGTAATTGACAGAAACTGTGGGTCAAAACTATTTTAAATGAGAACTTACTGTCAGAGCTGATGGAGGTATATTGGGGCCACATAGTAACAACAGCAGGAAGGGGAGACAAATTCTGTATATTTTAATTTATTCCTCTTTCTGCCCTTTCGTTGTTATAGGGTGACAGGAGGATATACACCCTTGTTTGCTGTTTTGTGTGTTGGCACCAGGGGTTTCATCCCTGGTTGTGGAGCTCACACTTTAGTTGTGCTTGGACAATGTGATTGTGTACACAGGAGTGTGTACATTTTGTTGTGGCTTTGGGGATCACAAATAGCTGAAATGTATTGCGATAAGCACATGGGCCAGAGCTAGGAATTGAGTCGGTGGCCTCATGGGTCTCAGGCTTGCAAGGCAGACACTTTTGTCACTGATTGTTCCACAGTTCCAGACAAAGAGCTTTATTACAGAAGGCTTTGATATGGAGTTAAGAGGAGTGGTCCATGGTTATGTAATTGAATCCTCTTGTAAAGTATCAGAAGTTTCTTCATTTTGGTTTAACCGTGTTAGCATTAAATTCCTATGCATTGCCATTAATATTGTCAGTGGTTTGTTGAAAAAATAACTTAATATGTTAACCTCAAAGATTTGAAATAGGAAATTGAAGTGGTAGGGAAGGTTGTGTAAGTAGTAAACAGTTGATCCAGGATGACTGCATGTAAAACTGTGGCCAGTTAGCTAACCACCCGCCCTCCCTTCCACTCCAGAAAGCCTGTTCTTAGCTGTACCTGCCAAAATTCATAAGAGAGAACTCTCTTAAAGAATGTGTAAATACTTTGTACTATGATTGAACTGGAAGCGTAGCAGTGAAACTTGCTCAGAGAAAAGAAAAGTTTGATAGAATGTGATGAGAATTTTTTAAAGAAAGTATTCTATAAATATAATCTGTTTTGAACATTTTAATGTAAGAACTCTTATAAAATAGATCACTTATTGCAGAAATTTATTGTAGATATTTTATTATGTGCTTAGTATCCAAATATTACTCATGTTTGGTACATTGCAGTTGAACTCCCAAGTTAGTAACAATTTATTATATGTATCTGGTAAAATGCATGTTTGCAAGTTTTTAACACTAGCATTTAACAGGTCAACTGAAAACATAGTTATATAGTTACCCAAAAAAAAATTAACATCACTTAACTAGTTTCCATGTTTAGTATTGTAATATTCTAGTCCTGTCTCATGTGGTAGAAATTAGTTAAATGAATTGGTAGTTAAATTGTAAGCAAGATTCAGGTCAGCATCTATTTCTTAATAATTGGAAACAATTCAAGGTGCCCAGAAATAAAATGTGTGGCCCTGGTGTACAAGAAGTTTATTATTTACCTAGAGAGAAAGGTTGTACATAGAGATTTCATTTTTGGTAATTTTAATGCATGGGAATTCAAGTTATTTATGCTAGGGAAAAAAGTTGAAGGTGGAAAAGGAAAACAATTTCAATAGACATCATTTACTTGATGAACTTAAGCTTCAGACAGGAGCCACGAATCCAGTGCTTTCTGTTTGAGGGTGGATCTCGTGTGTGACATCTTATATTGAGTGTGACCTAGGGAGCAATCTTGGGTACAGAGCCAAGCTTGTTAACAGCTTGGTGTGGACCCCACCCCCAATAATAGGAGTTTTAGTTGTTCTATGTTTATGTTTTGTTTTATTTTAGTATTTGGACCACAACCTGTGCTTTAGGCTTACTTCTGCATCTCCTGGAGATGCTCAGGGAAGCTTATGCAGTGCCCAGTGCAGAGATCAGACCTGGCTGACTGCATGCAAGGCAAGCAGTTTACCTGCTCTACTGTCTCTCTGACTTCATGTTCTTATTTTCTAACATTCAACTATATTTTTTCCTTGCGAGCTATCATTACTGATTTTACTAGATTTCTTAATACCATGTTAAAACTCAACTTTCCATCAATACTTATCATCTCTGGGGCTGGAGCCATAGTACAGCGGGTAGGGTTGGCCTTGCATGTGGCCAACCCAGGTTAGATTCTCAGCATCTTATATGGTGCCCTGACCACCACTGGAGTAATTCCTGAATGCAAAGCCAGGAGTAACCCTTGTGCATCACTGGGTGTGACCCAAAATGCAAAAAAATTAAAAAAATAAAGATACTTACTATCTCTACTACGTTTTTTTGGTAGATGCCAGAAATTTGTATATAAGCAAATAGTCAGCCAGGTTTGGTCTCTGAACTAAATAATGAAATTACTTTAAAAGCATTGACAAGTTTTTGTTTTTTCCTACATCTCTCTAAAATTGGGAGTTTTCTAAAATATATTAGTATACTGAAAATAAATTTCCTTGAAAAAGTAGGGTTATTATCCTAATAAATATTTTCTCTTAGATTCCAGAATTTAGACTACTTGACAGGTTAAAAAATTCAATTCTCATGTCATGTTTGTAAGTTAATGATGAGTAAATTATAACATGCATATAGTACTATAGCTTACTGTTTTTTTCTTAGTATAGATATTCAACTTTGACTCTTATTTAAGTTAAAAGTGTATTTTTCACACCAAAACATATTCTCAAATGTTTCTTTTGTGTGCTAGAAAAAAAACCAGGGCCTTATACATGCAAGTAAATGAGCTTATCTTTATCAAACATTTTGAAAACTTTTAAAGTTTTCACATATCCAAATTTCTGTTTTATGAACATTCCATTTCTTTTATGTTGAAATTTAATGAAATCAAAGTGTTAAAACTGTTTCATTTTGAAACAGCAAGTTGAAAAAGCGAAAATAGAGGAGTAGGCACTGCATAAAATGTTTCTATAATATCAGATAAGAAAGAACCTCTCCAAAAAACACTGGATTAAGCAACAAGAATTTCTGTGACCTTGGTAGTATTAATTTGTTAGAGTGATGTCTTGAAACTGAAGAATTGGGGCCAGATTGATTGTATAGCAGATAGGGTCTCTTTCTTGCCTTGCACACTGCTGATTGGGGTCTCCCAAATAGGAGTGATCCCTGAATTCAGAGCCAGGAGGAAGACCTAAGCACCACAAAGCAGGAGGAATATGGCTCATGAGGTAGAGCACATGCCTTGCAATGTTCAGACCTCTTGGTTCCATCCCCAATATCACATGTCCTTTGCTACCCTTCCCCACGTTCCCAGCATTGCCCAGAGCGGCTTCTTGTAGCCCTTGAGAAACGCCAGGGGAGGCCCCCAAACAAAAAACAGTTTCAGAAAGTAAATTGAAATTAGGGGCTGGGTGTTGTTTCTCAGCCAGGGAATCACTCTCTGTGAGACTCCATATGACAGTGTGAACCTGAGAGTTCAGTTCTCAGGTCCAGCGGAGCAGGACTGTTTCATTGTGATAAGTGCTGAGGTGAACTGGACAACAGGAAATAGAGTTTGAATGTGTTTATTTTTGGGGGAGGGGAAGGGGACATAATAGTCAGTGTTCAGGAATGACCCCTGGCAGTGCTTTAGGGACCATATGTAGTGTCAGAATTCAAGCTGTCAGGATGCTTGTAAGCAACATAACCTCTGAACAATCTCTTCAGCCTGTTGGGTGTGTTTTCTATTAGAACTTATTTGGAAATCTCTTTATGTCTCTGCTGTGGGTGATTCTATTATTGAGTGTCAATTTGTGATGTTCAAGTTACTTTGCTTAAGGATAGCCTGCTCCAGCAGCTTGGCATGTCAGGAGGGGGAGGGTGGGTCATGTTGTTAATAGCATGTGAATTTTGTATAGTGAGTCAGCTTTTACTGATAAGTGAGTTAGCTTTTACTGATATTTTCCAAGGTAAGTCTGATCTTCATCTGCAACCCTCACTCCTTTTCAAGCCTAATGACAGGTTGAGGAAAATTCAGTGATGCCAAAAGCTAGCCTTTATCTCTTCCTTTCATGTGAACATGTGTCTGAAGCCCTGTGATCTCCACTTCCCTTAGAGGCCTTTCACGTTTCTGAACTTAATTTCTGCAGTTTAGGGGTTGAGAGATTTCAGAACATTCTCACTTATATCCTGATATCTGCACCCGGGATCCCTGGAATGTTGAATGAAGGTCTTGTTATGGTATTGGCATTTCTCTGACTGCTACTTTGTGTGTGTGTGTGTGTGTGTGTGTGTGTTAGATGTCAGGGGGACCATACTCAGTGGCACTTTGGATCTGTGCTTAGGAGTTGTTCGCAGTGGTAGAGTGCCTAAGAAAGTATGTGCTTAGCCCATTGAACTGTTTCTCCAGCCCACTCCTAGCTTCTTTACTGCTGACATTTTCCTTTACAATATTGGTCTTTTGGTGTTTGGGGGGGAGAAATTATATAAATGGATTCTTTTAGATTTTAGGATTCTTTTCACATAATACACCTCTGAAGAGGTTGTTGCATTTTATTTTTATGCCATTAGATGCTCAGAATTTTTCCCATTGCATTCCTACAATGGGACTAACTCAGTAGTATTGGTTTATTCTTAATATTTACACTCTTGTTTCTAAGTTTATTAGGGAACTATTTTTGTGTTTTACTTGCCTAGGGAGAATGATTTTGGTAGAGTTTTGGGTGTTGGTTATCATAATCTTAGATTTCTTTATCCCCAGCCCCCAAGTCTTGTCTCATAATGGGGTATGGCTAATTATTTTCATCGAGACAGCCAGAATGTTAAGGGTCCTTGAGTTTGATATAGCATATCTGGAGATTTTACATTATTGTAATTTCTAAGTTTTGCAAAATTAATTTTGGCTGTAACTTTTCATAAGAAATCTCTATTTTGGACAATTGAAGTCATTTTTATTTGTTTTTCTCAGGCAATCCCAGGACACTACCAGGTTATCTACATCAGAACCTTTAAATATCCCTTGAGTTTCCTAAGGTTCCTGGCCTGCTAGGAAGTGACCTTTTTTTAGTTTTCCTGTAACCTTGGGCCCCTCTAAGCCAGGGACTTGTTTGTTTTTCTGGAAGGGTTCCGTAGGCATAAGATCCTTAAGCAAAGTCAACATTAGATTCTTATAAATGGCTGTCATACCTGTTTATATGTACACTGTTCTTGAATGAAACACTCCATGTAAAACTTTGGTTGCTTAATCAGTTTGTCCAGTTTTATCCTGATAATAGGAAAGCAGATTCTTACTATTTCAAATAATATGTTATGAAATGGAGATTCTTTAAAGTTTATAAATTCTGAGGGCCAAGTAGAGCTAGTAATTCCAAATGTTTCATTTTGATTTGCAAAAACAAAGTCCACTAAACTGTTGTGGTCATACATAGCTTAAGAGAAGAGAAAGAACATTAAAGGAGTATCAATTCTATTAAAATCAAATAAAATTTTCTGCTGTCAGTTTATTTAGTAGTATGTAACTTTTGTTGTTTTTCTGGACTTGAGTTAATGCTTTGTTGTATGTGTGTCTAGATTTCAAAGGGTCCTGGAAATCTTGACTTTGTTCAAAATAGTGTAAATGTTGTGTGAGATAAGTCACTACAGAAGCAGGTTATCAGACTATATTCTTTAAAATGATAATAGTTTGAAGTACCTGGTAACTATCTTTGCCGCAGATTCGGAAATTGTTAAGCCTCTAGCTTGTCAAAGAAGTATCAGAATAAAGCAAAACTTATCTGTAAAAGCAGACAATGACTGTGGTTAATTTGTTGCTTTACTTTATGATATCAGAATGGAAGAATAGAATGCACAATAAATTTACTTATTTTGATTGGGAGCACGTTTCCTGCTTGACCCAGCAGCACACACTTAACAGTTCAGTCCTGGAGGGCCAGAGAGATAATACAGCAGATGAATTGCTCTGCATGCAGCTGTGGTGACTGCAATCCTAGTTTGAATCCCTGGCACCACGTAAGGTCCCATGAGCACCACAAGGAGTCACTTCTGAGCACACAGCCACAACCAGAATTCCTGAGTATGTTAGTTGTGGTCTGAAAGTCAAGCAAACTAAATATAAATCCATTGTTTGGTGCTGATTCAGTGATTAAGTGAAGACCTAGCAGTGCTGGGGCCACTAGGACCACATCTGGTGGTTCCTGGGGTCAGGCCACTACAATGGTACAATGGTACTGGTGTCAGATCTTGGAGCTTTGACATACAGGGCATTCTCCAGCTCTTTTAACTGTTCTTACAACTCAGTATATAACTATTTTTAAATACTTTCATTAGTATTACCTGCAAGGGTGGAAATCAAGTGGGTAGCAAGGGCATAACCCTTCTCTAGGAATTCTTATGAAACATAATGTATGAGATGTTCTAATCAAAGATGTAATGAAGGCAGGATAAAGAATAGATAATTATTTTGGTAGGTAGCAGAATTTGTGCTATTTAGGCACATTATACCAAAGTATAAACAGACTTCCTCAAAGATAAAGTCACTCATCACTACCCGAGTATAAACAGACTTCCTCAAAGATAAAGTCACTCATCACTACCTGATTGAAAACAGACCGTAGGGAAGCCGGAGCAAGAGTATAGTGGGGAGGGCACTTGCCTTTCACTTAGCCTACTCAGATTCGATCCTTGGCATCCCATATGATCCCCTGAGTACCACCAGGAATAATCCCGGAGCATTGCTAGGTATGGCCCAAAAAGAAAAAAAAACTGCTTTAAAAATAAATAAATAGACCATAGGGACCTTGGAAATAGTTCAGTGGCTAACAATGCCTTCTCTGCAAGGGTAAGGTCATGAGTTTTATCCCAGTGCCACACATCTCTGTTAAGTGGGATTCTGGTGACAGGGTCTCTGAGTCCTCCAGTGCCAATGGTACAACCTTTGGCACACAGTTAGGTTGTGCGAACACTATAAAAGTATGCAAACCCTGTAAAGCAATACAAAGAAAGAAGTGTGTGAGCACCAAGGCTAGTAAGTAGTGTGACCCAGAGCAGCTTCAGGTGAGTGTGGCAGTGACTTGTGATCACTACAACCAGAATGTGGATGAGTTTCACAAGTAAATGAGTGTAATCTCTGGCAAAACGTGTATAAACACCACAGTGAGCATGCCCAGGTGTGCGAACATCAAAACTTAGGGTTTTTGAGCCCTGGTAATTACCACATTAGCTATAAAGGGGCTCAGAGAAAGGGAAGGGAAGAAAGGCAGGGCAGGGCAGGTTGCAGTGACTTAGAGTGTCTGCTTTGTAAGTGGATGGTCATGAGTTGAAATCCTTGATGTCTCACATGTGCTGAAAACTGTCCAGGCAACTTTCAGCCTGGTTCATATGTTGTTTGTGACCTCTGGCATTGCAAGTAGCTCCACACCAGCCCACATCACAGCCAGTGAGTGTAAACTCTATTGGGTTGTGTGTAAAGGTAAAGGTAAAGGCCCTCCCGTTGATCGTCGATTTGCTCGAGCGGGCCCAGTAACGTCTCCATTGGAGACTTTGTTGTTACTGTGTTTGGCATATCGAATACTCTCGGTAGCTTGCCGGGCTCTCCGAGAGGGGCAGAGGAATCGAACTCGGGTCGGCCATGTTGGCCGCTTGTAAGGCGAACGCCCTACCGCTGTGCTATCACTCCAGCCACAAAAGGTGAGTGACCCCTGGCAGATACACTACAACTGAAATGAAGTATAAGCGCCATGACCAGACAGTAGGACCTGTGACAAGCAATTGTGTAAGCCCAGAATGACCCCAGTGAATACTGCTACTGCACTTGTGTGCTTTAGCCAAGATTGTGAGTTCTGGCAAGCTCGTGCAAGCATTGCAAATAAAGTGTAGAGCACTACAACCTAATGTGCAACCCCCAGCAAATGTCACAGCTGAAAAAATTGAGAAAACCACAGCCAGGCAAGCATGTGCCCCCTGCTTATAGTAATAACAAGGAGGGAAAGTGAGGGGAGGAAAAATTGTAAATGTCATATAAAATTAATGTTTGCCAGAGACATACTATTATTTCTTGGGTGTGGCCACACCCATCTTTCTACTTGGTGGTCACATGGCTGAGCCGAGTTCAATTCCTCTGCCCCTCTCGGAGAGCCCTGCAAGCTACCGAGATTATCTCGCCTGCACAGCAAAGCCTGGCAAGCTACCCGTGATGTATTTGATATGCCAAACAATAACAACGAAGTCTCACAATGGAGACATTACTGGGCCTGTTCGAGCAAATTGATGAACAATGGGAGGACAGTGACAGTGACAGGTCACTTGGTGGTCACTCTTGGTGCTTGAGGAACAGTATGGTACTGGGGATTGAGCCTGAGCCTTGCACATGTGAAGCATGTTGTCAGCCCTTAGGACTTTCTCTTTTACCCTAAAGCCATACTTTCAGTTTTTGAATTTTTTTTCCAAAATTTTTGAAATTTATTTGAAATTCATTTTATTTTTGGAGGAACTTTTGGGTCCACTCCTGGCAGTACTCAGGGCTTACTGCTGACAGTAAGGGATCCCTCCTGGGAGTGCGTAGGGCAACATATGCTGTTTTGGGAATTGAACTGGTTGGTTATGCGCAATGCAAGAGCCCTCACCTTGTATTACATCTCTGATCCCCTTACTATTTTTAAAAGCACACTGATCATGTTGTGGGCGCTCTCTCCCAGCAGTGCTCAGGTGACCATTTATTGTTAGAGATCACACCCAGAGATTCTGTATGTAAAGCACAGGCACTCCATTCTATTGAGTCATCTCTCTATTTGGCCCTACTTTTTTTTTTTTTACTTTCTGGGTCTCACCTGGGGATGCACAGGGGTTACTCCTGGCTCTGCACTCAGGAATTACCCCTGGTGGTGCTCAGGGGACCATAAGGGATGCTTGGAATCAAACCCGGGTCGGCCTTGTGCAAGGCAACGCCCTGCCCGCTGTGCTATTGCTTCAGCCTTGGCCATACTTTTTTTGTGCAAAATTCATTTGTCTAATTACCAAAGAGTTACCTGTGCATATTTGTTTTCTTAGGAGTTCCTGGCTTAGTTTTTAAATATTTTTTATTTTATTTACTGTATCACAAATTCAGTTTCTTTCTCTGGAATTTCCTGTTTAAAGACAATAAAGACCTGGAAATGGGTAGTCGGGTACAGTGCATAACACTGTAAATGTACACAATGCTTTGAAAACATACCATTTTGACAATAGCTAAATTCAAAATAGCCAAATTTATGTGGTAGAGCACCTGCTTCGCAGGCATGGAGCTGCAAGTGTGTTTCCCATGTAGTGTGATCCTCTGATGCACTACTACCATTGTTTGATCCCTGGATCTCTAAACGACAAAAATAATAAAAAGGGATGGAAAAGGAAAAATATGTGGCTAAGTGGTCAATATTATACTATACATATTTTACTACCAAAAGAAAAAAAAAGACCGTAAAAGGTCAGATAACTTGGTACTGTCATACAGTATCCGTAATTTCATTTTTTCTTTTCTGTCACTGAGCATCTTCTACAAATTTTTTCCTATGAGAATAATTTTAACAGAGATAAGATCAACTGTATAGAAATACATAGAGGCACATTTTTTCGGCCACTATAGATACAAAAGTTTGTGTGTTTGTTATGAATTAATAGTGGTAGATAGAGTCACAATATCCATTTTGAACGTACTCTTTGTTTTCTGATATTTATAGGGTTAGCACATTGTTTTATTTGGCAAATATTTATTAAGCAAATCTTTTATTGTTTCTGTTTTCAGGTGGAACTGGGTGTTTTAAGTTTTTCTCTTTGACTCTCTGCAGGCAATTTGTATACATTTTGACCAAACTGTAGTGCATCTCAATGCTTATGCCATTTATTTACTTTTTCCTTTAGGCAGGGATTTGTAAGAGTAAAGTATTATTCTTAGAATTGAAGTAGGAGGAAATACAAAGACAAGTAATCACATTATTAAGTTATTGTCCTTAGCAAAATACTCTTTTCTAAGCAGGTAGGTTTAAAAAAAAAAAAGCTTAAATGAGCTAATAGTAAGTATTACAGTTTCTGAGGGTCAGGAATCTGGAACTGGCTTAGTTTAGGGGTTTCTAGGCCAGTGTCTCTGATAAGGTGACTTAACAAGCAATCAGTTGGAACAGCAGTCATCATTTCTAGACTTTTGGGGACTGGTAGGTCTGCTCTAAAGCTTACATGGTTATTGACATGTCTTAGCACCATGCTGCTTGTTTGCAGAATACCTTGGTTTGTTGTCACAGATTTACTTTCATAGTGCTGCCTCTATCCTGGCAGCTAACTTTCCTCAAAATGATTTCAGGGGCAAATAATGTTGTACAAAAAGAAATTTTTTCACATAGTGCAATTTATGAACTTGAACTTAAAGCTTTTAATTAAAGTTATGATTTTGGTTGCCAACAGACATAGATAATCCAAGAAGTTTATAGAAAAGCTACAAGAAATTCCCATTTCAGGCACATTGTATATAATTTTTTAGCATGAGAACTGTATATGTATTGTATTTTACAAGTTACACATACAGTAGGTTTTAAAAAATTGAATCTCTGAATTACAGAGTTGTAAAGATATTCATGATTGACTTTCAGAAGTACAGTGTTCCAACCCCAACCCCTTCACTAGAGTCTACTTTCCTCCACCAATGTCCCCAGTTTCCTTTTCACCTTCTTCCCCACCTTACCTTCAACAATCCTTATTATCAGTATTGATAAAAGGTTTATTTGGTTTCTTTTATGGTGGTGGCTAATGCTGGAGCCTGGGGAAAGAGACGTGGTTTCAGAGACAGATGCAGCCCCTCTCACATGTAAGGCATGTGCTGTACCATTTGAGCCATATCCCCTGCCATACTTATTTTTGAGGGGAGAAACGGGGCCACATCCAGTGGCTCTGTGTGCTGGTCACGACCAGAAGTGCTGTAGAGGGAGCGGAAATGTGCTGCACTTAGCTCTCTTTCGCATACTACATTTTTTCTGGAAGGCAGCACTTTGCTCGTTTTCAAGGGTTGTATTAGAGTCAACTATTTAAAGTAGTATCAAAGTCTAAAATGAATTGCTAATTATGATCACAATATGCTACCTTATTTACAGGCCTTAATTCTAGTCCTGTGGTTTGGCAAGAAAGTGAATCTAAAGACTTGTTGATTTTAGGTTTTTGCCTTATTCAGCTTTATTTTGTTGGCCATTTACAGTGGTAAAGCAATCAAATTGTTAGAAAATTCTAGAAAAGTTGTAAGTAAACTATAAATACCTCTTCATGCAAATTATTAAGGAAAAATGCTAGACTAACAGGGTCTTTCATTTTAATATCTTTAATTATATGAACTTTAACTCTCTTCTTTCTTTTTAAGTTTTTGATTTTCATAAAATTAAATTACTGTTTATGCCATTCACTACTTGACTCTCTCCCACTTAGCTGTCATGTTAAAGTATTTGCTTCTGTTTCCTGAATCTATCTTTGTTACCATGGGAACCAAAGTGGACTACGGAACTGGCAAGACAACTAGCAACTAAAATTAATGAGCATTCTAACTCTTCACCTGTAGTTATCTTATTCCATTACAACTCCTGTTTCAATGGAAATATGTGAGCGATGTAAGGCGTGTTGAGTTGGAGGGGAATATAGCCTGGAAAATTAACTCTTAATTACTTCAGAGTTGTTTGTTTGCTTAGAATGCTGTTCTGAAAGAGCTCTTTGACTAAATTGGAATAGAGCATTTAATTCTTGTAAATGATCACACTGTTATCCATTTCTTGTTTTACCTTTAAGTATTTGTAATGTGCTATTTTTCATAGCTATAATAATAATGCATGCTATTTTGAAATCATATTTGATACTATTTGATATAAGTCTACAGTGGGAAAAATGTTTTTACACATTTGAAAATCCTAGTAAATAGATATATATTGGGACTGGAGAGATAGTATAGCAGGTAACCCAGATTTGATCCAGGAGCCCTGTCAGAGTTATCCCTGAGCACAGAGCCAGGAGTAAGCACTGAGCACAGCTGGATGCAGTTCAAAATCCAAAGGCAAACAAACAAACCCAAAAAAACCCAACTCTGAGAATAAAATTGAAAGATCATAAATCAGTGTTACTTCAATTAAAAAGTAACAATAACAAATATATACCTATATATTATATGTAATAATGTAATCTGACTTGGATATTTATTTTATCAAGAAATACATATTTTAAAATAATTAAAATTTGGGGGGCATCCCCAGCATGCCTGGAAAGGCTGAGACTATGCCAGGTGACACTCAGTTGCCATTGGTGCTTCTTGAGGACACTTCTCAGAGTTTTGGGGGCCACCAGGGTCACACCTGGTAGAGTTGGGGAGGCCATGTGGTACTGGAGTTTTAAGTTACATTCCTGCCTGGCCCCTAAAATGTTATTTTTGAGGTAGAATTTTTTTAAGTGTTTATTTGACAGTTTTGTTTTGCTCTGTAGATAATTTAGATACACCTGATAATATATTAGAGATTACTAGGTGTTAGCTTCTTTCAACTTTTTCCTTTCTGGAAAACAATAACATTCTATTAAAAAATAGACTTTGATGCAGTCTCTCTCTCTCTCTCTCTCTCTCTCTCTCTCTCTCTCTCTGTGTGTGTGTGTGTGTGTGTGTGTGTAGTGTCTGTCTGTCTTTCCTTAAAAATGTGAATTAAAGCTTCTTTCCTATGGTTGTTGCTTACTAAGATTTTAATTATTTTGCTAAAACTTTCCTCCCAAAGGCACTTACTTTGTTCAAAGAACTCTTTTTGGGGAAGGGGTGGTGATTTGGGACCATAGTCAGTGGTGCTCAGGGACTAATCCTGCCTCTGTGTTCAGGGGAGGTCAATCCTAGGGATTCTTGTGGGATGTTATTGAGTGTTGGGAATAGAACTGAAAGTGTCTGCATGCAAGGCAAGTTACCTAAATCCCTTTATTATCTCCTTGACTCCTTGCTGTCATTTTTTGAGGTATTATGATTGGCAATACGTTTTATAGTTGCATTGCTGCTACATATGCCCTCCACCATTAACTCAAGGTCACTTTATTCCCTTTGTCATCCTTAGTTCTCAGTTCTGTTGACCTTATCTCGAGGTTTTTTCTCTTGGGGATTGTATAATCCCTTATTTTCTTTCTACTTCATATATGAGCAAGGTCATCTATTTGTCTTTTTTTCTCAGTCATCAATTTCTACTAGTAGTCAGTTTAGTTGGGTGTTCACAGGATGATGGACATTGACAGAGATGATTCTTTACATTAGAAGATAATTAGAATGTAGAGGAATACAGGAGCAGGCACGTGGAGAGAGAGAGCCCAGGCTACAAGATGGAGCATGGAGAGATGAGCGGGAGAGACCGGAGGAGACGGGAATGAGGAGCAGTGGAGACTAGAATGGAAGGCTCAGACAGACTGGGGCAGGCACATGGGGAGAATGGAATAAACGACTTTGGATCAATAAAAAAAGATAATTAAGAGCGGGCTGGCGCGATAGCACAGCCGGTAGGGTGTTTGCCTTGCACGCAGCCAACCCGGTTCACCCGAGTTCAATTCCTCCGCCCCTTTTGGAGAGCCCGGCAAGCTACTGAGAGTATCTCACCCGCACGGCATAGCCTGGCGAGATACCCGTAATGTATTCGATATGCCAAACACAGTAACAACAAGTCTTACAATGGAGACGTTACTGGGCCTGCTCGAGCAAATCGATGAAAAATGGGAGGACAGTGCTACAGTGCAATTAGGAATAGTTTATTGACCAATTCATAATTAATTTCAGCTGAGATAATCTTTGTTTTTCCCCATCATAACTACATATAAGGACAGAAACAAGATTTAACATGCTTATGTTGTCTCTTATGACTCAAGTTTTTGGTGATTTTAATTAGTATATTAGAAATATATCCTTTCTGGTATGTATATGATAGTATATACCATAGACTAGATGACTTATAAACAACAAAAATTTATTTCTCACTATTTTGGGGACTTGGAAGTATAGACACTGGAAGACTAAGATTCTGTTAAGAACCTATTCTTTTTTTTTTTTTTTAGTAGAATGTGCCATATTTTTGTTGTGTCTTCACCAAGGGAAGGAGCAAAGCTTCCTGGAGTCTTTTTGTACATGGGCACTAATAATTTATTAGATTAATTTGATTAATTCATGAGGTTTCTTCCTTTATCACTTAACCATTTCTTAAAAGACTACTAATATGATCACATTTGAGGTTAGGATTTCACTATAAGTTTGCAAGGTCACAAACATTTAGATTGTTTCATATCTGACCCATTATATATATATATATATTTTTTTTTTTTTTTGCTTTTTTGGGGGAGTGTCACACCCAGCGATGCTCAGAGGTTACTTCTGGCTCTACACTCAGGAATTACTTCTGGCAGTGCTTGGGGGATTATATAGGATGCTGGGGATTGAACCCGAGTTGGCCTCGTACAAGGGAAACACCCTACCTGCTGTACTATACCTCTGGCCCCCCCATTATATTTTTGAAGTGTATTTAATCCCATCTTATTTTTGAAGGGCGTGGGGAGGGTTGTTTTTAAAAAATTTTGTGCTGCATCTGCTGGCTTACTCCTGGATCTGGGCTCAGGAATCACTTTTAGAAGAGCTCTGGGGACCATAGATGGCGCTAGGATCAAACAGGGGTTGACAACATGCAAGGCAAGTGCCTTATCTGTGGTACTATCACTTTGGCCTCAAGCCTTTTTTATTTTGTGAAAGATAGTTTATAAAGTAATTTATAAGTCTGTAATTCTACTTAGCCATAAACTTGTATGTTATTATTCTGACCTATATGCTGACAAAATGAGTAAGAGTATGACATGTGAACATGTCTACAGAGTGGTATTCACCCCTTCCCATGGGATAGTTTTGGGATGCATAACTGCCTAATATTCAGTCCCTTGGGTGGCACCATTCTCAGTCCACATATTAGATATTTTAGTAGTTGTAATTTTTTCCCAATGAAAATTGAACATTATGATGCTTTGAAATACTTCTATACATATTTTCAGGAAAAGGAGGTTTTGGGACCATACTGAAGTATACTCAGGGTTTACTTCAGACCTTATGCTCAGGGGCGAAATTGGAAGTAATAGAGTACTCCAGTAACAGGAACTCAGGAGGAGACTTTTATAGAGAGAAAGCGGGAAAAAATGTAAGAAATAACTGGTTGGCCTGTTGGCACTTTGTACTTGATTGTCCTTAGGTTTTCATTTCATAACCTTGAAGCATTGACAGGATTACCTTTTCATTTGCTTATGTAAGATGCACCACAGCATTAGAGCCACTTCAGTTTAATTAAAATCCACCTGAATTAAACATTGCATTTAGTCTTTTTTGCTTACTCTCCGTACGTTAACAATACTGTATGTATTAAGTTGGAAGGAATGGCTTTATACTAAATTTTTAATTTTAAATATATTTTAATTATTAGCTTTAGAACTAAACAGCAATATTATCTATGAAGTAAAATGATTAATTTGCTAATAGAGTTGAATCAAGTCATAAAACTAAGCAGGAGTTCTCATTTCAGGGGAGAATTAGTCACAGTGGGAATTTTCAAACATACAGGATATTTTGATTGGTCATAGAGACCACTGGGAACTACCAGTTTTGACAAGGCAGGGACAGCAGTGCTAGCCATCAGCAAGTTTGGAGTAGCCTATCCACTGAAAAGTTGTTCTGTGCAAGGTATTATTAGTACCTCTGAAACAGTGGGCTAAAATAAAATCATAGTTTGGAATCAGTAGAGCATTTTTATTTGTAGGTTAAACTTAAAGTTTACTTGAATATGTATATAATGGCAAGTAAGACACTTCATTTATCGGCAAATAATTTTTGCTTATACTATTTTGAATATAGTTTCTTGCAACAATGAGCAGCTATTAATGGTAATTCATTTAACCAGTACAGAGATGCGCAAATTTATTTGGCCTTCTGCCCCCTTTTCAGAAAAAATTGCTCAGTGCCTCTTGGAACTCTTCCTTCTTTAAGTAAACAAAGTGCCCCCCATCCTCTGCCTTTTTCGTTTACATCTAAGGTGACTCTTGCCCTTGTACCTGTATCATTCCAGTGCCCCACAAGGTTCAATATTATCCACTTAGGGAAACGTTGGGCTAGCGGCTGAGAACCTAGAGATAAATACAATTACTCTTCACCCTATTCACAGGCTGGTAGGGCCCAACATCCTGTATGTAATTATAAATGGGACTTGACTATGACTCCAGTGGTAAATTATGTCTCAAATAGGGGAGTCCAGAGTTTTATCCCAGTCACTGTACAGCTGCCTGATCGTTCAGACACAGCTCTTGTGGCCCCAGAGGACCCCATGTGGTTGCACTCTAACTGGTAGTTCAGTTTCCTTTTGATACATTTAATTTATAATCTTTTTGGTGATACCCTTTCTAACCAGTATCAGATGCCATCTCATTGTGGTTTTGATTTACATTTCCTGGAGGTTTAGAAATGTTAGTCTGGTACATGTGGCCAGCAACATGTCGTCTTTGGAAAAGTCTCTTCAGATTTCCTGCCCACTTTTTTTTTATTAGATTATTTATTTTTGCTACTGAGTTATATGAGTTCTTTATTTGGAATATTAGGCCTGCATGAGATGTATGATTTGAAAGTATTTTCTCCATTAAGTAGGTTGCCTTTTCATGTGGTTGATGGCTTTCTTTCAAGTTTAGAAGCCTTTAATTTGATGTGGTCTCATTTGATTTTTTTTTTTTTTGCTTTGGTTCACAAAGGAATTACTGTGAAAACTAATGTCAAGGAGATCATTTCCTCTATTATCTTCTAGGAATTTCATATTTCCAGGTATATTTGTTTTTTTTTAATCCAGTTTGTTAATTTTTGTATATGGTGTAAATTTTTAATGTGATGAGATAATAATTCAGTTTTGTTCTTTTTCCATGTGGTTGTTCAGCATTTCCTAATGCTATTTATAGAAGATACTATTCTTTGCCCATTGTGCATTCTTGGTTTCTTTGTCATAAGTTAATTGGCCATATGTGTGGTTATATTTGTGCTCTCTATTCTCTTCTTTTTTTATCTGTTGTCTATTTTTATGCCAATATCAATTATTATAGCTTTGAAACAGAAAGCATGAAATGCCTAGCTTTGTTCTTATTTAAAAATTAAACATTATTTGTTTTGGCGCCACACCCAGTAGTGTCTGGGGGTGCTTCAGCTCCAGTGCTTGGGGGACTGGGCAGTTTGGGGGAAGTTGGCCAGGCACTCCTGTATGCAAATCATATGCACAGCCCATTAAGCTCTCTCTCTGTCCTTTCCATCTTCTTTCTTAAGATTTGGGGTCTTGAAGCTGAAGAGATAGCTCAAGATACTGAAATAATGTGTTTTGTTTGCAGGAAGCCTGGGTCCAATCCCCGTCCTTGCATGACACTCACCCTTCCCCCACCCCAGCCTCCCACACTACTGCCAGATCTCCTTTGCTCTTAGCTGGAAGTAGTCTTTTGAGCACTGCAGAGTATGGCTTGATACAAGTAAATTAAAAAAATATGTATATATTTGGAGTAGGGCTGGAGCGATAGCACAGCGGGTAGGGCGTTCGCCTTACAAGCGGCCAACATGGCCAACCCGAGTTCGATTCCTCTGCCCCTCTCGGAGAGCCCGGCAAGCTACCGAGAGTATTCGATATGCCAGACACAGTAACAACAAAGTCTCCAATGGAGACGTTACTGGGCCCGCTCGAGCAAATCGACGATCAACGGGAGGGCCTTTTACCTTATTTGGAGTAATTTATAGGTCTATATACATTTTGAGTTTTATTTTCTGTGATTAATATCTGTGGATGGGATTACATTGAGTTTATAGATTACTTTGTACAATGTAAATATTTTAACAGTAGTCTCTCAATTCATGAACACTGGAAATATTTTCATTTGTTTGCGCCTTCAATTTCTTTCATCAATGTTTCTTTCCAGTCGATAGGTTTTTATCTCCTTGATTAAATTTATACTTAGATAATGCATGGTATAAATTAGATCATTAAAAATTATCTTTAAGATGGTTTATTAGTGTATGGAAATGCAACAGATTTTCTATAGTAAGTGTTCATTTAATATAGTTTCTTTTTTTGTTTTTACATCTTTTTTATTACAATCCTTATTAATGCAGACACTTAAGCAGAAATCTATAATATAATATTTTCTAATATAAATCTAATTCCCTTCTTGAGGTAAAATAAAATTTTCATAATACTATAGGCCTATTTAGATTCCCCCCTTAAAAGCTTTTTGTTAATTTATTTTTTAAATTGAATCACCTGAGATACACAGTTACAAAGTTGCTCCATGATTGAATTTCAATCATGCAATGTTCCAACACCCATCCCTTCCAGTTACCCTCCCGCCCTCTCCACACTTTCTCTATGGCAGGTTCTTCTCTCTCTCTCTCTCTCTCTCTCTCTCTCTCTCTCTCTCTCTTTCCTTTTGGGTATTATACCTTGCAATACAGATACTGAAAGGTTATCATGCATATCCTGTTACTTACTTCCAGCACTAAGTTCTTGTCCAGAATGATCATTTCCAACTATTATTGTGATAGTGTTCCTTCTGTCAGTTTCTTGGAGGTTATAACTTTAAACACATTGTTGTATAACAAAATCAAATTCCCCAAAAGCTAATTGATATACACAAGAGTTAAGTTCCATCTGCATATTTCTGATCATAGAGCATCACCAAATTTCTAAAAAATACCTTAAGTTCTTCCAGTATTAACCACTGGAATAAAAGTGACACACACATATACATAAATATATATATTAGATCTATATATAAGAAAGATGAATAAAAATAAGAATTATTTGCTCTATATATACTGAAGTATTTGCAAGTATCATTGGTTATTATGGTGGTAGATAGAAAAGGGGAGGAATGTTTTAATTCTGATCACTGGTGATGGCTACAGATGAGCTGGGGTCCTGATTATCTTTATGTTCACTGACCTCAGAGAAATAGCTTTGGCGTTATCATATGAAGCAGAGTGATAACAGTTATATATGGTTTTACTGTTGCAGTTGCTCAAAATTCTTGATTACCTAGTCTTTTTTGGTTTGTTTTGGTTTTTGATTTTTGAGTCATACCCAGTGGTGCCCAGGGTTTCCTCCTGCCTCTGCACTCAGGAATTATTTCGGGCGCTGCTTGGGTTATCATGTGGGAAGCTGGGGACCAAACCTGGGTGAGCTGCATACATGGCAAATGCCCTACCCACTAAATTATCACTCTGGCCTCCTTGATTAGCTGGGGTCTTAAAAAATATCTTCAAGGTTTGTTGTTGATCTATTTTTCTTATATTATGTAATTGCCTATAGAAGTTACATGCATTCATTATATCTTACTTGCTTCTGAACTCATCTATTTGTAGATATTTCACATTGAAAATAGCCGTAGCTCAATCTAATAACTGGAAAGCTTCAGACAACTTTAGTTAAGATTTGTAGTGGTTTCACATCAATTTGATCATCTTCCTTCACTTTGGTTTGTTGTTCCAGCTCCACGAAGGTCTCATTAGATAGTTGTTTACCATATGCTTTCTGTGTTACTCCACTACATTTTAATTTATTTCATTAAATCCAGCTTGCTTTACCAGCCCAACATGAACTTTTTTTAATTGCTATTCAGACTCCAGAAAATCTGCAGTGTCTTTTAATGGATACATTTTACACCAAGTAATATTCAGTGTGGTGTTTTTTTAAAAATTTTTATTAGTGAGACCGCCATGAGCTACAGTTGTAGACTTACAAATTTTGTGCTTGGATTTCAATTTTACAATGATCAAATGCCCATCTCTCCACCAGTGCCCATTTCCCACCACCACGGATCCCAGTATCCCTCCCACCCCCCATCTCCCCCATCCCACCCTGCTACTGTGGCAGGGCATTCTCCTCTGTTCTCTCTCCTTTGGGGTGTTGTGGTTTGCAAAAGAGGCATTGAGTGGCAATCATGTTTGGTCTGTAATCTATGTTCATCATGCTTCTCCCATCCTGGGAGGATCCTCCCAACACCCTTTATTTTGTGCTCCCTTCTCTATCTGAGCTCCCTTTTCCCCTAGCATGTGTGGCTGGCCTCCAAGCCATGGAGCAAACCTCCTGGTACTAATCTCGCCATTCTTGGGTGTTAGTCTCTTATTTTGTTACTTTATGTTCCCCAGATGAATGCAGCCTTTCTATGTCTATCCCTCTCTTTCTGACTCATTTTACTTAACATGATACTTTCCATGTAGTAAGTGTGGTGGCTTTTTTTTTTCACTTTTAGCCATGTATCTGCAGAACTGTCCATAACATTTATGAAATGGCAATCATGCCAAAATTCCCTTATCTTGGGTTTTGTTTATTCATTTTCAAAGAAATTATGAGTCATAATGTTAAAAGTTGCATCATAGACACTAAGGCTTTAATGTTGCTGTATCAGTCAGACCCATAGGTTAAATCAAACTTGTCTTTTAAGCAGAAAAGTTGCTGAGATCTCTGAGGTTATGCAGATTAGGTGGGTACCCTGTAGATTTGTCCAGAAGGAACAAAACTTTATTTTCAAGCTTCTTAGTATGACAGTATTCTTTTTATAACAGGAACATAAAGCAA
The DNA here is from genome assembly GCF_029834395.1 of Sorex fumeus. Taxonomy (NCBI): domain Eukaryota; kingdom Metazoa; phylum Chordata; class Mammalia; order Eulipotyphla; family Soricidae; genus Sorex; species Sorex fumeus. The sequence goes on along the minus strand of NW_026606066.1, from coordinate 11,745,748 downwards.
ACATTCTTAGAACATAGTTCTGGTAATTTACCCTTTTCTTGAAAATTAGTTTTATAGTAGCTTTTTCTATCCCTTATTCCCTGAGAATGATACAGTGGCATGAGCTTTAGATCTGCCAAGGCATTACCAAGCAGGAGAGCCCTATAATCTTGGCATCCTGGTCCTTATTTTTCATTTGAAGGGTAAGTTTGTCTTGGCATCCATTTCCAAAAACAGCCTGTCTTGTCTCCACTAAAAATTTGCTGCTATGTGTATTCTCCTTTGTCAATAATTTTTTCAATAAAGCTGATAAGCAGCTGAAGCTTCTTTGTTGGCCCTTGCCAGACTCACCTGTTATTTGTGTGTTATGCAATTTATTTTATTTATTTAGTTTTTTTTGGCTTTTGGGTCATACCTGGCGATGCACACAATTTACTCCTGGCTCTGCACTCAGGAATTAACCCTGGTGGTGCTCAGGAGACCATATGGGATGCTGGGAATTGAACCCGGGTTCGCCGCGTGCAAGGCAAACGCCCTACCCGCTGTGCTATTGCTCCAGCCCCATGTTATGCAATTTAAATGTTTTTTCTAAAAACTCAAATCAGCCAACATTTTCCAAGAAGGTTTCACTGAAAGCACTAGAACCCTATTTAGGAAAAAAAACAACTTCAAATAAAGTCTTTTATTTTTGTTACCATTGTAGAAAATGTAAAATTACAAATCTTCCATCAACTTACTTTTCTTCCCTTATTTTTTCCTTGTGTTGCTTTTACTCCAAGTTTACATTGTAGTAGCACTGCACTGTAGCACTGTCCTTCCATTGTTCATCAATTTGCTGGAGCAGGCACGAGTAAACTTGTTACTGTTTTTGGCATATTGAATGCGCCAGGGGGAGCTTGCGAGACTCTGCCGTGAGGGCGGGATACTCTTGGTAGCTTGCCGGGCTCTCTGAGAGGGACAGTGGAATCGAACCTGCTTCGGCCACATGCAAGGCAAACACCCTACCTGCTGTGCTATCGCTCCAGCAGTAACTTAAGATATTATACATTGAGCACAAGTTTTAATATTTTCAGAATTTCTAAGAATTTATGGGGGAGTTACTTGTGCAGGCATTTGTGATAGACTGGGAGCACTTCAAACATCTACACCTCACTGTCCACCATCAAACTTTAAAACATATAGTTTTGAGCACAGGGATTTATTTGATTAAGCTGTTTAGCATCTGCCTTCTAGGTGTGGGGTCATAAATTTGATTCATGGTGCCATCCCACTTTGTCTGATGCTCTCCCAATGATGCTACTATTGGGACTTCACAACAATTGACAACAGGAAAGCAAACACAAGCAAGAGAGAGTGTAGTTTTCTTTCTGATATCACACTTTTTATTCTGGTATGTGTGTGTGTGTGTGTGTGTGTGTGTGTGTGTGTGTGTGTGTGTGTTGGACTTCAGGGATGTACAATGCACCTTTTGTACTCATTGCAACAGGGTTAAATCAACAAACCAGTGTTTATAAAGTAAAAACTGAGGAATACCTCCTACCCCTGCGCAGTTAAAACAAACAGTAATAAACACAGTGGGCTTGCTGAGCATTTGTGCATTGCATCATGTATTGTTTTGCATTTGTATGCTTATCACATGCTTAATTTTTTTTGCAGTAATTTGTATTCATTCTTTTATTTTCCTGTCTGCTTATTCCAATTCAAGGTCATAAGTGGCTGGAACCTTATTCCAACAAATGCAGGGTGCAAACACAGGGTGTCATTCCTTTGCAATCGATCACTCACACATACACCCATACATACTCCAACTGAGACAATTAAGAGGTGCCAATTAATCTAACATGCGCATCTTTGGTGTGTGGGAGGAAGCAGGTATACTCAGAGCAGACTAAGCAGACATGGTAAGATTATATATCAAATCTAGACTCCAAAGAAAAGAATCAGTTTTCTTTTTTCAACATTATTGTGAAATGACGGAACAAAAATGATTGTATTCAGTACCAGCTCTGTACTTTTTGTATTATAGAACTTCACTCAATATATTGGTTCTAATAGTTTTTGATTGTGTCTTCATGTTCTCTAAATAATGATTTTTTTGTCTGCAAATAAGGGTCAGTGTTAATTCTTCCCTTCTTATTTGGGTACATTTTATTTCCTTTTCTTGACTAATTTCCCCAACTAGGGCTTAATACTAATCAAAAGCGGCAAGAATAGGCATTCTTGTTTGAATTTTAGATAAAAAGATTTCAACTTTTTTACCATGAAGTATGATGTTAGTTGTCATATAGGGCCTTTGTTGTTATGTTGAGGTACATTGCTTTATATCCATTCTTTTGAGTTTTTAAAATCCTAAATATTAAATTTTATCAAATGCTTTTATTTATTGATAATAATACAACTTTTAGTTTTCTTTAAAATGGTATATTGCATTGATTTGAGCATCACTTCTACCAGTTACTAGGTTCATACTGAACTGTTTGCATTACTGAAATAAATCTTATTTGATCCCTCATGATCTTTTAATCTGTTGTTGAGTATGGTTCTCTAGGATTTTCTCAGGGAATTTTGTAACTATCCACCAGGATTATTATCCCCAAATTCTTCTCTTGTGGTGTCTTTATTTTGAATATAAGGATATTTCTGAACTTTAAATATTGATATTGTAGATTATTTTCTCTCATAGGCAGGATTTTTTTTATGTCTGATCACCAGTGAATAGAATTTATACAGAATCTCACATATAGATGAATAGGGTGTTAAGAAATAAATAAATCTCATTATAGTTATACAATTTATCTAATTTGTCATTTTTCACTTGATTCTAAATCTTCCTGAGGCATGTGCTGCAACTTTTAAAAATCATAAACTCTGCTTAAGAATTCAGCTCATAGGTTGAACTTCACTGGTCCACTTATAAAAACATGTACTTCTGATTTAGACAGACATAATCATAATATAATACACATTGAATTATTTTAGTTATTTTTATAAATTTAATTTTGGGCTTACTATGTAATTTGTACTTTAATTATATATAATTTTTGTTGTGTTTGCTTTCAAAATTTAATACAATCAAGCAGGCAATTCAAGAAATGAATAGCATTGAAAAAATTTTGTGTTGATGTTTAATTACTAAATGTAGATTTTTATTATGAGCATTTAAGATTTATTTCATTGTTCATATTTACAGGCAAGATATCAATGAATTTCTTAGGAAGGTTTAGTAATCTTAGGATATGTCATGTTAAAATGCATTAAATTTCACATTTATAGAAGTATATTTCAGTTGTTAAAAGGTTTATTTTAAATAGTGTGAACTATAGTAGTACATGTATTTTTTTTCTTCGCTATTTATTTTTATTACAGGAGGATGTGTTTTTATTAGAAAATCCCAACTATCAGTTTATAAAGTAAATGTTCTGGTAAATGTCTTATAATGTAAATGTCTTAGTCTTAACAATTGTTATTTTCAGAATAATTCATAGTTTGCTCTGCCCTTTATATATGAATATTATAGTTTTAAAATCTAAATATTATACTGTGTAGACTTTTAAATACAATTAAATTTAAATATAAAATTAATGTTTATTCTCTAGTTTTGTTTTTCTACCTTCAGTCACATAAATTTCTACTAGTATATAAAATGTCTGTCTTTATAAAGATTACGCAATGATATATAACATTTAATTCTTCCTTAATTGGCACACATTTGGTTGGTCTCTAATTATAGGAAATAGCAGGTTACACAAAGTTAAATATTTTCTTTTCTTTTGTAGTGCATTATGATTTTCCAGTGAGGGTAAGTGGTGTGCAGATTTCCTCAATTTAACTCATCAGTAGAGACTTTCTTTTCATAGAATCTGCTATTCTTTCAATAACGTGTCTCATCTCACTAATGTTCCTTTAAATATATTTCAAAGCCTAGAGTCACTTTTTTATAATTTACTTGTAAGGAAGTTGAGACTGAGTTAATGGAAAATTTGAGCCATATTCTCAGATTCTTAACAGTTCTTTGTCACTTATGAATTTAATCTTAGTTTAGTACTTTTTCTTAAACTAGGAAAGTTAAACACAGACTTTTTAAAGGGAAAAATAGTTTTCATGTGTTGTACTAGTAAAAGTTGATATTTTAATTTCTTTAGGTTTTTCTTTAAGTTTTCATGTGATGCTCAGGTGGCCTCTTTTCTTTATTTCTTCTTTCATATAAATAATGTCCATTAAGACTTTTTTTTTAATAAAGATCAGTGCTGCTAGCTCATCCCTGTTTACAGTGATAGTCTAAAGTAAGGCATAATGAAATCAAGTCAGAAGACTTTGGAAGTTGACTTATTTCCAAGTTTCAAGAATAGATGGGTGACAGTGTGTCTAAACCATATTCTGGTAATTATTCACTTTTAGTTAGTATTTGAACTTCATTGTCTAGTCATGCATATGATTAATTTGGATTCTTAAGAATAAATGAAATACTGAAATGCTCACAGACAATCATGGAAACTGATTATCTATGTTAACTTTGTGTGCCAATTGTCCTAAAGTAGTAATTCCTTGCTTAGTTTTTTCTTTTTTACATTTTGTTTGAGAAAATGTCCAGATTTATCACAGTGATTTAGAATTTAAGAGTTTCGAGAAACTAATGTAATGATTCAGCTTGATACCAGGGCAATTAAACATAATGGGTTATATAAATATAAATAACAAGATTTATATATTGAAATCTCAGGGCTCTAAATACCTATAAGTTGATATACAGTGTAGAGCCAGAGAATTAGGTAGGAAATTTTGACTGGGGAAGATGGGGCATGAACAGTGTAGAGTTAGACGACGTAGTCTTTAACAGTTCGATTGAATCTTAAAATCCATCCTATTGAAGGTTAATAGTTTGATTGATTTAAAGGAGTTTGGGATTGGAGAAGAAGGTAAGCTTGAAAATAATTGTTTCTTGTGCACACTTCTTCTATCTGTCCTTTGTTCCCTTTGTGCGACTGTTCTTCTCAATGATAGTTACTCATTGCTAAATTCAGTGTTGGATTTTCTCAGGCATGATCTTTCTGTAGAAATTATCTGTCTTATTTCCTCTCCAGTTTTTATAAGTGACAGTCTCTCTTTTGTTGTGTTAAGAATGTTGCAGTCTTTGGGGCTGGAGCAATAGCATAGCGGGTAGGGCATTTGCCTTGCATACTGCCAACCAAGGTTCAATACCCAGCATCCCATAGGGTCCCCTGAGCACCGCCAGGAGTAATTCCTGAGTGCAGAGCGAGGAGTAACCCCTGAACATCACCGGGTGTGACCCCCCAAAATACAAAGAATGTTACAGTCTTTTTTTTTTTGCTTTTTGGGTCACACCCGGCGATGCTCAGGGGTTACTCCTGGCTTTTCACTCAGGAATTACTCCTGGCAGTGCTCAGGGGACCATATGGGATGCTGGGAATCAAACCCAGGTCGGTCACGTGCAAGGCAAACGCCCTACCAGCTATGCTATCGCTCCAGCCCCAAGAATGTTACAATCTTTAATTTTTTGCAGGCATTATATCCAGATACATTACTAAATATTTCTGTGTAAATTATTTTTATTTTTTCTATATCAGTATTTTCAGATATAGATATCAATATCCCACAGTGCTTTCATTTTGTTACTATGGTTTTCATTCAACTTCATCATGAATAACTTTCTGTATCTTTTATTTATTTTTTTTCGTTTTGGGTCACACACAGCATTGTACAGGGGTTACTCCTGGCTCATGCACTCAGAAATTACCCCTGGCGGTGCTCAGGGGACCATATGGGATGCTGGGAATCGAACCCGGGTCAGCCGTGTGCAAGGCAAATACCCTACCCCCTGTGCTATTGCTCCAGCCCCAACTTCCTGTATCTTAACATATCAATATATTAAGCTGTATCTTTTTAAATGGCAGTAAAATACTGTTTTCTTAATTACTTTTTAATTTGTATAACCAATCTTTTTATTTCTGAAAATTTTAATCTCTCTTTTAACTGTTGCTTATATTGCTATGTTCATTTGATTTTTATTAGGATGAAGTGTAGTTATCAGATAAGAGTGTTTACATTAAATTTTATCTATTTTGTCAACTTCCCTATGGAGTTATGTCCATTTACATATTTTCATTAACAATATGAGGTTCACACTTATCCATACTTTTAAGCCTGACCGTTCTAATAAATACAATTATTTAAATATTATTTAGATTTGTATTTATTAAACTATTTTTTATTAAATTAGGTTTTCAGTGGTTAAGAAAGAAAATAGCCTGCTCATATGTCTTTCCAGTCTTCTTTTGAGAGCATATTCCTTTTTTATTCATAAGACTGAAAGTTTTAGAAATATATTGGGAATATGTTTTTCATAGTTTATTCTTTATATCTTTGTATAAGTTTAGCTCTATACTATATAAAAGATTTTTGAGTATTCATCATATTCAAAGTAAGCAATAGAAAATAAATTATCTAGTGTCTGCCCTTGACAGGCAGGCTTGAATGGTGGTGGGAAAATTCGAGCAAACTATAATAACCCAAAGTAGAGAGAGTGTATTGGCAAAATTGTCTTTCGTAAAGGCAGTGTGAAGACTGGGGTGGGGTGAGGGGGATACTGGGGACATTGGTGATGGAAAATATGCACTCGTGGAAGGACGGGTGTTTGATCATTGTATGACTCAATCTCAAGCATGAAAGCTTTGTAACTGTAGCTCTCAGTGATTCAATTAAAAAAAATTTTTTTTTGAGTACTGAGGGTGGCAGAGGAGTGGAGGTATTCCAACAGTGTTCAGGGAAAATGGGAGCCACTACTTGAGATGCGTGGTTCAGTGGCATGACCTGGCAAGGCAGTGCTTTTAGTGCTATCCAGAGTTCAGGACCCCAGGGCCCCACAGCACTATACCCGGCAGTACTAGTGAGGGCCCTGTAGTGCTGGGATCAAACCAGGCTGCTATTTGCACAAAGTGTGTGTGTGTGTATGTGTGTGTGTGTGTGTGTGTGTGTGTATGTATGTATGTATGTGTGTGTGTGTTCTTATTTGTATTCTTATCTCTCTGTTGTTTGAATATGTTTGAAATTATTATGACTTTAAAAGTCCAAGGCTATAGAGGCCTAAAATTGATGGAACTTTCATTTCTTTTCCACATGATAGTGTGGGTGCTTTGGCTTTGTCATTCCTGCTTTGTGAGTTCAATCTGTGAGCCCTAACTGGCTGCAGTTGTTTTTGCATTGCCCAGAAGGTACAGGAGGTGGAAGGTAGGCCTGCTTAAGACAACTGCTTGTTAAGTTACACAAATAACTTTGTTGATATGAAGACTTAGCCACGTGGCTACAAGAGAGCTCCAGGAGTAAAACTAATTTATGCCTAACCAAAAGTGTCTAGCTCAAAGCTGTGTTTGTATATCATGGTTCGGATTGAGGGTGAATGGTAGGTGGGGTTGATGGGGTTCTTCATGAGGAGGAAAGAATTAATACTGAGTACAAAGAATTGTCTGTGACACAGACCCCATACATAGAAGGAGGTCTTTCCCTGCTAAGGTGATAAGATATTTCTGTTAATAGTTATAAATGCTTTAGTTTAATGTAGAAACGTGTGTTATATATTCTGTTTATTTTTTTTTCTTGAAAAATCCTAGCCCATTTTTTTTTATTGAATCACCATGTGGATTAAATTTACAAAGTTTAATTTATTCTATTGTTTCAATTCATCATGAAATTACTCCATAGTTATAAAATATACTATGTATATAAAATATCACTGTCACTGTCACTGTCCTCCCATTGTTCATTGATTTGCTCGAGCGGGCCCAGTTACATTGTGAGACTTGTTACTGTGTTTGGCATATATGATATATCACAGGTAACTTGCGAGGCTTTGCCGTGCATTGTCAAAAAATATACTAGTAATTAGTCAACCTAGTTTATTTCCTGGGTCACTCACAGCTGTATTGTGTGACTCAGAGTCATTACTATTGATTATGGATCACCAGAGCTATGCCCAGTGTCGCTGGGGCAGGGCTGTAGGGAGCGTGTGTTGCTGGAGATTGAGCCCAGGGTCTTGCATATGCTGGGCTTGCGCTCTGTTAGTTGAACCATATTCCCTGCCTGATATTTTAAAGAATCTTTCCTGGAAGTAGAAAGAGATCATTATTTCTTGTCTCCTCTTACATGTCTCTTTAATTAATCTCCATATTACATTTCCTTCATGCCTTCTAATACACTGTTTTTTTATTCAGCTGTTTTTATTTTTTTCTGGTTAAGTCATTTTTAATTCAGGGCAGATTTTAAAAGACCTATTACTTATCTAAAAATATTCAGGTTCATATTTCTTGACTTCTTTCCCTATTATCTTGGTATTGTTTTGTACCCTTTAAGCTTTGATTTTGTGCATTTATTCCATCACTTAGTTCCTCATTCAGCAGTATAAGAGATTTTTCATTCTTTGTCCTTGTTGGCTTTTTTTAGTTGTTTCTCTCTCACACTTTTAAATCATTATGTTTATTTCTAAATCAAATTTTGAAAACTTCCTTAAGCCTTAATTCCACTTTCTCTCATATTTAAAAGTTCCCCACTATAAGAATATAGATTCTAAAGTTTACTCAGCTGTAGAAGATGGTACAACCGGCTGAGTGAATGATTTATATGCAGGAGACCTGGATTCGATCCTTGGTACTGAGCATGGTTTCCTGAGCACCACTAGAAGCAACTCCTGAGTGAGGAGCAGCTCCTAAATAGCCCTCCAAAAAACAAAATTAAAAAAGAAACAAGAAAATTAATGTCACTGCTGCTTAAGATCTTTCTGTTTAGACAGTGCATTCACTCATGCTACTACTAGCCTCTTATCACCTCATAGTACCTATTCTCAGTGTCTACATTACTCTGTAATATGAAAAACTCTAAGAGGATTGATACCTACCTCTCCTATAGTGTTTCTCCTTATCTGTTGCCAACTTTAAAATTCTCCTACCACACCCCAAGATCAGAGCACACCTGAACCACTCCAGAATCTGGGTCAGAGGTAAATACTGAGTGAGGAGTGGCTAATGTTCATTCTCTTCTAGTTGTGCTTCTCTAACAATGAATACATTGGTCAATGGCAAGAATAAGCATATTGCATTGTAGTGTATCAGTCCTTTTAATGCTTCTTTTCTGTCTTTATTCCTGATGTTTAATCTGTCATTGTCCTCCTGTTGTTCATCAGTTTGCTCAAGCGGGCCCAGTAACATCTCCATTTTGAGACTTGTTGTTACTGTGTTTGGCATATCGAATTCATCACAGTTAGCTTGTCGGGCTTTGCCGTGAGGGCAAGATACTCTAGGTAGCTTGCTGGGCTCTCCGAGAGGGGTGGAGAAATCGAACCTGGCTGGCTGGACTGGCTGTGTGCAAGGCAAACGCCCTACCGCTTTGCTATCGCTCCAGCCCATATAGTCATTTTTCTCCTGATTCTGGGTTATAATTCTAGTGATTCTGGCTCGAATCTAACTAGAGAGGAATTTACCATTTACCACATAAAAGGCATTGTAGATGTGTATTTTAATTTTTTTAATTTGCTTGACAGTTGATTCTTCTATATTTCCCTAAAACAAGAAGCTTAAATCAGTTTTGTGTAGTAGAAATTCGGAAGTAGAACATGTTGCTATTGCAAAATTGCACAAAATGAAGTGCCAATGTATAAGTAGTTCTTTGAGATATCTCACAGATATTTTAGAGATAATTTTCATGATTTAGACCTAGTAGTATAGTTACACACTGTTAGAGCACACTGGTGTTTAAATTCTCTCTGGTCTCTCTCTTTACAGTCTAATTTGGCAAATCAGTTCCTTTGTCCTGAGCTTTAGTTTTCTCTTTGAGATGATACATTCTCTGCAGACATCATTGATACATTAAGAATTATATGAAAGGCCACAGAGCTATTACAAAGCTATTAGGGCACTTGCCTTGTATGTGACTATGACTGTGAGAATGGCTCAAATTCCGGCACTGCATGTAATCCTCTGAGTACCAAGCCAGGTGTCCTGTCACTGTCACTGTCCTCCCGTTGTTCGTTGTTCATCGATTTGCTCAAGCGGGCCCAGTAACGTCTCCATCATGAGACTTGTTGTTACTGTGTCTGGCATATCGAATACATCACGGGTGGCTTGCCAGGCTCTGCCGTGGGGGCGAGATACTCTCGGTAGCTTGCCGGGCTCTCTGAGAGGGGCGGAGGAATCGAACTCGGATCGGCCATGTTGGCTGCGTGCAAGGCAAACACCCTACTGCTGTGCTATCGCTCCAGCCCAAGCCAGGTGTAAAATTGTAAAATTATAGAAGATGGACCCAGAATCGAGGTAGGAAACTATAAAACAATTAATTACAGAAGGTATTCTTAGAATTCTGTCAGATTTCTTTCTACCTACATTTTTACTATTATGACTTAAAGCCCTTCTTTGAATATAAAGTCTTATCTTATACATTCCTTAAATCTGTTATATTGCGTATAGAATTTAACAAATGGTGTATATTAGGAAAAGGCTAATATTAGGTAAGGATGTTGTGTGTGACATGATATATGTGAGAAAATGATGTCTTTTTGTAATCTAACTATTAATTGGACAAATGGGCTGGAGCCATAGCACAGAGGGTAGGGCATTTGCCTTGCACTTGACTGACCCGGGTTCGATTTTCTGCCCCTCTCAGAGAGCCTGGCAAGCTACTGAAAGTATCCTGACCGCATGGCAAAGCCTGGCAAGTTCCCCGTAGCATATTCAATGCCAAAAACAATAACAAGTCTCACAATGGAGATGTTATGTTGCTGGTTCCCGCTGGAGCAAATCGATGAACAACGGGACTACAGTGCTACAATTGGACAAATACATTAATATTGTAGGAATGAAATTTAGTTTTAGTTTTACTTATTTTCTTTTTATTTAATCACTGCAAATCTCAATCATGATTCAAGGTTATTCAGGCCTACAATGTTCTATCACCAGTTACTTTACCAGTGTCCCCAGTTTCCCTCCTTCCCCTTAGCCTGCTATGACAAACGTTTATTTTTCTCATAGGTACTCTAGATTACAGTTTTGTTACCAATAGTGTATCAGAGAGTTAATTTTTGAATGTGTGATACATTTTACTAAGACTCAGATTCTTTGGAAACTTAACTTAGGTATAGATGGAAAAAGGATTTTAGTTTACTGTATGTATTCATGATTTGTGTCAGTCATATCACCTTGCTTCTTACCAACAGTATAAACAGATAAAACTAACAAAACTGTCAAATTTAAAGAAAAGTAAGATTAAAATTAATGAAAAAGAAAATAACCCACAAGAACCTCTGGGGAAAAATTAGCAAGGAAGGAAATAAGACCAAAGTAAGACAAAATAATTTTTAAAAAGAGAATAAAAATAAAGCACTGCTGGGTTCTTGTAAGTATCAGAGAAGTTGGCTTTTTTTCATTCTTCTATTATTAAATTATGCTTGTCTGTCAAGAGAAAACCCATTCATTTTTACCCAGGCAATCTTATTCAATGGAAATTAATTCCATTTTGATAGGCAGAATTTTCAGCATTTGTAACTTTAAAACAAACTACCAGACATAATTTCCACAAGTAATGCAACTTAATAAGAACTTACCAAAGCTGGGGTGATAGTTCATAGGGTTTGGAACACATGCCTTGCATGTGAAAGAACTGAGTTCAGTTCCCAGAAATGCATGGTTCTCTGAGCACTTCTGGAAGTGATCCTGAGCTCCTCTAGATGTGTCCTCCAAGTGTCCAACACCAAAATTACTGACCAAAATATAGTCAGTAGTACTGATATTACTGATAGACTGCCCCGATAAAACTGGTCCCATTTATCATTATCATAAAAGACAGTATCTAAAATGTTATTCACGACAGTTGTTGGGACAAACTGACAATGCCTTGAAATGAAGTGTTCTTTTCTATATTTTTCATAAACAATTAACTTTTCTGGACTTGGAAATATGTCTTAGTGATGGAGTGGTCTGCCTTCAGTATGTGGGGCCTAGAGTCCAGTCACTGGCACTGCAGAGTGTGATCCTGGTTCTACAATAATGTGTGATTTCCAGCACATCAAATTACATGTGCCTAAAAGTTCCACTAGAGAGTGTGTAAGCACTGCCTTGGATGCATTTTGGAGTACCACACATGAAGTATGGGAGCTCTCCAACCACGTTTGTAATCCCATTACATCAACAGCAGCAGCAACAAAGGGAACAAAAAGGGAAATAGGGAAAAAAATCTCTACAACCTAAGTAATAATAATTTCTTATAATCTTTTGTTATAATTCCAGTATGGTATATGTATCTCAAAACAATTTAAACCCATAAGTATGTATATGATTTCAAATTACAAATTGCAAGAATAAGACTAGTTGAATATCTTTATATCCCTTCCCCAAATTTACCCACCTCCTGGGGCTGGGCAGCCTTGCCAGCAGGTGACACAGTATTTCAGTGCTCATGCCCAGTGATGAGGTGCTGGGGAAGGGGTGACAATGCACTGCCTGAGACTGAACCCATTGTCTTTGCATGCAGAGTATCAGCTCCAGCACTTTGAGCTCTCGCCCCAGCCCCTAATTTATCCACTTCGTTAAATTCCAAAACATGTAAGAGTGAGGGGCTTTATCTTAAACTAAGACGCTTCCCAGAGAGGCAAAAATGTATAGTCGAAGTGACATCTGCACTTGTTTGTTCATTGCAGCACTCTTTACAATAGCCAGAAACTGGAAGAAACCTGAATGCCCAAGAACAGATGACTGGTTAAAGAAACTTTGGTACATCTACACAATGGAGTACTATGTAGCTCTTAGAAAAGATGAAGTCATGAAATTTACATACAAGTGGTACAATATGGAAAGTATCATGCTAAGTGAAATGAGTCAGAAAGAGAGGGATAGACATAGAAAGATTGCATTCATCTGGGGGATATAAAGTAACAAAGTATGAGATTAATACCCAAGAATAGCTGAGATCAGCACCAGGAGGATTACTCCATAACTTAGAGGCCAGCCGGGTATCCTAGAGGAAAGGGCAGTTCAGATAGAGAAGGGAGCACCAAATAAAGGATGTTTGGAGGATCCTCCCAGGAGGGGAGATGCATGTCGAAAGTAGACTATGGACTGAACATGTTTGCCACTCAATGCCTCTTTTGCAGACCACAACACCCAAAAGGAGAGAGAGAACACAGGGGATTGCCCTGCCACAGAGACAGGGGGGATGGGGGGATGGGGGTGGGAGGGATATTATCCATGGTGGTGGAAAATGGGCACTGGTGGAGGGATGGGTATCTGACCATTGTATAATTGAAACCAAAGCACAAAAAATTGTAAATCTACAACTTTAAAAAAAAAATGAAATAAAATAAAGGGAAAAAAAAAACTAAGACGCTTTTGCACCTCAAAAGAAACGGTGACCAATATACAAAGACAGTTAACAGAATGGGAAAGGTTATTTACCCAATACCCATCAGATGAGGGGTTGATATCAAGGTTATACAAGGCACTAGTTGAACTCTACAAAAAGAAGACATCCAATCCCATCAGAAAATGGGGCGATGAAATGAACAGAAACTTTCTCAAAGAAGATATCCAAATGGCCAAAAGGCACATGAAAGAATGCTCTTCATCACTAATCATCAGGGAGATGCAGATCAAAACAACAATGAAATATCATCTCACACCACAGAGACTGGCCCACATCCAAAAGAACAAAAGTAACTGGTGTTGGCTCTGATGTGAGGAGAAAGGGACTCTCCTTTACTGCTGGTGGGAATGCCAACTGGTTCAGCCCTTTTGGAAAACAGTATGGACAATTCTCAAAAAACTAGAAATTCCTGTATAAATTCTTTAGGGGCGACCGGGGGAGACCCCGATGGCTCTCCCCCTCCTGACCCGGGTTCAGGATAGGCCCAGGCTGCTCCCCCAACCGGACTGGCCCAGGCCATGTGGCAGACGGTGGGCAAAATGAGGGCCAAGCAGATTGGTTGATCAGTTGCCATTTATTCCACTCTCCCCATGGACCTTCCCCAGTCTCTCTAAGTCTCCTATTCTAGCCTCACACTGCTCCTCATTTCTGACTCCTGTCTCTCGCGCTCATCTCTCTGTGCTCCATCTCTCAGCCTGGGCTCTTTCTCTCCATGTGCTTGCTCCTGTATTCTTCTTCTACATTCTTCTCTCTCTGTCCCCCTTGCTAGCTGAGGTCCATCTTGTCACCCTGCTCTCTCTCTCTCTCTCTCTCTCTCTCTCTCTCTCTCTCTCCAACTCTCTTGCCTCTCCAACTCCCCCTTCACTCTAACTCCCTGGCACTCTAGGCCCACACTTCACCCAGTCAGGTAGCAAAACTAACATAAGTAAGCCCTTCCTGAGGGCCCAGCAAGTTCAAAGGGAACACCACCTAAGAGGTATTCCAAAGCCCTTCCTGATTGCCTCAGGCAAAATACCTCTTAAGGTGTTTTTCTCCTTTCCTCAGTCCAATAACTCTATTAATATCCTAATACTAGTTATTTTTGTATGGACAGAGAGATAACATTGAGGCTTGTTAGGGTAGCTCTCCTGGGAACATCTTGCTACAGACTCAGACTACAGTGCTCAGGCCAGATTAATCTTTCCTAACCCTAGCAGGGTCCGAATCTAGTTATTACTTTTTGGATCATGACAGCATTTGTCCATGACCAAGCTCTTAACTTATAAGCATTATGGCACTTTGGCAAGGCCCATCTCGATGCCAGGGTAGCACATAGCTTACTGCTTGCCCTGGTTCCATCCAGTCCCTTCTCGGGACCCTGATTTTGGTGGTGCTAGAAAGTAAGGGCAGCTGAGGCTTAGGTCTAGAGAACAGATTCCCAGGAAGAAAATATCACTGAGAGTCATGTTACCAAGGCATTGCATATACTGTCTTCTTGTGTCCATACAAAAAGGACATTGCTCTGAATGAAGTATGTAAAGGATTTAGGGAGAAGAGAAAAACAATATTTGCAAGTCAACAGAGCACAAAGAAAGAAGTTACAAATAAACACAGGGGAATGGGAAAACTGTGATGGGAGCAACCCAATAAGCCTAAACTATCTGAGGCTGTGCAGGAAGGACAAAACAGTGTTATCCTACAGGCTCCCATTTGACCCAGCTATACCACTTTTGGAAATATATCTTGGAGAGGCAAAAGAGTATTGTAGAAATGACATCTGTACTTGTATGTTCATTGCGGCACTGTTTACAATACCCCAAATCTGGAAAAAACCCGAGTGCCCGAGAACAGATGACTGGTTAAAGAAACCAGTACATCTACACAATGGAATACTATGCAGCTGTTAGAAAAGATGAAGTCATGAAATTTGCGGATAAATGTATTAACATGGAAAGTATCATGTTAAGTGAAATGAGCCAGAAAGAAAGGCAGAGACATAGAAAGATTGCACTCATCTGTGGAATATAAAGTAACAGAATGGGAGACAAAACACCCAAGAATAGTAAGAGGTTTATTCCAGGGCTTAGAAGCCAGCCTCAAATGCTGGGGGAAAAGGCAGCTCAGATAGAGAAGGGAACACAAAGTAAAGGATGTTGGGAGAACCCATTAGGGTTGAAAGATGCGTGCTGAAGGTATACTATACACCGAAGATGATGACCGCTCAATTTCTCTATTGCAAACCACAACACCCAAAAGAAGAGAGTGCCCTGCTGCGGAGATGGAGTGGGGTGGTGGGGGATGGGATGGGGGTGGTGGGAGGTGTGCTCGGAACATTGATGGGGGAGAATGAGCACTGCTGGAGGGATGTGTAAATGATCTTTTTATGACTGTAATGCAAACACGAAATTTCATAAGGTTTGTAACTGTACCCCAAGGCGATTCATTAATAAAAAAATAAATGCAGAAATTTCATAAATAAAAAATATAGTAAGGGTACTCTTGGCTTGTGCTTCAAGCCTGTGTTCTCTGTTGAACATAGATCTCTCTTTGTCTCTCTCTTTGCTTGCTTTTTCCATTCTGGAGAAGCTGGATTTTTCATTTGAATATGTACTTTCTCTCTTTTGCCACTCATCTCTCTAAGCAAGTTTAAATAAAAACTGTTTAACTTCACTAAGATTAAAGTAAGGGGAATTACTTACTAAGGGTAAGTATTTTCTTATAAGGGTACTCGTATTATCTTTAGAAAATGTGTAGTTTTACAGAATTCTATTTTCCCATGCATATTTTAGTTTTTAAAGATATATTGAATAATGTGTTTCATAGTTTTCCCTCCATACAGTACAGGATCCAGTTTTAGATCAAATTTTGCAATTAGCTGTCATTTCTTTGTTTTCCTCTAACCTGTCACTTCTCTAGAAGTTTTCATTAGCATCTTTAACATTGATTTTTTAAAATTTTTATTAGTGGAACACTATGAGGTACAGTTGTAGACTTACAAATTTTTGTGCTTGGGTTTCAGTTATACAATGATTGAGTACCCATCCCTCCAATAGTGCCCATTTTCCACCATCACTGACCCCAGTATCCCTCCCACCCCCCATTTCCCCCATCCTACCCTGTCTCTGTGGCAGGGCATTCCCTTTTGTTCTCTCTCTTCTTTTGGGTGCTGTGGTTTGCAAAAGAGGCATTTAGTGGTAATCATGTTCGGTCTATAGTCTACTTTCAGCATGCATCTCCCATCCTGGGAGGATCCTCCCAACACCCTTTATTTGGTGCTCCCTTTTCTATCTGAGCTGCCTTTCCCCCTAGCATGTGTGGCTGGCCTCCACACAATGGGGTGAACCTCCTGATACTTATCTCAGCTATTGCTGGGTGTCAGTCTCCTATTTTGTTACTTTATGTTCCCTAGATGAATGCAGTCTTTCTATGTCTATCCCTCTCTTTCTGACTCATTTTGTTTAGTATGATACTTTCCATGTAGTATCACTTGTATGTAAATTTCATGACTTCATCTTTTCAAACAGCTACATAGTACTCCATTGTGTAGATGTACCAAAGTTTCTTTAACCAGTCATCTGTTCTTGGGCATTCAGGTTTCTTCCAGTTTCTGGTAATTGTAAAGAGTGCTGCAATGAACAAACAAGTGCAGATGTCACTTCGACTATACATTTTTGCCTCTCTGGGATATATTCGCAGGAGTGGTATTGCTGGGTCAAATGGGAGCTCAATTTCTATTTTTTTGAGAATCGTCCATACTGTTTTCCAGAAGGGCTGAACCAGTCGGCATTCCCACCAGCAGTGAAGGAGGGTCCCTTTCTCGACACATCCACACCAGCACCGGTTGCTTTTGTTCTTTTGGATGTGGACCAGTCTCTGTGGTGTGAGATGATGTTTCATTGTTGTTTTGATCTGCATCTCCCTGATGATTAAAGATGTAGAGCATTTTCTCACGTGCCTTTTTGCCATTCGAATTGGATTGGGAGAATTAACATTGTCAAAATGGCAATAGTTCCCAAAGCATTGTACAAATTCAATGTGATCCCTATAACGATACCCATGAAACTCTTCAAAGAAATGGAGCAAACACTCCTGAAATTCATATGGAACAATAAGCCCCCATGAATAGCTAAAGCAATCTTGGGAAAAAGAAAATGGGAGGAATCAACCTCCCTAACTTCCAACTCTACTACAAAACAGTAATAATTAAAACAGCATGGTACTGGAACAAAGGCAGAGCTGCAGACCAGTGGAACAGGGTTGAATATACAGACATCTCCCGCCCAAACATATGATCATCTAATCTTTGCCAAGGGAGCAAGAAATGTGAAGTGGAGCAAGGAAAGCCTCTTTAACAAATTGTGCTGGCAAAACTGGACGACTACATGCAAAAAAATGGGCTCAGATCTCTGCCTAACACCATGTACTAAAGTAAGATCAAAATGGATTAAAGACCTCAACATCAGACCGGAATCCATAAGGTACATTGAAGACAAAGTTGGCAAAACCCTCCATGACATTGAAGCTAATGGTATCTTCAAAGAAGTCACGCCACTGGCCGAGCAAGTGAAAACAGAGATAGACAAATGGGACTATCTTAAACTAAGAAGCTTCTGCACCTCAAAAGAAACAGTGACCAAAATATGAAGACAGTCTACAGAATGGGAAAGGATATTTGCCTAATACACATCCAACAAGGGGTTGATATCAAGGATATACAAAGTACTGGTTGAACTCCACAAGAAGAAAACATCCAACCCCATCAAAAAATGGGGCGACAAAATGAACAGAAACTTTCTCAAACATTGATGTTTTTGATAAAAAATATTCCCTTCCTCACTTTTTTTAGTTGAATACTCCTTATTTGGGATTATTAGTATTTTTTTGTTAGATTTAGGGTTGTTATCACAGGGCAGAATACTATAGTATTCTTGCACTGTTAAGGTACTGTTTTTATATTCCATTCATTGCACTTAACTTTTTAAGTTTTTTTTCCTCCTGATTTATTCTTTATAATCAGGTTGTTATTGAAAGGTCTCAAGGACATCATTCATGTTCATTGCTGAACAGCATTTCATTATATGACTTGTATAATTGGTAAATTCATTTTCCTAATATTGAATGGCTATAATTTTATAATTTATAATTTTTCACGAGAAGTGTCACAAAGAACATTGGTAATTTCTTAAAACTTACAGTGACATTATGGATAGCATCATGTGTATGGAGGAGTTGCCATGACGAAATGCAAGCAAGGCTTTATTGTAGTTACTCTTGTTTTGGAGAAACACTTCATGATGGTCAGCAGCAAGTCCTGGCTTGGTGTTTGGGTGGTTCTCCCGGTGCGGGTATGGGAAACATGTGCCAGGGATGGAATCTTTTGCAAGCAAAGTATATATTCCAACCATTTGAGTACTCACCCTGACCTCTCATTTCTTTTGATCTTGAATGAATGTGACATTAGCAAACCTAAAATTGTTACCAACCTGACTGGTTATGTGGTACATTTAGTTTGATTATCTTGTTGAACAACTTTCATGTGTATTGAGTCATCTAAGTTTTTTTTGTGTGTGTTTATTACAGTTCATTTTCTTAGTGTGTGTGTGTTATATGTATATTTTTTAAAAATAATGACCCACAATATTTGTTCCTTTCTGTATGTTTCATTTCATTTCATTTCATCATCCTGTTAATCGTCGATTGCCTCGAGCAGGCCCCAGTAACGTCTCTTTCATCCTAGCCCTGAGATTATATTCAGGGCTCTTTAGGAGAATGAGACCCATCATTGTTACTGGTATTTGGCATATTTGGTAGGCCACGGGGAGTTTGCCAGACTCTGCCCTGTGGGCAGGCTACATTCGACAGCCTGCAAGTTTGTCCAAAGTAGGAATGAGATAATAAGATGTCGCGCGGCCGCAAATGCGGCCGCGCGGTTCCGGGATCTGTATTTTATAGTCTCTGAGTCTTGGCCGCTGATGGGATTACACGGCGCCAGGGGGCCAGGTGGTGGGTGTGACCCCCGCCTACTGGAATTTGGAGGATCTGGGTGGAAGATGCTCGACTCCAATTCGAGTAGGCTTGGAGGTCTCGGCCCTGGAACCCGCGTGGCTTTGTCCCTCTGCCAGTACCTTCAGGTGTGCGGAGAGTGGTCTCAGCATGGTGGTGGCTGGTCCTGGAGGTCTCCGGCTGCTGTAGCCCTGGCCGGGGCGGGGGGGAAAGCTCAACCCGCTCCCCTCCAAGGGACTCCGGGAAGGAACACCGAGGCGCGGGGGCAGAGACTGCACTGCTCTCGTCCGGGATCTGGATTTTATAGTCTCTGAGTCTTGGCCGCTGATGGGATTACACGGCGCCAGGGGGCCAGGTGGTGGGTGTGACCGTATGTTACTTGGGATTTAACCTTGATTCACACATGCAGTTCACATTCTCTGTCATTGAGCTGCATCCCTGGCCTTTTTCTGTTTCTTAGTCTACACATATTTTTGATAGTTAAAACATTGGAACTGTCCTCTAAGTCAGTGCTCTATCTTTTCACTTAGATTTGTTTGTGTTGTATAGAGCTTTGAATATTAGTAACTTTTAGTCAGATAGTTTGTTGTTGCTGTTTGTGGTTTGGTGTTGGTGCCACACCTAAAGGTGCTCAAGGCTTATTCCTGGCTCTGAATTCAGGGTTCACTCATGGAGGAGGGTCTGGAATCCACCCAGTATGCTGCTGGTAATTGAACCCAGATCAGATGTATGTAAGGCAAACATCTTAATGCTTGTGTTATCTTTCTGGCTGCCTATAACTCTTAAATTCTTTATACCCAGAACTTAACTTTTTGGGGGTTAGGTGGGAGGGAAGTATTCTTCCAAGATGTACTAAGAAGTCCTAGGACACCTCTCAGTGGTTCTTTTGTCAACCAAGCCAGCAGTTCAATATGAAGGCTTGAGAATGAGTTTCTCTCTGGGCCTTGTGATACTAGAGGCTACCCAGGTGGTGCTCAGGGACCTCCAGGATACACTTGGTGATTCTCAGTGCACCACAGGTTTCCATGGATCAAAATGGGGTCAGTCATGTGCAATATATGTACCTTAACCTCTATGCTATCTCTCTGACCCCTTAACTTTTTTTTTTAATCAAAGGAAAAAGAACATGATAGTAGTTAAAAGTAGAGGAAAAGAAACTCTGGAAAAATGATGAAAGTTCCTTATAAATGATTGCTTAAATTGCTTTCTTTTGAGTTTAGAGATAAGTTATAGGGTAATATATGTATCACTGTATTACTGTCACTGTCATCCCGTTGCCCACCAATTTACTCAAGCAGGAGTCAGTAATGTCTCTTATTTGTCACAGACCTGAGATTTTAGCAACCTCTCCTTACTCGTCTTTTCCAGTGATTAGGGGCTCTTTCAGGGTCAGAGGAATGAGACCTGTTATAGTTACTGGTTTTGGCATATCAAATACCCAATGGGGAGCTTGCCAGGCTCTGCCCGTGTGGGCTGAATACTCTTGGTAGCTTGCCAGGCTCTCTGAGAGGCATATTATATATACATATACAAATATGTAAATATACATATATATATTTCTCTGTATGATCTGTTGCCTACTGTTGGACTCCATCGGACATGGTGTGGTAATCATGGAAAATGGGTAGGAAGTGTCTTATTATGTGTCGTGCGGCCAGCGGTCCAGAAAGCAGCATGGAGTGTGGTGGCGGTTGGGTAGTGGAGGTTGGCTGCCTGGGCTGGGTCCCTTGGAGCAGGGAGGGCTCTCGCCCACCCCCCTCTGTGGCGCCCCAAATGTAAGCACCTGGCGCAAATTCTGGTGGCATGGTCTCTGGAGGCCTCCTTTTATACTCCCGCCTGAGTGGAGCAGCTGTGAGTTCTGGAGGGTGTTCAATGAGGAGATTATCTGGTTCCAGCAGGGTGTGGCTTATGGGTGTGACCCCTGGGTCATTGGAGACTGGGCAAAGCAGGCAGAGGATCTCTGCTCCCCAGTCCTGTTGAGTCCGGAGTCCAAGGTCACAAAGCTCCGCATTACCTGGGTTCCATGGGACTTCAGTCTTGCATGAGGCTCAGCCCGAGCATCTGCAAAGTGGCCTGGAGCATGGCGGGGTTGGGTAGTAGAGGTCGGCTGCTGGGGCTGGGTCCCTTGGGGCAGGGAGGGTCCTTGTCCGCCCCCCTCTGGGAGCCCTGAGTGAAAACAGCTTGGTGTGGAGTCTTGGGCAATATATGAAATCCAAAAAAAAAAGAGTGAGAACAAAAAGTTTAGTGCATATTGTTTTTTTTTCTAATGTTAGTCCTGTTCTGCCTGATATTTGATCCTACTTCAACTCCATTGTGCATAGTCAAACAAAAGTTGTGTATGGCATTATTTTTACACTCTGTGACTGCATGAGTATTGCTTAGAAGAACATTGCTATCACATTATATAATACATTAACATTGCTTTGCATTTTTAGCATGGCAGTCTATTATAATAATATTTAAAAGGGATTTTACTTAAATTTCTATTTGTGGTATTTTCCCACCTCTAATTCTTAAATTAGTTATATTTATTACCTTTCTATTTTTTCCCTTAATCTTTGCAATTCTAGTAGCATGGACAGATTTATGCATATGCTAGGTGCTTAGAATCAGTGAATTTTGTTTGTAAGTTCTCCATCATCATTATTTTCCTTTTCTAGATCATCTTATTAATATATAAACATAATACACATTACCCTATTTTAATACTGAAATTACTGAAGAACGGTAATTTCCTTTTAGCCGCAGTGCCATTTCTCTACTTTTTTTCTATAGGGAAACTCCTTCAAAGAATTGTCCATAGATGTGCCTTCTACATTGATCCTATTTGTGATTTCATCTTCTCAATCCCTCTGACAACATTTTGTCATTTTGTCATGAGCACTAGTAAAATTTATTTTGTGAAATCCAATGGTCATTTCTTAGCCCTCAGTGTTTTTTTTTAAATTGAATCACCTTGAAATAAACAGTTACATAGTTTTTCATGATTGAGTTTCAGTCATACTATGTTCCAAAACCCTACCCTTCACCAGTGCACATTTCCTACCACCAGCATCCCCACCTTGCAGTGTTTTCCCCACCTCAAAGTATTTTCCCAGTAGCATTTTCATAGTTGATTACATCACCTTCTGTGAAACTTTTCACTTGGGTACTTAACTATGTCAAAACCAAACTGCGTTTTTAATTAAACCACCACTGCTACTAACCACCACTAAACCTATTCTTATCCCAGGGCAATCTCAGTGTCTCTCTGTTGTGATCCAAACCCTCAAGTCACCCTTGACTATCATCTTTTGTCTCTTATTTATTCCACCAGCAACCATATATCCAACCAGTTTCCCCACCATATGTTTATCATGACAGTCATCTGATTTCCTCTTGAATGACTACAATTGTTCTCTAAATTAGTTCCCTGTTTTTATTCTTTTCTTCTTCCCCATTCCCAAGATTATTTTGTAGATAGTGGCAAAAGTTAACTCTGTGTGTGTGTGTGTGTGTGTGTGTGTGTGTGTGTGTGTTGTCAGAGATTGTTTGCAAGGCATCTGCTTTACCACTGTCACATCCCAGGCCCCTACAGTGTCTCTTACTTTTATTTTTAAATGGGTCCCAGAGATGGTGCAGTGGTTGAAGTTTCTACCTTGTAAGCATGTCGCTGAAAGGTTGATTTTGGTGCTATCCACTCACATGCATAAGCACAGGGTGTACAGTTCTGCTCTGTCGAACTCTAGCACTACAGCCATATGTGTATGATGAGCACCTCATCTGAAATGAGCAGCACACAGAAAGCAGCACAACGAAGTTTGTGAGCACCAGTTATTGCAACAACATGAACAACAAAGGGGGAGAAATTGAATCAAATCTTATCATTTCCATGTGACTTTTTTTTTTTTGCCTTTTGGGTCACACCCAGTGATGCCTAGGAGTTACTCCTGGCTCTGCACTCAGGAATTACTCCTGGCAGTACTCGGGGGACCATATGGGATGCTGGGAATCGAACGCGGTATGGCCGCGTGTAAGGCAAATGCCCTACCTGCTGTACTATTGCTCCAGCCCCTCCCATATGATTCTTAGCACACCTAACATAACATCCAAGCTCTTGCTCTTGTCCTCTTTCAGGCCCATCACCAGTTGTTCTTAGATCCTACCACTGTATTCTGATTCAATGTGCACCAGCTCTGCATCTTCTCAGTTATATTTCTATTTTCTTTTTTTTTTAAATTTTTATTAGTGAGAAACCATGAGGCACATGACTGGTTAAAGAAACTTTGGTGCATCTTCTCATTTTAAAAAATCACTTACCTTTCACCTTCCTACTTCAGTACTTTGGCATTTGCCATTTTTTTCTTACCTGATGTGTTTCTTCTGATATCATCCTGATATCAGGCCATCGGTTTCCTGAAAAATACCTTCCTTGCTATCCATCACTCCTTTCATAGTAGTGTTCAAACTTATGAGCAAGGCTCAAGCTTTTCTGTGTCTTTGTTGTTTTCATAGACCTCCAGTTTTTCTGCATAAAGTCTATGAAGACAGAAACTTCATCTTTCTTAAGAATGATTTTTAGGCTGGAGAGACAGTACAGCCGGGAGGTCACTTGTCTTGCATGTGGCCAATCCAAGTTCCATCTCCAGCATCCCATATAGTCTTCTGAGCTCCACCAGGAGTAATTTCTGAGTGCAGAGCCAGGAGTAACCCCTGAGCATGCCAGGTATGGCCCAAAAGCAAACAGAAAAATGGTTTTTAATTTGTCTTTTGATTTTCACACTTTAAAAAAATTGTGATAAAATATAGATTACATCACATTTACCATTTTAACCATTTGAAGCATAGAGTTTGGTGGCAAAAAGTATATTTACATGTTGTATAAACATTAATCCATTTCCAAAATGTTTATCTTTGAGAATTTGTACCCATTGAAAATAGTTATTTCCCATTTGTTCCCTGCCTCCACTCTTGGCTTCTTAGGGATTTCACTACTTTACTTACTTACCTTGTATAAATACTTCATGACACAATATGATTAGAATTATGTTGTATTTGTCCTTTTGTGACTGTCTATTTCTCCTGGAAGTGTTAACAAAATGAATATGTGGTGTGAATTATAAACAATAGAAATTTTCTCACAACTTTAGAGGCTGAAAAATCCAAGATTGAGGTATATTAGGGAGAATATGAACCACATCCTCATTAATAGAAGTCCATCACATGGCAGAAGAGGTGCAAGGAAATTGTTCTTTGGGAGCTACTTTCTAAGGGTAATAATCCTATTTCGGCGCGCTCTGCCTCACAACCTAGTAATCCTGCCACAGTCCCCCTCTTTAGATATCATCCTGGGGATTAGATGTCAATATATGACTTATGGGGAATCTAAACATTATGTTTATTGCATTGTTTATTTCACTTAGTATTATGTCTTTAAAATGAATCCATGTTATTTTTAAGTGGCATTTTTTTCATCAAGGACATGACAATTAATGTACTATGACTTGCACCTCTCTTTCATCTATGTACCTCAAAAATTTTTATAAGCATAATTAACTAAACTTCATAACATCCCTGTGAAGTTGATAATTATATATGGCAAATTCAACTATTAAGAGATTGCCTAAGGTACATAACAAATGTATGCCAAAATCCTGAGTGAGAATCAGGCTTTCTTAGTCTCTTATTGAGGTTTTTGATCAGATTTCTTTTTTAAGATTGTATCACGCTGATAGTCTTAAAATAAAATATTTTGTAAAATTATTCAATGTCTCTAAATATTCACAGGAGAATTCTTTTAATAAAAAGTAAAATAAATAGGTCTGAAACCTAGTATTTGTTACTAGTAATAGCAGCTTTAATTATTGGATTTAACTAAATATTTTTTGATTATATATTATTAGATTGCTTAATTAACCTTCTAGTCTTTATAGCCTCAGTCTGAACTGGATCTTTGAAGGTTTTCATTGGATAGTTTTATTTTAGACATTTTAGTGAAACCCTTACCTTTATAAAACGTTGAGCCTATTTTTGTCTTGATGGCTGGTTTGCTAAGTGAGGTTTTATTTTTTTATTTTTATTTTTTTTTATTAGTGAAACACCATGAGGTACAGTTGTAGACTTACAAGTTGTTGTGCTTGGGTTTCAGTTATGCAATGATCGAATACCCATCCCACCACCGGTTCCCATTCTCCACCCCCACCAATCCCAGTATCCCTCCCATCCCCCCACCCCCCATCCCACCCTGCCTCTGTGTCAGGGCACTCCCTTTATTTTGCTTTTGTTTTTAAAGAAGTTTTGTAAGTAGCAAATTATCTGTCAGTTTGGCATTATTGACAGTCCTAAGATGAACTGATTTTGAAAAAAACCTAAACTTTCTCATAATCAGGTGATGTGTTTTAACTGACATAGTGATTATTAATGAATTTAACTTGCTGTAATTTATTTACATTGAATTCTCTAAAGACCTTAAAGAAAACTATTGTGTAAGCTTTTGAAGTGCTTTTTGTTGTAATAGTTGCTTAAGTTTGGAGACGTTATGTATATATTAGTCTTGAGAATATTTTGGGGCCAGAATGATTGTACAGTGGGGAGGGCGTTTGTGTTGCATGTGTCCAATTCCGGTTCAGTTCTTGGCATCCATATGGAGTGGTTCCAAATCCACCTGGAGTGGTTCCTGAGTGCAGAGCCGGAGTATACCTCTGAGCATCACTGGATATGACCCAAAAAGCCAATAAAAAAAGAGTGTTTCAACACCTGTTGGCAGTGCAATCACCTCCTACTGAATGAGTGCCCATTTGTGTTGCAAAGCAAAAACTTTATGAGTGATGTGTAAAGATTATGAGAAGTTCTAATTGTTAAAAGAATACAGTCACACAATTTAAGTAAACACACTGCATATGTATTTGTTTAAAAAAAGTTCACCAAGTATAGTTTTTCTTTTACATAACTTTATTATCAGCAAAATCATGAAGTTAACACTGAGTTCTAGATAAAATTTATGTAATGAAACTTATGTTGTCTAAAATGTTTCTGAGTTAACATATGATATTTGAAATCTAGATAATTTCAGTCACAGAATAGTAAGGATGAGTGTTGCAACTAAAGAATATTCATATTTTTTTAAGAGAATGACAGTACTTTTGCAGAGGATAATAGAATTATTAATCACATTTTAGCAATTTATGGGAATATAAATATAATTTTAAGAAATGTGAGATAATTAGTGTGAATTCTTTTCCAACATCATATTTATTGTCCTCTTATTGTCTTATTGACTTCTTATTGTCTAGTTCTCACTCTTGGAGAACCTGACAGCCTACCGAGTGTACTCGACCCGCATGGCAAGTCTGGCAAGCTCCCTGTGGCGTATTCAATATGCCAAAACCCAGTAACAAAGATGCGTCTCATTCCCCTGACCCTGAAGGAGCCTCCAATGTAGCACTTTCTAAAATCTCAGGGCTAGGATGAATGGAGATGTTACTGGTGCCTGCTCAAGGAAATCAATGAACAGGATGACAGTGATACAGTGATACATTGATTTGTTTTTTAATTGTTTTTAATTGAGTCGTTGTGGGATAGTTACAAAGCTGATCATCATCGGGTTTCAGTCATCCAGTGTTCCAACATCCATCCCTCCACCATTGCACATTTCCCACCACCAATGTTCCAATGTTCCTTCCTGTCACCCTCTCCCCTGCCTGTCTCTGTGGCAGGCACTTTTCTTCTCTCTCTCTCTCTCTCTCTCTTCCCCCCCCCCCCCGCCCCCGTGTGTGTGTCTGGTATCTGTCTCTGTCTCTCTTGTCTCTCTCTCTGTATATGTGTTAGTGTGTCTGTCTCTCCCCTTTGGGGCATTTGGTTTACAATATTCATGTTTGGTTTTACCTGACATTGAGTGGTATAATTGAAGAGTCATTTGGAGAGAGTAACAAAAGTTAGAATCCTGGCAGATCAGCTTTTTAAGGTTTTGTAGTGAGTGCTTATATTTAGTGTTTTTTGCTTGGTTTTGTTTAGTTCTTAAAGCAGCTCACAAGAAAAACCTCACTTTCTTTTATATGTGATAGGTTGTGATATTACAAATTCAGAGATTTTAATAATGAATATTGGAGACTAGGAGGATGTTTACCTTGCAAGATGCTAACCTGGGTTCAATCCTCAGCATCCTAATGGTCCTCTGAGAACCACCAGGAGTAATTCCTGTCTGCAGAGCCAGGAGTAACCCCTGAGCATTGCTGGGTGTGATCCAAAAAGCCAAAATGACCCCCCCAAAAATACTGTTTTTAATTCTTATACTTCTAACAGACCTATAGAATATAACTTTCTGAGTGTCCCTGGTCTATATCAGAGGTTCCCAAACTTATTTGGCCTGCAGCCCCCTTTTCTTTATCTTTTTTTTTTAATTTTTATTGAATCACCGTGAGATAGTTACAAACTTTTCATGTTTGGATTACAATCACACAATGATCAAACACCCCTCCTCCACCAGTGGACATTCCCTACCACCAATATCCCTGGTATACCCCACATTTCCCACCCTCCCCCTGCCTCCATGTCAGACATGATTCCCCATAATCTCTCTCTACTTTGGGGCAATATGGTTTGCAATACAGATCCTGAGAGGTTATCATGATTGGTCCTTTATCTGCACACATCTCCCATCCTGACCGATTCCTCTAGCCGTCTTTTTCTTAGCGATCCCTTCTCTATACCAGCTGCCTTCTCCCCTTTGCTCATGAGGCAGGCTTCCAGCTATGGAGCGATCTATCTGTCCCATGTATATACTATCCTTAGGAGTCAGCCTGATGTTATATTGTCTTATACTCCACAAGTGAGTGCAGTCCTTCTATGTCTGTCCCTCTTTTTCTGACTCATTTCAGTTAGCATGATATTCTCCATTTCTGTCCATTTATAAGCAAAGTTCATGACTTCATCTTTCCTGACTGCAGCATAGTATTCCATTGTGTAGATGTACCAAAATTTCTTTAACCAGTCATCTGTTCTAGGGCACTTGGGTTGTTTCCAGATTTTGCCTATTGTGAACAGTGCTGCAAAGAACATATAGGTACAGATGTCATTTCTACTGTGCTTTTTTGAATCCTCAGGATATATTCCCAGAAGTGGTATTGCAGGGTCATATGGAAGCTCAATTTCTATTTTTTGAAGGACTGTCATATTGTTTTCCAGAAAGACTAGAGTAGTGGGGGTCTGTGACAGAATATTCAACTCTCTTCCATTGGTCTGCATGTCTGTTTCTAGGCCAGTACCATGCTGTCTTAATTACTACTGCTCTGTAGTACAGTTTGAAGTTGGGGGGGGGGGTGATTCCACCCATCTTCTTTTTCCTAAGGATTGTTTTAGCTATTCTTGGGGGTTTATTGTTCCATATGGATTTCAGGAGTGTTTTGTCTATTTCCTTGAAAAATGTCATGGGTATCCTGATAGGGACTACATTGAATTTGTATAGTGCTTTGGGCAATATTGCCATTTTGATAATGTTTATTCTCCCTATCCATGAGCAGGGCATGTGTCTCCATTTCCTAGTGTCCTCTTTTATTTCTTGAAGTAGTGTTTTGTAATTTTCCTTGTATAGGTCCTTCACCTCTTTGGTTAAGCTGATTCCGAGGTACTTGATTTTCTGAGGTACTATTGTGTCTGGGATTGTTTTTTTAATGTCTGTTTCTTCTCTTTTGTTATTGTATATAAGAAAGCCATAGACTTTTGGGTGTTGATTTGGTAGCCTGCCACTTTACTAAACCAACCTATTGTTTCTAGGAACTTTACTATAGAATCTTTAGGGTTTTCTAAGTATAGTATCATATTATCTTATCAGAACTTTTTTTTATGACATCTTATTGTCTCATTACTACTTTGGACAAACTTGCAGGCTATCGAATGTAGCCTGCCCACAGGGCAGAGTCTGGCAAACTCCCCGTGGCGTACTCAATATGCCAAATACCAGTAACAATGATGGGTCTCATTCTCCTAAATAGCCTTGAATATAATCTCAGGGCTAGGATGAAAGAGACTGGGGTCTGCTCGAGGCAATCGACAAATAACAGGATGATGAAATGAAAAATTGTCTGCAAATAGTGATAGTTTGACCTCTTCCTTTCCTATCTGTATTCCCTTGGTACTTTTCTCTTGCCTAACTGCAATGGTCAGTACTTCCAGTACTACATTGAATAGGAGTGGCACAAGTGTACAGCCCCCTTTTCAAAGAAAAAATATTATTCAGTACCCCCCTGGAAATCTACCTTTTTAAAGTGAGCAAGCAGAAAGCACCTGCTGGCCGAGTTTCACAGAGACTAGTAATGTTCACTTCCTCCATCTTTCCAGCACATTTTCCCCACCACACTGGAAAGTAATACTTGCTTTGGGAAACACTGATCTAGATAGCAAGCTTTTTATTATTTCTAACAGTAGATATAAAATTTGATGCCTAATTATCTTAGAAAGCCTGGTGAAATCTCCAAAGCCAATTAGTGCCAGTATATAGAACATTGGTATATTGATTATCTTGCTTTTAATTTTCTAGGTCTCTTGGTTTCTTCCAGGACTACAAGTATATGACCACTTAATTTCAGGGAGTCAGTCAAATGCCCCTTTTAGGAGTACAAGCGCTATACTTTTTTTGTGTATATTAATGTGAATAATCTGCTGATGCAAAAATCACTGGAATTACTGCCCTCATGGCCTCTATAAACATCAAGGAAAGAAGCACATTTAATACCACAGATCCTCAAATTGTCCTTTCATTCAATACTTTTTCATTAGTTGATGAGAAAAAAATCAATCGCCAGCCAGGGCCACTGTCTGTGTTGAGTTTGCGTGTTCTTCCCATCTGTGCCTGCATTTTCTCTGGGTACAGGAAGTCCTTGAATAATGTTGCTTCCTTTAACCTTGTGTCCTTCAAGGTCTTCTGGTTTATACGTTGAGAAAAAAATATCTCTGCCAAGGATTGTACCAAATAACTTTATTCATCTCTTTATTATACATGGTTTTGCTAAAAGTCACAGTTCCCGAGAACTTATACATAACTTTGGGCACTCTGTCTTACTGTATATCCTTCACTAGATTTGCAACTGAAACTGAGAATAGGAAGCAGTTATGTTGAGATCTACCAAAAGTATTGCTTGGAATTAGAACCCATATCCATTGAAGCTCTTTCCATTCCTTTATCCACCTGGGATGTCTTATTCAATAAAATCAGGAAATAAATTTTAGCATGCATGCACTTGGTACATGTATAAATAACAAAATATATAGTCAGTACTTAAAACTATATTGTGTAATAGTGTTTTTTTAAATAGGTCAGGGAATGATTTGCTATCACTTTAAAATTTTATTGCTTATAAATTAAGTATTAAAATTGATCGGATTCCTTTTCTTCACAAAACTGCTTAACAAAACTATTAATGTTACATGCCTTCTATTTATATGCCCACATTACACTGGCATCTTTCAGATATATGCCATAGTGTATGCTTAGTTAAAGCACTGATAAATTGTGTTCATCTTTTTTCTTTAAAAAATAAGAAAGGGGTGGTTGGAGTGATAATATAGTGAATAAGGTGCTTACCTTGCATGCAGCTGACCCCAGTTAGTTTGATCCCGGGCACTACATATGGTCCCCCATGCCCGATCAGAAATGATCCCTGTGCGTAGAACAGAAGTAAGGCCTGAGTACCACTGGGTGCACCTTCTACCAAAAAAAGGGGGGGGGGGAAGAAATTAAAAATGGAAACAATTGATGGTAAAAAAGGTTTCTCAAGGATCACAGTAAAACCGATAGCAAGGTGAATTTTTTTCTTTTTTTTTTAACATAATTCTGTTGCGGTTTCAGGGATATTCATAATTAAATGAATAAAACCACTTCTCCCCAGTGATAATGTAAAGAAAATTAATACTTTTTAATAACACACAAAGTGGTTTACCTGGGGGGGGGGGTTAAATCAATTCAACTGATGTGCTAAACTAATCTTTGAAGGTAAATTAGTAGCATGACTTACTGGCTATTGCTGTCATTCACTTCCAGACAAATAGCACTGTCACTGTAGCACTGTCCTCCCATTGTTGATTGATTTGCTCGAGTGGGCACCAGTAATGTCTCACAACAAATTGTGAGACTTGTTTTTACTGTTTTTTTGGCATATTGAATACATCATGGGTAGCTTGCCAGGCCTTGCTATGCAGGCGAGATACTCTCGATAGCTTGCTGGGCTCTCCTAGAGGGGCAGATGGAATCGAACCCGGGTTGGCCACGTGCAAGGCAAATGCTCTACCCGCTATCCGGTGTGCTATATGTATAACATAATAATACATCAAAGATTCTGTCATTAAAATATCTGTTCCTTCACCATTCCCCCCTCAATATAGCAAACATAAACCTAAAAATAACTTGAAGATAAAACAGTTTCCTTCTAAGTTGTGCATTTTCCTGAAAAGAATACATCCTAAGCAACATAGTTAATGGAAGTAGAGAAAATAAAATTTCAAATATTTAGGAGCGTCATTTGCAATTCAATTCTGATATGGCTTTAGAAATGTTGTGTTGTGATACTATGGTAGTCATTGTCTATATATATATATATATATATATATGTAAACTTAAAACAATTTAAAACTAGTTAGAATTTTGACTATGAGTTAGGTAATGGTAAGAACAAGTTTAGCATTTTATAAGTTCTTAGACATTATAATATATGCCAAAATATGTGTAATCGTGCTACTTCAAAAGGATACTGGAAAGATGTCCCTTTCTTTTTCTTTAATTTAGCTTGCAACACTGAAGCAGCATGCAAGCAGCATGTAATTTTGGAGATTAGTTTTCATATATAAATGTAAACAACGAGAAACCCTTGGCCTTGAATTACAAAACTGAGATTCTCATGCAGTGTGGGAAGATAATGTGGGGCTGGATGGGAGAAATGAAGAGGTAGACTAGAAATAACAGAAGAACAGTGCAAGTGGAGAGGGGCATGGTTCTTGGGCACTTTTGTGGGAAGTGAAGAAACTGTGCACTTAAAATCATTCATGTTAACAGTATTGTAACCATGTTCTCAAAACTATAATCATAAAAATAATAAAAATAATTTTTATTGTAGAACTATACCTGAAAATACCAGAACATAGCAAAAAGACAAGCTGATATAAACAATAAAATGTTTTAGGAACAATAACCTAAAATGAATTTTAGGGTTAATCAGCATATATTTTCACATTTAGATTAGGTGAGCTGATACTCTACCTTTTGGATGCTTTTTATTTATTCCTTTCAGTATTTTCAATAAGCTGGTTAGGGATGAATTCACTTACTTTGTATAATATTGAAATATTAATAAATCTAGCACCATCAAGTGAAGTGTAAGATTTGAGTATGCCAGAATTGATTATGTGAGAAAAACCTTGGGACAGAAGTAAATATAGTTAACATGCTGAGAATTGGAACTATATTCTTAGATAGAATTTGTATCATTATTTGAAATTTTCCACAGTTTATTATTGGTAGGTGTTATCCGAGAGTAAAAATAGTTAAGATGGTTTCACTGGTCACATTTACTAAAATACTGATTTATAGAGACTTAGTATATAACCAACACATTACTTATGTTTTTATAAAATTTAATACTGCTTTTTTATAGGTGTAACTTGAATCTGTTTTCTAATTTCAGCATGGCTTTAAAGAATTACATTTTCCTTATAAAGGCCACTTAGGACTTTTATGAGAAGCTTCATACTTTGTCTGGCTTTAACCTATAGTGTCATTTTAATTTCATGCTTTTTTTTCCCCTAGCATTTGCAAGTACCCTGTAAGCCATGTGTAAAAATTGCTGCTGTGTTGCAGAAACAACTATTAGTATTTTATAATACAAACTTTAGGACATTAAATAAGCATTTAAGTAAAGATTTAGTTTTAATTATCTTGTTTTTATTTGCAAATTATAAAAATAGGAACATTATGTGTTATGTGTGCATATCTATATGTGCACATGTCATATTTATGTATCTTTGTTTCGGGGCACTGAAGATCAAACTCAGGGCTTCACACATGCAAGGTGTGAACTCTACCAGCAAACTGTTTCCTAAGTCTATATTTTTTATTCAGTTGCAAGTATTGTGTAAGTATTTAACATTTAAGTACATTTTTAGTTGGAGTGTTTTAGAAAAATAGTCACTCTTCATAAGATTTTGTATTGACACTTGTGGTACCACAAGACTTTTTAAAAAAATTTTTATGAGTGAAACACCATGAGGTACGTTGTAGACTTACAAATTTTTGTGCTTGGGTTTCAGTTATACAATGATCGAGTACCCATCCCTCCACAGTGCACATTCTCCACCACCACTAATCCCAGTATTCACATTTAGATTAGGTGAGCTGATACTCTACCTTTTGGATGCTTTTTATTTATTCCTTTCAGTATTTTCAATAAGCTGGTTAGGGATGAATTCACTTACTTTGTATAATATTGAAATATTAATAAATCTAGCACCATCAAGTGAAGTGTAAGATTTGAGTATGCCAGAATTGATTATGTGAGAAAAACCTTGGGACAGAAGTAAATATAGTTAACATGCTGAGAATTGGAACTATATTCTTAGATAGAATTTGTATCATTATTTGAAATTTTCCACAGTTTATTATTGGTAGGTGTTATCCGAGAGTAAAAATAGTTAAGATGGTTTCACTGGTCACATTTACTAAAATACTGATTTATAGAGACTTAGTATATAACCAACACATTACTTATGTTTTTATAAAATTTAGTTGTTTTATAAAACCTCCCATCCCCCTTCCACCCTGCCTCTGTGGCAGGGCACTCCCTTTTGCTCTCTCTCTCTCCTTTTGGGCGCTGTGGTTTGCAAAAGAGGAAGGCAGCTCAGATAGAGAAGGGAGCACCAAATAAAGGGTGTTGGGAAGATCCACCCAGGATGGGAGTCGCATTTTTGTTGTTGATTAAAGTTGAGAGCATGTTAGTTCCTTGAAATACTGGTTCTTTAAAAGTAGAGTGTAATAATGTATAGCCTTCTTCTATCTGATTGTTCAGAGAGAATAAGTATATGCTATTCAGAGAGGATAAGTATCAATAAATTGATAAAAAATGATTGTTCAATAAATATCTGTTGTTCAGAGAGAATAAGTATCTGGTCTTCTTATACCCCTTCATATGTCATAAAGCTAACTATAGCACTTCAGAAGTTTGTTCCTCTGTGGCCTCTGTGGTCTTCAATTTTTTTATTTTCCATTTCTGTATTAAGTTCAAACAAGAGTATACAATACAGCTTCTCTTACTTCCCTATTTATAGGTTTTCCCCAAGTTCTACTGAATAGTATGTATTGTTGTTTTCTATAGTCATTCCCTTGTTGAATTTACCCCTGCTTTTGACTTGAAAAGTTCTTTTTTCTGTGATTGATCTTTAGTTATTGGAGCTATTTTATTTAAAAAAATTAGTTTATTTTGTTTTGTTTAGGGGCAGCGCTTAGCTGCTCAGTGTTCCTATTTGCTCTGTGTTCAGTGGTCACTCCTGTTGGTGTTCAAAGGACCATATGTGGTGCTGGGGATTGAACTGGGTTTGACTGCATGCAAGACAGACTCTTTAATTCCTGTACTATCTCTCTAGCCCCAAATATTTCACATTGCTATTTCTATGTTGGGAAGAAGCTCTATTTGAGTGGAATACCCAAGGAATAATAAGAAATTAAAATAAAATCACTTCCTCCCTCCCTTCTTCCCTCTCTCCCTTCCTTCCATCACCATGAGCTACACAGTTACAGCTAAAATATGTAGCTGTTCATAATCAGGTTTCGTTCATACTGTTAGTCCCTCCCACTATTCCTGCCTCTATTGCAGATACCTCTCTCTCTCTCTCTCTCTCTCTCTCTCTCTCTCTCTCTCTCTCTCCTCTCTCCTTTTAGGCATTATGCTTTGCAGTACATACTGAGAGGTTATCATGTTTGTTCCTTTACCTACTTTCAGCACACAGTTCTTATCCAGAGTGATCATTTTCAACTAGCATTGCCATCATAGTTCCTACTTTATCCCAACTGCCTTCTCGAGAGCCCAACACATGAGGCAGGCCTGTTCCAACCACAGAACAGTCTTCCTGGCCTGTGTTTCTACTAACCTTGGCTATTAGTCCCATGCTATGTGGTTTTTTTTATGTCCCACAAATGAGTGCAATTATTCTGTCTCTCTCCTCCTGAATCATTTCACTCAGCATGATACACTCCATGTCCATCCATTTATAAATGAGTTTCATGTCTTCATTTTTCCTACCAACTGCGAAGGTATGTTCCTTCTTGTAGGTGTACCATAATTTTTTTTATCCAGTTGTTCTCAGGCACTCGGGTTGTTTCGAGATTCTGGCTGTTATCAATAATGCTGCAATGAACATAGAACTACAGATGGCAGTTTGACTGTGTTTTTGTGCCCCCAGGGTATATTCTCAGACGTGGTATTCCTGGGTCATATGGCAAGCCATATTACATTATGTCTCTGATGAGTGAGAATCTTTGAGATATTCTCTACCTTCTTGTTTTTATATTCAATTTACCTCAGTGTCCTCTTATTTCTCTCCATTAAGATGTAGTTTCAGTTTTCCTTTGCCTCTGCATTTTGTTTTCTTTATTCAGATCTTCCTTATTGTTTACCTGCAACTCATTATATCCACTTTCAGACTGCTCATGCCTTGCTTCCTACAGAATGTCTCTTACAAATATTTACCAGGTTATTATTGCATTTTTCCCTTGACTACATAGTATTTGTAAGAGTTTTTATTTATATGTCCCTCTGGGCATATAGTGCTACTACAGTAGGAAATCAATAAGTAATTGTTTATTCATTCTTTTAGCAGCTATTTACTGATTGATTATTGGATTCCAGCACCGTATTCATGCTCTCAGTGATCTCTTATGGAGCTTCTAGCTAAAAATAGTATTTAGTGATAAAGGGAGGTTTCTCTGAAGGAGTAGTATTTGTGAAGTGAGAGAGTGAGTACGATAGAGATATGGGGAACGGCAGCTCTCAGCTGTGTCAAGTTCTTGACGAGAGATACGTATCATATATTTGGGGGAATATCAAAGTGGTCCCAGTGACCAAAACATAACAGTGTGTGAATGACAGGAGATGCAGTGATGAGACAACGATAGAAGAGGCCTCATTGGCCATTATTAGCTATTGGAATGTTTTGAGAAAATAAGTGAATCTTGAAGTATATTTATCACTGCTTTGGAATGGAATTAGATAGAGAACCAGAAGGATAGTGGAGAACCTAGAGGTTAAGGTATTTGCCTTGCAGTGGAGCTATGCTGATTCAATCCAGCACCACATGTGGTCTTCCAAGCACCTGAGAATAACCAGAAATAATCCCTGAGCTCTGATGGGTAATGGCCTACCCCCAAAATAATTAGATGAAAGTTTAGTGATACAGAAGAACAGTGTCTTGCACAAGCTAACAGCAGTTTATGTATTTTTAAAATGATAGTAGAGGGGCCTTGCAAACTATGCATAGGAGCCCTGTGATCACTCACAGTGATCCTAGGCCTGGCAAATGAGGGTCTAGGGCCAGCAGTGTGGTGCTACCCCACCTGGATTACACCTTGCAGTGCTTGCATGAGTGGGGCTGTGTTGTACAATGGTTCACACTTGGGGCCTCAAGCATGCTTGGCGTGTGCTCCATCCCTCTGACCTTGGCTCCAGTAATAGGTATTTTCAAATTAAGGATAGATCAAGGAGAAGTTGGAAGGATTAAATAAAAGCTTTGAGGTAAAACATCAGGGAAAACTCAGTTCTTTATATTTGGATGAATTATGTATTCCCCTCTAAACAGTTTTCTGTGAATATATAGTTATTATCACTTCTTTGAAGGAATTTTGGGGATCTGATGAACCAATACATAAAAACCAAATTCTGAACCTTAAAACTGCAGTTTCATAACCAATCATAAAGATTAACATGAGATTACTTCTCATATTAACTCAATTACATTTAAACATAAACAGAACTGCTAATCAGCCATAGGAAAAAAAAAGATACCTATAAATAACACCTATCTTTGTCAACTAGTAAGATTCTGTATTTCTCTTATTAGTAAATGTTTGAAAACAAATAAATCTAATTTGAACGTTCTATGGTTTATTTAGTAATATGTCATGTTATCTCCAAGGAGTTGTTGATTATAAACAATGTATCATAATATAATGAATAATGAGTTATAAAACTCCAGGTGTTTTATATTTCTTTTACGCTTATTTCCTGACCAAAAAAGTCATAAAATTATATTTTTCCTGACAACTTAGATTCATATAATATGATTTAAATGAGAGCCACAGAGAGAGAGAAAGAGGTAAAGGGGGGAAGAGAGAGAGAGCAAGCGAGAGAGAGAGAGAGAGAGAGAGAGAGAGAGAGAGAGAGAGAGAGAGAGAGGTAGAGAGAGTGGGAGGGAGGGAGAGGGAGAGAGAGAGAGCGCGCACATGCCTCGGGGGCACAGGGAAGAGAGAGCTCAGTGGGCTAGGTCTCATGCTTTTCATGTAGGAAGCCAGGTTTGATTCCAAGCGCTCCATGGTCCCTCAGCATGACCAGGTGCCCTGGAACACTAAGCTGAGAGCAGCCCCCAAGAACCCTTGAGTGTGGCTAAAAAAATCAATGCAGTT
Organism: Sorex fumeus; assembly: GCF_029834395.1. NCBI lineage: Eukaryota > Metazoa > Chordata > Mammalia > Eulipotyphla > Soricidae > Sorex > Sorex fumeus. The sequence continues at coordinate 11,707,740 of NW_026606066.1, read as the reverse complement.
TTATATAATTTATGGCTGTAAGAAAGGTAAAATTTCAAAACAAACTTTAGTTTCTGAAATTACTGAAGTATGATTCAACCTTATGTTTTTTCTGTTTTCCTGTTGCAGGTTTCTCAACAGTGATGTCACAAGATTGACCACACCAAACACAGTAAGACTGATAATTTTTCAGATGTTTTCCTTTCTCTGAGAATAAGAATGAAGACTGTCGTTTTAATTATTCATTCTTTCAATAGACAAGAATATTTACATTTTCAATCATATCTCACACTTATTATTAAAATGTTTTAAAATATTGCCTTAAAGAACTTAAAACATTGTAAGTGAAAATTAAATTGTATTACTGAAATCAGATACATAATTTTGCATTAACCTTTTAATATCATAATTTGAGTATCATCAAGTTTTTTTAATATCATAATTTGAGTATCATCAAGTTTTTTTATTTTCATTGAAAAATGGACACACATTTAAAGTGATTTCAGAAAGTAGGAAAAATATTACAAAAAAATGAGACACTGGATTCATTTGTCAATGAGAAACTGAGAAAATCTTGGAAATAAAAATTATAATCTTCCAGATACAGAGAGTTGTAGTAGTGGTTTTTAGCATTTAAAAATATTTTAAATTAATTTAGAGTAAATTATTCACTCTGTGGATCTATATTAATGCTATTTTGTTGGGCATAAAGTAGTAACTCTTAAATGTAAATATAAATCGCAGATCTTAGTGTTTGTTACAGCATTTTTTGAAAATTTGTTCATTTTTCACATTTAACATTTTTTCAGAGAGTAGGGGAACTTTTATGTATTTTAAAGACTTTGTCCTCTTTGAATCTGCACTTTTATTGTATATGTGAACATGTATATAGCATGTTCATTCCTGAGGATATATTTTTGATATCTGTAATTTAGAGTCTGTCTGATTTTGTTAATCAGAAAGTTATTTCCCTGACTAGATATTTTACAGCAGAATAGTAAAAAATTCCTGTTGTAACTTGTTTAGTATTTTGTGCTTTAAATGAAGGTTTCTTTAACTCCTATTGGATCAAAAGGGTGTTGTTTTGTTTTTGTTTTCAACTTAAAAGTGCTGACTCTAAACAGTACATTTTAAGGGTCATATTAACAGAATATTTTATTTCAGCTGTTACAAATTCAAAAATTTTAATAAGACATGTAGAATTAACTTAGTATCAAATATTAAATAAGTTAAAGATTATGAAGTATTTATTTGAGAGTTTCCTAAGTGACCGATTAATAGAACCCTTACTTTATAATAATGTCAATGTTCTGAGACTTTCTCCAGCCCCCTGATGAATAGAGGGTATATTTCAAAATCAGTTCAGGTTGAAGGTGCTATTGAGATAATAGTTCAAGTGTTGACTATGGGATTGAAGTAAAGTGAGGTCAGAGAAGGTCAGAGAAGTGAAGAAATGAGTTAGAGATAGAGAGGCTGGTGAAATGAGATGATAAGGTATTAGAAGAATATTTTGGAACTTAACTTGCATTTAGTTTGTGTTAATTTTACTAGTGTACTTGTATTTTTAGTTTTTAGTGTTTTGTTGTACACGCTTAAAATGATCAGTTGCATCACAACTTTTAAAGTAAAAATAGCTTTCCTACTTTTGTTAAAATTACTTTTCTTCCTTACTAACTTTGCTATGTTTTATCAAGGTTAATCAGTATCAATAAAATATAAAGTCTAAAATTTGAAATATTGAAGGTCATATAATTTTATACTGTATATGGCTTTATAAATATTAATGCCGGTAGTAAATTTTAGTTTTGGTTTTTTTTAATATTGAGAGGGTCATACCTAGTAGTGCTACTTCTGGCATTGTTCAGCCTCAAGGTACTTAAGAATCCCCAGTGCCACACCTGTTTTCTCATAGGGCTCTGTGATGCTTGGAAGGAACCCAGGGTCTTGCTCCTGCAAGCTATACACGCTACTACTCGATCCACATCCCAGCTCTAGACAGTACATTTTTTAAAAATTTACTTATTTACTTGGCTTTGGGGTCATATCTGGCAGTGCTCGGAGCGTATTCCTGGCTCTACAATCAGGGATCAGTCTTGGTAGGACTCAGGCACCATAAGTACTGGGAATTGAATCCAGGTTGGCCATCTGTAAGGCAAGTTCCCTACCTGCTCTACTGTCATTCATGCCCAGAACATTTTATTTTTAAATTGAAAATTACTTTTTTGTCTTTTGTTCCTTTCTTCTTGTTACTGTTGTAAAGATCACTGATCACACATTTGCTTTCTTTGAGCTGGGAATTGCACACTCTGTTATGGCACTGAAATCATTAATGTATGTGTCACTGGGATTATGTCGGGTCCATGTTGGGTGGTGCTGGGACTCAAAACACAGCTTAACTGCAAGGCCGATTTTTTGCTACTGAGCTATCCTTGCACACCTGATAGTAAATTTTAAATGTCAATTAGATACCTATAACACTTAAGAAAAATCAAGTGTAGCAATACTGGTACTTGTCTCCTAATATTGATTAATCTCTATACTAATTTTCCCCTAGTGTATAACTATTTGGAATAAAAAGATAGTTTTCTAGCCTCACTTGAAACTTGATGCAGTCATGTGATTATTTTACCTAGACATATGTAAGCAGAAATTTTCAGAAAGCATCCTTAAAATAGAAGGCACATTTCTTATTTTAACCCCTCACCTTTCTTCTATGCTACCTGCAGTATGGATATGTGGAAACTATAAACTGACAATGGGAGGAGCAGTAAGAGACAAAGTCCCCAAATAACATCAAAATACATCCTGCCTGGTTTTCCTGGCCAGTCTATGCCTGGACTTCTTTGATGCTCCAGAGATCAACTTCTGTCTTTCAAGGCACTGGATTGGTTTTGAGCTCTCTGTCACTATCATGGCCAAATCTAATTCTGTGCACCAAGATGATCTGACAACGGAAACTTATGCCATTATTAAAATCACTTTGGTTTGTTTACATTTCATTTATTATTGTTAAACTCTTTGTCACTTTGATGGCTTGAATGTTAGGAGAATAGAAAAGGGACTGATTGATTGTACATAGGAGGGGATAGTAGGGAAGCCTTTGCAGAAAAGACACATCTGGGCTTCAGTTTTGAAATACGAATTAGAAAGAATACAGATAAATGAAATAGGCATATAGATGGGGTAGGACATATGTTCAGGGACATGCAAATATTTCAATTAAATATTTTTGAAATGTGGGCCCAAGGGAGAGCTCAGTGATATAGGGTACCATTCTTGCCAGCTTAAGGTTGCAAATTCAGTAGTAGGGCTGTTACATGCTGTTGGAACATGGCAGCTCTACTGTCTTTTTTTTTTTTGGTACAGTTTTATTAATAGATATTCAGTAAAATTTTAAGTGCCACTGAAATTCTCAGTTTTGTATATCAGGGAACAAAACCAATAAAGTTTAAGTGATCCTATAGATTGAGTTCACTGAGCTCATTTGATCCCCAAAGACTTTTTTTCCTAGATGTTTTATTACATTTAATTTATTTTTTTCCCTTTATTTTATTTTATTTTTTTTAAAGTTGTAGATTTACAATTTTTTGTGCTTTGGTTTCAATTATACAATGATCAGATACCCATCCCTCCACCAGTGCCCATTTTCCACCACCATGGATAATATCCCTCCCACCCCCATCCCCCCATCCCCCCTGTCTCTGTGGCAGGGCAATCCCCTGTGTTCTCTCTCTCCTTTTGGGTGTTGTGGTCTGCAAAAGAGGCATTGAGTGGCAAACATGTTCAGTCCATAGTCTACTTTCTACATGCATCTCCCCTCCTGGGAGGATCCTCCAAACATCCTTTATTTGGTGCTCCCTTCTCTATCTGAACAGCCCTTTCCTCTAGGATACCCGGCTGGCCTCTAAGTTATGGAGTAATCCTCCTGGTGCTGATCTCAGCTATTCTTGGGTATTAATCTCATACTTTGTTACTTTATATCCCCCAGATGAATGCAATCTTTCTATGTCTATCCCTCTCTTTCTGACTCATTTCGCTTAGCATGATACTTTCCATATTGTACCACTTGTATGTAAATTTCATGACTTCATCTTTTCTAAGAGCTACATAGTACTCCATTGTGTAGATGTACCAAAGTTTCTTTAACCAGTCATCTGTTCTTGGGCATTCAGGTTTCTTCCAGTTTCTGGCTATTGTAAAGAGTGCTGCAATGAACAAACAAGTGCAGATGTCACTTCGACTATACATTTTTGCCTCTCTGGGATATATTCCCAGGAGTGGTATTGCTGGGTCAAATGGGAGCTCAATTTCTAATTTTTTGAGAATCGTCCATACTGTTTTCCAGAAGGGCTGAACCAGTGGACATTCCCACCAACAGTGAAGGAGTGTCCCTTTCTCGCCACATCCACGCCAGCATCGGTTGCTTTTGTTCTTTTGAATGTGGGCCAGTCTCTGAGGTGTGAGATGGTATCTCATTGTGGTTTTGATCTGCATCTCCCTGATGATTAATGATGTAGAGCATTTTCTCATGTGCTTTTTTGCCATTCGGATTTCTTCTTTGAGAAAGTTTCTGTTCATTTCATTGCCCCATTTTTGGATGGGGTTGGATGTTTTCTTCTTGTGGAGTTTAACCAGTATTTTGTATATCCTGGATATCAACCCCTTGTCAGATGTGTATTCGGTGAATATCCTTTCCCATTCTGTAGACTGTCTTTGTATTTTGGTCACTGTTTCTTTGGAGGTGCAGAAGCTTCTTAGTTTAAGATAGTCCCATTTATCTATCTCTGTTTTCACTTGCTCGGCCAGTGGCGTGGCATCTTTGAAGATACCATTAGCTTCAATGTCATGGAGGGTTTTGCCAACTTTATCTTCAATGTACCTTATGGTTTCTGGTCTGATGTTGAGGTCTTTAATCCATTTTGATCTTACTTTTGTACATGGTGTTAGGCAGAGTTCTGAGCCTATTTTTTTGCATGTAGCCGTCCAGTGATGCCAACACAATTTATTAAAGAGGCTTTCCTTACTCCACTTCACATTATTTGCACCTTTATCAAAGATTAGATGAGCATATGATTGAGGAGAGATGTCAGTGTATTCAACCCTGTTCCATTGGTTTGTTCCAGTACCATGCTGTTTTAATTATTACTGCTTTATAGTACAGTTTGAAGTTCGGGAGGTTGATTCCTCCCATTTTCTTTTTCCCAAGAATTGCTTTAGCTATTCGTGGGGGCTTATTGTTCCATATAAATTTCAAGAGTGTTTGCTCCATTTCTTTGAAGAATGTCATGGGTATCCTTATAGGGATTGCATTGAATTTATACAATGCTTTCGGTAGTATTGCCATTTTGACAATGTTAAGTCTCCCGACCCATGAGCAGGGGATATCTTTCCATTTCCTCATGTCCTCTTTTATTTCCTGAAGTAGCGTTTTGTAGTTTTCTTTGTACAGGTCCTTTACTTCCTTAGTTAAGCTGATTCCTAGGTACTTGATTTTCTGGGGCACAATTGTGAATGGGATTGTTTTTTTCATGTTGCTTTCTTCTCTCTCACTGTTTGCGTATAGGAAAGCCATGGACTTTTGGGTATTGATTTTATAACCTGCAACTTTACTATACGAGTCTATTGTTTCTAGGAGTTTTTTGGTGGAAGTTATTGGGTTCTCTAAGTAGAGTATCATATCATCTGCGAATAGTGAGATCTTGATTTCTTCCTTTCCTACCTGAATGCCCTTAATATCTTTTTCCTGCCTAATCGCTATTGCAAGTACTTCCAGTACTATATTGAACAGCAGTGGAGAGAGTGGGCATCCCTGTCTCGTCCCTGATCTTAGAGGGAAGGCTCTCAGTTTTTCCCCATTGAGGATGATGCTTGCTGTAGGCTTGTGGTAGATGGCTTTAATTATGTTGAGGAAGGTCCCCTCTATACCCATTTTGGCTAGGGTTTTCATCATAAAGGGGTGCTGGATCTTATCAAATGCTTTCTCTGCATCTATTGATATGATCATATGCTTTTTATCTTTTCTTTTGTTGATATGGTGGATTATGTTGATTGATTTCCGGATGTTAAACCATCCTTGCATCCCTGGGATGAATCCTACTTGGTCATGGTGTATGATCTTTTTAATGAGTAGTTGGATTCTATTTGCTAGTAGTTTGTTGAGGATCTTTGCATCTGTGTTCATCAGGGATATCGGCCTGTAATTCTCTTTCTTTGTGGTATCTCTGTCTGCTTTTGGTATCAGTGTGATATTTGCTTCGTAGAAACTGTTTGGAAGTGTTTTTGATATTTCAATTTCGTGGAAAAGCTTAAAGAGCATTGGGAGTAAGTCCTCTTTAAAGATTTGGAAGAATTCACTAGTGAATCCATCCGGGCCAGGACTTTTGTGCTTGGGGAGACTTTTTATTACCATTTCAATTTCCTTGATGGTAATAGGTCTGTTCAGGTATTCCAGGTCTTCTTGGTTCAGCCTTGGGAGTCTGTAGGAGTCTAGGAATTTATCCATTTCCTCGAGGTTTTGATGTTCTGTGGCATAAAGCTTCTCAAAGTACTCCCTGAGGATCCTCTGAATTTCTGTGGTTTCTGTTGTAATGACCCCCTTTTCATTTCTGATTCGGTTTATTAGGGTTTTCTCTCTCCCTTTCTTTGTGAGTTTTGCTAGAGGCTTATCGATCTTGTTAATTTTCTCGAAGAACCAGCTCTTGGTTTCATTGATCTTTCAGATTGTTTTTTGGGTTTCCATCTCGTTAATCTCTGCTCTGAGTTTTATTATTTCCTTTCTCCTGTTCGGGTTGTGCTCCTTTTTTTGGTCCTTCTCCAAGCTCTTAAGCAGCTCTACTGTCTTTTCCCCTGCTGCTGTGAGCAGTTTCTGACTGCAGAGCAGCCAGGTATGTGTGAGCCCTAGGGTGTGCAAACACTACAACTGAAAGGAGTGCCTTGTTGCCACATGTTGGTAATAACATACCTGACTGATGCATTTCCCCCAGCAAGCACAGCTAAGTGTCCAAAAAGCACAGGCAGATGCGATTGTGACCAACAATAAAGGGAGGGGGAGGGGGCAGGCAAAAAAAAATTGAAATTTGAATAAAATGAACTTGTGTCAAATCTTTAGGAATTTATGATATCATAATTTAATAATTACTATGTACCTAGTGATGGGTTCTTTCAATAGTAACCATTTAAATATTATTTATGGTCTAAATATATGAATCGAATTGAGATTAAAGAATTATTTATAGCCACTGCTTTTACAGATATTAGGTACCTTTTATTTGAGGCTTGAAAACTTTTAGACAGTGTTTCACTATATTTACAGATGACTAAACTAAGACTCAGAAAGATTAAATGTAATATAGTTAAGTATTTGGAAAGCATAAAAGTCAACCATTTCCAAAACAAATCTGCTATTTATTATCTGACTTTTATTATTGTTCTACTTTCCTAATACCAAGGTCGAATTTTAGTAAATTAAAAAAGTCTTTCATAAAATATAGTAAGATATGATAGAAGTAAAATCTATATAGAAATTTTCATATTTTTATGCCAGCTATTCTAAAATATTTAAATTAGCTATATTAAATTTACTTTAACCAAATATCTAATAGCAAAGTAATAAAATGTGACTTAACACTTTATTTTATAGAATCTGAATTTTAAACAGTATCTTTAAAATTAGTGTGTAGCAGCCATTTAAATTATTTAATACAATTTAATTGCTAATCTTAAGTGAATAGATTGAAATATAAAACCCTCACTAATCCCTATTTTGTCTTTTCCTAAAGTTATATACCATTGCACTGTTATATACCATAATGGAGCATGCATAATATTTTCTGTATAGTGCTTGCAAATACAAATGATAATATGTTGCACATATCCATCTAAGCTTTTTTTAGGCACTGTGATTTACGATACTGTTAATGATAAGTTATCATAAATATAGGGTTCCAACACTACACCCTCCAGTAGAGTACTCCCAGCCTCCACAATGTACCCCTCACATTGCCCCCTCCCCGACCTGTCCACCACCGTAAGCGCACTTCTGTAGATTAGTTCTTCCACCTGGTTGTCTTAGGCCATCTGTTATTCCCTTCTATGTGTTCCTTATACCCCACATAGGGAGTAGATCATTCTGTCCTTCTGATTTGTTTCACTCAGCATGGCACGCTTCAGATCCATCCACATAGCCACAAGTTGTATGATTTCATCCTTTCTTATATCCAAATAGTATTCCATTGTGTATATATGCCAGGTTTTTTTTTTAAATCTAGTTTTCTTTATCTACCATATAAACTTGTTTGAACATGTGTTCAATTTGACATACTTTTTTGGTCTATGGTCTGTTGTCTTCAGTTCTTATCTGAACATTCTAAAATAAAATAGAAGATAACTTTAATGTAGTCTAAAGATAATTTTAGTAGCATGGGAAAATATGAGACAAACTAGTTTTGAACTTTGGTTTGGCACCTTCTTTTGTAATAACAGAATTTACTTCCTACACTAAGTAAATATTTTTAGAGTAAATTGAAATTTAATCTAGCTAAAATATTATTCTCTTCCTTTTAATAATTTATAGAATAGTACACACTGCTATATTAACCAAAGTGTTTTTATAAGTAGATAAAGTATAAAATAGCCAGTGAAAACTATTTAGGGATGAGAAGAGTAGGATAGACTTATCTAAGGGATTGTGATATTTAACCTCTTCTATTTTTCAGGAAGTGCAAAGGAAAATCGACAGAGGGAGAAAAATTTTGATTTTAAATAAAACATCTTTTTGCACAGCATTAAAGAGTTTCCTAGTATAAGCTTGCAGATGTTTATGAACAAATACTGCAAATACTCTTGATGTATTTGGAGAAGAGAAGTTAGGGCTACACCCAGCAGAGCTCAGGGGACTTACTTCTAATTCTGTGTTGAGTGATCACTGTTGGAGGCGCTCAAGGAACCATTTGTGGTACCAGAACTGAATCCGAGTGGGCACTTGCAAAACATGCACCTTACACTTGTACTATTGCTCCACCTTCTGATAAATTTTTAGTTTGGTTACTTTTGGTTTAGCTTGGTTTTGAGGGGCCACACCTGGCTGTGTTCAGGACTTACTCCTGGCTATGTGCTCAGGGGACAATATATAGTGCCCTGTAATTGAACCAGGATCCTCCACATATAAGGAAAGCACCTTACATCTGTACTATGTGATTCATTTTTGAATGTACATAAAGATATTAGGTACATAGTATATTTGTAATGCATGTAAATGTTTCCACATATAAAGTAGGCTATTTTATAAACAGTAGATCTAATGTTTGGGATTTTATATTCTGATTTTCTATTTAGAAATAAACTCAGTTTTTGTGTATTGAGGGTTAGGTTGTTATGTCAGTGGTTAGGGGTACTTGTCATGTGTGCACTAGATCATGCATTCTAGCTCCTGGGATCCCCAGCACCACAGGGTGCATTCCTAGTTGACCCCAGTCCTAGACCCACACCCACATCACTGGCTCTAGCATAGAACTGTCACTTGCTTGGTTGTGGCCCCTAGTTCCCTGAGCATTTTAGAAGGCCCTCCTCTGACCCTCCCTTCCCCCAAATCCTAACAATCTCATGACTTGTTTCCTTTCCTCACCCTGATTCATTTCCTGCTTTTTCATTCTGGTTTCTTTCTATTCTCAGTGTCAGACTTACAGATGAGAAATTTTGAAAAACTTAGATACTTGCTCTCAAACTCAAATATCACCTGTCAAATTCATATGTTACCTCTCTTATAAAACCTCTTGATTTCCTTGGGGTAATAATTAATCTCCCTGTCATTTCTGCTTTTATAGTATTTAGTTCTACTGTAACATTGTTTTTGAATACTAGTCCTTGTTTTGTTAGTTTTTTGTTTTTGTTTTGTTTTGTTTTCATTTTGTGCCACATATTCAGGGCTTACTTATGATTATGCATTCAGAGATCATTCTGGTGGGCTTCACTGGCTGTATGGGGAACTTTGAGTCAAACCCTGGTCAGCTGAGTAAGGCAGACACTCTGAGTAAGGCAGACACTACTATCTCTGGGCTCTCAGCACTAGTCCTTGAACCTTAATATGAGGATATATTTTATGGGAAGAAAATGACTTTACTATAAGAATTTAAAGTTCCAATGTATAGTACAAGTATATTTTTGCATAATCTGGATACTTTCCTTATATACAGTTTCCACCATGCACTTTCAGGGTTATGTTTGGGGCATGTCTAATGAAAAGAAACAAATATATTTATGTTTACAGATACTTTAGTTTTACCAAGGAAAGGACAGAAAACATCAAGGTAATTGAGGTCTTTTCCTTCATTCCTCAACATTCATGGAGCTCTTATACTTCTCATGTTAATCTGTTGGGGATGCTGTAGTCAAATTTACTAACAGGAAGGAAGAAAGAGGTAAAGAAATACATAGCTGAAGTGTTTTCAAACATTTATAAGAAGATGCAAAGAAAGTTGAAAATAAGGGATTGTGAGGGCACATGCAGAGGGTTATATAAATCTATATCCCTCAGTTCCTGATATAGAGCTGTGTGTATATGTCTGTGTGTGTATGTATGTTCAGAAAGACCTGCATGAAGATGTAATACTGTGTCAGGAAATAAATTACCAGAAGGAGATATTCTTGGAGCCACCCGAGCGATAGTACAGTGGAATGGATGTTTGCCTTGCATGCTGTTGACCGGGTTTGATCCCTGGCATCCCACATAGTCCATGGAGCCATGCCAGAAAGGTTTCCTGAGTGCAAAGCCAAAAAGTAACTGAGTGTTGCTGGGTGTAACCCAAAAAGTAAAAATAAATAAATAAATAAATAAAAAAGAAAGAAAGATAAACTTTTAAGGATCTGAATCATACTGCCAATGAAACTGCATAATTGTAAATTGGGTAAGTGCAGTAACCAAGTGTCACTGAAAGTATCTAAAACTTCTTCATAAAACAAAGAGAATTCACTAGAAATACTTGGGATTCTTTGTTAATTTTCCGTCTACAAGTCTTTTTTTTTTTTGAACCACTTCCACCTTGCTTGTTCTCCCACTGAAGACTTTTATGAAGAAAGTTGTATCTTTCATTGCCTCATTAAAGTATTTTACTTTACATTGCCACATTAAGTATTTTACTCTTCATATAAATCAGTGTTTTTGGAGATATTGTGCTGTTCTATTCCTTATTTTTTTCTTTATCAGAAAGTTTCCATCATCTTACAGAGTACTTTGTGACTATTATTCTTTTCAATAACTACTAGATAATGCCTTCTGAATTTTTGTTGTAAATTTATCAAGATGGAAAACATAGTTTCTCTCTTTTTTTTTTAAAAGCTTAATGGGTAAACTGAAACATTAACTGGTCATCACACATGTGGTAGAACTGCATATGTAAACCACTTTTCATTATAGAAAGGACAGTGTTATCTCTTGGGAGGGAACGAAAAGACTCATTAAAAATAACTCTTTATAGTAATTTTCCATCCAAAATATTTAAGCATAGTGGGGTTCAGTCTTACTGTTTGAACAGAGATGCTTGTGTTGTAAGCAGTCTTTACAAAGAGCTTATGATTTCTAGCTAGATAGCAGGTGTTTATTTGGCTTGAAATACATGGAAGTGTCCAGTTTCTCTTCAAAGTGGAGGAGTACTACTATTTTTTCCCTTTCTGCTTTTTTTTAATCTTTTATCTTCCATGTACATGAAATAAAAAGAAGATAAAATGTTAAAAATTGGAGAAAGATTTCATAAATTTTGTTGATTTTTCTTGGAAAGAAGTGTGTGAGTGCTAAAAGGGAATTTATTTCAGAGTGGGCAAGAGCATTTCAACTGAGAACCTAGGTTTTTTCCTCCATGTAATATTCCATATAGACATAAATCCTTTCTATCTTAATATTAAGTATACAGTCTCAGAAATAAGACATGTCATAGACATATGGCAAGAGGAATGACAGTGTGACCAAAGTGAAATATATGTGTGTTGTAAGTGCATTGGCCAAGAGTCAGTGGAGTTTCTTAAAAAATTAAATTGTTGGGGCAGGGGAGACAACTCAGTGATTGAATACATTTCTAGGATGTGTGAGGCTCTGAGTTTATCTCCGACATTACACGTCCCCACTGAGCACTGTTTTGTGTGTCCCCCATTTTCTTGTAATACATTCAGTCCTGTTTCTGTATAAATATGGTACTCTCGGTTTGTACTCCAGTAACCAGAGTTATCAAGTGATCATCTATCCTCTTGTTTTGTTTCCCTGCACAATAGTGAGAGGTGAGATCACTTATTTATTTATTTATTTCACTTAGAACAATTATCTAAAATTCCTTTTATTTTGTTCCAAAGGGAAAAGCACATGAGTATATCATTCATTACTATGAAAAAAGAATTTTAACAAAATTCCTCTGTTATTATCATAAAAAACAGAAGAACATCATGAAAAGGATGTTCTAAAAAATCTCACACTGAACACATACTAAATTATGAAAGGACAAAATTTGCCCGCCATATTGCTCCCATATCAGAAACAAGACCAGGATGCCTTTTTTTATTTTTTAATTTTTATTAGTGAAACACCATGAGGTACAGTTGTAGACTTACAAATTTTTGTGCTTGGGTTTCAGTTATACAATAATCAAGTTCCCATCCCTCCACCAGTGCTCATTTTCCACCACCACGGGTCCCAGTATCCCTCCTATCCCCCATCCCTCCCATCCCACCCTGCCTCTGTGGCCGGGCATTCCCTTTTGTTCTCTCTCTCCTTTTGGGTGTTGTGGTTTGCAAAAGAGGCATTGAGTGGCAATCATGTTGGTAGACTATAGACCAAACAGAATGCCTTTTTAAAGTACTGAACATTTTATTCACTAGTAAGGGGGAAAAAAATCATACATAAGCACCAGTAATTAATTTAGAATTAAATATCTATTTGAGGAACACAAAAATGATATGTACAAAAAAGATATGTACATCAGTGTGAATTGTAGCACTAATTATATTAGCCAAGATATGAAAACAATCCATGGTAACCTATAACTTAGTTTTTTTCCTTTTGTTTTCTAGAACACCATTTTAAAAGCGGTTGAGGACATTATTTATTCCCTTACTAGGTTTTTTGGTATTCCACAAGTGAGTGAGATTTTTGGTCATTGTCATTCTTCCTTTGATTCACTTCACTTAATATGACAGTAAACAGTAATCAATTAATGATAGCAGACCTCAAGCATTTGCCAATAGAACTGAATTTCCTAATTGGGGTCGAGGGTGCGGATGAGAAGGGATCTAGAAAATAGTGGTAGAAGGATATTAGCACTTTGGTAATGGTTGTGGTATAGTGTCATTGTAAACTGTAATTATTAATGCAATATTACATTGTAAAAATTATGGCATCTAAATAAAAATAAGTTTAAAAAATAAGTGTTAAGTAACTGAGGAAACAGCTGAAAAAGCTAGAGCACAAACTTCACATGTGGGAGTTGCAAAATTTGAAACCCTGTGCTTGATACGGTCCCAAATGGAAAGTGAAAGAGATTAATATAATCTCTTGGAAACGAAACCAATTATGAAAATCTACAATAAGCATTGGCTAAAGAAGTTTACTGGATGAATTGTTGCAGCTCCTGCACACTATTATTGGTGTGGGCCTACGGGGGGTGGGGTGCGCAGAGAGGTGCAGTGTGTGAGCCACAACCAGTGGTGCTTAGGGGTCACTACTGGATCAGCACACAGGAATCACTCCTGGTGTACTTAGGTGACCATATGGGATGCTGGATTGAACTGGGTCGGCCTCATGCAAGGCAAATACACTACTGGCTATACTATCACTCCGGCTGCATTCCTCTATACTTCCTAACGTGAATTTCACTTAGTTGGGAAATAATTTACTTTATTTTAATTTAATGTCAATCATAAAAAGATTAATCCTGTTTTAAATCAAATAAATCAGGTTTACAACCATCAAAAATTGTATTTTCGGGGGCTGGAGTAATAGCATAGCAGGTAAGGCATTTGTCTTCATGCAGCTGACCCGGGTTTGATTCGAAGCTTCCCATATGGCCCCTGAGTTACCGCCAGGAGTAATTCCTGAGTGCAGAGCCAGGAGTAACCCCTGTGCATTGCCAGGTGTGACCCATAAAGAAAAAAAATTTGTATTTTCAATGGTAATACTATTTCTAATCCATTTTATTTGTTTTAATTACTGTACTGTCATAACTTTGGCATGCTGAATATTGAATTTATAAATATTCAGTCAGGAAGCTTTATGTTAGTCATTCAAATAAAATATATTTTAATAAGAAATCATCTTGGAGATTAAAGAAATATTTGTGCATAGAACTATCCCCTCCAAAAATATATTTGCCTCACTCCTAATATAATTAACTCTTGCATTATATATAATATTAATAGTACTCAGAAATTAAATAATAAACTTTAATATATTGCTTTTGTTATTAAAGGCCTGCTTATTTTAGGGAATAAATTATGCAAGTCTCTAAAAGACTATGTCAAAGATTATCTGCTTCTACAAATTTAGGATTGTTCAGATTGCTGTATTAAATACAAAACTGAATCTTAAAGTCATCCCACATCCAGTACTTTCATTTCCAAATCCAATATATAGCATGACTTCCTGTGTTATACAGCCTACACATGGCAGTGTCTAATTTATAATCCAGTGTTTTCTCCTGAAAAATAGTAATTTCTCACATTATTTGAGAAAGAGGATCCATTTTTTTTATTTCTTTTTTTTTTCTTTTTATTAGTGAAACACCATGAAGTATAGTTGTAGATTTACAATTTTTTGTGCTTGGGTTTCAATTATACAATGATCAAAAGGATCCATTTTTAGATGATTTTTTCTTAGTAGAATTAGCATGTCCTGCTCTAGGTGATCTCGAGTGCACAGTATCTGTTATATATTTTATATTATTTGCTTTCCTTTTATTTTCACTTCCATCCTATTTAGGTTATATGTAGATTGCTATGTTAATTTGCTTACTAGTTTCTCTGGCTATTATATTGTGTCTCATCTTCTCTTCAGATTTAATGTGGATAATATTGCCCCACTAATATATTTGAAATTATTTGTTTTCCATACCCTTTCCATGGGGCTGGAGCGATAGCACAGCAGTAGGGCGTTTGCCTTGCACGCAGCCAACATGGCCGACCTGAGTTCGATTCCTCCGCCCCTCTCGGAGAGCCTGGCAAGCTACCGAGAGTATCTCGCCCGCACGGCAGAGCCTGGCAAGCTCCCCACGACGTATTCGATATGCCAAACACAGTAACAACAAAGTCTCCAATGGAGACATTACTGGGCCTGCTCGAGCAAATAGAAGATCAACGGGAGGGCCTTTACTTTTTACTTTACCCTTTCCATACGTAAAATATTCCTTTATTTTAAAAGATTCCTTTTCTACTTTTGCATGCAAATCCAAAGGCTGCACATTCCTAAAGACTCAACAAAAATTTCTTTGTCAGTACTAACCATATTACCTAAAGGAAATGACTTTGGAAATCTAGGGGTAGTGTCTGTAATTATTTGACATCTAGAATAATACTATCCCATTATCTATAGTGCTCTAGTAAGAGACAATTTTAGATATATTTTCATTAGTACATTTATTATTTCCTGTACTTGAGACTAATAATCTTTTAAAAATTTCTTTGTCGGTACTAACCATATTTAACTAGAGGGAATGACTTTGGAAATCTAGGGGTAGTGTCTAATTATTTGACATCTAGAATAATACTATCCCATTATCCTATAGTGCTCTAGTAAGAATCAATTTTAGATATCACTTGGTCAAGTCACCTTATTTTACAACTAGTTGAGTGAGTGGTTTTCTTAGAGTCAAATGAATCATGTAATAATACTTGGAGGATTCAGAGAAGAGATGTAATTAAACTTAATTCTCCTAACCTGTAATCCAGAATTCTTATATAACATACTTCCTCTCACTGTAAAAATACCTTGTATTTTTAGATGTATTTTCATTAGTACATTTATTATTTCCTGTACTTGAGACTAATAATCTTTTAAATTGCTCTGTACTTCCCTTGATGTTCTACAAATAATGACCTTAATTTACTATTTATTTTGTTAAAAAAATTACAAATATACCCAAGATTAAATTTCTTTGGACTGAGAAGATAGTATGGGGTTTAAATTCTTACCCTGTACTCAGCCAACCCTGGGTTGATCCTTGGCACCTCATATAGTCCCTTGAGCATTGCCAGGTATGGCTGAAAACCCAGAATAGATTATAAGAATATATTATGTTTATTTAAAAGAAAGTGAGAAAGTTGTGCCATATCAAACAGTGCTCAGGTGGGCTGTTCCTTATCCTGTTCTCAGGATTCAGCCCTGGAGACTCGCAGGGTATGGTACCAGGAATCAAACCAGTATTGCAGCTGCCCTATATCTCTAGACTGAGAAATGATTTAAAATTTTTTAAATACATAATTTTTTGGTATTTTGCATTTGTTTCTAATACTTTGCTAAATGAAAATTATAGAAATAACCAAATATTTTGATAAATTCTGTGCGTCTCTCATTGGTAGATATGCATCTCATTTATTTACAAGGCTAAGAACACTCATTTCATCACAAAACTAGGAATTTTTCAATGTTTCTTCATTGGTTTAATGATTCTAGTTGCTTATAGGATATTACATCACTGTCACTGTCCTCCCGTTGTTCATCAATTGCTCAAGTGGGCCCAGTAACGTCTCCATTGGAGACTTTGTTGTTACTGTGTTTGGCATATTGAATACATCATGGGTAGCTTCCCAGGCTCTGCGTGGGCAAGATACTCTCAGAGGCTTGCCAGGCTCTCCGAGAGGGGCGGAGGAATCGAACTCAGGTCGGCCGTGTTGGCTGCGTGCAAGGCAAACGCCCTACCACTGTGCTATCGCTCCAGCCTAGGATATTACATATCAAATAATTTTTAGCAGATTGTGTTTAATAGAAATATAGTTTTGTTACTAGACTACTTGTTATTAAACCATATATATTTGTTGTTATTAAAACATAATTTAGAGAATTATTCATAATATTAGTCTTTTAACTTGTTTATCTGTTAAAAAATAGATACATGTTTTGGGAAAAAAATTTACATCATGTGTATAAAATCTCTGGGTGACTGGACAGGGAGAGGCCCAGCGGCTCTCCCCCTTGCCAAGGTTTAGGGGGCCTTGGGCCGCTCGCCCAGTTGGGGCGGCTCGAGCCATGGGGCAGACAGAGAAGAATGAGGACCAAGCCAGTTGATTGATCAGATGCCTTTTATTCCATTTCCCCCACATGCCTGCTCTGGACTCTCTGAGTCCCCCAGTCTAGTTTTACACTGCCCCTCGTTCCCGTCTCCTCCTGTCTTTTCCGCTTATCTCGCCACACTCCATCTTGCAGCCTGGGCTCTCTCTCTCCACATGCCTGCTCCTGTATTCTTCTACATTCTTCTCTCTCTGTCCCCCTTAGTAGTCTCTCCGCACTCCATCTTGTTTCCCTGCTCTTTCTCTCATCTCTCTCAAAATTTCTCCAACTCCCCAGCACTCTGGGCCTAAATTGCGCCCAGGCAGGTAGCAAAATCAACATAAGGTATTTTTCTCCTTTCCTCAGTCCAATAACTCAAGCATCATCTTAATACTAGTTATTTTTACTAGTTATTTTTGTATGGACAAAGTAAGAGATACATTGAGGCTCGTAGGGCAACTCTCCTGGGAACATCTTGCCACAGACTCAGACTACAGTGCTCAGGCCAGATTAATCATTCCTAACCCTAGGAGAGTCTGAATCTAGTTATCACTTTTTGGGTCATGACAGCATTTGTCCATGACCAAGCTCTTAACTTATAGTTAAGCATTATGGCACTTTGGCCAGGCCCATCTCGATGCCAGGGTAGCACATAGCTTACCACTTGTCCTGGTTTCAGTCAGTCCCTCGTTGGGACCCTGCTTTTGGGGGTGCTAGGAAGTAAGGGCAACTGAGGCTTATGTTCAGAGAACAGATTCCCAGGAGAAAAATAACATTTAGAGTCAAATGACTCCACATTACAAAAGCATAGCATTTACTGCTGTCTTCCTGTGCCCATACAAAAAGGACATTGCTCTGAATAAACTATACAAAGGACTTAAGGAGAAAAGAAAAACAGTATTTCCGAGTCAACCAAGCACAAAGAAAGAAGTTACAATACAGAGAAATGGGAGCACTGTGATGGGAGCAACCCAACAAATCTAAACTACCTGAGGCTATGCAGGAAGGACAAAACAACGTTATCCTACAATCATTGATTTACAATTTTGTGTAATTCCAGGAGATTAACTCTATACATCTATATGTGTGTAGCTGTCACCACCTCCACTATTATAAAAAAATAATAATAACTGATTTGCAAAAAAAAAAAAACTGATTTGCTCGAGCGGGCCCAGTAACGTCTCCAGTGGAGACTTTGTTGTTACTGTGTCTGGCATATCGATAGCACAGCGGGTAGGGCGTCTGCCTTGCACGCAGCCAACATGGCCGACCCGAGTTCAATTCCTCCGCCCCTCTCGGAGAGCCCGGCAAGCTACCGAGAGTATTCGATATGCCAGACACAGTAACAACAAAGTCTCCAATGGAGACGTTACTGGGCCCGCTAGAGCAAATCGATGATCAACGGGAGGGCCTTTACTTTACTTTTACTTAATAATAACCATTCCCATATGTGAGATAAAAGAAAAGAAAGAGTAGAGGAACAACAAATGGTCTAAGTCATCAGAACTGAAGATTTTGTCTATAGAACTGAGTTTACATTGGGTGAGTGGGTGTGGCAAGAGTCCTTGGGATATTGAATGAGGGAACTGGATTTTCTGTTGCTGGCCAAGGTGTTGGAATGATGTGTGCATGAAAAGTGTGATTAACAGTATTGTAAATCCCAGTATCTCAATAAAAATTTTTTTTCAAAAAAAACTACTTAAGGGAAATATTTTTCAGGTTTTACAGTTTTCTGAATATATTAGATTTAAAATATGTAGGTAGGGCAACAAGAATTATCGGAAATATATATACTTCACTACTCAGCATAAATGAAAACAGTACATTAGAGGGCAGCTGAAACTGGTATCAAGTGAATAAAGCATGGGCTTTGTGCTTATAGTTGAGATATATGTATCATCTGCTTTAAATCTATTACAGAGGTGATGTCAAGGTGAAAGCAAGCTTGTAGAATGTTGGAAATCATTGATATTCTGACTTGGAGGCTGTAAATGACTCAGTGGCAGATGGAGTCTTTGTCAAGCAAGAAAAATGGCAGCTTTGGAGCATCATAGATGTTTTGCTAGCAGCTCAGCACACAGGCTGTGACCTTCTAGTTTTCAGGAGTCTTTATGTTGCTCTAATAAATTGTTCTCAGCTTTTATTCGCCTAAAGTAGATAAATAGTACTTACCATATTTCAGTCTAAATTGAGGTGTTTCATTATAGAGAAATAAATATGTATTACATAGCTTTTAAAGAAGTAATTTTATAAAAGAATGTGCATTTCTTGGTCTCATAAATATTTCTTCTTTGGTTTACTGAGTAAAACAAGAGAGTTTAATCAGAAAATATTTGTAAATCATAGACTATTAATTCTAAAAAAAAAGTATTTTAAGGCTTAAACAAACTCTTATTGTACAGATGAAGGGCCTCATTCTCAGAAACTGATTTAACTAAGGTCACCAAACTTGCTAACCAAAACATTAGGTGACTTAGAATATTACTTGTTATACATGTAAAGCATCTTGCTTTGTGAAAAAAAAAACTACTCTATTAGATTTGTACTTAAAATACCACAAATTGTATTTACTTACCCATGATAGATATATAATAAGAGTACACATAATTTTAGAGGCTTTTATTTATTATTTAGTTATATGCATTTCTTTTTGTTGTTCTGTTTTGTGTCCATAACTGATGGTGATCAGGGACTACTCCAGAGACTACAGCTGGGGGTTTAGGATTGTTCTATGTATATGGGACCATACAATGCTGGGATTGAACCCAGACCTTCTGCATGCAGAACATGCACACTACCCCTTTAAGCTATCTCCCTGACCCAGTTGCTTACATTTTTATTGAAAAGATTTGTTTAGCTTTTATTTTAATCTGTCATTATGACTACTGGAGAGAAATTTATATCAAATGTAGAGTTTATCTCTTTTATACCTAGATCATAAAGTTATATATGTCTAAGCTCTTATTATTTCTTAGTAGTACTTATTTTTTGAAAAAATTATTTCATCTATTAATGAAATGTCTTCCAGTTTTGAGAGGAATATTCTCCACATGAGACTATAGTAATATGTTTCCTATGTTTGATTGAAAAGTTGGACCTACATTGAAGATTAATAAGTCATGTTTGAAATTAAAATGAAAGCATTACAAACCAAAGTCTGCTGTAACACTTGGCAATGTTAGAGTTATAGAAAGGAGTCACAGAAATGTCCTTTGCTCTAGAGGGTCAACTGCATTCAGTGCTTTAGGGTTTTTACTTGCCAGTGTCTGAAGAAGAGTAAGAGAAATTAGCAACTATGCAAAAGCTGTCTGCGCATTTCTAAAAGCAAAACTGTAGAACGGTTTTACTTTTATCAGAATTAGGAACATATTCTGAAAGGTTATAATTTAAAGATATTCAAAATCCCAAAGAATTTTTTAAAGGATAAACTTTCCAGAGCTTTTAGACAAAGTATGAGCAATATAAATATTAACTCACCATCCTAAAATAATCCCTATCAATGTATATATTCCCATGAAGCTGTTTTACGCACCGTCTTCTTTCTTTTAAATATAGTTTCCCTTTCCCTCCTTTCTTACTTGCTGTTGATATTGATGCTGCACTAACAGGAGTTACATCCCTGGCTGTGGGGTTCACATATTTTCAGCTGTTGTGCTTTCTGGGGTTGACACAACAGATGCAGTTCTTGTACACTTGGGTTTTTTGTTCATTTTATTTGTTTTGTTTTTTAACTCTCTATCCCATTAGTTGCAGCCCTTGCACATGTGTTCTCTGGGGCTTGTACTTTCAAATGAGAAACACAAGTTATGGGTGTGATATTCAACAGGGGTTGGTCTTTATATGTGCCCATCAACTAATGGTCACTCCTCCTGTTCAGAACACTCAGACATCTTCTTATCTGCAATGCCCACCGTGATTTGCATACCATTATGTAGTACTTACACATACTTGGCTGTGTGTCACCAAAAATCTTTCAGTGCCAGGGTTCACAGATACAGATTTCAGACTCAGAGAACAGAGCTTCTGGTTTCCCACTGGACAGATATAGAACACCCGGGATTTGAACTCATGACCATACACTTGTAAAGCTAAATACATGCAAGTATATGATTTAATCCACTGTGCTATTCATCCAGGATCCTAGTCTTGGATATGAGGTAAATGCACTGAGCTAGGATTAAATGATGACTGCTTTGTTACTCAATAACTATCTATTGAATGCCTCTTACATGCAAATATTGAGGATAATATTAGCACTGTAGCACTATCCTCCATTGTTCACTTATTTGCTCGAGCGGGCACCAGTAACGTCTCCATTGTGAGGCTTGTTACTATTTTTGGCATATCGAATATGTCACGGGTAGCTTGCCAGGCTCTGCCATGCAGGCGGGATACTCTCGGTAGCTTGCCAGGCTCTCCAAGAGGGGCAGAGGAATCAAACTTGGGTCGACCTCATGCTAGGCAAATGCCCTATCCACTGTGCTATCGCTTTAGCCATTGAGGATAATACAGTGAATAAACCACTCATGGACCTTGCAGTCTACTGGCAAATCAGAAATAGGTAATTTAATAATTAATTTATTAGATTGTAATAAATGCTATGAAGAATGATAAAGCATATTAAGCACCTTTAGCATCAGGATTTGTAGTTAACATTTGGAATAGCACGGTCACTGAAACCTCTTTAAAAAGATGGCAGTTCTTCTTAAGAAAGTGAGAGCACATGCCTCTCATGCTGTAAAGCTGCACGAGGACTATTCCCATGAAACAGTAAATGCCAAGATAGGGGAATTGTTCTTTGCAATTTCCAAGAACAAGGAAACCAGCCTGATTTGGAATGGTGTGAAACAGTATTAAATGAAGCCAGAGATGTTTCACACTGATATTTCTACATTTAAGATTTAAGGCTTTTATCCCAATCTTATCCAAAGCCCATATTGTGCTCAAACAGCAGCCCAGGGAGTAGTTTTAATAGAGAACTAGACGTATAGAGTACTGCATGAAAAATCAAATTTAAAAGTGGAGGGACTCCCAAAGATATCAAGGTAATTGGGGCCCACTCACAGCAATTCTCAGCTAACCAGGTTAGTGATTCAATGTGAGGGCCGAAGGATGTATTGCTGCTTGGTCCCTGTGTTGCTAGGGACCACCTGGGCCACTATGGTAGTGCTTGAGGGTTACCAGGACCAGTCCCCTACAGTGCTGAAAAGACCACATTGTGATGAGGATTGAGTCAGTTTACTGTCACCCTAACCCAATATTTAACTTTTTAATTTTATTGTTCAGGTAGGTATGTTTGAGAAACATTGGGTTAAAGTTAAACAACATTAGATTTTATTTGGCAGCTGTTTCTGCACACCTTTTAATGTTCTGATGTGTTTTGTGGATCTCCTAGTTGTTTGACCTTATCTTCGAAGAAAATCATAGGAGACCAGTGTTTGCCATGCTCTGGTAAATTCTTGCCACATTTGCAATAACACTGGTTACTACATGTTAATTAAAGGATTTCTTACACTTGATGTTTTGTGATGCCTTTTCTAGCCTGCTTTTTCAGCAGACTGCTTTTCCATTGATATTTCTTATAACTATATGTGTCTCTTCATGATGCCCCAATAATCAGTAGGTTGGCATCCTGTCTCTTCTGGATCATCACAGTAGCTTTCTGACCAGTGAGTGGCCTTTTAGACTAAACTTGCAGCATTCAAATTTATCATCACTTTAGATGACAATTTAATTGACATCAAAAATCTAATGAGGGTTTCACGTAGTTAAAATTTTTTACTAGTTTCACACTTCTATTTAAATATCCGTAAATGATATTAATGTAGTACTATGAAAATTTGAGGTGTTGCATGTTTTCAGCCTAGGTGAGTTTAATTCGTCCCACCCCTCTTGGAGAGCTCGGCAAGCTACCAAAAGTATCTCACCCTCATGGCAAAGCCTGGTAAGCTACCCGTGATGTATTCAATATGCCAAACACAGTAACAAGTCTCACTGTGGAGACATTGCTGGGCCCACTCGAGCAAATCGATGAACAGTGGGAGGACAGTGCTATAGTGCTATAGAGTGTGTTTTTAGCGCATATAATATTTCCTGTCTGTCTCCTACTTACAAGTAAAATTTTGCCTAAGTATCCCACAGTTAGTGTGTTTTTCACATTTGAAACCATTTATACTTGCTTCAACCAGGCAGTTAGTGTATTTTGCCCTTGTTTAGTGCGCTCATCTCTGACATGGCTTTCACCCTGTGAGTTGTCTAATTTGTTCATTTCAAAGGTTTTGAACAGAAATAATCTAATCAAAAAACACTTTTAGCTCTTCTTAGCTGTGTCAGGTGCATTGATGTGTAACTTTATCAAAGCAGTTGAAACAGTGAAAGAAAACTCTGTAACTCTAAAGTGTAGAAATATTTACAATTAAAAAATGTTTGTCATCACACTATGATTTATGAAGTTGTTCATAATACAGTTGTTTTAGACATGAAATGTTCTAACACCAATTCCACCACTAATCCCACCATCAGTGTGCCTTTCCTTCCTCTAATGTTCCCAGTTTCCCATTTGCCACCCCAGCCTTCCTCCTTGCAGGCATAAATAAATTTACTTTATATTGATTATTGTTACAACACAAAGGCAAATGGAATTACCAAAACTTGCATCAATAAGAGTCAATTTGTGATCATTTTTATTTTTCACAATGTTACTAAAATCATTAAAGATTTACTGCTCTGATTAGTGCTAGTTGAGCCTTTTGTATTATTGTTTAGGCTAGCTGAGCTTGGTGATCTTCTCTGCAACTTCCCAATCAAATTTGCTGTGATCCTACTGGACTGATAGTACTATGAAAATATGAGGTGTTGCATACTCCAGGAACTAAAGATGTGGAACAGTTTGGTGGCTGAGCAGTTTGATGAGGTTTAGTTGTGGAGCTAGGCCATTTTTAAGTTGGGATGTTGGATATGGCTGCGGACTGACCGAGTTAAAACGTTTTCATTTATTTTTCATATTTACATTCATCTCATATTCCTGACTTCTTTCAAAACCTTAGTTCAGACTCTTACCTCTTTGCTCAAATTATTATAAGAGACCAAAATTTGCAGTAGTACTTGGTAAATCTCTTCCTGGTCTTGTCCGTTGTTCTTGAAACTGCTATGTCAGAGAGCCAGGAATGTGACTCAGCAGTAAAGTGCTTGCTTGCTTTGCATGTGTAAGACACTGGGTTCAATCCCTGACATTGCAATAAAGGGTTACATCAATATTTTAATGCATGCTTACCATTGTTTGCAGAGTTAAATTTAAACCCTTAATGTGGTAATCAAGATTGTCCCCTAAAACTACCTTTTCAGTCACTTATCCTACTTTTTTTTTTTTACTGCATATGTCCTTTATACTAGTCAGATTACATTAAATCCATTGATTTTTAATTTTCTATTTGAGCATTTTTTATATTGGTGTATTAGTACTTGAATTTTTTAGATACTGCTGTTGTAAAATCAACAACTCATGAAGCTCTTATTTAAACACACCTAATACTTTTAAGTTTCTAGGCTTCAGCATGTTTTCCTTTTACTTTCTAAGGCCTTTTCCCCTTTGTTACAAAGCTTTTGAAAGTAAAGCCTGTTTTACTTTCAAAATCTTATATCTTTTTGATGGCTGGCTTCAAAGGTCACTTTCCCATGGAACGTCTTCTGAGATCTCCAATTAAGTTTGCTCTATGGCACTAAATGCGTTTAAATGTATTTGTCTTATTGTTCGGAACAGATAAGTAAAGTACTTTGCCCATTTCATTTGTGTTGCTGTTGTATCACTTACTGTATCTTGTATGTGGAGGGAAGCTATTAATCATAGTTTAATTTATAATATTTAATTAAATACAAATTAATATATTGGAACTATTTGGGGAAAGAATGACTTGTATTCGTAAAAAAATACTTAAATTATGTAATACTTGAGAATAAATTTCATTGTGATGACCTTATGCAAATTTTCTCTGTCACTAGAGAGCTAGTATAGTAGGCAAGGGACTTGCCTTAAACATGACCAACTCAGATTCAATCCCCAGCATCCCATTTGGCCCCCAGAGTCCTCCAGAAGTGATCCCTGGGAACAGAGCCAGGAATCGTCTCTGAGTTCAGCTAGTGTGACCCCAAAATAAAACAAATTTTGCTTAGATGAATTGTAAAATTATGATTAGTGTAACAGTTTTTTTTGGTTTGATTTTACCCTCTTGGAGGTTTTTACAGTGTACTCTCAGGAATCCTGCAAGTTGCTTTTGTTGAGATGCCTTGCCTGCCTGCTGGTTGCTTCTTCCCCTGCCCTACAGCTCTAGTCCTCATTTGTTTTTCACTATGCTCGACTTCATCTCAAGGTTTTATTTATAGGGGGAAAAAAACTCTTTTACCAAGATAATTTAAAATAATTACTGATTACAAATACTTCAGTTTTATGAGTGTATTTAATATTTTCCAAGATCTTTCATGAGATAGTTCCCTCTTATTCATTGTATGACCACAAATGTCAAAGAAAGTAGTTCTTATGAATAAGAGACTTAAGATATTTACAGAAATGTTAAGTAATGGGCATTTGATGTGACAAAAATGTTGTTCTTTGGATAATTCTGAATTTTAATGTTTTTGAGATATTATTAAAATAACATGCTATTGGAATTATTTTATAGATTGTTAGAATTAAGAATTTCCTGGATTATATCTTCTTTTTTTATGGAGGAGTACTGCTATTTATTTAGCCACTGATTAGCTGATTGAATTAAGCATGAATTCTACCTCACTTTTCTTTTTCATTTTTTATAATTTTTGTTACTGAATCACTGTGAGAGCAGTTACAAAGCTTTTGGGTTTAAGTCTCGGTCATACAATGAAACACCTGTACCTTCACCCATGCCCATTCTCCACCACCAAAAACTCCAGTATGCTCCCATTCCACACCCTCCCCCTACTCGTGGGACAGATAATTTCCACATTATTCTCTCTCTACTTTTATCACATTCAATATTTTGACACCAGACCCACCATTATTATTTGGGATTTTACCCCAACACTCAGATCTGCTGAAAAGGCAATTGTAGACAGTTTGTTTTCTATTGCTGGTTAAAAATAACAAATGATGTTACGTGGCTGCAGTAGTGGCTGAGCGATTTAGAAATTCTGAAATTTTAACACTTAAATCTGGAGGGATTTCTGCCAAAACCTGCTGGGTTCCGAGATTTGTTCCTGAGTCTCTGGGATCATGGCCATTAAGCAGCTTGATCAGGAGCCAGAAAGGCTGTTCATGGGTGGTGACTTGGGGTATCATTTGGACGGGGAGGAAAGGGCCGGCTCCACCCCCATTCCGTGAAGCCCCACGTGTCTCATCACTGAGGGCCCAAACCTGACTGTCCAGTGGTCTCTGGAGGATGGTGGCCACCAGGTCACCAAGGGGGGCAGGCAGAGGGGCAACACCCTTTCACCCCTGGGGTGGCCTGGTGACAGTAACCTACTGCAGGGTCTGGGTGCATTTCTGCCAAAAGCTACTGGGTTCTGAGATTTGTTTCTGAGTCTCTTGGATCATGGCCATTAAGCAGTTTGATCAGGAGTCGGAGAGGCCGTGGGCAACAACTTGGGGTCTTGTTGGGATGGGGAGGAAAGTGCCGGCTCCACCCCATCCCGTGAGGCCCCATGTGTCTCGTCACTGAGGGCCCAAACCTGACTGTCCATTGGCCTCTGGAGGATTGCAGCCACCAAGCCACCTAGGGGGAGCCGGCAGAGGGACAGTGTCCTTTCCCCCCTGGTGTGGCCTGGTGACAGTAATGTGCTACGGACCCATTTCTGCCAAAACCCACTGGGTTCCGAGATTTGTTTCTGAGTCTCTGGGATCATGGCTGTTAAGCATCTTGATCAGAAGACAGAGAGGCTGTTTTTGGGTGGCGACTCAGGGTCTCGTTGGGGTGGGGAGGGAAGGGCTGGATCCATCCCCATCTTGTGAGGCCCCACGTGTCTCGTCACTGTGGGCCCAAAACTGATTGTCCAGTGGCCTCTGGAGGATGGCAGCCACCGGGTCTCCAGGGGGTACAGGCCAAGACATGAAACCTATTCCCATCTGGGTTGGCCCAGTGCCAGTAACCTACTGCAGGGACTGGACGCATTTCTGCCAAAAGCCATTGGGTTTTGAGATTTGTTTCTGAGTCTCTGGGATCATGGCTGTTAAGCAGTTCGATCAGGAACCAGAGAGGCCATGCCTCCAATTATATAGCTGAGCCGGAGGTGGTTTGTGGGTGTGTCTCCCACATACCTAACTTTTGGCCGTTGACCTTCTTGGTAAAGTTTGCCCCAAGTTTTTGGGGTCTGACCAAAGGCACAGCAACAATTTGGGGGTATCTGGAAGTCTGAAGGCGCCACCAGGCTGCTGATGCACTCGCCTCACAGGTACAGATTGACCTCCTGGAGGCACCATACCCCCTAGATTATGGCTTCTTAAATTTTAATGTGTATCGGATTCAGTAGATCTGGAATATCGCTTAAGATTCTGCATTTCCAATTAGCAGTTTAATTGTTGCTAATAATTGGATTAATTTGGAGTGACAAGGAGCTAGATAGATAACCTTCCCAAGCTTATTACATTTTAGAGTTAACGTCCTTTGTTTAAGTGAAGATAAATTTTTGGTCTTGCCATAGACATTGTTTAAAACTTTTTTTCAGAGTGTTCTTTTTATTTGCCATTTTTATAGAAATGTTTTGATTTTGGGAAAGAACTTTGTGTGTAGATTAATGATTTTTCTGTAACTGTAATTTTTGCTTAAAATTATCCTTCAACATTTAAAAATAACAGGATTATTAGATTGTCAGGACAACATTAAGAGAGTTTTCTCAGAGATGGTTTCTGATATAATTTTTTTATTTTTAAAATTTATTTTAAAATTTATTTATTTAGAGCATTGGGCTGGAGCAATAGCACAGCGGGTAGGGCATTTGCCTTGCACGTGGTTGACCTGAGTTCGATTCCTCCGCCCCTCTTGGAGAGCCTGGCAAGCTACCAAGAGTATCTCGCCCGCATGGCAAAGCCTGGTAAGCTACCTGTGATGTATTCAATATGCCAAAAACAGGAACAGGGCAACGTTACTGTTGCCCGCTTGAGCAAATTGATGAACAACAGGAGGTGCTACAGTGCATTTAGAGCATTACAAAGCCGTTCTTGATGGAATTTCAATATTTCAACACCCATCCCTCCACCAGCGTGCATTTCCCAGCACCAGTATCCCCAGGTTTCCTCCCATCACCCCTCACCCCCCACCCCTTGCTTGCCTTTTTCTTTAGCAGGCACTGTTCTTCTCTCCCTCTCCTTCCCTTCTTCCCTCCCTCAGCCCTACACATACACCCTTTGGGCATTATGGTTTGCAATATTGATACTGAAAGGTTATCGAATATCCCTTATCTACTTTTAACCCTCAGATCTTGTACAGTGTGATCATTCCCAGCTGTTATTATCATAGCGGTCTCTTCTCTATCTTACCTACCCTCAGCCCCACACACATTTGTGGTTAGTTCAAATCATGCTTTTCGACTTTTGTTATTTTACAGGATATTATTTGAAGATATTGTAAAAATCAAAATGAGAAACTTGATTTTATTCAACCAAGGCTGTTTTAGGTGGTATAACTGCTGCTTTAAAAAACAAAGATGATTATTAACATGAATTGTGGAATTAGAAATCATAGCAGGTTAGATTATTAGTTTGTTTTATCTATAGCAAATCTGAATTGAACACCTAATTTTCGTAAATGGATGATCAGTACTACAGATAGTCATTTTGTCCAAGAGCTACACATAAAATTAATTTTGTGGGGCAGTACTGTTTAGCCTCCAGGTATATAATAAATGGCCAGAGAGATAGCTCAGAGGCCTAAATACCTTTTACATACAGGTATTTGTCATCAGCACTTCATGATTTCCTGAGTGTTGCTGGTAGTGACCCCTTCTCACGCTGACTTGTAACAGTCAAGAGTTACCACTGAACATCAGCTGGTGTGGGATAATGTCCCCACTATATATAATAACAAACACTTTCATAAGCCTTTGAACGTTTATAGAAAATGATAACAGCTAAATTACCAAGAAAAAATTTTAAATTATTTGTAACAGAAATTGGTAATTAACTTTGTAGTTCCAAGATGATAGAGAATTTTTTAAAGTTTCCTGAAAACAATTTTCAGTCTGTTAGTTATTGTATCAGCTCTATCTTATTTCATGCAATAATTGTGAGTAGTTGGCATTCTTGGAGGAAATATATTTCTGATCCCATACTACACCACCAAAATCAAACCAAAGCAAAACAATAGATTGTTGCCATCCTATTTAAAATATATTATTTTTTCATATTAAAGAAATACTAATTGTTTTCATATGGAACTTTTGTCAAATGTTGATCAAAGTTGATTATAGCCGTAAGTCCAGAACAATTTTTAATAGAATTAAAACTCTTGTTTCTTCTGGTAGCATCTATTGATTTTTTTTTCCTTTCCAAAGGTACATTAATAGTGCTGATAGAAGCAGAACAATTGGAATTTGCATTAAAAATAAATGTGATGAATAAAAAAACAGTACACTATAATTCTTTAGTCTTGATTTTGCTTTATCAAAGTTCCAAAATTTAAAGGACAAAAATACTGACAAGGTCAAGAAAAAACGAAAGAAAAAACAAACGATGCAAAAAGAAAATGACACTGAGGTCTTGGTTTAATACATATGTATTCCAGGTTGATGGTTGATTTCATTAGCAAATCTCATTGTTATGCAATGTCGGTTCTTCTGCAGCAAAATGAATATTGTATTCTCACAGGCTTTGTGTGTATCTATTATGTTGCAATAAATGAAAAATATACATTTGTAGCTTTCTTTGGTTTATGCTTTTTATTATGTTTTGTAGAAAAATGAAAAAAAATGGAATCATTTTCTTTTGTTAAATTTACTCAAAAGCTTTTCAGTTCATAGGTATGTTTCCTGCTCTAGTTCCCTCCCCTAAATAATTATAAGGTGATTAATGTAACCCTTTAAATCATTCCATAACTTTTTAAGTGAACAAAATATATAATCTTGATTTAAGCAGATACATAATCTGTGCTCCTTAAACTATGCCTTCTAAAATTTTTAATGTTGGAATGATATTTTTATTGTCGAAAATGTTAAAAAAATCTAAATATCGTTATCTTGTTCAGTAGCAAAAAATATTATTTTGAGGAAAGGAATAGGCTGCATGATCTTTGGTATATGCCTATGAATGCGAATATTGAGCAAACTCTATTGGATGCAGTTATTTAACATTAGTCATTTGCAGGGCTGAAAATAATTCACTATATATATATATTTGGGGCTTGGTAATGTTCTTAAAAGTTTACATATAAAGTTATACTTATAAAGTCTTCACATATAAAATTCTTATGACAAGTTGAAAGTAGGAAAACCCATGGTTTGATTTGAGTTTCTTGTATACCACATAGAAATTTATATAGTAAGATTTGATGTATAGTAAATATAGTAATATAGTAAGTATACAGATAATATAGTAAAAATTGATTTTCTGTCTCATTGAATGCAATTGTAATATATTGGTTGTAACAGGCAAATACTATTATAAAAGTGTGCAGCAGTTATTAATGTATTATACTACAGTACTTATGTTTGCATTTGATTATTTTCAATGGGTAGTGTAAAACAAGAAATTTCAGAATCTAGAAAGGGAGGTCTCTAAAACACTTAGTAATATAGAGTTAAATCATGTACAAAGGTGTTTATTGACTCAAATAGGCTCTGAGAGAGAAGCACCTTGAATGTGATCATATCTAGACTAATAATGGAATGGGAAAGCAGTAGGTAAAAAAGCATAGAATGAGAAGAAACAGAACATAAACTCAGGATACCAACCCAACTGTATAGTGACTTGCTGCTGCTTATTTACCTTGAACTGAAAATCAGATTTGTATTGTTGTTAAATTTTAGTAATGTTAAGTCTTGATATGATACATTGATGCTACCATTATGGGTTTTTTCCCCTTTACATAATAGGAAATAGGAAATTTTCTTTATATTAATTTTGCTGCCCCCCCCACCTTTTAGGGACTACCTTTCTCCTCGACCACTAAAAGATGTCTGTATCTTAACTTTCATCTACTCTGGCACCACAGTTATTGTTTATTTGCTAACTTTACTTATCTGGAAGAAGCTGAAGTTATGAAATTATAAATTTGGAATATGAAAGTGGATATTGTGAATTTAATAAAAGAGCTTTGTAATTGTTACTTTGTTTAAGACCCAGATTAGATAAATTGCAGACTTCCTAGCAAGATGATTGATTTCTCTGAGCAACCTTTTATTATGTTATGACCCAAACGTGATCTGAGAAAATGTTAAAAGAAACTTTGATGTGAAAGCTATTTTTTTAATATCTATAAAGATGCTATTGGGAAAAATCCATGAATTGGACAGTATTGTATTATTAAAAAGTAGAGGCAAAACTTCTTTCAATTCTAAGTATTAGTAAACCTTTGATACTTGTTTATAAATTAGCTTTTGAATACAAATTTTGTGATTTGGTCTTATTTTCTGTTTTGCTTTGATTGCTAAATCACATACATCTTAGAATTGTACAAAAGCAGAGCCTTATGACAGGTGTGTATATTTCAAAAGTTACTGTTCATCCTTTATGCCTCTTCTTCATATTACCTTCTTACTATATTGTTATATTTTGAAGACATTTTGTTCACTATACATACTTCTGAAAGCCACCTTAATTATTTTGAAATAAGATGGGAAGTAAACAACCAATTATAAGTTTATTTATTGCTTTCATAAAGCAAGCAAATAAAAGTAGCAACCTTTCTTTAGCCTCATTCTCCCTATCTCCTCCCCCTCTTATATTTTGTGTGTATTTAAGTCATGGATGACTAATCTCTGCTTTGGTTTCTTAGACTTGCCAGGGGCAGGGGAATCCTTTTTGAAGCTTTGTGTCTATACATAGTTACCATATCTTAATACCTGCATTGCTGATCAAAGTACCTTGAACGAAACACAACATCCATTATTTTCTGTGCCTCTATGTTTTTGTTCATTTATGCTGTAAGTTTGCCCTTTTGTGGGCAACTAAGGTAGGCATGGATGTTTAGCTGAAATAATTTTCTTTGTAAAAAAAATGTGGTGTCTTGAGTTAAATAATGAAATGTGCTTTGAATTTTAGCAGGAACCAATGTGTTAAATTTTCTACAAAGAGAATAAGGACTATTTTTCTTCTGATTATTTGAAATATTTAATTTGTCCAGAAATTTTGCTAGAGCCATTTAAGTCTGAAAATTTGCTAAATTTCTTATGTTACAACTTTTACAGAGCAACCATTAGTTACTTGAGCAAAACACTGTTAAACATTGAATATGTACTACTTTGAAATAATTTCACATTAAGTGGTGTAATGAGAACTAGTCTGAGACTGCATTCATGGACAGACGTATGCTGGAATATTCTATTTTTTCTTATTTTATTGTTTTATTTTCTATTTAGGTAAATTAAAATTCTATTTTGCAAATGAGGTATGGACTTGTTTTAAAGTAATATTTTAATGTCTTGATACACTGTAGGATTGCAAAAGGAAGCATGAGCTTTTGCGTTATAGTTAAAGCATATTGTATTTATAATAGGACATAGAAGCATGGTTTTATAATATTAAGAATTTGAATGTTAATGTTATTTTTAAAGGTTAAAAAATCAAATTATTTTTAAGTGGTGAATTATTATATTGACTGTGGGTTTTTGTTTGTTTTATACCAGTTCTCATTCATGTACACCAGAAGTTTCAAAGTGAAAAACCAGCAATTTGGGACAAAACTAGGGACAAAGAAACTTAGTTTTTAAGCTAACAATATATAATGGTCATAAGGAAAATATTTTTAGTTCTGTTTTCTTTTTGAAAAAATGAATTTTAAATGGTGGAGAAAATAGTTTGAATCTTTGTAAACTTTTTGATTCTTAATATAATTAATATTCTTTCTCACATTTAAAAAAGTATAGTCTCATTTTGCAGAAACTTAGCATAATAAAAATGGTTCAATTAAATATATTATTTTCATCATAAATATAACTTAAAAACATACCTACATTGATGAAGCAGCCAAAATTGAAAAGCTTTCCCTTCGTTTTTCAAGTTTTTGAACAATTTCTTTTCTTAAAACATTGTTAGTTTTGTCTTGTGTTTGCAATTTACTTACCAGAAGAAAATTTTTAAGCCTGCTTAAAGAGATTCATTTTTTAAGCATTTCTCATTACAAGCTGTGAGTCTATATGCGTGCCACGAATAAATCTTCCTTTAAAAAAAAAGAAGAAACACAAGGATTCCTTATTGTCTGTTTTGACGTTAATAAAATTTAGGAGGCAAAAAAGATTACTTGAGAGTTCAGCCTTACCTGGCTAGATCTTGTCACGTGAGCATTCACGTTTACTGGTGATCTAAGTGCTCCACCTGCCTTTCAGTTTGTTTACCAGGAAATCAAGATGTGTAAACTGCAGGAAGTACTATTTGACCCTCTCCGACAGTATCTCATTACAATAATTGCTAATCTCTGAATAAGACAGCCATGTTTTGTGAGTAACTGAGAGAGAGAGGTTGTGTGAGGTAGATTTTAGGTATTTCAACAAATACAGCATTGTAAATGCTTGCTTGGATTATGTTTTCATGAAAGCTTTTGATAAAAGACATATGGTGACCTTTGGGGTCAGCAAAGCTAGGACACAATAGTAGGTATTCTTTCATGCCTTTTAACTGAAAAATATCACGGCTTGTTGTTTTGGAGTGCTGTCACTGCTCTGAATCGAAAGGATAATGGCTACTTCCTGATTAAACCCACTCTCCACAGTAAGCTGTTAATGTTCTACTGTCTTTTTCTCCTGTAAATGCAAAAGTATCTGATGTTTTCTTTACTTTGTCTCGTTGTCTTTTAATTGATATATCTGTTACGAATGTATCTGCAGTTGAAGTTTGCAATTAGAGAAGAAACTACTGTTTTAAGTTTGGGGGATTTTTTTAAATGAAAAGTATTTCTGTTTGATATCAGATCCAAGTATTGCATATACTTATAGTATATTTTGGTTAAAATAATTAAAAGGAGAGAAGTTGAAATGACAAATTAAGCTGTCACTTTCTTGGCACTTGAGACAAAAAATGTTTTAATTATTTGATAAATCATACTTATTTTAGGAAACATTTAGATAAATTAATGTTATTTTATTAAATATTTTAGGTGTCTACTTATATTTTTAAAATGTTGATATGTGTTATTTAAATTCTTATTTCAGAATTAGTTATGAGATCATTATAATTTTAAAAATAATATTAAGTACTAGGACTATAAGAAGGGAATAATGAGCTGCTTAGTTTTAATCCTAAAGCTGACAGTCTCTCCATCTGTGGTCTTGGGGCAGTCATTTAAACTGCTTACCTCAGTTGTCTTGTCTACTGTTCAGAGGATCACTAAGTAAAATGTGTTTGCTTGTTTACTTCTTTATGGTAGTATAAACTATAGATAAAATGAATTTTCACAGGTATTTTATAAAATGGAGAACTGACTGAGGGTTCAAAGGGAATTACTTAGGAGTCACGTCAGATGAGAAATAATAAAAATGTTCTATTATGCAGTAAAACAAAATAAGTTTAAAAATGAAAATAGCATTGACCTTTTAATTTGAACAGAACTGGTAGTTTTGCATGAGCCCTAGTATAACATTGCCAGAGAATTACACATACGGTGGGATACATGATGAAAATGAGAATTAGATAGCTGGGAGGTGATTTTTTAAGTCACAGATATTTAAAAATTACCTTTTTTCCAAAATGATTATTCCTGAAAATGAGATTACTCAGAGTAGAAGGAAAGGTGTGTGTTTTTTACCTGTACATATTGTTCATTTAAAGAGTGATATGTTTAGTTTTTGATATTTAATATTAGATATGCTGGCTATATGGCAGAAAACATTAGACAGTTATTATACATTAAAATATTACTAGAGGTTCTTGTAGAACCAAACACAGCAATGTTTAAATTTATCCTAAAATCTCTTCTAAAATAATTCTCAGTTATTTAAAGCGACTTAATTTAAATATAAATCATTGGCACATCCTTCAGAAAATTCTGAAGATTATGTTTAATGATTATAGTAGCTTCATCAGCTTATTGAAGTAGGACTTACTAGCATGCTTCTTTTTAATTTGTACTAAATAAGATCAGTGTCATTTACAAATATTTAATGTGTACAGACTACTGGAATATTAGCAGGAGAGGCCAAACTTTACCTTTAACTTCTCAGAGTTCTTTTTGTCTGGGCATAAATATTAAATTGGTAGAAGTCACATAAACAAGAGAAAAACATTTAATATGTTTTATTTATTTAATATGAGTTTTTATTGTATGGAATATTAGTTAAGGAAATAGACCCCAAAGGAATGGTGAAACCTACTTGTCTTTAGTTGAACAAAAAGACAATTTTTGGAAAAGTGACTTCACTATGTGAGGAAAGTTAAGGAAAGAGCTGTTTTTGAGAAAGTCTATTTGTGTAGAATTCTCTGCCTCAACTTCTCCTTGATGTTAAGAGTGTTGCTTTTGGCAGAAGGATACCTTTAATGCAGGAATTTTATTTCCTGCTTTTAAGAGAAAGGTCATGGTATTTTTCTTGTATTTTTGTATTCATTCATGTACCTTTAATACAGAATAGTCAATAATGCTAGATTGGCATATTTCCGGGTGACAGGATGTGAACTCTTTACTATCACCATATTCTTTTTTTTTACTATAATCACATGAGATTCGGGTACCATGATCACTCCCATAATTTGCTGATTTTTGTTTTAAAAAGATGATCTTTTCTCCCACAGCCAATAAGAATGGTGCCCAAACTTTCTATTTTATGTCTTAATTTTCATATAGGTACTTATTCTTTTGGTTTAGATTTTTTTTCAAATATGACTGCTTGCTAACCAGGTACTCAGGTAAGTAAATTTTGGCAATAATAATGTATAAAATGAAATCAGTTGTTTCAAGAAACTTAGTATTTTAGTGTAAGGGGCAAATAAACTATAGTGTTAAGTGAAAATTGCTGTAATAGAGGTAAATACATGCTAGGCAACTTTAAGGGCAACGCAAAGAATATAGTAATTCTTTGTTTGCATATTTAATTTGCATTTGGGGGTGGTTTCTAGGTAAATGGAATTATCAGTAAGTAAAAATTTTAAAGGTCTCTTGTGGAGCATATTTATAGTTAAAATACAGACAATCATTAAAATAAGCATAATGAATAAAGCATCTATAGTATGTTATCCAGTGACAGGTGTTATATAGTAAAGAAAAAGTAGAGTAGGCCAAAAATTTTATGGTGATGATGGGGGTGCCACCAGAAGATGGGGAAAGAGTCACAGAGGTCCTAATAATTTGAACAGAGATCCAAAAGTTGAGTATGTGGTTATCTTTGGAAAAAACTTGAGGCAGGAACCCACTTGATATGTTCAGCTTTATAAACAGAGGCCAGTGTGATGAGAGCAGAATGATGGAGAAGGGAAATAAAGAGGTTGTTGACAGGTTATGAGTGAGAGGATTCAATCATTTAGAGCTTTACAAGTCTCTATAGGATCTTTAAGCAGCCATTTTGCTGGATTTTTAAAGGAGGACTCTAGCTGTGCTAAGAATAAGTATAGGGAAGTAATGACCACAGGTTAGAAAGTTCTTAAAAATAATCTGTGTTGGATGGGAGTGACTTGGATAGGATGGTAGCATTAAGTTATGATATTTTAAAACAAAAGGGCTTTTGATAGGATTTAGGTAAATAAATGGAAAAGGCAAAATTAGAGGATTTTGACTGAATGACTAGAAAGATGGTGTTGCCATCAACTATGATTGGGCTAAGACTTTCTACTAGAAAGATTTATGATTGGGGGTGGTATGTACTTGGATATCGTAAATTTTTAAGAGACTTTTTAGATATGCAAGTACAGATTGTAAAATTTTCCAGAATAAGTAGTATCTAAATAGATAGTGTAAAGGGAACTGATTTTTCTTTAAAATAAGGAGCTTATGATGAAATTGGAAAACATTCCTTATACACTGACATGTATTTTGGCACTAACTACTAACTATGGCATAACATTTATACATTTAAAATGTAATCAGTAAGTAAAAATGTTAAAGGTCTCTTTGTGGAGCTCTCTTAGGGAGCAATTTTTTTTGTATAAAACTAAATATTCAGAGTATTTTAGTATCTAGTCTATTCATGTCTCTGTCATAATGAAAGCCTCTACATAGATTTATTCTCACCACAGTATGTGAGGAATATTATTCCCATTTTATATTTGGAGACTGAGTTTGAGGAAGTTTAAAACTGTCTTTAAAAATATAAAAGGTGTTTGGGCTGGATTCAAATCTTCTTTAATGTTTCATTGCTCATGTTTTTAACTTGCAAATTTTTAAAGTTTTATTAAAGATTATAAGGAGTTGTTGTTTAATATTATTATTTAAGTGATTGCTCTGGGATAGATGGTTCTTAGATCCTTGAAGATGAAATCAAGTAATTTCTTAATCTTTTAAAATTTCTACACAACTTTTACTATTCTTACCTAATACAGATACACCTTCCAATTCTGGCCCCCAATATTTTTTGGTTTAGTGTTTAGAAAATTAGTGCTACTATCACCATCATCTTTATCTCTTTAATATGACCTTGGACATCATAACCCAAGCTTATTGGAATAATGTTTAAAATGATAAAACCTCAGAGATTAAGGGCATGAGCACTTCCTAATGAATAAAAAATAAGTATTAATTCCTATATTTTGTCTGATGAATACCTCCCTTCAATAGCTGCTTTCTAGGGAAGTGAAAGTGGTAAACAGCTGTATTTCTTACTGGAAAAGCAATGTTCTCTGAGATGCCAGTGAGAATTTTCACTGTAAAAGTGAACATTAGTTGTCCTACTTGAACAGAGTATAGAAATATAGTTTTTTTAAAACAAATATCCTTTTGATGTAATGTTTCCATATTTTAGTGACTTAAACATTTTGCCTTTACCTAAAAATATAAATTGTTTCTTACATTTCAAGTGAATGGATATTGTTTATGATATATTTAAAGACACACTGAAGAGAAAATCATTCAGATATTCTGTGGAAAGACCTTTTTTGACAGTAAAAAAAAATCTGTTGTGGATTAAAATAGCCTATAATCCTAGAGGTCACTTTCAGCAAATACCAAGGATATGGGAAATTTGCCTAGCATTTGTACTTCTGGCCTGTAAACTAAAACTTTATTCAAAGCCTGCTGTTTTATATACTCTACAAAATTTTATGCTTCCTTTTTCAAAAATATGTATATTTTATTTCTTTTTCTAATCTTCTCTTTCATTCTTATATTCCAGGTACTCATGTGTAATTTATCTTAGTACTACTGTAATCATAAAACAAGATTATTCAATAAAGTTCAGTTGACCTAACCCCATAAGATTCTTCTAAATGGAAATGGATTATTTGTATAATCTCATATCTTAATTATAACCATATTAGAAGTATATATGCTGAACATTTTTAGTTCATACATAAAATGTTAGTTTGAATTTCAT
The DNA here is from genome assembly GCF_029834395.1 of Sorex fumeus. Lineage (NCBI taxonomy): Eukaryota > Metazoa > Chordata > Mammalia > Eulipotyphla > Soricidae > Sorex > Sorex fumeus. The sequence continues at coordinate 11,668,898 of NW_026606066.1, read as the reverse complement.
ATGTTTATCTATTCTTCACCTGTTTTGTCTCTTTTTTATGTAAATAATGTCTTCTCTTTAATTCAGTGAGGCAAAAAGAAATGATGGTAAGTTAGATTTTTCTGTTATTCTATTAACTACATTTAATAATTATACAAAATAAAGTCTCTTATACCCCTTGATTAATTATAGTACCTAGGGAAATGAGCGTTCTGATTAATTTTTCCCAGAATGCCTCCTCTTAACATTTGTTATTGAAAATTTTGCTTAATGTATTTGTGCAGGTATGAAATTGAATTATTTTTTGATGATTTGAAGATAGTAGAGGGCTACTGGGCCCTGATTTGAGGATCTGAGCTACAGCTAATCTCATTTGGTAAACAAAGTACAAACAAATATTAAATATGGTTCTTGATTTGATAATTTGAGCAACTAATCTAGTTTTGTAAACAAAGCATAATCAAATATTAAATGTGTAACAGTAATTAAAAAACACCAGAGATGTTGAAAGGAGTATAAAATTAATTGCTAAGTGAGTTCCATAAATAAGTAAAATACTATGAATTGACAGAAAGAGAAGTTACTAGAATGTTTGAAGTTTTTTTTCAGTGCCTGAAGCTCAGTTCCCATTCAGTAAAGAGAGTACTTCAAACTTAATTTTTATAATTGTATTTCTATAATCCATATACCATCTATTTACCCCCATAGAATATAAAATCTATTTGTTTTCTTGTGTAGTATTTACACTATTAAGTTGTAAGTAAACATATAACAAAGAAGTTGACATTTTAACAACTTCAGTGCGTAGCTTATGAGCATCAATAACATTTACGTTGTTGTGCAACCATCACCACTATTTCCAAAACTTTTCATCACCACAAACAGAAACTCTGTAGGCATTAAGCAATACCTCTCTATTTCCCCCTTCCCCTTATCTCTGGTAACCCTTAATCTACTTTCTGTCTCCATGAATTTGCTTGCTTTAGATATTTCCTAGAAATAATATCATAAACATTTGCCATTTTTTGTCAGTTTTATTTAATTTAGTATGTTTTCAAGGATCATTCAATTGCTGCATGTATCAGAATTTTAGTTCTCTTGTAACTCAGTGATAACCTATTACATATGGTATATATGTTATGTATACATATATATTATGTATGCATTTCATATTTTTATCCATTTAACTGTAGATGTACATACAGTGTTCTAGTTTTTTTTATTGTTGTTGTAGTTGTTGTTATGTTCATTGGAGTAGAATTACCAGGTCATGTGGTTATTTTTATGTTTAGCTTTTAGAACTGTTGTGTTTTTTCTTATAGCAACTGCATTAACCTTCAGTTTTTATCATAGATCATAGAACTACAGAGAATGTACATCTACTATTAGCCTGAGTAGAGGCTGACTTCAACACGTGTGAAATGCATTTTGTAATGGAAGCAAAGCCATGGGTTCTGCATGAAAAAAGAACCAAGAATTTTTTTTTGGGGGGGGGTTCAGGCTTAGGAGTTACTTGTGTGACACTGAGGGGGTCATGCAGTACCAAGGATTTAACTTTGGCCTTAAGGCAGAAGCAGGTGCTCTCACCTATTGAGTTCTCTCTTTGGCCTTAAGAACCACCTCTCAAAGTATATTTTAATAAAATATTTGAAATATAATGTATTCTTGATTATATAACATGATTGTCAGATTTTTACTTTTCCATCTTCAGAAATTTGACACTATAAGATAGGTATGGATTTTTCAAAAAGTAATTAGTTTAATTTGGTGTTTTGCCCAGTGCAAGAAGCTTGTTTTAGTTGCCTTTTAATTTTTTAAAAATTAATTAATTTTTGTTTGTGGTCTATACCTGGTGGTGATTAGGGCTTAACTCTTGGCTCTGAATGCAGAGATTAATCTTGGTGGGCTCAGGGGGCCATTATTTGGTGCCCAGGATTGAACTTGGGTTGGCCTTGTCAAGGCAAGCACCCCACTGTACTATTGCTCCAGCCCTGGTGACCTTTTATAAAAATGTAAAGTCCAATCATTCTCAATTGTATCTAACTGCTAAGTATCACATTCTTTTCAGTTACTTTCTATTAGTTTTTCTCAACATGGTCCCTTCTGACACAGGATCCTTTCTGTGCCCCTGCCCTATCTATTCTCTTGCTATGATCTAGTCTCATGCTGTGGCCCCTCATTTGTAATTCTCATCTGGGCCCTCCTTGAATATCCTGCAGGCCTAAGGGGTCCATATGTTCTCCCAGTTGGGAAAACCTTTATATTTATTTTCTTCTTATGTGTTAATATTTTCTAAGTTTGAGTGAAGAGTGGAGGCTTTTCAACTGATGCTTTAAACATTACCCTTAAAAGTATAATTTTGACCTGGCCTGTGAGATGGTGGAGAAGATAGAGCCCTTGCCTTGCAGGCACTGGACCCTGTTTTGATCTCCAGCACCCATTATGGTCTCCTGAGCTATGCCAGAAGTGACCTCTGAGTGTAGAGCCAAGAATAAATCCTGTAATAAAGCCTGTCCTGGGTGTAGCCCTCCCCAGTTTTTTTAATATAAATTTGAGTGGTGGTGTGGACAGAGAAAATTAGAAGAGGTGAAACTCTTGCTTTACAAGCAGCTCACCCTGGTTTGAATTCCTCGTACCACATGTGGTCACTCAGGCACTGGCAGAGGTTTTCCTGAGCACAGAACTAAGAGTAAGCCACTGATTACCTCCAAGTGTTTCCCCCAAACAAAAACAAAGTATAATTCTAGAATTTACTATAAATTCGAAGAGCAGTATTAAGTTCCTTTTCATAAATTGATGACTGACCACCAACCAAAAGCAAACTCATTTCATTGGATTGATAAGATCATCTGACCCAGAAAAATGGAAAATAATGCAATAGAGAATATTTTTGCCTAACTGCAAATTTGCAAAAGCAGTAATGAATTATTACACTTGTAGATTCAACAAGGAAATATTAATAATAACAGGTCAAACAAAAATAATTAGGACAACAGAAATAATTCCTTGAAATTAAACTAATAAAAAATTTCCTTATAGTTTTCATCAAAGGGTGTATGTAAAAATTTTGAAATTTTTTTTATTCTTAACAAACTTGATGTAGCCAAAGTTCTTGAGAATTTTAACAAGTGGGATCAAGGTATAATTATTTTCTTCATTTAAAACCTCTTGCAAATTAACTTAAAAATAATTTTGGTTTTATGAGTTTTTCTACCCTTTACTAGAAGCTGAAAATAAGATAGCGGGGTATTGTAGTCACTAATAAAAAAATCATCACGATATCTTTCAGGAAGTATCTATTTGGCTGAAACCAAAAAAAAATCATCTATTAATCACAGAAGTACAGTACTCATATTTCAAATATTTTTGAAAAGCACCCTAAAAAGTTATAGAATTAAGATAAAATATTTTTAACTTTTTAAAAATATAGCTGAGTTGATAGGAAAATAGTGAATTTAAAGGGACTAAAAACTGGGTGAAATAGGACATTTTAAGAAAGATATTGTAAGACACTGAAATGGGGGATTGGAACGAAAAGTACAGTGAGGAGGACATTTGCCTTGCATTCGGATAATCCAGGTTCAATCCCTGGCACCTTGTATGATTCCCTCCAAGTTTGTCAGGAGTGCTATCTCAGCACAAAGCCAGGCTTAAGCCCTGAACACCATTGGGTGTGCCTTCCCTGCCCAAATAAGAATATTGAAATGATCTAAAGATGTGTACAGATTCAGTGAAATTTCTATTAATATCTCAATGGCCTTCTCCACAGAAATAGAATTTAAAAATCATAAAATTTACCTATATCTACCAAAAAAGATATCAAAAGGTTAAAGCAGTCTGGAGGAAGAAAGAAAAATAGGCGTATTACACACTTTCTTTTTCCAAACTGATAGTAATTAGAACAGTAACGCCTTAGGAGCCAGAGTCTTAGTATAGTGCATGAGACACTTTCCTTGTACAAAGCCAACTTTTGTTCGATTCCTGGTATCCCAGATCATCCCCCAAGCACTGCCAGGAGTGATCCCTAAATGCAGAACCAGGAGTAAATGCTGCATACAGCCAGATGTGGCCCAAAAAACAAAAACAAAAAAAGGAACAAAAAAGAATAAATCAGACACAGATCAGTGAAACTTAACTGAAACTCTAGAAATAAATCCATCCATATGTAGATACCTAATCTGTGACAGAGGAACTAAAAATTTACAAGAGAGCAAAAAAAAAGTCTCTCAAGTAATGATATTTGGAAAACTGAATGGCAATATGCAAAAGAACAGACCTACATGACTATATAACATCATGCACTGAAATTAATTCAAAATGGATTATATATTTAAATGTATAACATTAAACCGAAAATATATAGATGAAAAACATATATATTTTGAAGCCTAGAGATATCTTTGGGGACCCAACATTAAGTGAAATAAAAGCAAACAATAAACAGAACCATATCACACTAAAATACTTCTCCACAGGAAGAGATTCTCATCTACATTTAAGCTTTCTATTGAATGGATGAAGATAGTTGTAAAACATGTATCTGATGACAAAGGAATAAATACCCAGAATGTACAAAACTTATAAAATAATTTAAAAAAGTAGGCATAGGATCTCAGGATACACGTAAAGAAGGTCTGTTGATGGCCAATAGACACATGAAAAGATATTTATTATTTCCTGTTACTAAAGTAATACAAAAGTATTACTACAAAAAGTATCCTGCCCGCATGGCAGAGTCTGGCAAACTTCCCGTGTCATACTCAATATGCCAAATACCAGTAACAATGATGAGTCTCATCCTCTTAATCCTGAAGGAGCATTGAAATGGCTCTTTTAAAATCTCAGGGCTAGGTAGAAGGAGACGTTACTGGTGCCTGCTCAAGACAATTGATGAACAACAGGATGATCGTGATCGTGAAAGTAATACAAATCAAAATATCAGTGAGGTATTATATCAGTTCTGTAAGAGTGACTGTTATCTCAAACATTAAAAAAAAGTAATAATAATGGAGAGGACATGAAAGGATTCCTTGTATGCCATTGATGGGAATATCAATTGGTATAGTTATAAAGAAAAGAAGTATGTAAATTTCTAAAAACTTAAATATAAAAATTTCACATTGTTCATTTAATTTCTGGATATGTACTTAAAAAATATAAAAACACTTGAAGAGACACATCCAGCTTCCAAGTTAATCGTATCATTATATACAATTGCTAAGATTTTATTGAAGTTGGAAGCAATTCAAGTGTCCATTCACACTTTAATATATGTAAATATTATAATGGAAAACTGCTTAAATGTAGGAAAAGATGTGGTCCTCTCATACAAAATCAATGAATCTTGATGGCATTTCGCTTAGTAAAATAAATGGAGAAAGACAAGCACAATATGATTTTTAAATTTTTTTATTTTATAAAGTAGTTCACAATATTTTATTACATTTAATATTTAGACATCAATCCCACCACCATTACACCTTCCCACTACCATATTTCAGGTGTTACCATCCTGAACCCTAATCCCTGCCCCAAAGCAGAACCAAAATAATATATTTTGTATTGTTTGTTATGAAAAACCGCTGAAAATGCAACAAAAAAGTATCTGTAGAGGAAAGAGTGTGAAGATTATTATATTTCACCCAGGGACCATCAAGCCCTTCTGTAAGAGATCACTAACATGTTGTTAAAGGTTGAGGCTGTGTGCTTTTTATATATGTATCTGTAAAAAAAAAAGATATTTTACCTCTAAGGTTGGTTGCCTCCACCTTTGAACCTTGTCAAATGTGGAGCTGTAATTTTGGATTACGGGTAGGGTATATGGTTTGAAGTGTGGTCATGTGGTCCAGGAATATATTCACTCATGGGTGATGCTTGAGCCTATGGAGAGCAGCCATGAGCATGGCAGCTGCTGTGTTCTGGAGGTTGTCAGGTGCCGGGACCTTGGGGTCAAATGTTTCCCTTGGGTCACTTGGGGTGGGAAAGAGTACACAATATGATTTCATCCATATATGATATGTAAGCAAAACAAGGCTGGAGAAATAACTCAAAGGAATAGGGCCTATGATTTCTATATGGAAATCCTGTTCCCTGGCACTTGTCTCCCAGGTATCATTTGGAGCTAGTACTAAGTCAGAAGTAGGCCTCTAAGTACCATCTGGTATATAGGTCTCAAAATGGGGCGGGTGTGGGGGTGGGGGTAGAGAAATAAAAAGAAAAGAAAAGTAATGGCAATGAAACAAAGAAAATAAAAGCAAAAATTGACTTTTAGACTGTAAGACAATATTAGTGATTATCAGAAGGAAAGGCAAAGAGAGGTAGGTAGTTAGGTAATATTTTATGGTGAAGGATAGTTTGGGAGTTTGAGTAGTGAACTTTATACACAGACATCAATTTATAGTGATGCTAACATGAATTTATAATCACTCATTGTTCCTTAAAAAACACTACAAAAGTTTTTATTAAAGTCATAAAATATAACTTATAAGCCTATTAAACAACAGAGAAGTAAATCTGTGCATATACAGCCAACTGAACTTTGTAAAGATCAGGAATGTACAGTGAGGAAAGGCTGTTTTCTTTGTTGTTGGTATTTTTATGGCCACCATCAGCAATGATAAGGGTTTTTTTTTCTTGCTTTTTTTCACTTAGGAATCACTCCTGATAGGGCTCAAGGGACTATATGGGATTCTAGTGATCAAATCTGGGTCAGCTGCATGCAGGGCAAGTGCCCTAACCGCTGTACTATATCTCTCCAACCCATACTGTTTTCTTAAATGAATAATATTGGGAAATTATACATTCACCTGCAAAAAATATTACACCATACTTAAAAATCAACTAATAGTGTGTTAAAGACATAAATGTACGTGAAACGAGACATTTTAGGAGAAAGTTTTGGAGAACAGATTCATGAAGTGGTCTTGACAGTGATATCATGGATAAGACATCAAAGACATGTGCAGCAAAACAAAATGAGCAGACCTATATCAAACTAAATTTTGGTGCACAACGAAATAAACAGTGGAGCAAAAGGGCAGTCTGTAGAATGGGATCGAATATTTGCAAATCAAATATCTGAGGACAGGTTAATCTCCAAAATATGTAAGTAACTTTTGTAATTCAATAATGAATAAATAACCGGAATCCACAGTGAGCTAAGGAATTTAAGACTGTGCTTCAAAGAAAATTTACACACAGCCAAGAGGCTTATTTTTTAAAAACCCAATGTCATAAATCATTTAAAAAGTGCAAATCAAGTGCATAGTGCTGTATCATTTTATATTTTCACAATGGCTATTGTCAAACAAAAAAGACAAGTGTTGACAAGGCTGTGGGGAATCCTTGCAGCACTGTGGGGAAACTCTGCAGCCACTGTGGAAAATAAAATAGGCTTCTCAAGAACTTTGAGAATTACCATAAAAATCCAGCAATCCCACTTCTTATTTTACTCAAGGATATCAAAACAGGAGCTTGAGTTGCTCCTGTGTTCAATATGGTATTTTTTATAGTTAAGAAGACATGGAAACAACTTTTCTGTGACCAGATTAATAGACAAATTAATTGCCATTTTTGCATACAATTATTGTGTTTATAACTATAACAATTGAATACTTTTCAATCTTAAAAAAAAAGAATTTTAGGGCCAGAGGGATAGTACAGCAGGTAAGGCGCTTGCCTTGCACACAGCCAATCTGGGTTCAATCCTTGGCATGCCATATGTTCCCCCAAGTACTGCTGGTTTTGACCCCCAAGTTGTAACACTGTAGCACTGTCACACTGTCCTCCTGCTGTTCATTTATTTGGGCCCAGTAAGGGGCTCCATTGTGAGACTTGTTACTATGTTTGGAACATCAAATACATCACAGGTAGCTTGCCAGGCTTTGCCGGTGCGGTGCAGGCGAAATACTCTCAGTAGCTTGCTGGGCTCTCCGAGAGGGGCAGAGGAATCGAACCCAGCTTGGCTGGGCCGGCGGCTTGCAAGGCAAACGCCTCACTGCTGTGCAATCAACCCCCAAGTTAAAAAAAAAAAAAGAATTCTTCAGTTTAGGCACACATCAACCTTCAGGACATTATGTTGGGTGAAACATAATGGTTGCAGAAAGACTAATACTGCATATATCATTCCAAATATATGAAGTATCTAAAATTGTTAAGTTTGTAGAACCTAAAAATGGAATAGTGCCTGCCACAGATGTTGAGTAAAGGGCATTTATTAAACAGTGGGTAAAAATGTTTCCTAAACAAGATCAAATGTTCTAGTGATATGTTCTATGATGATGTGTCTGTAGTTATCAATAATGTATAGTACATTTAAAAGTTGCTTAAAATAAAGAAACTTTGGTACATCTACACAATGGAGTACTATGTAGCTGTTAGAAAAGATGAAGTCATGAAATTTACATACAAGTGGTACAATATGGAAAGTATCATGCTAAGCGAAATGAATCAGAAAGAGAGGGATAGACATAGAAAGATTGCATTCATCTGGGGGATATAAAGTAACAAAGTATGAGATTAATACCCAAGAACAGCTGAGATCAGCACCAGGAGGATTACTCCATAACTTAGAGGCCAGCCGGGTATCCTAGAGGAAAGGGCAGTTCAGATAGAGAAGGGAGCACCAAATAAAGGATGTTTGGAGGATCCTCCCAGGAGGGGAGATGCATGTCGAAAGTAGACTATGGACTGAACATGTTTGCCACTCAATGCCTCTTTTGCAGACCACAACACCCAAAAGGAGAGAGAGAACACAGGGGATTGCCCTGCCACAGAGACAGGGGGGATGGGGGGATGGGGGTAGGGGGATTTTATCCATGGTGGTCGAAAATGGGCACTGGTGGAGGGATGGTTATCTGATCATTGTATAATCGAAACCCAAGCACAAAAAATTGTAAATCTACAACTGTAAAAAAAATAAATAAATAAAGGGGAAAAATTTTTTTAAAAAGTTGCTTAAAAGGTAGGTTTCACAAGTTTATAAATATATGTGCACATCTATATTCATTGCAGTTTTATGTGTAATCTCCAAAATCCGGAAACACCCCAAGCACACAAAAATGACAAGTCACTGAATCCAACCTTGAAGTGCAAACTACATGGACCTATTAGTCATTTAGTTGTAACTGTATCACTGTATCACTGTCGTTGTTCATAATTGGCTCTAGCAGGCCCAGTAACTTTGTGAGACTTGTTACTGTGTTTGGCATATCGAATACGTCACAGGTAGCTTGCCAGGCTTTGCCGTGTGGGCAAGATACTCTCGGTAGCTTTGCTGGGCTCTCCGAGAGGGACGGAGGAATTGAACTCTGGTCGGCCATGTTGGCTGTGTACAAGGCAAACACCCTACCAGCTGTGCTATCGCTCCAGCCCATTTAGTTGTAACAAGGAATATAATAAAATATTTTGTTGCTGCTAAGGGGAAGACTTGGTGGGAAGTTGAGAAAATGGGACCCAGGTGGAGGGAAGATCAGTCTGTTGGGGGAATTGGTGTTGGAACATTGAATGTCTCGAGAATAATACAAAAGTTGTATTATACATAGTTGTATTGTGAGCAACTTTTAAAGTACAGTGATTAAGTACAGTGAAAAATTAAACAAAACTATTCTTTTGTCACAGTGTATCTGCTAAACCCTGATGATCAAAGTAAATTTCTAGGCTGGGTTGAGTCCATACTAGAAAATAGGCACATATTGCTCTTATTATTTCTATTTCAAAATATTTCTACATCCAGTTAGAAATCATCTGATCCCTTTCAAAATCACTTTTAGAAACTTTTCAGTTCCTCATTTTTGAGATTCACAGGCTCTACCATCTGAGCTAGTCTGGTAACCACAAGTTCCTTCTTTTTAGAAGTATTTGTGATCCAGAGCGATAGGACAGTGGTTAGGGTGCTTGCCTTGCACTTTGCTGATCCCTGACATCCAATATTGTTCCCCAAGCACTAACATGTATAGTTCTTAAATGCTGAGTCAGGAGTCAACCCTGAGTGTCACCGGATGTGGCCCCAAAACCAAAAAATTTATTAAAGTATTTGTACCCGTAGTATATTTAACCCATTTGTCTGTCTTTAATTTTTTCTTTTAATTATTTTCGTTGCTCATTTTAGAAGATTATTTGTTAGATAATGATCATCAGGTGAATTCTATTTTGATTATCAGTATCTTAGGTAAAGGTAAAGGCCCTCCCGTTGATCATTGATTTGCTCGAGCGGGCCCAGTAACGGCTCCATTGGAGACTTTGTTGTTACTGTGTCTGGCATATCGAATACGTCACGGGGAGCTTGCCAGGCTCTGCCGTGCGGGCGAGATACTCTCGATAGCTTGCCGGGCTCTCCGAGAGGGGAGGAGGAATCGAACTCGGGTCGGCCATGTTGGCTGCATGCAAGGCAAATGCCCTACTGCTGTGCTATCGCTCCAGCCCATCAGTATCTTAGTACATGATTAAAAAACTTCTGATTTTTCAATGTCAAGTGAATTCTTGATTTATAGAGAGATACACATTTAAATATGACTTAATGCTTTAGAATTTTCTAGGAGTACTATGTAAAATTCAAATAAAAATTTTTATACATAGCATTGATTTTTCCTAAAAAGAATACCTTCCCATGTCTAAGGTGTTTTGTTTGCTTTTGGTTTGGGGCCAGTCAGGGCTCCTGCTTACAGATCATTGCTCTAGCCCTTTGAGCTACTTTTCCAGCTCCCATGAATCTTAGTTTTCACCTGAATAGTTGAATTCATACAATTCAAAGTGTAATCCCATCATTTTTTTCAGTTACTTGCTTTTTTGTCATGTCTTAAGAGGACATTCTAGAGCGACCTGCTTTGACACTTTTTACAAACCAAACCTAGATTTTGTTTCAATTTGAAGAAACCTCTTCTTTACAGTACACAGCATTTCAGTGTGAAGAAACCACTTCTTTGCTGGGTAATAAAACGGTTGCATTAACTTTGAAAGTATTTTGCTATCTACTGAGGTTTGGGTTGGAATTAGTATGTCCATGAGTGACATACTCAAGTCTACCACAGTCTATTGGTCTATCAGTCATTTTAAAATGCTACCCCAGTTCTTGTTGTCAGCACCCGCTCAGATTGGTTGGAATAGTGTTTAAAGCCTTTTGGTGACCTTTCCTACTATTTATTGGGCTTTTCAATGTAATGGCAGCTGGAGATTAATTTGATAGTGGAATGTCTTTATTTGCCACTCGTTCTTGCCAGATCCCCTTATTTTATCTTTCCTCTTCTAAGATTTTCCATTAAGTATGTTTATCTCCTTACTCTTTTGTCATGATTGGTAGTCTTTATTTCATTTCTGAATAGACTACTTATCTGTTGCTTGATAGACTTTTCCGTCAGATTCTTAGCAGATTTCTCTGCATTTTGATATATAAGGCCACATTTAATTTTTCTGAAGGGGATTTGGCCATACCCAGTTTCAGGACTTTGTGTTTAGGGATCATGTCTGGTGATATGTTACCTGCTGTACTATCTTTCCAGTCCTGATAAGGCCACATTTGGAAAGAAACACATTCTTTTGTTTCCAGGAATATTGAGGTCTCATTGGCTGCCATTCAACTATTATTTAATGCTTATCTATTATATTTTAGTAGTTCTCTTTTTTTCCTTACTATTTCAAACTTTATTTGGAAGTCTCATGGAATCTATAAATTTCATCATGATAGTTTTGATGTTTTGGTAGGAGATTAAAATTATAGAATTACTACTGCTCTGGTGACTTTTTCTGCAAAGTATTATGTAAGGTTTTTTTTTTGGTAGGAGTATTGCTGTTTATTCAGCCATTGATTAGGCTGATTGAAATGGGCATGAAGTCCACCTTACTTTTTTTCCCCTTTTTTTAAATAATTTTATTTATTGAATCACCGTGAGAGTAGTTACAAAGCTTTCAGATTTAAGTCTCGGTCATACAGTAAAACACCCGTCCCTTCACCAGTGCTCATTTTCCACCACCAAAAACCCCAGTATATCCCCCATTCCACTCCCTTCCACTACTTGTGGGGCAGATGATTTCCACATTACTCTCTCTCTACTTTGACCACATTGAATATTTCGACACCAGACCCACCAATATTATTTGGGATTTTACCCCAACACTCAGATCTGCTGAAAAAGCAACAGTAGACAATTTGTTTTCTATTGCTGATTATAAATAACATATGATTTTGGATTTCAGAAATTTTAACAGTTAAATCTGGAGGGATTTCTACCAAAACCTGCTGGTTTCCGAGATTTGTTCCTGAGTCTCTGGGATCATAGCCATTAAGCAGCTAGATCGGGAGCCAGAGAGGCTGTTTGTGGGCGGCAACTCAGGGTCTCGTTGAGATGGGGAGGAAAGTGCCGGCTCCACCCCCATCCCATGAGGCCCCGAGTGTCTCATCACTGCCGGCCCAATCCTGACCATACAGTGGCCTCTGGAGGATGGCAGCCATTGAGCTTCCAGGAGGAACAGTCCAAGGCACGAAACTTATTCCTATCTGGGGTGGCCCGTCACCAGTACTGCAGGGTCCAGACGAATTTCTGCCAAAAGCCGCTGGGTTTGGAGATATGTTTCTGAGTCTCTGGGATCATGGCCATTAAGTAGCTTGATCGGGAGCCAGAGAGGCCATTTGTGGGCGTCAACTTGGGGTCTTGTTGGGGTGGGAAAGAAAGGGCTGGCTCCACCCCCATCCTGTGAGGACCTGCATGTCTTGTCTCTGCGGGCCCAAACCTGACTGTCCAGTGGCCTCTGAAAGATGACGGCCACTGAACCACCAAGGGGGAGTAGGTGGAGGGACAACACCCTTTCTCCCTTGAGGTGATCCCGTGCTGGTAGCCCATTGTGGGGACTGGGCACATTTCTGCCCAAAGCCCCTGGGTTCAGAGATTTGTCTCTGAATCTCTGGGATCATGGCCATTAAGCAGTTCGATCAGGAACCAGAGAGGCCTTGCCTCCAATATAGCTGAGCTGGAAGTGTTTTGTGGGGGTGTCTCCCACATACCTAACTTTTGGCCATTTACTTTCTTGGTAAACTTTGCCCCAAGCTTTTGGAGTCTGGCCAAAGGCACAGCAGCAATTTTGGGATATCTGGAACTCTGAAGGTGTCATCAGGCTGCTGATGCACTCGCCTCACAGGCACAGATTAACCAGCTGGACGGCACCATACCCCCATATATAAGCTTCTTAATATGGACTTTGTATATAAGTAATGAATTATTTACTAATCCTACTAAGAGTGCAGTGTCCTTACCTAGAACGGATCTTTTACAAAATTACTGCCAAAATTCCAGAAGGTATTCCTCCATATAATGAATATCTAATAGATTTCTAATGTTGATCTCTTGGATTTTTTTTCTCCTAAAATTTTTTATTACCTAAGAAGGATCTGTGGGTTATGATCTTTTTAACTGTTCTTTAGACATGCTATTGAAACTGAGCTCTCAGACCAGAGAGATAGAACAGTTCATAGGGTGCTTGCTTGCACACAGCTGGCCCAGGTTTGATCCCTGGCACAACCTGTGGTTCTCTGAATACCACCAGCAGTGATCCCTGAGTGCAAAGCCAGGAGTAATCTCAGAGCATCATCTGGTGTTGTTTCCCAACAGAGCACCCCCCACCATAAAAAGAAAAGAAGAAAAGAAAGAAGAAACAGAGGTCTAGGAGTTATTAGCTTTCTTGGTATAAAATGACATGTTATAATTCAAATCTGAGTACTTGGGACAAATAGGTTTAATTGCTAGATCTAGTATCTTCCCATCATCCTAGCTTCTGTCTAGGGGCTTCAAGAAGTTGGTAGACCATGGTAATAATTATCTGGTAAGGGGTATGGGTGAATTGAAAGCCTTACCCAGGTAATTACTTTGAAAGGGTGAAATTATTTTGAAATTCTTACAATCCTGCTCTACAGGATCTAATGAGGTCTACAGTAAGTGTAAACCTCAATTTAAATATCACATTTAGCTTACTTATAAGTTATCCCCTGTAAGAGTTTTTTGGAGATCAGACGTCTTCATTTCAACAGCCATCCTATATAATCATTTGGTTATAGGGTAGACAGTAACCAGATATTATTATTATAATACCATATTATTCAGTTAGACTACACATATTTATTTAATATTTTCATTGATAGTAAATCCAACTATATTTAAAGTCTTTGGTTATCAGTTCTACTTATAGAAGCTTTCTTTACACATACCCACATTTGTATGAATTACTCTCTTTTCTCATTTTTGGAGGGACCCAGCGGTGTTTAGGGATTATTCCTGACTCTGCACTCAATAATCACTTCTGGCAGTGCTTGGGAGACCATTTGAAATACCAAGAATCGAACCTGGGTTGGCCACTTGTGAGGCAACTGCCTTACCTGATATATGATATCACCGACACCTAGAATTCTCCTCTGTGAAATAAAAAAAAATGCCTTTTGTTTTACTAGATTCCAAATTTAGGTCTTTTTATTGGTCTATTTTTCTGTAATTGGATGAGTCCTTTCATTTATAGTAGGTTTAATGCTTTTATTTGAGGATGTTGTGCAAGTTCTTTCATAATGTTATTCAGGTTCATTAAGATTTAAAGTATATGTGATTCTATAATAAGCATATAAAGTATTTGTAAAGTTCTACTTACTAAAGCACGATATAAGATATAGCTGTTAGCATCTTAGAAATATAACCTATAAATGCAAATTGAACCACAAATCACTTTTTCACAAATAACCAAATAACTTTTTCTATATATTTTATACTTACTTGTACTTATACATTTATAATTTATATTTGTGCATTTATAAATAGATATTGTTACTATTACTGTTTTTGGCATATCAAATACACCACAGGAGCTTGCCAGGCTCTGCCGTGCAGGCCAGATAGTCTTGATAGCTTGTTGGGTTCTCTGAGAAGGAGACCTAGACTATAAGAGGTTGTACGGCCGCGTAGAGGAGTGGCTGCTAAAATCTCAGGGCTAGGATGAATGCAAACATTACTGGTGCCCGCTTGAGCAAATCAATGAATAATGGGATGACAGTGATACAGAAATACAGTGATAAATATATATAATTTATCTTGCAATTTAAGCTGAGTGGAACATCATTTGTCTGTCTTCTGTAGAATTCTAATATGTCTTGAGAAAGAGTTCAGTATGAAACTCAAACCAACAGTGACTTAAACCGACCCAGGGAATTGCTCTGATTTAAACAAGATTAGTTTGCACAAATGAGATAGTCAAACTAACTTCTTTACTGTAATGAACTTGAGAAATTTGGTATTAAAAAAAATTTGGTACTATAAAAAAGCTTATTTACATTTATGGATCACTTGTGTAGCTAAATAGCTTTCACTGGGTTCTTAAAATAATAATAAACTATTAGGATAGAGGCCAACAAAAGAATGTCTACTGTGTGTTTATAAATTAGGTTAATTGAATGATAGGTTAAAGCGCCAGTCATTACTAATATTTTGTTCAGTTATTATGTTTACAGTATATATAGAAAAAGTTGCAGCACCCTATAGATATTGATTTGCTCGAGCGGGCCCAGTAACATCTCCATTGGAGACTTTGTTGTTACTGTGTCTGGCATATCGAATTACTCTCGGTAGCTTGCCGGGCTCTCCGAGAGGGGCGGAGGAATCGAACTCGGGTCGGCCATGTTGGCCGCTTGTAAGGCCAACGCCCTACCGCTGTGCTATCGCTCCAATGCCCTACCGCTGTGCTATCGCTCCAGGGCTGGAGCGATAGCACAGTGGATAGGGCATTCGCCTTACAAGCGGCCAACATGGCCGACCCGAGTTCGATTCCTCCGCCCCTCTCGGAGAGCCCGGCAAGCTACCGAGAGTATTCGATATGCCAGACACAGTAACAACAAAGTCTCCAATGGAGACGTTACTGGGCCCGCTCGAGCAAATCGACGATCAATGGGAGGGCCTTTACCTTTTACCTTATAGATATTGATTTGTTTTATTCAATTTACTTGACTATCCAGGCTGGAGCGATAGCACAGCGGGTAGGGCATTTGCCTTGCATGCAGCCAACCCTGGTTCAATTCCTCCCCCCCTCAGAGAGCCCAGCAAGCTGCTGACAGTATCTCGCCCACATAGCAAAGCCTGGCAAGCTACCCGTGATGTATTTGATATGCCAAAAACAATTACAACAAGTCTCATAATTTGTTGTGAGACGTTACTGGTGCCCACTCGAGCAAATCAATGAACAACAGGAGGATGGTGCTATAGTGCTACTTGACTATCCTGTTAAAAAGATTGAATATATCTACTTACTCACTTTGTCAGTTTAATGACTTCAAATTATAGAAATCCTTCACTTGTTTCTAGATACAGTAAATCAGTAGTCCTATGAGAGAATCAAGAAATAAGTATGAGGTAAATATATAGCATTTAGAATAATAATATGTGCTAGGAAGAAGCGGTGATATTAATGTAAGGATGATTTTAAAAATAATGTGGCAAGAAAAGGTGTCATGAGGAAGACCATGTATTAGAGGACATTTGGATCTTCTATGTTAGATTTGAAGAAGCAAGCTGTTTTTTTTTTTAATGCAGATGTACTTTAAAAGTACAGATTCACTTATGTGGTAAACTATGATTTGATATAGAGATGTTAAATGCTTAGTTTTTATGACTTCGCTGATGACATCATTCTGATAACACCAAACATTAGCCAAGTGGCATGAATGCTGGCTGACTTCCACTATGAGTGTGGAAAGGTCGGACTGGACTGCAGCTGAATCTCACGAAGACAATGTTCATGAGAAACGGACTCGTTCCTGATGTTCCAGTCACTCTAACGGAATGAACATCTCTGAATGCAGCAGTTATGTGTACCTAGGTTGAGAACATGATAAACGAACTGGAACCTGAGCTGCACAGGAGGAAGAGAGCAGCATGGAATACCTTCAAGAGTGTCGAAGAAATAGCTAAGAGGATGAAGAACCTTCGGCTCCTGGCACACCTCTTCGACTCCACTGTTCTTCTTGCATTAACATATGCCTCAGAGACCTGGGCCCTAGGAAAATAGGATGAGAAAGCTATTCAGGTCTCCCAAAGAGAAATCAAAGGAGCTATGCCTGGAATATCACATTTCACTCAAGTGAGAGAAGGCATTTGGAGATCCGACCTCTGTCAACGATTGAAGATCAGGGACGCTGTCTTATTTGCCAAGGTATCGAAAATCAGATGGGCTGGACACATACGTGATTTGGAGACAACTGCTGAACTAGAGCCATTACTGATTGGATACCATGGGATGTCAAAAGATCGCTTGGCCGCCCACCTATGAGATGGTCAGACTTCTTCATCAAGACCCTGAATGATCAGTTTGAGGTTCTTCGTGTTCCTGGAGCAAGCAGATGCCATTGGGCTACACTAGCACGCAACAGGGACGAAAGGAGACGTTACTGGTGCCTGTTCGAGCAAATCAATGAGTAACGGGATGTCAAGTGATCAAGTGATCAAATGCTTAGTGTCATGTGCTGTTAATTGTACCATAGTTGGAAGCAATCTAGTTTTCCTTATTCCCAGTGTTCTATTCTTCTAATTTTCTCTTTCATTAGATGATTTTAAGATACAATATGGTTGATTGTTGTATGTTACTGCGGGCCGGAGTGACAGCACAGTGATGGGGCGTTTGCCTTGTGCACAGTCAGCCCGGCCGAGCCAGGTTCGATTCCTCTGCTCCTCTCGGAGAGCCTGGCAAGCTACCGAGAGTATTCAATATGCCAAACACAGTAACAAGAAGTCTCACAATGGAGACTTCTCTCTCACAATAGAGACGTTACTGGGCCCACTAGAGCAAATCGAGTGTGTGTGTGTTGTATGTTACTATTACACATTATATTTGTTTTGAAGATTTGTAATCACCTAAAAATTTATAGTTACATTTTTAAGAAATAATAATCAATGACTTGTTACTTCTAAATATAAGATTATATAGAATACCATAAAGTTTCACAGTAAGTTTATATTCATATTACAACAGAGGGAACTCTTTTATCATAAGATGAAGTATCTTTTTTTTTTACTGTAATGGTAGTGGAATTAGGTTAATAAAAGATTGGGACTGTAGGCTAAGAGCTACTTTGTGCTAACTTTAAGAAGGTTATGGGAATTGTTCAATGAAGAAGCCAGAATCATTAGTGTTAGAACAGGGTAACAATATTGGTGTTAAGGGAAGCTGTTGTTTAATACATACAATAAAAAAAAAATCAGTTTTTTTTTTTTTTGCTTTTTGGGTCACACCTGGCGATGCACAGGGATTACTCCTGGCTCTGCACTCAGGAGTTACTCCTGGCGGTGCTCAGGGGACCATATGGGATGCTGGGAATCGAACTCAGGTTGGCCGCTTGCAAGGCAAACGCCCTATCCACTGTGGTATCACTCCAGCCCCCATCAGTTTTTTTCAAAGGAGGAAAAATAGAAGTTTTTAGAATTGAAAAGCCCAAAGTAAAATAAAAGTATTCAACGTTAGGATCATAATTGGCCAGTACATCTAATTGTCCTTTTGAGGGTGTAGTATTGGGGCAATGCCCGGCAGTGCTTGGGGCTTACTCCTGACTCTGTGCTCAGGAATCACTTGTGATAGTACTTAAGGGAATCTACCATATTTAGTGCCAGGGATTTAACTAGAGTTATGATTTGCAAGGCAAGTCCTTAACCCCTGTTTTACCTCTCTAGCCTTTTAGTTGTCCTTGGGGGGGGGGGGGGCATACTGACTTCACTTCAGACTTATACCTGGCTCCTTGCTCAGAAACTATTTGTAGTGGTGCTCCAGAAATTACATGGCGTGCCAAGGATTGAGTTTAGATCAGCTACATGCCAGGCAACACTTTCCCTGCTCTTGTACTCCCCATCACCTAATTGTTCCTCTTACCAGCCTTTAATATTGTTGAGTTCAGAATGATAGGTTAAAGATATTCTGAATTTACAATGAGTTTTCCACTTCACAAACTAAAACTGATCTGAAGCTTGTTTTGTTATTGACAGATATAAATATGAAACTGAAAACTTAATTATTGATAAATGGAAATGTTCGATTTTTCTAATTCTCAAATTTCTTATTTTTTAAAGCTGATAATTGAGGATGGATATTAACTAATTTGTCCTCTATAAATTTGAAATACTGATACTTGACACTTTTAATTCAAATTTTGTTCTTAGTTGGAAAAGAAAAAGAGTGTATGTGTTGGGGTTTTATTTTTGGTTTGGTTCTGGGTTTTTTTCCCTATATTTTATGGTGCTCAGGACTTACTCTTACCTCTGCGCTCAGGGATCAATCCTGGAGGGGCTCTGGGGATTATATGGGGTGCTGGGGATTGAAACTAGATCAGATGTGTGTAAGACAAGCACCTTAATTGCTTATGGCCCCTATTGGGATTTTTGTTTTTGCAGATTGCCAAATCCATTTTAAATTCTAATGATTTATTTGTATTATGTATTCAAAACCTTTTATTAAGATATTTTATATTCATGACTTAAAAGAGGTTTTCAATAAATTGATTCCACACAGCATTGGAAAAGACATAGAAAAGGCTTGCCACTCTATTTACCCACTCCATGATGTCTTTGTTAGAAAGGTAAAAATGCTGAAGAAACCTAAGTTTGAATTGGGAAAACTCATGGAGCTTCATGGTGAAGGTAGTTCAGAAAAGCTACTGGAGATGAGACAGGCACTAAAGTTGAATGGGCTGATGTGTATGAACCACCAGTCCAAGAATCTGTTTAAAATTCAGTTGTTCATTGGTAACAAAAGTTTTATTTCTGGTGAAAAAAAAAGATATTTTATATTCAAAGCTTAAAACTATATCCACTCACTACCCCTTTTTGCCCAAGAAATTTTTACGTGACTTGGATATAAAGGTATGTAAAATAGGTATACACATCATACCTTTCCTTTTAATCAAAGATTGATTTTTAAAAAATGTTTCAAAAGTTGTGTGATCCCATATGGGGTGTAACTCACAATTTTAAGATGTTCCAGTCTGGGTTATAGGGATTTAGAGATGATAAGAAATAGTGTCTGCTTCTCAAGATCTCACAGTGTAGTACCAGGTGAAATATCAAGAGAGAAAATTGTTATATAATGTCACAAGACTTTAATTAGGAGATATAAAAAAAAACAACAAGAAAAGAGTATCTAGGCCTTCTCATTGAGTCAGAATAATTTTCCAGACTTGGTAATCCACAAGATGAGATCTAGAATATTATAATAAGAGTTTGGCAGGGAATTGGTGATTTGAGACAGCATGACATCAGGCACCAACATCATGGTGTGACTGCAGAATTAACTGTAGTATATTTCGGGGAGAGTAAAAAGTTTGGTTACATAGTGTATAAAAAGAATGTGAAACCAAAGAGATGGGGTCTCTTTGAGAAGAGCTTTTAATATCAAATAGAGGGCCTCAGATTTTACCATCTATTTGCTGTAGGGATACTGTAAGGTTTTCAATAGAGAAATGGCAAGACCAGATTTTTCTATTAAAAGGATTCCATTTTTTAAAAAATGGCTTAGTCTTGCTCTTTCAAGTTCATTTTCTCTGCTGAACAAGTATCTCTCTCTTGGCTTTTTTTTATTCTGGAGAATCCTGTTCTCTTTTGAACATGCATTCCTCTTTCTCTCCCCTCATGTCTTTTTTGTTCCCCCCTCATGTCTTTCTGAGTAAATTTCATTCAATAAAAACTACTTCACTAAAAAATTTTTTCATTTAAAAATATTTTAATAAGGGTTTATTGGTAGCTCTGTGGAGGAAGATTGGGGAAAAGAGAGGCCTCATACATTATTTTCATATTTCCAGTAAGAAGATTTGGTATTGTACTGAGACAGTGGTAAGGACAGAGGAGTTATTTATGAAGCAGGAACAACAGATGAATAGTTTGTGTCATTTAGAGTCTTAGACTTACTTATGTCATTTAAATCCCTCCATTTTAAAAAGTAGGTAGTCACATGACTAATAGAATAAAGTTGTTGAACAAGTCTGGCAAGTGCTTAGAAACAAAATATTGGACGAATGTGTTCTTACTTGGCAAGTTTATGTATAAAGAGAGAGAGAGAAAGATGGAGGGAAACAGAGAAATGCAAAATCATTTCAAAGGTTGAGTGACTGAAGGAATTTTGGTAAATGATATATGAAAGATCATCCCAGGACTAGGGAAAGTCCACATTCTATCTTGGATGCAGAGGCTGAAATTGAGAATATTTGAGAGGATAAGGTAATAATTTGACTGCATTTCTAAATTAAGGGAATAATGAAGGGATTTGTTGCTATCTGTGAGGCTTTGTTTTTTGTTTTAATTTTTAATAGCTTTTGTTGAATGAAACTTGTTTTGAAAGATGTGAGAGGAGAGAAAGAGAGAAAAAGTGTTCAAGAGAGAACACCAGCTTCTGTGGTATGGGAATAAGCAAGCAAACAGAGACAAACAAGGGAAATCCATGTTCAAGGGAGAACAGAGGCTTGAAAAGCCAGCCTGTGGGGTTTTAGAACTTGTCAAACTTAAAAGATAAAGGTAAAGGCCCTCCCGTTGATCGTCGATTTGCTCGAGCGGGCCCAGTAACGTCTCCATTGGAGACTTTGTTGTTACTGTGTCTGGCATATCGAATACTCTCGGTAGCTTGCCGGGCTCTCCGAGAGGGGCGGAGGAATCGAACTCGGGTCGGCCATGTTGGCCGCTTGTAAGGCGAACGCCCTACCACTGTGCTATCGCTCCAGCCCACTGTCAAACTTAGTTTCTAAATTATTGGAAAAGGAATTGTGGTCTGAACAAAATTTATTTTGAGTAATTAAATTTGTAAAATAACAGTGAAGCTTTTATACTATTATCTGCAACTTAAGTAATAATTACTCATTTGAGAAATAGATTGACAAGGGATAGCCTAGTATTGTCTTGAATATCTGTCTAGGTTTACTTGTGAAAGATACACTTGGAAATGAAAATGCTCTTCAGATTTTAACTTCTTTTTAATGACATTTTACTCATGAAAGAAGATTGACTTTTTATGGATGTTTTCCCACTTTTTTGTATACAGTTTGAAGTTTTCTTCTGAATTCTGGCCAAACACAAAAGAACAAAACACCTAACAGGAAGTATGCAAGGTACTCTTTTTACCCTTTGAAGAAGGTATAATTAATCCCATTTTACTGATTCAGAAACTGAGACTCAATAGACATACTGACTGTGTGCTGAATAATACAGTGGATTCATAAAACAGATACAGAGCTGTAAAAAGTCAATGTAATTAGCAACTTCCTGAGTAGAAGTTTAAGTGCTCCCTAGTTCAAAGATGGGAAGTTCTGTCCAGGATTAGTCAGATAGAGATTTATAGATAAAGTGACCCTTGGGCTTAGAGATGAAATGTAGTTCTTAAATTGTTAGAAGGAAAAACAGAGTATGTTTTTTGGTCTGAATAGCATGAAAAAAGTATGAGAAAATCAATACTAAGTATGACTTTTCTTAGGCAGTTTTCTGCCAGTGTCTTTTGATTGCAAATAATAATAACACATTACAATTGAATTAAAAGAATGGGTATTTGAAAGGCAACAGAGAATTCGCAAGGAATATAGGAGGGCCAGAAGGAGGGGTCTAAAGGAAAGAACTTGACTTTGGTATAGTCTCATCTTCTCTCCCTCAGAAAGATTCATCTTCTCTGTACAGCCACTATCACGTTTTTCCTCACCCATTTTTCTTTAGCTTGTTGTCTTAGAAGTACTTTATGATCTCCCATTCAGTAATAATTTCTTGTCCTGTGCCACCTCACACTTAATTTTTGGGCCACACCTGGCTGTGCTCGGGCCTTTCTTCAGCCTCTGTACTCAGGGATCACTCCTGGAGGTACTCAGGGGACCATATATAATGTTGCAGGTCCAGGAGATCAAATTGATTTGCTGCGTGCAAAGCAAATGCCTTACCTGCTGTGATATCTCTTTGGCCCAACTTCTCCTGTTTCTAAGTTAAAATGTCTATGTCAGAGAGAATCTCATTAGATCATAGCATCTTTTAGAGACATGTCATAGATTTCTGAACAACCATTGTCTCTTTGTGTCATATCTGTCTCAGCTTTGATAACAGGATTGGGTTTTTGTGGCCTACTGTTGAGGGTGAAGGATTATCTCAGCAAGTAGTTCTATTTGATGAATTCGAAGGCCTGGATAGAAGAAGCATGAGTGTTAAAATACAGTGAAAGTATTGAGGCATGGAATTCCTGGAAGGGGGTAAAAAGACTTTTTCTTTCATGAAAATGATCATCATTTAACATTTTATTTAAGAAAATAGTTCCTTTTTCTTCCTGTACCCTGGTCTGTCAGTGATGCTATTTCTCCTAAATATCTTTCTCTTGTTTCCCACCCTCCTAAGGTCTTTTCCCATTCCTCTTATCTCCCTACTTCTCTTATCTGATCCCAAAAATGAAAGGAGATTGAACAAAAGTCTTTACTTATCTTAAAGTTAATGGAAAACAATAACAAGATATTCTGTTTCCCAACCTTGAATAAAATGGATATTGTGTGTGGAATATAAGAATGTGGATTAAATTTTTGTTTTTTAACTGCTGAAGAGATAGTATTGCTTGCCTTGCATGAAGACAACCCAGATTCAAACCCTGGCACCCCCATATGTTCCCCATATACATATACAGTGTCTGCATGCTTCAAGACTTGGTAAATGCTTTCCCAAATGTTGTAATTATATTGTTATGATATAAATGGTTAAACTTTATATTATTTGCCTGGAGTAAGCCCTGAGTACCACCAGGCATGGCCCCAAAGCAAACAATTTTTCCTATATTTTATAATATTTCATAAATTTTAACTAAGTGAACATACTTGCAGCTTTTCATAATTAAAAATAAAATTCACTTTTGGGTTATATTAGTTTCTTTAAAATCTGAAAGAGAAAAAGAGATAGTTAAAATTGAAAATTTTAGTAGATTAACTTTGAAAAGGCAAAGAATGTGGTTTACTCATGTTTTTCAAGAATTTATTCATCTTAATTTGTTCATCTTTATATACTAACAATTCAGCAATTATATAATTTTATAGTAAATTTCAGTAGTAGTTGTTAAATAAATTATAGACAATCTATTTTAAAACAGGATGCAGAGAATAAATGCTGCATGTTTAATAAGGTTTCCTCAATTTTTTTTAGCGTTTGCAAACTCCTTATAGTCATTAGTTTCAGTAGCAGTTCTTTAAAATTTTCACTTTGATTGCAATTTATATATTGTTTTTGATATTTTAATTCTTACACTTTTCTATAATATGATATATATGTCCATTAAATTATAATATTTTACAGCAGTAGATAAATCATAAATGTTATATAACTGAAAATACATAATGTCTTGTATAAGATGGATAGAGTCTATACTTTTGATCTAAGATAGCAATATATCTTTAGAAATAGTTTACTTTTTCATGCTAAATGATTTAAATTATTTCCCTGAGTATGATGATCTATGTAACTTTAGGACTGGAGCGCTAGGACATTGTGAGCCATGAGACAGCTGGACATGATCCAAAAGTGAAAAGAAAAACTTAAAAAATTATTCAAAAAATTATTTTAAAGGAAAATATATAACTTTAGGGTAGTGGTTGACCGTATCCAGTGATTCTCAGGGCTTACTTCTGGCTCTGTGCTCAGCAGTCACTCCTGAAAGTGCTCAGGGAAAGATGTGTAGTGCATGGAATCAAGTTGGTGTCAGCCACCTGCAAGAAAAAAAAACCCTTACTTTTTCTACTATATTCAGCCTAAAAATATTTAACTTTTAATGTAGATATTTAATCATTGAGAATATGAAGTATAAAAGTAGTATCATCCTACATCATACCTAATTTACTCTTCTATTTTGTTTGCCATTCTGTATAATGGCTCCTCTGAAAAGATACCTCATTTCCTGAATCTATACCATCTTTTAATGCCTGGCATTACCATGATAGCCACTTAGCTATTTTTTTTGCAATTATGGTCATTTTAACTCATCTGTGATCCATTGTATTTGATTCAAAAACATTTATTTAACCTAAATGATTTGCTCATTATATACAGTGCCCACGTGCTTCAAGACTTGGTAAGTGCTTTTGGAAAGGTTGCAATTATATTTTTATAATATAAATGGTTAAACTTTATATTATTTGTTTCACATATGGCATCTGAGTGAAAGAACTTTGATCTGTTCTTAATAAGGTGAGAATACCTGGGCCAGATCAATAGGATAGCAGATAGAACATATTTGCTTTGCATACTGCTGTTCCGGGTTAAATCTCTTGCACTACAGGTAGTCCCAGGAGCCCCACCAAGAGTGATCCCTGAGCACTGCTGGATATGTTCCAGAAATCAAAAACAAAAAAGTGAGAATTCAGAGTTGAGGACTCCAGCGTTTACGTGGCATCCCTGATACTTAGCTAATAATATTTCTTTGTCATAGACTAGGAAGTTGAGTATAAGTTTCTTCATTCACAGGAAAACCTTGAGAATTTTTTAGTCACTCTCTTTTAATGCACCGTATACAAAACATGCTTTCTGCTAATATACTAGTATTCATAAGCACAGACAGGTGTATATATAGTAGTAGTCATTCCAGTATAACTGGTATGTGATTAGGGGCTATAAAATCTTTCTATGTTTCCCTATAAAAACCCAACATTATTGGGAAGCCAAATAAACAAGTCATTGACTTTCAAACTTCTTTGACAATGACCTCAAATATTTTAATGTTTATGACTCTACTTTGTAGATTTTATAACTCGCTAATGGGTTTTAACCCACAGTTTAAAAACATTTGCTGCAACTGAAACTGAAGAATTAGTTAATAGAAATAATTTAAACTTTTAAAGTTAGTTGGCATCCAGTGTTTTTCTTTGTCTAGTTTTTCTTTGTTTTGCTCACTAAAGTAGTAGGCTTTTCTGGAAATTAATATAAGTGGTAGGATAAAAAGACAGTGGGATACCAAATCTTCTCCTTTTTCAAATCTTCAAATATCCTTCCTCATAGAAACTCATAGGCATCAGTGTAGGTGCAAGAGAAATTCATACAAAATATCACTGTGTTTTATCCTGTTCTATAAAGTCACTTCTTTTCCCTGCAAAATTCTGTCTCTAAAACTATTGAGAAATTATACCAGGTTATGTGTGTATAACCTCTTCTGCCATGAATAACTGGACCCACAGTGTTGCAAGTAGGGAACGCTGTGATTTGTGCTGTTGATATTTTGATTGAAATGCTTAAGACTAGTTTAACATACAAGAGAGACTTGTTACCTTCTGAATGTAAGCTTTATAGTAGACAGTTTATAAATAAGCTAAAATCTACCTTAAAATAACCAGGTGATATTAATAATGTTTCTAACTCGTTGGTGAGAGAATAGTGACAACATGATAATAGTTTCGATTTCTTCATAGAGGTAACTGACCCAGATAATTTGACCTAGATAATTTCTTACACATCACCCTTCCTCAAGAAAACTTTAATAAGGTAGCATCTGTCCTTAAATGCTGCCAACTCATCTTTTAACAGTTTTAATAGCTCTGTTACTCACTGTAAAATATACTATCCTCACTAAGAAAAATTCAGTGTCCGAGGAAGGAATATCATCTAGACGAGTACTGAAAAATTTTGCAGGGTGATGGTGAGTGGAGGGCCTGTCCTCCCATGCAGTTCACAGAGCCCAGGAGCCAATCCTAACAATCCTAGTCTTGTTGTCCAGTTGCTGGAGACCACCCAGATCACACCCAGTGGTGCTCAGGGCTGACCAGATTGGCACCTGACAATGCTTTGGAGGATTGTATGGTGCAGGGAATTGAACTCTGGGCTTAGTGTGTGAGTGTTAGCCCTTTGAACTATCTCCCAGCCCAACCTGAACTGTACTTTTTGTAATGATAATGTTTAAGCTGCACAGCACTTGAAATATAGTTAATGTTACCTTTAAATAATTTTAAGTGATATAAATCTATCTGCGTGTGATTAGTTAATGACTACCTAGCTACACTCTCAGACTATGAAGATTTATACTGCGTTTTTTTTTTCATAAGGTGGTCTTTTGTGGATCTGAATTGCTTGCTTTCAAGTTGAATGCTAGTCTTATTTTATTATTATTATTATTATTATTATTATTATTATTGCTTTTGGGGTCACACCTGGTGATGCTCAGTGGTTACTCCTGGCTTTGTGCTCAGGAATTACCCCTGGCAGTGCTCAGGGGACCATATGGGATGCTAGGAATCGAACCTGGATCGGCCGCTTGCAAGGCAAGCCCCCTGCCTGCTGTGCTCCAGCCCCTGAATGCTGGTCTTAAAAACTGAAATAAAATGTAATGAAAGGATTTAATTATCTCTCACAAAGAAAACCTACTTAAAGATTCTTTTAAATATTGTAATTTTAGTGCGTATTCCTAGTGGACTATACTCTGAAGATCAAATAAACTTTATTTTAACATATAAAGATAATTGAAATTATACCCCTAAAATGAATACAGTTGTGTAAAATAACATTACCTCGATTGACAAAATAAAGAAAAGAAAGAAAACTTTTTTTTGAAGAGCTTTGTTTTTCAGTAACTGTATTCCTCTTTGAGAAAAAAAAAAGACTTTTTTATTTATTTGGTTTTTTGTCCACACCCGGCAGTGCTCAGGGCTTACTCCTCTCTCTATACATAGGATCACTCCTGGTAGGCTTAAGAGACTATAATGGGGTACTGGAAATAAAACCTTAGTTGGCCACTTGCAAGGCAAGCATTTTACCCGCTGTACTATATTGCTACAGCGCTTGACTTAGTTTATATTTTTTGTATTTCTTTTATATTCCTGGGGAAGGATAGTGAGTCACTCCCAGCAGTGCTTAGGAACTTTTTCTGCCTCTCTGCTGAGGAGCATAGGGGTGACCTCTGGTGGTGCTTGGGGGACCATACGTAGTGTTAGGGATTCAAACCAGGTGAGCCGCAGACAACGTAAATATCTTAACACCTGTACCATCTTGTTGGCCCTCAGTAACCATATATTTTTGTTTTTGAGCCACACTAGCTGTGCTCAGGGCCTATTCCTGTATTTACACTGAGGAATCATTGGTGAAGCACAGAGGACCTTATGGGGTGCTTGAGATTGAACCTGGGTTAGCTGCATATAATACAAGCTTCTAACCTGCTCCACTATCTCTCCAGGTTGGACCAGGTTACTGGGTAACCATTTTCTTTTTAGTATTAATTCTGTTATTCTGAGGCTAAAAGTTGCATATTATCTCACAAATAAATAATTGTGTGTCAGATGATGAAAGAAAAGAATCAAGATTTTTGGCATGTGAACTGAGATTTTTCAAACATGAAAATAACTAAGATACAAGAAAATCCTAGAGTCCTGAGTTTAAGTTGACAATGTTGACGTGGGTTCTAGATTTATAGTACCACAGGTAGGGCATTTTCCTTGGCATACATCCAACTGGATTTAGTCGCTGGCATCAGATATAGTCCCCCAAGCTTGCCAGGACTGATCCCTGAGTGCAGAGCCAGAACTAAGCCCTGAGCACCACCAGGTGTGGCACACACACACACACACACACACACACACACACACACACAACAAAACCCAGAGACTTAACACATGCAAGTCATACTTTTCTGTCACTGAGTGACATCCTGGGCCCTGTTTTTCATGTTTTTTTTCTTTTCTTTGATTGATCATTGGATTTTACAATATGATGGAATTTCAGGTGTTTAATTTCACAAGTGAGTTTTACTCAGGGCATCCTCCAAAATATTCAGTCACCAAAGACTCCTCTAATTTGTTGTCACCTCTTCTTCCCTTTACATCCAGTAACCATCATACTTTTCCATCTAGTTTTGTTTTGCATTAGTTTTGCATTTATTTGTCTTAGTTTTTTACATTCTACATATCAGTGTATTTACTCTATTTGGCATATCGAACGTGCCACGGGGAACTTGTCAGGCTCTTCTATGCGGGTGGGATATTGTCGGTAACTTGCTGGGCTCTGCAAGAGGCATATATATATATATGTGTGTGTGTTTATATATAAACACAATATATATAATTTATATAATATATAAATATATATTCTATATATAAAATATAAAAAGAAATATATTCTATAATATTCATTACTGCAGGGGGAAACTTTTTGTGCAGCTCACAACTTAACAATTGTAACAATGCTAAGAACCAAAGAATCTGCTAGAAATCTTGAAATAAGACATTTAAAGAAATAAAACGTAATATAAGGAACAATTCAGAATTAGCAAATCTTACTGGTCATATTTGATATTCCAAATACAGTAATAATAACAGATTCAGAGTTAGCAAATCTTACTGGTCATATTTGATATTCCAAATACAGTAATAATAACAAATTCAGAGTTAGCAAATCTTACTGGTCATATTCGATATTCCAGATACAGTAACAATAACAGGTCTCATTCCCTGGACCCTGGAAAGAGCCTCCAATCGTTGGGAAAGATAAGTAAGGAGAGGCTGCTAAAATCTCAGGGCTGGGACGAATGGAGACCTTACTGGCGCCTGTTCAAGTAAATTGATGAACAGTGGGATGACAGTGATACAGTGATGCAGTATATCACTGAAACCATTTGTAATTAATTTTTGCTTAAAATCCCATACCTTTGGTCCCAAATGCTACAATTTTCTTAGTATTACAGTAGTATTTTATTGAGTCTATCTATATGCCACAACTTTTTGATCTATTGATCTTTCACTGAACATTTATATTGATTTTTTTTATTATTAGTGACACACCATGGGGTACAGTTGTAGATTTACAATTTTTGTGCTTCGGTTTCGATTATACAAGGATCAAATACCCATCCCTCCACCAGTGCCCATTTTCCACCACCATGGATAATATCCCGCCCACCCCCATCCCTCCCTTCCCACCCTGCCTCTGTGGCAGGGCAATCCCTTGTGTTCTCTCTCTCCTTTTGGGTGTTGTGGTCTGCAAAAAAGGTACTTTGAGTGGCAAACATGTTCCGTCCATAGTCTACTTTCAACATGCATCTCCCCTCCTGGGAGGATCCTTTATTTGGTGCTCCCTTCTCTATCTGAGCTGCCCTTTCCCCTAAAATGCCCGGCTGGCCTCTAAGCTATGGAGTAATCCTCCTGCTGCTGATCTCAGCTATTCTTGGGTATTAATCTCATATTTTGTTACTTTATATTCCCCAGATGAATGCAGTGTTTCTATGTCTATCTCTCCCTTTCTGTCTCATTTCGCTTAGCATGAACATTACTTTCCATATTGTACCACTTGTATCTTTGTTTTAACTTTTCTGAAATGCTGCTGTGAATATAGGGGTACAGATATGTTTTGAAATTAGTGTTTGTTTGATTGGTTAATTCCTGGCTTTGGAGCAACACCTGGCAATACCTAAGAGTTCTCTCTGGTTCCATACCCAGAGATCACTGCTCACTGTACTGGAGGACCCTGTATAGTGCAGGAGATTTAACAGGATCTTCTGCATGTAAGACAAACACTTTACATGCTACACTTACTGTTTGGCTTGAAATCGATGTTTTTATATCATTTGGATTTGCACCTAGAAATGAAATTTCTAAACCATATTGAATTTCCACTTTGTGTTTTAAATTAGAACATTTTTATGACTCTTGATAGAGGCTACACTAAATTTACATTGCCACTGACATTGCAGTAGTGTACCTTGTCCTCCACCTCCTCGCCACATGAACTTTTTTTTTTTCCGTTTGTCTATAGTTCACCTATGTCTTCTTTGGAAAAGTTTTCAAGTTTTTGCCCACAGTTTTTATTCGATTTCTTTTTGAGTTATATGGCTTATGTATATATTTTGAATAGTAACTCCTTTTTTACATATCTGATATGCGAATATACTTTTTTCATTTGCAAGTTTGCTTTTTTGTTTTCACTCTTGTTTGTTTCACCATAAAATATTTTAATTTGATGAAGTCTGTTTTGTCTGTGCTTGCTACTGCTTTCCTTTCTACAGGAGCTGAGTGAGTGTCCAAATCAGCATCTTTGAGGTAGAGAGCCCAGACTGTATCACTTTTCTTTTCTTCAATGGATATTATAGTTTGAAGTCTAATATTCTTATTCTCCAGTTAATTTTGACTTAAATTTTGTGCAAGGAGTTACTGATCGAGTTGCATTTTCATTTTTGCATGACTCTAATTTTTCTTAGCAGTGTTTTGTTGAAGAAACTTTGCTTTCTCTCTTGGTCTTATTTCCTTTGTTATAGACTAGATGTCCACATATGTGTAGTTTTTTCGAAGTTTTCTATTCCATTGGTCTGTGTAGCTGTTTTTGCTCCAACACCATGTCTTAATTGATACTGCTTTATAATATATTATTAAGTCAAAGATAAGGTTGCCTCCTTGTTTCTTTTATATGAAACTGCTTTTATTTTCTGGAACCTTTTATGCTACTATATACCATTTACAATTACTTGGTTTATTTCTCTGAAATATGTCATTGGTATTTTGAAAAAGTTGAGTCTGTAGATTGTTTTTTATATGAATATTTGGGGGCCAGTTCCAGCATTGTTCCGAGCTTATTTCTGGCCTCTGTACTCAGGAATCACTCTTGGCAGAGCTTGGGAGACCTGGGCCCAAACCTGGATTGATTGTGTGCAAGGCATGTGCCCTTCTCACCTACTCATCTCTCCAGCCCTTAAAAAATGACTATTTTATTAACATTTAAATTTTTCACCTAAAAACGTGTAATATTTTTCTACTTCTTTGGGATTTTTTGTACTTAATTTAGCAGTGTCCTTAATTTTTTTATTCTATCAGCCTTTCACCTTTTTAAAGGTTTATTCTTAGATATTTTATTTATTTATTTTTTGCTGCAAAAGTAAGTTAGGTTGTATTCTCAATTTCCCTTTTCTCTAATACATTGTTTCGGTGTATAAATGTGGTATTATATTTGATTTTGTATTCTGCTTCTTTACCAAACTCATTATTTCTAGTAGTTTTTATTGGACCACCTACTTTCCTTTAGAGAGAACACAATAAAATGGGACCAAGATTATTTTTCTTCACCATTCTAAACAAGTAACTCTTAGATTTATGATTTTTTAAATAAATATGAATTTAGCTCTATTTATTTGTTGGTTTGGGGACCACACTCAGCTGTTCTCAGGGCTTTTCCTTCAGGGATCACTCCTGGTGGGGCTCAGGGGACCATATTTTGGGCCAGAGATTTGAATCTGGGTTGGCTTCATTGAAGACAAGCACCTTACTTATTATCTTGCCTGCTCCTAAATTTCCCATTATTTTGATCAGTACTTTTTAATGATTATATTAGAATTATTAAAATATGTTAGTACTATTTAAAGTTTTATGGTGATTCCAGGATCACTTATAATTTCTTTGTTAACATCTTAAAATATGATTTTAATATTTCCTATGATTAAAAAGATTTTCTATAATACTGATTCTAATATTTGATTTTACAATTTAATGCTTTAGCATTGCTTTTTTGTGGTCACAACTTTGGTTTTCTTTTTTTAAGATGGATTAATGCATCTTAAATATTAAAATGTATTTCTTTAGAATATACCTACATTTAGTAAGAAGCTGTTTGAGGCAAATGACTGAAGTTTAGCAGGAAAAGCAAGAGGCTACAAACAGGATTTCTATCCCTATTGCTTAAAGATTGCTAGTCAGATTTATGCAAATTCATAATTTTGATAGTGATTGATACTGTTTAAAGATTATAGATTTTCAAGCTTCTGAGTTGTTGTTGTTGTTGTTGTTTTTAAAAAAATTTTTGAGTGCCATAGCATTAAAAGATTTGCAATCAATGGCTTTCAACTTGTATCAGTCAGGTTAGGTAAGCTTTCATAGCACGTCGTTTTCTTCTGAAATTTGAAGAACAAGAATGACTTGATACTTGGATATGAGCCAGAGACGATGAATTTTGTGGAGACCAGGGCACAATTGGAACTCAGGCAAAGTTTGAGTCCTGTGTGATGTAAAAAAAAGTAGGTAATAATAATAATAATAGCTGAGTTTGGGATATACCAAGAGGGAAAGTTTCTAGAAGTTAGAAAGTCTAAAAGGTTATCCTTAAGGAGTTTGGGCTTAGTTTTATTGTTATTGTGGAGAAAGATGAGAGAGTTGAGTATTTGCCTTCACAAGAACCCTTTCTAGAGGACAGATTTTTAAAAAGAGAAAGAGAAAACAAAAATTAAATGACAGTTCAGGTAAAGAAAAATGCTGAAAAGAATTAGGATAGTAGGAGTGGTTAATCTCCAGCAAGAAGTGATTATTAAAGACATTAAAGATTCACTTCTGTTGTGGTATGTTAGAAATCTTACAGCAATATGATTACCTCAGTTTTTTAAATTTTAAATTTTTTAAAATTTTTATTAGTGAAACACCCTGAAGTACAGTTGTAGACTTACAAATTTTTGTGCTTGGGTTTCAGTTATACAATGATCAAGTGCCCATCCCTCGTATATACTTTTTATTATAATATTTAAAGAAGTTAGAATAAGATAAAACTATAGCACTAACATGTGGCTTACATTGGATGGGTCACGTGTTAGGAAATTCCAAAGATGTTGGACAGAGTAGATAGCTATTTTGAACTTCTGAAGTATCATTTCCTTTTAAAATAAGAACTGAGGCACGCATGCCTAGTGTATGGAAGGAATTTGGTCCCAGACGCTGATTCCCTCCAACAGCTGCCCAGTAGCTCTTATAGCCACAGAGTATCACTGTATATGACTCCTATGGGGAAAAAATAATAGAGGTAAAGGAAATGTGTGTAATATATTTCAGCTCTTCTCTAACACTTGAAAGTATACCAAGATACACTTGACTAGTATTCTATTTCAATTATTCTTTGATTTGATTTGGGATTTTTTTGTTGAGAATTTTAAATATTGGGCCAGAAAGAACAAAGGGAAAAGTGCTTCTTTTGCAGTGCAGTCAATCCCAGTCTGATCTATGGCATTGCATAAATATGATTCCACCAGCACTGTCAGGGTGCATGACCCAACCCCTTCTCACGAAAAATTTCTTATACACAAACAATAGCACAGTGGGTAGTGTTTGCCTTGTACACGGCCAACCCGGCTTCTGTTCCTCCATCCCTCTTGGAGAGCACGGCAAGCTACTAAGAGTATCCCACCCGCACGGCAGAGCCTGGAAAGCTCCCCGTGGTATATTCAGTATGCCAAAAACAGTAACAAAAAGTCTCACGATGGAGACGTTACTGGTGCCTGCTTGAGCAAATAGATGAACAACAGGAGGACAGTGCTACAGTGCTATTATACACAAAAAACTATTAAGTGTGGGTTTTGCGGTATTCTAAATATTAGCATTTTTGGATTTTTATCATATTTATAGTAAAATAATAAACATCAAAGTAAAATGATAGTTATTGCAATAAGTGTAAGATCTGTTTTTCAAAGACGTTATAGTTGTTGCCTTTTCAATTTTATAACCATGCCTAAGTTGCTAGCCAGCTTAGAGATCAGGAAAATTTCAAATCCAAAGAAACACAAGGAAAGCAGAAGGATAATAGAATATTTTGAACACATGAGAGTGACAGGGTGCTCTTCTGAGCTACAAAAGTAATGGTCTAGTGCTTAAAAGGCAAGTCACATTTACCTGACTGTCTACAGATGGAAATCATTATCTTCTTGCGGTCTCACCACTCCTGAACCCAGAGCACTGCATAGCTTCCACAGTGTTCATGCCATCTTTCATCTTGCAAGAAAAAAACACCAGGTTTGTCATCCAGCACTCATTCTTGGCTCTGCAGATGACATCCTAGGAACCATTTGGATTTGCTTCATCAATTGCCTTGGACAAGATGCCAGGCACTTGGTGTGCTTCAAAATCAATTTCTCATCAACCAATTTCTCCCCATAGAGGGATTTGACACTGGTGTTATTATGACAAGTGAGGTCACCACAGTAGTACTTTATCCTGGGATAGTTCTGTGAAAGCATCGTCCTTCATAACAACATTCCTTCTCCTTAGTGCTCAGAGCATGAAAATTTTCTGGTTTTGAAACACCCCTCCACAAACAACTTGCTTGAAAGAAATACAGCACAAGGGTGTGTCATAGACTGTGATGTTACAGAACACAGGCTGACTGTGGCTGTGCCTCATGGTTTTTGATGACTGAAAGAATAAGCAGAGAAATGATACAGTATAATGCCTGGTTAATTTTCTGGTGGTTTTTCATCTGGAAACTCTGAAAACTCAAATTCATTTCATAAAAGTACCACTTTTTGTGTGGAACTACATATTTTCCCTGCGTTTATCTAGCTTTGGGTTTGCTCTGCTTTTTGAATATGTATAATTATGATTTTCACCAAAATTGGTATTTGCAGGTTTTATTTCTTCAAAAAAATTTTTGTGTATGTTTGGGCTACACCTACCAGTGCTTACTTCTGGGTTTGTGCTCAAGGCATCACTTCTGGTTGGGTCAGGGACCATCTGGGTTGCCAAAGATCAAACTCAGGACAGCTGTGTGAGACAGTTGTCCTACCTGCCATATTATCTCTCCAACCCCACTTCTGCCAGCAATTTTTAGTATAGTGTTTTAACATCACATCTTCAGTCCTGTGAATAAAACATGATATTAGAAAGTAGATGTCTTGACTTACCCACGTGTCCCTAAGGCTTTCTTTGTGGCTTTCAATATTTGTTTTGCTTAATTATTTAAATATTTGTCAAAGTTACTAAATATTTACTATTGATTCATTACATAATTTCTGTTTATTTTCAAGTTCACTGATTTGAATATTACCACTCTTGTTATGTCCACTCAGTGAGTTTTTATTATTTTTGTGTTCAATTTTAAAAGTTCCATTGTTTCTCTTTTATATCTTATATTTCATCATTGGGGCTTTCTTTTATTTTTTGTCACTCAAGTGTTTATTCCTACCATATTCTTTTGTCAGTAGCCAATTTATGTGATATGTTGAGTAGCAAGAAATAATAATTTGTGGAGATGGAGAGGCTGGGATAGTTCTGTGAAAGCATCGTCCTTCATAACAACATTCCTTCTCCTTAGTGCTCAGAGCATGAAAATTTTCTGGTTTTGAAACACCCCTCCACAAACAACTTGCTTGAAAGAAATACAGCACAAGGGTGTGTCATAGACTGTGATGTTACAGAACACAGGCTGAGCACAGTTACAGGAATAGCCCTTAAGCACCACCGGGTGAGGAACAAAAACAAACAGAAAATTGGATTATAATATGTTTGTCATCTATGTTTTTTTTTCTGACCAACATTATATCATGTATGTCTTCTGTGTTAGTATTAGAAAATAAATATTTAATGTTTACATGATACTCACTTGAATAATTATTTCAGTTTATTTATATCTTATTGAGCTGTATAAATTTTTTCTAATTCTTACCTGGCAGGGGATATACCATGAACACAAAAGTGGTTTTCCCAGGGCAAAACTTATCCATTGCTCTCTGGATGTGCTGACCCCTGTGACTTACCCAAATGTCAAAAGCTCAACTGCATAATTTGTGGTAGTGGGGAAACACATTCACACTTTCCCCTGGTTTTTTTTTTTACTTTTTGAAAAATTGTTTGTAGATTTTGATTGGGTCATCAACCCTATGAGAATTTTAGTAAAGTTTTTCTTTCACTAGGTGTTTGTATAGGTTACTTAAAAGAAAGCGAACAGAACAGTTGAATCAGACTACTTTTGAGATACTTGGTATTTTTAAACTAGAAGTTCCTAAAAGGCCATGATTTCCATTCTTTGGTTTTATATTGAGTCTGATAAGTTTTATGTTTGTTTGGGGTTCTTTTTTGGGGGGGAGGGAATAGGGGGCAGTGGGAGGCACACTTAGCTGTGCTTAGAGCTTACTCCTAACTCTAGGCTCAGGAATAACAACTGACAGGCTAAAGTGACTGTATGGAGTGCTGGATATTGAACTTGGGTAAGCTGCATGCAAGGCAAGTGCCCTGCCCACTGGACTATCCCTCCAGACTCCAGTTTTGTGGGTTTTTTTTAAAAAATATTTTCTATATCATAACAAAATGCTCAAGTACCTGATATGCTTTTTCCCTTACTTCTTGAAGTATTTAAAATTATAATGGTCAAACAACATATGTTGTTTTTGTTCTATTATAGTTCACAATGAAATATTTTAGAAGGGATGAGCTCTATAGCTCTCAGTGGTTCTAAAAGTGTTCCAGGTTTCTGTCTTTGAAACTTAATATCCTTTAACTATTGCAGGCTATTTTTCTGTTTCTGTCTTCCCTCGTTTGAAAATTATCATTGCTATTATGAACGATGATAATACTTAAGAGTTTATACCTTCACATGATAGTTTCTGGTATAAATACTAGGCTTTCAATAATATGATGATGACATTTTAGGAGTCTGTACAGTAATAATATTGTTAATAGTAGTAGAATAGTTGATATAATGTTAATTCTTTTTGATAATGTTATATTTGTTGTGGTGATACCTTAAATTGAACTTGGATTCTTATATATTCAAACCAGGTCCTCTACTACTGAACCACTGTCCATTCCAGTGATGTTTAATTTTGAGTTAACTTCTTAGAAGTTATGGTGGGTCAGGAGATTAGGCATATGAAGAGGACGGACATCAAATCTTTATGTTGCAGATGGAGATGTTTTATGATTGGCCTCCCATTTTAAAGTGTTCATAATCTTCCTTTCTTGCTGAGCCACAGACTCATTTCATTGAATTTTACTTTGCTGTCAGACCTTGTCTTGACCGTGGGATCCCAGCACTAACATCATGCTATCGATGCATGATAGATATATATTTAGACAGTAGTGAGTAAGATTGTGACAGCAGATCAAAAAAGGACACTGTATTTGTAGGCAATTTTATCTTTAGTTAAGTAGAAGTATTTTTTTCTTACTCTTAGAGTAGGGGGAAAAAGAAAAGAAAAATAGAAAATAGGAGATAGCAAAACAGAAGTGAGATAGTAGAGTGGGTTGGGTGCTTGCCTTGCATGCAGCGAACCTGGGTTCAATCCCTGGCACTCAGTATGGTTCCCCAGGCACCACCAGGAACGATCCCTGTTTAGAGAGCAAGGAATTCTCCACCTAGGCACAGCCAGGTATGGCCCCAAAACAAAATAAAAAATTTTTGAGTTTCCTGGTTGTTTTAAAAATGTAGGGTAACTGATAAGTAATAGAGTAGGAATGCAGAAATGACCAAAAGAGTAGAACTATTAAAATTACTCTCAAGGTCTGAATAGATAATAAATTTAAGGAACTGAAGAAGGCCATCTCAACCATTTTAATTAGATGGGTGGGTAGATTGGGCATATGACGTTTGTTAGGCTTTAGATTTTCTAAAAGAAAAGAATTGTTTTCCTTAGGTGGCAAGCTCCCCTTGGTGTATTCCATATGCCAAAATCAGTAACAAGTCTCACAATGGAGATGTTACTGGTGCCTCCATGAACATTGGGAGGACAGTGCTACAGTTGTAAATTCTAGCGAGCACCAAGTAGTCTATTCTACAGTTACCTTGTTTTGTTCTTATTCTTGTTGCTTTTTCCTTTGGCTCAAACACAAAAGAGAACTGAGTATCCAAGGGGCAATTGAAAAAGGGACAATAGGTAGATGATAAGATGTATCACTTAGCAGTCTCCTAGAGCATATGTTTAATTCAGTTTGCCAGGGTTGAGGTATTTGCTATGTGTAATTTAGAAGATGTCCTCCAGTTGGAAATGCAGTTTAATGATGATGCTATGTGCAATGGTTCGAAATTAGGAATGAAAAACCAGGGATGGGTAAAAGTTGCCTCCTACTTAAAAGTTGAGGAGGAACATGTCAAAGCCAGAATAAATAGCTTTGCCCATGTTACTCACGTGGCTATGTTACTAAGTGATGTGAGACAGCTTTTAGAACAATAGTTTTACGAAGTTTTAACAACAGTAGTTAAAGGGTGCCTTCAAACAAAGTCTCTCACAGAATCCCAAAATGTGAAGCAGATAAGAGATCTTTTTGTACAAGTAGGAACCATGTGAGCTAGAGCCATATCTCTGCCACTTCCCTCCTTGTCATTTTTCAAGGCACTTAAAGATACCCAGTGCTTTGCAGAATATTTTAAAAGGTAATATTTAGTAGTATAAAACCTTGAGAAATATCTTTTATTATTTAAGTATCATCAATAGTAACACATGGTAAATCATTTATGTTATAGAAAAACATTTATAGTGAAAAAGAATCTTCCCATCTTAGATTTCATTTCTCTAGTCCCTTTACATAGAAATAAACAGTTACCAAATACTTTATATTTTTCCAGAAATACTTTGAGCCTAGATCTATAAGGATATATTTGTTGATTAATAATATATTGAGCTCTTGCTATTTTTAGTGTTTCCCACTTCTTTACATTTAATAAAGTGGTATACATATACCTTATACTTTAATGACAGCTCTGTAATACTCTTTACAATGTCTTATTGATGAAACATTTGGTTTTTAAAGTCTTTTTGCACTGATGGGTTAAGGTAATTGATTTTTACATAAAATATTTTTTATGTCTAAAATTTTCCAATTGGATAAATTGAAGACTCTTTTTGGTAAGGTATTTTTAAGTCTTACTCTGTCTTTCTTTTGGGGGGGAGAAAGGGGGACTACCAGGTGCAAGGCAAGTACTCTGCCTGCTCTATTATCACTCTGGCCACTGCCCTTCCTTTTCCTTTCCTTCCCCTCCTTTTTCCTTCACTCCCCTGCCTTCTTTTCTCCTTTCCCTCCCCTTCCCTCTCCCTCTCTTACTCCCTCTCTGCTACCCTCCCTTCCTTTCCCCTTCCCTCACTTCCTTTTCCTCTCCTCTCTTTCCTCCCCTCCCTTCCCCTCCTTTCCCTTCCCGTCCTTTTTCTTATTTTCCCCTTCTTTTCTCTTTTTTCTTTCTTTCTTCACTCTCACACTTCCCCTTCCACTTCTCTTCTAAGGCTGTATATGTGCAATGCATACATACCTCTGTGTTAAGTATCAAGCTCTCATTTTGTTCTCTAAGAAGTGTTATTTTCCCTATTTAAATAAGCAGCATTTCTTCCTCAACAAAGGGAAGTTTTTAACTTTGTATCAGTTCATCAGATATATAGTATTTGTCATCTCTTTTCTGGCATATATCTCTATAAGTACCGTAAGTAACACGACTGTTCTTTGCTCTGCTTTATTTTCTCAAAACACTGTGCATAGTTTTCAGTTACTATCCAGAAATTGTCTTAAGATTCTGATTGACTTTACTTATTTTTCTTTATTAAACAATTATCTAGGTGTTTTTGCTTATTCTGTGGGACCCTTTGTATTATATATGAGAGAATAATTAGCCACACTTATCTCTATTCTACTAGCATATTCTTTTTACAAACTTCTGTCAATATTTATATTCATAGCCTTTCCCTATGGTAGATCCACACTTATTAAATATTGCTCAAACATTCTTTCATATTCCTTCTACAAATTTTCTTATATCTTAAAATAACTTCTTCCTCAGATACTTTATTGCAAAGAAAGACTTAATCCTTTAGATAGACAAGGGTACTCCCTGAATAGATTATTTACTAAGTACTATTAAAATCAGTGCTTTACTCTTGGATAATGTTCTCATCATCAAGTCTCCAGAGGTATAGATAAGACAAGAGTAAATCTTTAAAAGATTTAACAGAAATCTGTAATTTAGCATGATACATATTTGGAGGTAGAACTAAAACCAGTGGAAGAAGGATAAGAAAAAGGTAGAATTAGATTTCTAAATATTTTAACATGCTGTAAAAGTTTTCTAGTTTTTTTAATTACCATCAAGTTGAGAAAACTTTTAGAGGAACTTGAGGGGTACTTTATTCAATCTCATCATTTTTCAGATAAATTACTATTTATGGTGACTTACTCTAGATCACGGGCTACAGCACAGAGTACCTGCTTGCTCATCAACATTTGTTTGGGGATATAATTATTTAATTATTTTACGGTGGTAGTTAAAATATGTTGAGCAGCAACAAAATTTTATGTACTTATATGTTAAGGTTGGGCTGGAGCGATAGCACAGTGGGTAGGGCATTTGCCTTGCACAAGGCTGACCCAGGCTTGATTTCTCCATCCCTCTTGGAGAGCCAAGCAAGCTACCAAAAGTATCCTGTCCACACAGCAGAGCCAGGCAAGCTCCCCATGGAGTATTCGATATGCCAAAAACAGTAACAACAAGTCTCGCGATGGAAATGTTACTGGTACCCGCTCGAGCAAATTGATGAACAATGGGAGGATAGTGCTACAGTGCTATACTTTTTGACAAAGTGACTTTCAGGAAATATGGATGAATAAAAATTATAAATAGAATACTTTTCCTACGAACATATTAGGGTGATTTTGTTTACCATTTAGAACATTATTTGTTTATTGCTTGATTTTTGTTGCCACTTAATATACTAAATTATTATTTGTCCAAATGTGCAGTTGCTTAGAAGTAATATAAGAAAATAGTTGTATAAAAGCAATTCCTCATGGACCAGAGGAATCTCTGTAGGGGTTATGGTACTTTTATTGCACTCTGCCAGCTCTAGTTTGATACCCAGCACTGTATATACTCCTCTAAGCACTACTAAAATTAAGGAGTGAGCCTTGTACGCAGAGCCAGGAGTAAATATTCCACATCTCTGTGTATGCCTCCTCACCCTCACCAGTTGCTGAAAATTTTAGGAAGAGAGGGAGAGAGAGAGAGAGAGAGAGTAATATATATGTTCTTAAAACAAATCTAAAAAAAAAACCCCAAAGCAGTAATTTAGTATATCCTATTGTTATTCCTAATTACATTTTTCATTTGAGGTAACATTGTAAAGGAAAAGTAAAGTAAATCAAATCTGCTTTTTAATCTATAAATTCCAGAGAACCCTTGGTTTTAGCATTGTACATAAAGACACTCTTTAGGAAGGCTTCTTCCAGGATCTGTCTATCTGTATTATATATATGCATATATAACCAAATCTGTTTTTACTTCTGGTTTTTGAATCTTTATTATACAACTGTATTTTCAATGCTTGAAAAATTGAGCAACAGAGACAGAGGGCAGCTGATCATGTTTACCTTTTGTCGCCAAATGTCTTGCCCTTTCCTGTTTGCACCTGTTCAGTTTTACACCTAGCAGCTGTCAGCTTTCATAAACTCTATGGTTACACAAAAAGAAACATTCGATATGCATGAATTTAAACAGTATTATCATTAACAACTGATCATTGGATCTTTGAATGATATAGAATGCCTTTCAGGGAAAAAGTTGTAATTCTGATTTTTTATCTGTTTTTAGATAATTGATAATAGATACTGTCTTACTAAAATACAATAATTCATTTACTATAAGTAAATGCCTATCAATATTATTAATTTTAAATTCTATGAAAAGCATAAAATAGTACACTTTAGAAATGCTGATACAAAAGATAGATTGAATATAATTTTACCATTTATCATATGAGCTTTGAGTTGTCAATATTATCCTCAATAACTGCATTACTATAATAATATAGAATTACACCTTAATAGAAAGTTTTGTTTGAGTTTATATTTTAGAAAAAAGTTACTCTTGGTTAAGGACTACTTCTATAGATCATGGAAAAGATATACAGTGACTAGAGCTTTTTTTTTACCATAACTCATTGTCATCTACACATTTTTTTTTCTGTTTTCCACATAAATAAATTCATTTTGCACTGGAGTCTTGGGCATTCATTTTCAGATGTGGTAATACTTGCTACATGTGATCACTGTATTAAACAAGAATTTTGAAGTTAACTTTAGAAAATGTGCTCTTGTAAGGCATTGAAGGACTTACTAATTGCTATTTTTTCAGGCTTTGTGCGTGGTGCTTAGGAGAGTCATGTTATTTAGTCCATTTATTTTGATTTTGTGACCTCTGGAGAGACTTTTGCAACAAAGAAACAGTTGTTTGTGGTTTTGAACCTGATTGGAAGGGTTGGAAAGAAAGGCTGTTAGATAGGAGTGTAAGTATGAGATCTGGGTACTACTACCATAACAGAATTGGTGATTCAGTGGTTGAGACCTTGATATATTTTTGTTAATAATACTTCTCTTTTTACCACTTTCATTGGAGTACTAGGATTTACAATACTGTTAAACTTTTCTTGCATATTTCTGAGTATATTTCTTTCAGATGAAGTGTTATACCACACTCAGTGGTGCTGAGGACTTACTCTTTCCTCAGTGCTCAGGGATCACTCTAGTAGGGTTTGGGGAACTTTACGTGGTCTAGGGGATTGAACCTCGCTTTGGCTGTGTAAAAGTTAAGTGCCCTATCTGCTGTACTGGCACTCTAACCATATTTATTCTTAAATAATCTGAACAACTAGTTTTCTGCGAAGTTTTTGTAGTACTATGGATTAGAAATAACTTGTGATAGTAATTACATTGAACTGAAAATTAGTGTATTTTTGGTCTTTTTTGTGGTCCAGCTTATTTTGAAAGTGTTAAGGTCGAATACTTTAACTATTGGTATTCATATAACTATGAGACTTTTGTTTTTTCTTTCTTTTTTTTTTGTTTTGTTTTGTTTTGGGGAAATACTCAGGGGTTACTCCTGGCTCTGCACTGAGGAATCACTTCTGGTGGTGCTCGGGGGACCATATGGGATGATGGGAATTGAACCCAGGTCGGCCCTGTGCAAGGCAAACGCCCTACACGCTGTGCTATTGCTCCAGCCCCTTGTTTTTGATTCTTAATACAACTCCATCTGTCTAAAATAATGTATTACCATGCCAAACATACTCTATAAATAGATATGACTCTGAAATGTTTGCATCAAATTAATAATATAATATAAAAATATTGTAAGTGTTTTTTACTGCTATG
Source organism: Sorex fumeus (assembly GCF_029834395.1). NCBI lineage: Eukaryota > Metazoa > Chordata > Mammalia > Eulipotyphla > Soricidae > Sorex > Sorex fumeus. Next base: position 11,625,097 of record NW_026606066.1, on the reverse strand, counting down.
CATACACATGGATAATTATACAAACAGCTGTTCACTTATTAAAAATAATATTTGACAGTTATTGAATACCAGGTACTCTGGACTTATATTATCTCACCTATTCTCCCACTTATACCTTCATATTACTTCTGAGGAAATTGAAAGTTCACTGAAGTCTTGTAGTTGGCTCAAGGTCATGGTTAGTAAATGCCAGATAGCTTCTGAGCATAGATAATATCTAGTACAGTGCATTCTGCATTTTCATTTCTTCAGGTCTGGGTGTACATGCTTAAACTCTAGTGTAGTGTACATGTACCTTTTGAGTGCTTATTAACTTTGTTTTCTTTTTTCCTTTGTTCTTTATTTGGAAATAAGTTTACACTTAAAGAATCAAAAAATGGCAGGAAGTTCATATATATATATATATATATGTTTTACCCATCTTTCTCTAATCTTAATATGTTGTGTAACTATGTAATGATTAAAAAATTTCAAAAGTTAGAAAATTAACATTGTTAATAATAGTTGGAAATGATTATGCTGGACAAGAAGTGAGTGTTAAAGTAGGTAAAGGGATATACATGGCAACCATTCAGTATCTGTATTGCAAAGCACAATGCCCAAAAGAAGGAAGGAAGGAAGGAAGGAAAGAAAGAAGAGGGGGAGAGAGAGAGAGAGAGAGAGAGAGAGAGAGAGAGAGAGAGCGCACCTGGCTGTGGGTGGGTTCAGGGAGATGGGAAGGAAATTGGTACACTGGTGGAGGGATGGGTGTTGGAACACTATGTGACTCAAACCTAATCATGAACAACTTTGTAAGTGTCTATTACAGTGATTCAATTTAAAAATATATTTTTAAAAGAAAGAAAATTAACATTGTTATACGAGCTACAGAATTATATGTATTGCACCCATTTTTCCATCAATGTATTTTTTTTCTCTGTACCAAATGGAAACCAACCTAAGATTCCAGGTCACATTTTGTTGTCATACTACCTTAGATTCCTCAGTCTTTTCCTTTTTTTTCTTTTATGATATTGATACCAAATAGTAGTGGATTACTTTGTATATATTCTCCTTCAATTTGTGGAAATAAAAATTAAGTGTTAGTGGGGAGAGTAACAGAGAAATGGTAGGCATTTTAAGGACATCAAATGATATTTATGTTGATGTTTTTTATAGGTGATTTATTTTCTCTACCATAAAATTACTCTTTTTACATTTACTCTATATTATATATATATATATGTTCTTTTGAGATTATGCAAATATCTTGTTTTTTTTCCTTAAACTTTCACCTAATTTTTCTAGCATCCTGAGGTGAAAATGTGTTTTTATATCTTACATTTACAATTCTTATAATTGCTAAATGGTAAGTCAGTGATTACTTTGCGTATTTTTCACAAATACAAAGCATTGCCTCCTTACTTTGATTTTTTTATATTGATGGATAGAATTCCCTGTAGAGCTATGTTTGTGCTTCAGCAGGCAAAGTAGTAAACAAAATACATAAATCAGCATTTTGCTTTAAAAGAGCATTTTAAAAAGTTAGTACTTGTTAATCCAGGTATAAAACAATCTTCTAGAATAGTTACAATAGAATATTAATTTTAATGAGAATAATTTAATATATATATTTATACACACACTGGGAAATTTTGTCTACCTTAACTTTAAGAAAAAGCGTTAATTTAGGGCAATAAAAAAGAGCAGCACTTAACAAACAAGGAGAATACTTAGCCAAGTACAAGATCATCATGGCTATACAGTTAAGACCCAGGCTGGATCAGGAGTACAGCTGGTGGGGCACTTGCCTTGTGCACAGCTAGGCTAGTTTTGATCTCTGGTATCCCATATGGTAGCCTGAGCACTGCCAGGAGTAACTGCTGAGCATTGCCAGTTGTGGCCCAAAAACTTGAGAGGGAAAGGGAGAGGGAGTCCCTTCTCACTTAAAGGAACAAAAGGAAGAACCAAGAATAGGGGAGAAAAATGAAATAGCCCCCAAACACATACTGCTGGCTCTGGTTCTCTTCTTATTTCCAGTAAAATAAATAAATAATGTTTTTCAACCTCTGCTACTTTTATGCAAATTAAGTTATCAGGAGTGCAGGATCCAAATTCATGGATAACATACATGTACTTTGGTGAGAGCAGTTTGTAACACATCTGGTTATGCTCTGGGATCAATCTTGGCAGGGTTTGGAGAGCCCTGTGGGTGCTAGAGATTGAGTTGAGTCCACCACTTGTAAACAAGCACCTTACCTACTGTCCTATCACTCTAGCTCAGCAACATGTACATTATAGATTTCTTTATCATAGACATAAAATATTAAAGGTATATATACAATGATTAGATAGATATATTGTATATGTGTTGTATAATGATCACAATAAATCTCATTTAATATTCTGTATATTTTAAATTTTTTAATAGGTATCAGATTGCTTTTCCTGCAGGGTATGCAATTAACAGTATTAGAAACTGTCTGTTTCGTTTTGTGGATTTCACTTACTTCGATCTTCAATCAAGTTGTATTAACAGAAAGAATTAAACTTAGAGTTAATTGCTATTTTCTGTTTTAAAAAATAGGATTATTATTTATTTTCTGTTTACAAAAAATAGTATTATTCATGATCTTCAATCTTCAATCAAGTTATATTAACAGAAGGAATTAAACTTAGAGTTAATTGCTATTTTCTGTTTTTAAAAATAGGATTATTTATTTTCTGTTTACAAAAAATAGGATTATTATTTATTGAGTATATGCCAGATATTCAGCAAAAGTGCTTATGTGTATATCACAAAATTTGTCTTACTCTGAAATACAAAGACATATTTTTAGTCCTCTTATTAAAAATACATATAATGTTGCATTTCGTGTCTATTCTCTTTTATGTTCTTTTGTATTTGGTGCCAGGGTCTCAGTGCATGAAGCGTCGCTCTATATGTAAGCCAAATATACAGTCCTAAATAGTACAGTGTAGTGCCAGGAGGTAGTTTAGCAATTAAGATACATCGTGTACCCAGCCTGGATTTGATTTCTGGCACCACATGCCCCCCTGAGCATTTCTAGGTGCAACCCTGGAGACTCCTGGGTGACACTGGGATGACCTGAATAACCCCCTTCACCCCCCCACCCCAAACCCACATCTACATATAGGGCCTGCGGAGCATTACATGGGTCCTTGAGTTGAACCATCACTGGTTGACAAAGAATTGACTGTGGGTCCCCTCCAAATACCTGAGTACTGCTTGGGGGGATCCACCACCACCACATCTTTTAAAGATAAAGTTAGGTTACTAGCATAAAAAAATACGACTATCTTCTCTAAACTCTAGGGAAAAAATAATGGGTTATTTTTTTTATATTTAGTGAAATGGAACTTGGTGCATGAAATAGTTTGTAGAGAAAAAGGTTAGCCATGTGTGTTCTTATTATACAACCACTTCATAAAACTCACTTGTGAATGATGATCCAAAATTAGCATTAATTCCTTATAGCCATCAGTACCAACTATGCCTTTCTTTGATGAATGTTGATAACGAGATAAAAGATTATGTAAGAAAATGTACACACTCAATATAGTAATACCATCATCTATGGAGGTACTTAAAGGAATGCCAATATATGAAAAGAATTTTTAAATTGTATATAAATGGATATCTCATCAAAATAGTTTTGCTAATGATGATTTTTTGTGAGTTTGGGATTACCTTTCTTATATGAACCTATCATATGAGAAAAAATCATCTACATATTTAATTGTAGACTGGAGCAATAATACAGTGGGTAGGGCGTTTGCCTTGCACGTGGCCGACCCGGGTTCGATACCTCTGTCTCTCTCAGGGAACCCGGCAAGCTACCGAGAGTATCCTGCCCTCACGACAAAGCCTGGCAAGCTAACCATGGTGTATCTATATGCCAGAAACAGTAGCAACAAGTCTCTCAATGGAGATGTTATGGTGCCCACTTGAGTGAATCGATGAACAATGGAGGACAGTACTGTAGTGCTACATATTTAATGCAGTCAATCTACTTTTTCAAAAAATTGAGGTTACATAGTTTACAACAATTTCCATATTATTTTTTTCTTGAAATGCTCCTTCACCACTATAAACACTAGACTTATTGTCTCAAGTTCCTTTATTCAATGCTCCTTTTGTCCCCACGACCAGCTATCCTACTTTATTGGCCCTTTCTGAGTTTGTTTCCAGTAGGGGCTGTTATGTCCCTTCTTTTGCTGCTTTATATTCCACGGATGAGTGAACTCATTTCATAATTGTCTTTTACCTTATGAATCACTTCACTTACCACAATACCCTCCAGTTTCATGCATGATTTGCAAAAAACTGCATGATTTCATCTTTTCTTGCAATTTTATTGTTCATTCATCTGTTGTTGAGCACTTAGGTCATTTCTAGAGTGGGTGGGACTATTGTGAATAGTGCTGCAATTAACATATATCCTTATGGATTAAAGTTTTAGTTCTTGGGGCAGAGGCCCAGGAGGGAATTACTGCATCATACGGAAGTTTTATTATTAATTTTCTAAGGGTCTGTAGGACTTTTTCTCTAAAGGCTATTCCAGGCAGCAGGCCTACCAACAGTGAATGATGGTCCCTTTTTCACTACATACTCACCAACTCTGGTTATTTCTATTCTTTTTGGCATCTCTTGTTGAAGAAACTTCTTGTTCCACTTTATGTATTTAATCCTATTGTGATAAGATTGGCTAAACATTGAAGTTTTGCCTATGGCCTCTGTGTCTATTCCATCAATGTGTGGATCTGTCTTTATTCCACTAACATGTGATTTTGATTACTATAGCTTTGTTGTATAGCTTAAAGTTTGGGAATGCAATACCTATCACCTTTTTTCTCAGATTGCTTTCACCATTCTATATGTATATTTCTACACAAATTTTACTAGTATTTGTTTCATTTTCTTGGAGAGTTTCATGAGAATCTATATGAGGATAACACAATCTTTAACGTAAATGTTTAGCAATATTTATTCTAACAATAAACAAAGTATATGCATCCTTGTGTCATCTTTAATTTATTACAGCAGTCATTTAAATTTTTCATTTATTATGTCTTTCACCTCTCTGTTGATTCCTAGGTACTTGATTTTTGGCACTATGATAAATGGGATTGTATTTTTGGTCAGTCAATATTTAAACATTATAACAACAGGCCAGTAATATAAGTCAATTTATAGAGCACATATTTGGCTTGTTTGAAACCTTCAGTTTGGTGCCTTGCTCTGCATGATCCCCTGCACCAGCACCATGTGGTATAAACACAGTGACCCCCCCTACTCCCCTGCCAGGAGTCTGACTGGCAGCAGACCATGTGTCTCCCATGATTAATAGAGAAGAAAGATCTCTGCATACTTACATTTATTCTAGTGCCATTTACAGTAGCCAAGATAGAGAAATCATTGTCCCTTCTGGCTTCTGAGCACAGATGAACCCAAGCACAACACTCCCAGCCTGAACACTGAACTTTCAGGCCTGCACTTTGGAGTTGGAGGTACAAACATAATCAGAAGTAACCCCTTCCTGCCCTAGGCTATGCTGAATGAGTCCTATAAAATAGTAGTAGACATTAACCTTACATTATTTTAATTAATATTTTAAATTACAACAAACCTTTTAATAAAAACAGGAGCCAGAGTGATAATAAAGCAAGTAGGGCACTTGCTTTGCATGTGGCTGACCTGGGTTCGATCACTGGAATGATTTATGGTTCCGTAAGCCCTGCCATAGTGATACCTGAGCACAGAGCCAAAGCCTCAGCACTGCTGGGTGTGGCCCCCAAACCAAATCAAAACAAAGCAAAAAAGGATATATCATGATTATGTGATTGGCTGTAGAATTTCATACTTTGTTAGTTCTGGATTACATCTGGTGGTATTCAGGATTTACTCCTGATTCTGTGCTCAGCAATCTCTCCTGGCAGTGCTCAGTGAACCATATGTATGGTGCCAAGTATAGATACACAGTTGGTCGCATAGCATACAAAGCAGGCACCTAATCCTCTCATACAGAAGTTGTTATACAGAAGTTGTTATAGATTAAATGGTAAAAGTTGCTTTGTCAATGTGTAAGTCTGCAACTGTACCTCATGATGTCTCACTATTAAAAATTTTTTAAAAAATAAAAAAATTGAAAAAAAGTTGCTTTGTCAGTGATCATACATTCGTTTATAGGTGAGCAGTATCTTTTATTTTTCATAAATTACATATTCCCTTTATTCCTAATATAAATTGTATATTTCTCTTTTCAATTTGTGGTATCATCGCAGACAAAGAGTAAATGACCACCAACTAGCCTAGATTGCTATTCTTTTGTTTCTTTGTTTTTTTTTTTCTTTTTGGGGGGTGGACATTGAGATTAAACTTAGGGCTTCATACAAGCAAAGCATACACTCGACAACTGGTTTTCATCCCAAGCCTTGAGGTTTTTGTTTTGGTTTGTTTGTTCAGTTAGTTTGAGAAGCAGAAGTGCTCATGTGTTACTCCTGACTAAATGCTCAAAGGTTGTACCCTCCAGTGCGGAAAAACCATGCAGTTCTAGGGGTTGATCTGGAGTTTCTTCATGCAGAGTGTGCGTTCTGAAACATTGCTCTATCAATATGCCCCAATGAATGATTTTTTTCCAGTGAATGAATTTTTTAAAGTAACTTGTAAATTATTACAATAAAAATAATGCAAAAAATGAACTCAAAATAGACAGGCAAATAAAGATGCTTAGAAGTATTTCAGTCATTGTTAAGTCATACTAGTTCTGAAATCATAGCTTAAACTTGACTCCAGTAAAACTTTAAAAAAATATCTTTCTGTTGTTGGGAATGTGGGATTTCACTGTATTAGACACTTCTATATCAAATCTTGAGATACTTAAGCATGTTATTATCTGGATTTAGAAAACAGTTCATTAATATGATATTTTCTTGATTCATTAATAATAATTAATAATCAATAATTTCTTGATTCCATTGAACTAATGATCAAATGACTTAAGAAAAAGTTTTAATACTAATTTTCCTGGGTTTATAAAAAGACATTTTTGTGGAAAAAAAAAAACAAACAACCACCATAGGGTGGTGGAGCTAGAAAGATAATACAAGGGTAGGGGACTTGCTTTGCACATAGCCAACCTGGGCTTGATCTCCAGCACCCTGAATACTGATTAGTGTGACCCAAAAACAAACAAAATGTATATATAACCACAGACATATATACATACATACAAATATTTTATATACATGTACATACATTATATATGTGTGTGTATATATACAGATATATATTTGACTGGTGATATAGCTCAATATACCAAGCACGTGTTTTGCATATAGGATGCCCAGTTGCCTCCAACACCAGTTTCCCTCTGAGCACTTACCTCAAGGAATTATCCCTGAGCACAGAGTCAGGAGTAACTCCTGAGTACTGCTGGGTGTGGCTCCAAAACAAGCAAATAAAAAAATTAAGGTTAATATGAATTTTGGTGGACAAGGACACTGCATGTCTGTTGAAAGAAAATTTGATTATACTTGACATTAACTATGTTCCATAAATAAAGCTGTTTCATTATACTGTTCTGTATTTTTGATTCATTAATACAGGTATTCCATTATTTTTGGTTTTTAAAACTATGATTTATTTTAATATTTCAATTTATTTTGGACAATTCCAAAATAATTGTTTTGAAATAAATAATACATAGCTAAGAGTATTAACATTCTTTTCCCTCTCTTAGATATGGAGTCTGGAGAAAGGTTACCATCCTCAACAGCCTCTTCTACAACACCAACTTCATCTTCTATACCTTCTGTGGTTTCATCGGTTTCAAAAGGCGGCCTTTCCACTGGAGCAGCTTCTCTTAGCTCTACAATCAACCCATGTGGTGAATATTCTTTATTGACTCTATTTTAAGCCAACCTCTTACTAATTTGCAGTCAGTGTTTTATTCAGTTCTAAATAATGTTGTCATGTTGTCATTATCTCTAGTAACTTGTTGAAAAATGACTTAAGGGAAACACCTACTCGCTGTTTTTCTGGATTTCATGACACTGAGGTAGCACTGGTTATTGCATGCTTTCATGCTTATTACAAGTTAGCTGTCTTTGAGAGTTTTGTCCAATGGTTTTGTTTGTTTGGTCAAATAAATGTTATTTTAATTGATAAAATGGGTACCTGTCAAGTCCTTGAAAACACTAGGCCCTTGAAGGGTTGAAGAAATACAAAAGAGCAATGGGTGGTAAGATTAAGTACTAATGCCATGGACGCCTTGCCTTAAATTTGCTTCCACAATTCTAAATGTGTTTGAGTGTGAAATCTTTTACCGAAATTCAAATACTGAGGGAGAACATTTACTTTGTGGGCAGTAGTTTTTAAAATTTAGACCATGGTATGTCTCTCTTTAAAAAGCTTTTGTTGCTGTAAAGAAAGCTTTGTAGACATATAAGTACTCTCAATTCTGCTTATGTTGAAGGTATCTCTTGTTGTTAGGAGGTCCACTCCCCAGGTTCTCCCAGTGATACTTTGGAGCCACCAGGATCATAACCCTGTTGTGATGGAGGCGTGTGTGTGTGTGTGTGTGTGTGTGTGTGTGTGTGTGTGTGTTGTGGTGGGGAGCCGAGGAGAGGTGGGAAATGGGGTTAGGCAACACCATGATCCAACTAAGTGCCTAATGCATGCAAGGTTTTTCACTCTACCACTTGAGACACATCTTGCCCTTCTGAACGTATTTTTAATTGCTCCCCAGAATTGTTCTTTGTCCATGAATTTAGTCAAACATAGGTTTCATTGAGTTAATTTCTTCCTTCCTTCTTTCCCCAGACTTCCCTCCCCACCCCTCTCTTTCACTCTTTCCCAGCCCTGTGGAATGGCCTTTCAGTACTATACCAGGTGGCACACAGGAGTCCCATGTGGCGTCAGGCATTGAACTCAGGGCCTCACGCATGCCCAGCTTGTGCTGTAGCCATTTTATGGCTTCCCAGCCTATTTTAATTTTTAAAAAAGTACTTAACTTGATATTATAAGGAAACTTTATGTCTTATTTTTTATCTTATATGCTATTTATTAGCCATATAAATTATTTTAAAAATTAGTTTTAAATCAATTAAATGCACAAAGAGACTTTGCTAACAGTATATGGTGTCAAATTGTCTATATATATATATATATCTTTTTCAAATATATTTTTACTTAATTCTTTTGATTATTTTGAATCTGAAATGACAAGGATGTCTGTTGGGACCAGGGAAATAAGTTCAAATGGTAGAGAACTTTTCTAACATCTGTGAGCTCTGAGTTACCATGATGCCTGTCTAGGTAATCCCAAGGGTAACCCCTGGTTATAAAATAATGGATGTCATTTTTTATCAGAACTTTATCTAGAGTTTTCTTTGTGATTACAAAAGAAAATTACATTTACAAAATGTAATATTGACTCTTGTTTTTCTGTACCTTGTATAATCTTTAACTCATTTAACAACTTCATCCTCATACATATAAAGTTTGTGATGGGTCTTTATAAAATGTTGAAAACTTTTGATAGACTATTAAAAAATAATGATGCAATGATTGGCATTTACCTTTTTTTTTACTAGATGGTGTACACAGTTGTACTTTTGTAATTACTTTTTCTTGCTTTTTATAACTTCTTTCTTCCTTTGTTATCTATTCCTTTTTGATATGTTATAGCCTACTGTCTTTATGTTCTTCTGAACCTGTCTTTAATATATTACAATTTCTCCAAACGTCTTTTATTAATATTGATAGTTCCAAGTAGCATCCTTAAGTACACAGCTGTGAACTTTCTGGACACTATGTTATCACCTATTTATTACTTATAATTCTAAATTAGGTACGATTCAGTTGCTTATAATTCTGATTAGTCATATATCCAGTTCTTTTCTTAGTTGTTGATAGTCGGAAGTTGTTGATGATGGTAGGATATGCTGTTGCTGAATTTTTGAGGGCCAAGTAAAACTTTACCTGGAAAATAATTAGTTGCCATTTTACTTGGGTATAGGATATGTTGATGTTTATTTTACTGATTAAAAGTATAGTTTGTTTCCATACTTAGTTATATGTGACTCGCTTTTACATATCTGCACTATAAGTTTTTTTTCACTTCGTTTTAGATGATTTGTTTGTTTATAACTTTCATGACGCTGCGTTTCAACTTCAAAGAAAAGCCTTCATTCTCTTCATTCTCTTGTCTTCATTCTCTTCATTCTCTTCTCTTCTATATTCTTGGATAGGCAGTGCTATTTTTTTAGCCTATTCATTTTCTGACAGTTCTCACCATTTTAATATAAAATCACAGTGATCATGATCCTCACATTAATGGTCCTTAAAACAATTTTTTTTCTTCTTCTGCAGAGAGAAAACAAAATAGAATTTTTATCTTTAAAATGTTAAAACCTTCATAGTTTTTTAATGACTTTGATATGACCATTCTGCTATTTAGAACTTACTTTTAATTAGCTTTAGTTGGTCCTCCACATTAATAGTATGTCTATAAGAATTCCTCTGAATTACAGAGAATGAAATTCAAAGCTGTTTTTGAACTTTGAACAAACATCTAATATCTTAAATTAAAATTTTGTGAGGGTTTAGAATTATGCCTGCCTACACGTTATGAATAACTGCTGGCAGAGCACACAAGACTTCTGGATCAGTGATTTTGTTATTTAAGGGAAGTAATAGCATGATCAACATGTTGGCATTGAATCCCACATGTCTCCCAAATTTCATACAGGCATCTTGTAGGTTGAGAGGGTGGGGAGGGAGGACCCAGTTGAATCTTATACATGAAGTGGATTTTTTGTGACAGATAAGGAATACTGTGCTTGAGAAATAAAGCAATTTCACAGTAAACAAACAAACAAAAAAAGCAAAGTCACGCTTGCCTGGAAGGACGTAAATTTATCCATAAAGGTTACATTATCCATAAACCATAAATTGCACTACAAATGCAATTGTAATTATCTGGTTTAAAGGGAGTTAAAATCCTTCGTTCTTAGGTAGAAAAATAAAACTGTAACTAAGATTGATTAAATTAATCTAAGACTGTTTACATGTTTTGGGTTTTGTTGGTCTTATTAGAAGAGTAGTGTTTATTTTCTCCTTAAGGCATGATTTTAAAAAAAAATAATTCAGCTGGTGGAGATAACATAAATTACTGGAGTGCATGCTTTGCATGCCGAAGTCTGGAGTACAATACTTGGCACTACCCGACCTTCCCAACCTTCCTACAGTACTGCTGGAAGCAGCCCTCCAAGCCCTCCAAGGGAGTAGCCCCCTAAGCACTACTCACAGAGTGTGGTCCAACCAAAGCAAATTTAGCATACTTCTCAACCATAATTGAAACATCGTTGAATAAATACACTAGCACAATAGATAATAAAATGAAATATCAGAGTGCTTGAAAGTTGCAGGCATTTGGTGAAGAAAACCTGCATAATTTCATAGAAAATTTCCAAAACATTGATTGAGGAAATTACAAGCTGATCAAGGCCTCACCTTAGTGTATGTGTCAGGTAAGACAGTGGGTAAGAGCAGAAAAACATGACACATAAACACACCAGCTCCTAAAGGAGTGATGCTTTTCATGCCATCACTGACCTAGGCATGACCTACTTCTAATTTTGTCTTCTGAAGTGTGTATCTCACGGCTGATCCACCTACAGCACAGTTTTCCAGGAAGGAAGAAGACAGCAGGGGAGGGAGAGTACAAAAATTGCTGCCAGCTTGCTTTGACTCCTTTTAAAAAGCTTTCACAGAAACCTCATCTGGAGATTTCTACTTACTTCTCTTTCATCAGAACTGTGTACATGGTAATCTCAGCTTCAGGGAAGTGCAGGAGAAATAGTTTTTAGCCAAGCAGGTTGCTGTCCTGAAGGCAGAATAGGCTTTTAGCAAGGAAGGAGGAGAGCATGGACAGGTAATACCTGCTCTGGCTAAGTAGAGCACAGACATAGACACTCAAACTGGGAGTAGACTATGGTCTGGTCCTTTAGGCTTGCTTGTGCCATGCTTTAGAAATTTAGTGAGAATATGATATAATTTAAAACAAAGACTTTTAAAAGCAACTTGAAGTATCCCAACACAGAATCTTGGCTTGTCTTTTTGTGAATCTGAATAAATTATTCATTCCTTTGTAAGTCTCATATAATAGGTATAACAAACCCATTTTGCAGCATTAGAGGAATATAAGGTAATACTAGATATAGGGTAGGTGCCTGGTATTGAAATAATTATTTTATTCATATTCAAATAGGAGGGATTTATATGATCACACTGCTTTGACAAGTACAGTTCTAGAGGCTTGGCTGTATAGCACCAATTTGCACTGGGAGTGGGATAGTTCTTTATCTGAGTGAGAAACTATCAGTGTCCAAACTGAAGAATGATAAGGATAGAGACAGAAACAAAGTTCTTGATAAGCAGAAGGAGTAGGTTCTTTTGGTTTGTTGTAACTAAATATGGATGTGGTTATATTTAGAGTTAAAAGACCTGCCTTGATTTGGGGAACTGGGTAAAGGGATGACGTAATGGGAAATTTGAAGAACAGATAACTTTTAAAGGGTAAAAGCCTAGTTATCTTTTTTTCCTGTGTTGGGTTCAAATGGAATAAGCATCCATTTATATGTCCACAATGCTGTTGGTGGATATTTGAGTTGTTTCCAACTTCTACTAATTTTCAACAATATTATTAAGATTACCAATATGGATCCTAATGAATATAAGCATACATTTATGAAGTTGTCTTTGATTCTACATTAGTGCAAATTCATTTTCCCAAAAGCTGTATGTTAAAATTCCTGATGAATTTATCAATGCTAGCACTTGCCAGCCATTTTATAAAATAAATATGACAGTGCTTCATTTCAGTACCTTTGTTGGGGATGCAGTTGGCTATAAAATTTGGGGGAGCCAGCCTCTGTCCTATATGAATGGAGCATTACTGTTAATTTGGCCTACTTAAAGAAACTACTCCTGTCTTATTAAGGACACCATTGTTCGAACTACTAGTTCCATGCATCATGTCACCTCAGCTATAATCTAGTGATTAAAAACAAATGATGGAACTGGCTCCAGGGCTAGCTGAGATGTCTGTTAGATCTGCATTAGCAAAAAAGGATGCTTTGTGTGCTGCTATTCTGTCAGTTTAACTCAGCTTAACTTAATTCTTTTCAAATACATCTGATTGACAATTATATTCTATGTTAAAGTCAGACTGTAGATCATATTGAACATTTTGGCTGCAAGAGTGAATGGTAAATGTAGTTATTGATTGGCCTAACTGATATTCACAGAAAGTGCATTAAAAAAGTTATGGCCAAATGTTGAATAAGACAGCTGTCTCTTTGAACTCATTGGGAGATAACCAAGTTCTTCTGACATATTTTTCCACCTGGCATTTTAATAAATGTTGAATACTTGCATATGAGATGTATTCTAATTTCAAGTCTTTTCCTGGAAAAATTTTATTTCATTAGTGCATCTACTAATATATAAATGGCTATATATACGCTGATACTAATCTCCTTGGATATATTGTTCTATGTAACAATGAAAATTGAACTAAATAGAGTGCTTAAATCAAAATAGAATGCTTAAGGAGATACAACTCTGTCACAATCAATAACAAATATGTATTGTTTCTTTTTGAAGTACTATAAAGGACCTTTTGAAGATTTTATTCTGTCCATGCAGTAATTAATTTTTCTCATATCCATTCAATGATATAAATTTTCCTTTTAAGTATCGATTTATCGGCATCCTAGAAGTTAAGTTGCTGTCATTTAAGAAAATTATTTTGTTTTCCTTTGGCTTCTAGTATTTTTTCAGACTTGACCCCCTGTGGGTCTCCTCTGTGTCTGTGAAAAGTACCAAGTACTTAACAACCTAAGAGTCTCTTTCTAAAGTTTTCTTCTACTGTTATTCCTACATGTTCAGAGCATCTGCCATCTTTGAATTCAGTAATATTAATATTTCAGGTTTTTTGCTGTCTAAGCTTATCATGATGCAGGGATGAATTTCATTAAGAAATACTCAAAATCAACAGATCTGCTGTGTATAGGTTTGTTTTATCAAGAGTAGATTTGTGTGCAGTTTTTCCAGCTCTTTTCTTTGTCACTTTCCAAACATGAAAGTGTACTTGTAGCTAGGCATTTGGTTTAGTTTTAGCTCATTGTTTCTGTGATTTGCTAACTGCAAGAACTTCCCCCTTTAAATGTCCTGATGTTTTCTCAGTTCTGGATTCTGACCTCTGGTGTTTTGACTTGATAAATATACTAGTTTTTCTTCCACATTTTTTCCTAGTTGTGGGTTTTGTCCACCTCATTACATCAGACAAACATAAGTCATGCTTTGTACTACTTTTGGTTATCATTTTCCCAAATTAAAATTTCCCAAGCCCTTTCTCTGCTCTTAGGCGCTTTCCATTTTCTTTAGCTTTGCTGTTGTTTTAAAATCTTTTTTTTCCAAAAAAATCATTTTCTGTGGATAATTTGTGTAACAGTCTCATTACTCTGCCATTATCTAATGTTATCCTCTTCTTCCCCCACAAAAGGAATCACTTCCTTATTTTTTTTCATAAGATAACATGTATGGTAAGTGACTCAGTCTAGCCAATCCACACATCATAGTTTCCATGTGGTAAGAAATTGACATTGATATAAATTCAAACTAAACAAAGCTAAAGAGATTCCTGCACACAACGTATATGGGAACTGGTGAAGAAGGATTTCTTCTTGCCCTACAAATCTAAAGGAAATGGCCATTTAAGAAAATGGAGCTAAAAGAGCAAAGATAAATTTAGATCTTGGTAAACCTAAAGTTCCCCACCTTTTTTTTTAATCTAAAATGAGCCTTTTCCAAAAGTTTTTAAATAATGCGAATCAACACATTCATCTTTTTTTTTAATTTTTTTTTGGAGTCACACTTGGCTATGTTTGGGGCTTATTCCTGGCTCTTTATTCTGGGATCACTCCTGACAGGGCTCTGGGGAGACCATATGGAGTACTGGGGATCGAATCTGGCTCAGATACATACAAGGAAAACATCCTACCAGCTGTACTATCTCTCCGGCCCCAACATAGTTATCTTTTCAGTTAGCCAATTTTAGGAGGTGTTTGTACCTTGCAACATGATACATACCCTCCATGATGTAATCTCTCCCTGCTTCAAATGTGTTTAATTCTGTTCTCACTCCAGCCCATTCATTCTGACTCTGTGCTCAGGGATCACTTCTTGTGGGGATCAGGGACCATTAGCCAAAAGAACAAAAAGATTGTTGAAGAAAAAAAGGTTAAGGAATGATGAATTTAGTGGACCAGGACTTGAAAATTAGGTGGCAGGGCCTGGGCTATAACTCAGTGGTAAAGTGCATGTTCTGCATATATAAAGCCCTGTGTAAGAGCATGCTGCCAAAGAAGGAAATAAAGAAAGTAAAATTAGCTGATAAATGAACTCTAGTATGTTTTCTGGGCTGTACTTTGTCCCACTATTTCTAACTTACTATGCATATTTTAGATAGAACCTTATAAGTTACAGGGTAATCATTTTGTAGTTGTCATTTTGGAGGGGCCACACCCATTGGTGCTCAGAAGTTACTCAGTTGAGGGCTCTGGGTTGAGGATCACTTGTAAGGACCAGTTAAGTGTTCAAAGGACCAGGCAGTGTCAGGGATTGAACCTAGGACTCCTGTATGCTTTGCATGAGTGCCAGTCCCTTGAGTTTATCTCCCCTACCTGACTGTAAGGAATGTTAAAGATCCTTAGTCTTCTATTAAGTTAGTAAACTTATTTTATTTTATTTTTATTTTTATTTTTTTAAGTTAGTGAACTTATTTTATTTATTTATTTATTTTGCTTTTTGGGTCACACCCGGCAATGCATAGGGGTTACTCCTGGCTCTGCACTCAGGAATTACCCCTGGCGGTGCTCAGGGCACCATATGGGATGCTGGGAATCGAACCTGGGTCGGCCGCGTGCAAGGCAAATGCCCTACCCGCTGTGCTATTGCACCAGGCCCAGTAAACTTATTTTAAAGTTTATTTTTAAAAATCTTGAAATTCCAGTGTTAATAGTTTATAACAACTTCTTAATACTAGTGCTGAGTTTCTGGAGTACTTATTGCAGCATTACCTATTATAATATCGAATTACTTTTGTGAATTGTCTATAATTTTAGGTAGCTACAAGTCATAAATACAGGCTGTTAAGTGTTCAGTTAGTTTTTCCCATAGTGTCTATAATATGGGAAAGTCTTGAGCAAAAGGCACCAAAGTTCTTATTCTGAGGGGAGAGTTGAGGCTCATACCTGGCGATGCTTATCAGTGCTTTTGGGCTGATCCTGGTGGTGCTTGAGGGTCGGGGGGTATGTGCCAGGGATCAGCTGACATAAAAGACCAGTGCCTTAACCCTCGTAATGTCTCTCTGGCCTATAATATTCAGTCCATTTTATGAGATGGAGACAGATTGAGTAACCCCTGTGATGCTCAGAGGCTACTCCAGCTCTGTGCTTGAGAGTTATTATGGGCTGTACCCTGGGAACCATACAGTATTGGGTATCAACTGGGGTCAACCACATTCAAGAAAAGCATCTTAATCCTTTAGTATTACTCTGGCCCAGCACCAATATTTTTGAAATATGGCCAAACTTTTATAGTACAGCTTTATAAATTTAATTTGTAATTTTAGCAATAATTTGCACATACAAAAAGGATAGTTATTTAAAATTGATTAAGTACTTTTGAAAATAAGTCAGAGAAACAGTACAGCAGGCAGGGTGCTTACCTTTGCTCTCTGCTGACCGCCAACTCAAGTTAGAAGGCTGTCACTACATACATTCCCCTGAGCCCCACTGAAAGTGATCGTAAGTTCCAACCATTGAGCAGGGAATGATCATGCTGGATAACATCTGAGTGTTAAATTTAGATAAAGGGGTATTCTTGATAACCTTTCAGTATCAATATTGCAAACCACAATGCCCAAAGGGTGTGGGGAAGGGAGGGAGGGGAAGAGGGAGGAGAGGGAGGGAGGGAGGGACAGAGAGAGAGAGCCTGCCTAGAGGCAGGTGTGGGGTGGGGGTGTGATTGGAGGTAACCTGGGGACACTGGTGCTGGGAAATATACACTGGTGGAGGGATGGGTGTTGGAATGCTGTATGACTGAAATTTAGTCATGAACAGCTTTGTAAGGGTCTTTCTCACGGTGATTCAATAAAAAGGTTAAAAAAGAAGAGATCTTAAACTCAGAACCAGGAGTAAGTCCTGAACACTGCTGGGCAAGGCACCCAAAACCAGACAAAAACAGTCTGAAACCTAAGTATTTCAGAATATGATCTTATTTGGAGATAGAGTTCTTGCAGAATAAATGAAGCTAAAATTAGATGATCTAATAAAAAGAACTTGTTAGGGTGGGCAGTAAGACAGGTTTCCTAAATGGAAGAAACCCCCATGTGAAGATATAGGAGGAAAGAGTGGGGTTACCAAAAGTTTGGAGAGATGCCTGTAGTCCTTTCTTGGTGCCTTCAGAGATAGCATGCCCCTATCCTCACCGTGATTTCAGACTCCTGGAATTGTGAAGCAATAAATTTCTTGTGTTCTAGGTCACTCAGTTTTGTAGTTCTTTGTGATGACAATCAGAGCAAAGTCAAACACCCTGTATGTTTTCCCAAGCTGATAGTAATAATTTTTATTTACGGTGGACAAACTAAGACATTTATAACATATATAACTAGATTTTAGAGGTAGATTATTCTTTTTACATTTGTCCATATTTTATTAAAAAGGAGCAGCTGTATGTGAATATATATATGAAATACATATTTTTAGCATTTTAAGCTATGAACCTAAATATTTTTATTAACTCTAACAAAAATTGGTTTTGTAGCAGAATAATTTCTTTTAGGAACAGTTATGTACTCAAGAAATGATAAACTATTCACTATACTGAATTAAAACCCTGTTGACCGTGCTCAGTGTTATGGGTTGTCATCATTTATTGCCAAAACCATATAGGCTCTTAATGACTTGTTTTCTAGTTTGAAAAAGAGATCAACTGAAGGAAAAATAGTGACTTTATGAAGAATCATTGCAAATACCAACTTAATATCATCATGGAATCTTGTATGTTGTTTTTTGAAGGACAAATGGAGTAGGCTTCCCAATAATTAATAGACTCTTCAGATCCCAAAAAAAGCATTCAAACAAAAGCAAAACTGAAAAACTATTTACAGAGTACCTGATAAATACTTTCAGTGTCTTAAGTTTATTAAAGATAAGAAGGAATGAACTGTTATTAAAACTTGGAGAAAAGTAGAAAACTAAATATAATTTATGAGCTTTGGATTGTATTTTGCCCTTTTTTGGAGGGTCACACCCGGAAATTCTCAGAGGTTATTCCTGGCTCTGCACTCAGGAATCACTCCTGGCAGTGCTCGGGGGGACCATATGGGATGCAGGGAATCGAACACAGGTTGGCCGCCTGCAAGGCAAATGCCCTACCCTCTGTGCTATCACTCCAGCCCTCAGGATTGTATTTTTAAAACAGAAATAACATTCGAAGAAAATAGATGAAATCTGCATTCAGTATTTTTTTGTTAATTTCATAGTTTTTAAGTTGTCTTTTTGTCATGTAAGTTCTTGACCTAAAAGAGGAAGTTGGGAGTATATTATTTTGCAATTCTTGCAAACCTAAAATAATCTCAAAATAAAAACAAAATTGGGGCTGAAGTATAGCTCAGTGATTGAGTTTGCTTGCACGCACAAAAGTTTGGAATAGTAAGGCTATGGGATGAGCCCTCAGGAGCAGTAATGCAGAGATGATAGATTAGGTAGATAGATGGATAGATATTTTTATTATGTGTATATTTTTAAATGTAAAATATAAATATTAACCATCTGGAAAATTGCACAAATTTAAGAATGAAATTGACTATTGGAGAGAAATGTTTTATCATCACTATCTAAAGAATTCTAGTTCTTTCATGAGAGTTCAAGCTTACTGAGTATGTACATGTGAGTACAAATGTGTCATTTTACTATTTTTCAATTTACAATAATTTTTAATGTTCATTTAAGTAATTCATACTCAATTACTATCATTGTTAAAGTATTCGTGTGACTTCTACTTAAATGCAAAAGTTTTTTTGGTGTGTGGGTTTTTGTTTGTTTTAAGGTCACACCAGTTGTGCTCAGAGCTAACTCCTGGCTTTTTGCTCAGGGACCACACCTGCCAGGGCTCAGGGAACCATATAGGATGCCAGGATCAAATGTGGGTCAGATTCATGAAGGCAGGCACCCTACCTACTATTACTATTTCTTTAGCCCCTTACATGCAATTTTAATAGCCTTTTTTTAAAGTTGTATTGTATTTACAGTACAACTTAAGTGCTTTAAGATTTAATACAACCTTAAATGCTTTAAGATTTGTGCGCAGTTTTAAGAAAAGACAGATTTGAGGCTGCAACAAGTTTATTTAGCACTGAAAGATGAAAGACATTTTTACATAAATGCAATATGAAAATTATATTATAGTAAGCAATCCCACATAGTTTTTAAATATTAGATATGAGTATGGTTATTTATTACAATTAATTTGTTTTCAAGACTTTTTCTGATAGGAAAATTTCACTTATAATTTAGTTTTAAGGCATTAGTATTTATGCTATTTTCATTTTTTAGAAAAAGCCATTTTCTGACATTAAACTTATTAATATTAAAATAAAGACATTTTCAGGTACTTTGCCTGTTAATGAGACACTGGTATCTTTGTAGCTACCTTAAGTCATTGATACATAGATTGGCTACTGGAATTTAAAATGCTGTGCTAAAAACGACTGAGCTTATTATAATGTAACTCAGAACTTATGCATTTGCAGATACACATTTAAGTTTTATTATGCAGAATATACATATTGCTATCTGTCAGTTAAAATAAAAAGTAAAAGTTGCATTCATAATATTGAAACTGAAAATTAAATGTCAAAAGTAATATGGTCTCCTAAAAGCACTTGCACTTTATGATATAATTCATCGGTTTGCAAATGTTTTTTTCCGAGCAGAGTTTAAAAATATATCAGATTTTTATTTGAGAGCATCTTTTTATTTTATGTATAACAATGTAGAAAGAAATTTAGATCTCAACAAATAAAGTATGCTAACCACAATGTTAGAGTAAAGGTTCCCAAATTCATTTCGTCCCCCTGTTCAGAAAAATAAGAGCATTTCTCAGCTTCCTTGAAGTCTACCTTCTTGAAATGAACAAATAGAATGTGCCTCCTTCCCAGTAGCCCCTGAATGTACTATAGACCCTCCAGTTCTTTGAGTACTCCCAGGAGGACAGTTTCACCCACTTTGGGAAATTCTGGGGTCATAGTCTCTTGGATTTGTGGTTTTGCTTTATTTGGGGGCATTGAATAAGCCATTTGCAGTTGATAATTAAAAAATCTCTATGGACATGAGAACTGGTTTTCAGTAGGAATTATGCCAGGGTGGGCATGGGAGTACAGCAGGGAAGAGTAATTGGTATATTTAGTAATTTGGTAGATCTACAAAAATAGTGGAGGGAATTGTTTAACTGGGAGGAGGAGGGGCTTCTAAAAGGTGGTTAAGTGTTATGCATGAAGCTCTATCAGGAACGTTATTATAAGCCACTGTGTTAAAAGATACTATAAAAACAAAAAGCATCTCTCATAGAAGCAGGGTGATGGGTGGAATGAAACAGGCAGAGAGGGGGCAATTGATGAAGGGAGGTGGACACTGGTGAAACGTTTGGTATTCAGACATTGTATATCTGAAAACCATTCATAAATAACATTGTAGTCCACAGTGACTGGACAAAATAAAAATAAACAATAAATAAATCAATCAAAGTTTTTTTAAAAAACCTCTTATGAATAATACCTTGGAAATTTCAAAACAGTTGGAGAAAGCTAAGGGTATTATCTTGGCAATGAAACTAAGGGTATGATCAAAAGAGAGCACCCTAATGTAGAAGGTAAACATTACAATACAAAGATCATTATTTGGCTTCTAATTACCCAGAGAGCTTTAGAATAAAACCTAATCATCTATGACTCTTGGTTATTCCAGCCCTTTAAAAGAAAGAGGGTCAAAACATGATTGTCACCCATTGCCTCTTTTGCAAACCACAACACCCAATAAGAGAGAGAGAACAAAAGGGAATGCCCTGCCACAGAGGCAGGGTGAAATTGGGGGGTGAGGGGTGGGAGGGATACTGGGATCCGTGGTGGTGGGAAATGGGCGCTGGTGGAAGAATGGGTATTTCGTCATTGTATAATTGAAACCCAAGCACAAAAATTTGTAAGTCTACAACTGTACCTCATGATGTCTCACTAATAAAAATATAAAAAAATAGAGGGTCAAAGGGATAGCTCAAAAGACTGAAAAGCATGCTATGCATACTGGCAGCCCAGATTATCCTCAGCAAACCATTGTTCTCCAGAAAAATGCTGAGAACAGCTCCTGAATGATAACTAAGAATAACGCTAACTACCTCTGAGGGTGGCAAAAAAAAACTACCCACCTACATATATACACAGTTGAAACATAGAACTAACTTCTGTTTTAAAGTTGTCAGTAGCAGGTATTGTGAGGTGTTGTCCTACCAACTGATAACAGTTTGTTCTATGTGTTGTTTGTAGACTGACACATGATTAAGAAATGGCGCTTTCTTTCCTAACTTTATTCCATAGTAGTAGTATGATGAATTACAAATTGTAAATAATCATGAATTAATCATGGGGCCTCAAAGGAGGCCCCAAACATATCTATTTGGGAGTTTCAGAAATATATTTTGGAGTGAGAAGCTTTCAAGATGGTTAGGAAAAAGATGACAAAAGATAAAAGTGACGATGTATGGTATAAATCTGATGATTTTGAAGTAGAAGAGTTAGAAAATAGAAGAAAAGTAATTTGACAAAATTTCATAGTTTTACAAAACAGAAGGAAAGTTTTGTTCTGTACCTGTTATGTTTCTAGACTGGAATAATAGTACAGTGGGTAGGGCGTTTGCCTTGCATATAGTTGACCACCACAAGTTTGATCCCTGGCACTGTATGTGGTCCCCCGAATGATCCCTGAGCACCAGTGAATGTGGCCCATAAAAAAAATAACTATAGTTATGTGTCAGACTCTGCCAGATTTTAGGGATATTGAAGTGTATGAGATTTAAGTTTTTGCTCTCAGGGAATCAAAATTCTACTTTAGAGTTTATTTTATATAGAGATGATAGCAAAACAGTACAATCTCTTGGAATCAGTGAGCGTCAGGGTCCTGGCCAGTCGACCCTGGCACTCTGGAGTATGATTCCTCTGGTCGCCAGACTTCTTCCCTATAGGAGAGGGAGTGGGAAGGGGAGAAGCCTCTGGCAGCCCTCCACGCACAGCGGACTCCCACCGCCACCAAAAAAGAACCACGCGGAGGGGGGAAAGCTGGTGGTCAAGCAGTAATCTGGTTATTAGCTCTCACATAGGGCTTTTTATACATTCATTTCAGGGGGTAATCCACGTGTATCACATTTACCTTTTCAGGCTCAATACAGATATTAGTTAATGGTTTACATCTCCCGCTCTCAGGGCCAGGTGTATTAGCTCAGGCAGATGGTAACTATTACATCCCTCATCCTCAACCAGAGTGCCTACGTGTACGTAGTGCTGAAACAAGCCTCTGGGCACCCTTAAACAGGGCCAGCTCTTTCTTTCAGGGGAAGGGGATTTAGTCAAAGTCTCAGGACGGCTACTGAGACCCCATCATCTCCCCCTTTTTGTTTTATGTAAGAGCCAGCTGCTGAGGGCCACCCGACTGCCTCACGCTGGGTCCTTAAGGGCCGGGCCTGTCTTCAGTTGCCTCCTCTGAGGTCTTACCCGTCTCTGGCTCTCCGACCCAGTGTCTCTCCCTGTGTGGAGGCAGTACTACACTTTCTCACACTCATTCCATGGCCACAGGAACCCATGCCGCATCTCCTGGTCGAGGGTATGCAAGTTTGTCTACTGCATGGCTGAGCATCACCACGGCCCCAAATTGGATCCCCATCATCTGAACAAGGCAGTTTACAATACATGGCCCAAGTATTACAAGTAGCAAATAGTAAAATGAAAGACCCGGCCAAGGCAGACATAAGTGTGGTAAGCATAAAAGCAACACTCCTCCTCTAATGCGGCACACAACCCCCCCTTGCTGCAACAATAAGTCCAGTCCCAGCTCTTACAAAAGTAGTCTGATACACCTCCATGTTTCCATAGTTTCTTGCTCCTGGGCACACATAAAAATAATGCCTTTGGATCCCCACTTTAGATCCTGGACCTTGATATCCGTAGTGACATATCCCACTCATGCTCTAGATCAAGTTTGATCATCGGGAATCAGGTCCCAACCTGATGTTGTTCTGTGATTGAGACCACCAGTCTGTCGCTCCCCACTTGACTGAGTTCCCAGGTGAAGTTGTACGGCCAGTGTCTGGTGGCATCTACAGCAACTGCAAGGAGTGTCATGATCCAGAAGGGGACTTCCATCTAGAAATTAAACAGAAGGGATATCTTCCCCAAGGGTGTCATCACACCCCTTGGTATTGTATGGATCTACATATTTGAGGGCCATTGCAGGTACCCAGATAAGTTGGGGTTCAGAAATAGGGATCATATTCCAGAGTGACAGGGTTGACTAGCCAGGACACAGACAAGTGAGGAAGAAAGCAATGAGTTAAGGCTGGACATGAGTTTTAACTAGAAGAGGTATGTCAAGGTGTTACTTTCATAAAGGGTGACTAAGAATGACAATAAAGATCAGTAGTATTCAGTGTTTAGGAAAAATTTTAGTTATTCTGCAAAATGAAAGGGATGCTTGAGGCTTTGCAGAAATATTAGAGACTCTGAGAAGTGATAGGAAGCAGACCTTGACTTTTAAAGTTGATACGGGACATAGATGGTCATTCAAACTCAGTGGGAAGGAGATAGGGTCAGCGAAGACCAGAGATCAAACAAACTGACATGCAGATTGTTAGAAATAAATTTAAGGGTTTACAAATCTTGACAGTAGTATATGTTTTTGTGATTAAGTCCAATAAAGTGAACCATAGTGACTGGAGGGAGAATAAAGGCCCATATGTTGATTTAAAATCAATAAAAACCCAGAATCAGAAGTAGACACCCTGGTTTATAGGGTTTCATTGAGTGCATGAAACTTTACATTAGCAGTACTATAAACCATAGTGCCTCAGACAAATTTTTTAAGAAGAAAAATAGTGATGATTAGGTGTCAGTAGTGTGAGACAAGAGCAGAAATCATACTTGTATGTTTTTTTCATGACTGCATATTTTCTTCATACTTGCAATGTGTTTGTAGGAATGCATTCCCAGTGGAGCTGTTTTTAGCCACCTTGACTCTTGGCTCAGGGCTTCATGTGAGGATGCTGTGCTGCTCAGGCTATATAGTGCCAAGGGACTGGCACTTAATTTATCTTATATCTATATTATATCCGTTTTATATATATATAAAACTTAATCTATATTATTCCTTAATCTCTACATTACACACCCCATACTTAAAAATTTAAATTGAAAGTACAAGACAACTTTCTTTCCACACCCCAGAGGTGCTGTGCTTGCGTGGGTGGGGGGGGGCTGACGATAAATTGCTGGGGGTTGAACTAAGGCCTCTTGTAATACAAAATACGGGCTCTGGCACACTGAGCTAACTCCACAGCCTTGTTCTTTCTTTTATAATTGAACAACTCTGTAATCAGTCCTGTGAATGTGCCTCTTCTGCTCTTAATGATTATTGAGCTGATTAATTAAATGTATTTTTTACATGTTTACTATGTACCAAGTAATGCTTTAAGTACTTGGGGTTTGTTGCTAAATGTTTATGTCATAGTACCAGTCTATAATATTAAAACATTAACTTCTGTTATATGTTGTATTGTAGACAAGTAGTCTTACACTCTTTAAACTACCCTTGGGTAGTTATGTCTTAGTATTCCCTGCATGCCTGATACTAAACCAGAATTTGATACTTAGTAGGCTGCTCATAAAATGTTTGAATTACTGAAAATATTGAATAAAGGTGATTAATTTGGAAAGTTTTTACATTAAATTATTATCTGCATTTTTAATTGGTAGAAACAATACTAAAATAACAGGGTTACTGAGCATTTTTAAGAGAAAGATATACTGTTTTAAAATATCACTGACTTGTAAGCCAGGGAAATATTGGAAGACTGGAGTACAATGCTCTGTATATACAAGGCCTCAAGTACCACATGCCACCCCATCATTTCTAGGTGAGGTTCTGGTGGTTCTTAGCACCCTCAGGCCCCAGAGCAATACTGGGCAGCTTTATACCCAAATATCACTGACTTTCATATCATTCTGTACAGACAAAACAGTAAAAATGGTGAAATGTATTATAAAATTATTTCCCTTTGCACAATTTTATCCATATATACATATATATATGTAGCAGAGGAAGTATGATGGGTATTAGGAATAATATAAGGTGTCACTTTGATCATTATAATGTGATCTCAATATCTTTTATTAAATGCATAAATGAATGTTTTCTTACCAGGGAATAAACCCCATTAATTCCATTTCAATTTGGGTGCTTTTTATGCTTTGAAATTTCCTACAAATGTCAGTTCCATCTAGATGCCTTTTTTTTTACTTTAAAAAGAGATGTTTTATTATCAAGTTGTGTATGATTGGATTGTTTTAAAAGATTTTATTAATTGAGACTGATTATTTACTGCTAATAATTGTTTCTCATGCTCATAATTCCAACACCATATTCCATCACCAGTGTACCTCCCTCCTTCCCCAAGGACTCCAACATCCCTCCCTTTCACTGTCCCTCAATCAACCAACTCATTTATGTGACTCAGTTCTGTTAATGTTTCCTTATTGCTGCTTCAGCTGTGTATCTTTTTTTTAATTGAATCACCATGAGATAAACAGTTACAAAGTTGTTCATGATTGGGTTTTAGTCATAGAATTTTCCAATACCCATCTCTTCACTAGTGCTATTTGTTTAAATTTTACTACTTCAATTAAGAATACAGAATTACTTAGTAAAGAATATAGCATCAGGGCCAGAAAATAATACAATGGTTAAAGTACTTGCCTTGCACATGGATGACAAGGGTTTGATCCCTAGTATCACAAATGGATTCCTGAGCCCGCTAGGAGTGATCCCTAAGCTCTGAGCCAGGTATAAGGCCTGAGCATCACCAGATATGGTCCCCACACCAAAAAAACTAGAACATAAGATCTAGGAGACATGGATAATATCAGGGTAAGGTACGAACGTTTGCATGCAACAGCCTGGTTCAAATCCCTCAGAACTCCATGTGGTTCCCTAAGCATTGTCAGGAGTGACTGCTGATTATAGAGCCAGAAGTAATCCCTAAACACCACAGAGTATGGCCCAAAAACCCAAAAAAAGAAAAGAAAAAGAAAAGGAAAAGGTTTCTAGTAGACTGTCAGTGTATTATCTCACTTTTCTGAAGACTGCTTCCTAGTTTTCAGGGAATAAAAATGCTAAGAGGAGAGGTTGTATTTGTAACTAAACAATAAGAAAAAGCATACTTATATTTCTCTTTTTTTTAATTGATTCACCATGCGATACAGTTACAAAGTTTTCATGATTGAGTTTCAATCATACAAAGTACCACCCCAAAGCATACTTGTATTTTATATGACAAAATTTACTTCAAGCATGTTAAAAGTGAATTAAATCACTTTGTACTGGAAGGTCAAATAAGACGGAATGTAATAAGGAAGCCTTGTTTTGTCATCGTTTGCCGTGTCCCAGAGGTCACACACTTTGTTGTGGTACAGTGGGGATTCACACCTGTCAGTGATAGGGATTACAGTTGTCCATGTAGGGTGGTGCTGGTGTCATACTCATATTTTCATATATACAGGGCTGGCATTTTACAGTTGTGCCATATTCTGGGGCCCTGAGACATTGTTCTTGTTGTTCTTGTTCTTGCTGTTGGCAGTGCTCAGGGCTTACTCTTGGCCCTATGCTAGGGGATCACTCCTGGTGGGCTCAGGACCATAAGGGGTGTGGGGTATCAAAACCAGGTCAGCTGCATGTGAGACAAACACCCTATCCACTGCATTACTGCTCCAGCCCCTGAAATCTTACACTTAACACAGAACACAGTAAGATAGCTCAGCAACTCTTTCTGTTTTGCGTTTATAATATCAAATCAGGGAAGCTAATTATTTTCTGAGAATTTGCATATATGACAAAGTTCTTTTCTGTACTGGAAGGTAGCTTGCTTGCCTTGCACATAACCAAGCTGGATTGATCCCCAAGCCCACATATTATCCCCTGAGCATTGCCAGTAGTAGTTTCTTGAACACAGAGCCAGGAGTAAATCCTGGGCACTGCCGGGTATGTCCCACTCACTCCCAGATTATTTTAAAGGTTTTCTGCCAAGTACTTAGAAAGGCAGAGAAGTTAATCATGTTTTGTTTTTAATCATATAACAATTCAAACTAAGATTATTACACTTAGATTCTTAATAAAAGTAGAAATTGAAAATCACTCATCTTAATTTATTGTGACCTTTCTATCCAAGTTTTCAGAGTGGTTTTATATTGCTGTTGATCCATTGATGCATGACAAAGTTTGTACTTTAAATCTTTATGTTCTTAGACATTTCTTTATTAGGTTTTAAAAGTCCCTTTTTCAGGGCTAGAGAGAGAATGCAGTGGGGAAAGGGTTTGTCTTATATGCACCTGATCCAGGTTCAATCCCTAGCACTCTATATGGTCCCCAGAAGACCTCCCAGGAGTGAACCCTGAGATTTCATAGCCAGGAATAAGCCGTGAGCAATGTCATGTGTCCCCAAAACAAACAAGACCCCACTTTTTATTTTGTGTTTGTTTAGAGCTTTGGTTATACAGGGGGCTGTGTCCAATTCAGTGCTTGGGCATCATTCCCTGTGGTGCTGTGGGGCCATACAATGTGTTGAACCTGCCTCCCACTGGCAAAGGAGACACACCCTCGCCCTTTTTCCCCTTTGGGATTTCAAGTCTCCTGATAGAAGGGCATATAAGAACATAGCTTCAGCTTTGGCATTTGGAGACTGAGAAACTCTACCTAAAATAAATGATGATTTGCATGATGACTTGATGACAAATTTTGGACTTCATTGTTTTCAACCTTACTAATTTGACTTACTATGAGGAAAATCTTTGAAAATGTAGTATTGTACATTATTAACAGAAAGTTTCCCTCAAATCAGCAGGTCAAGCTATTATAACCAGTGAACATTATTTACTTAAAATGTTTTATTTTAATCTTCAATTTAAAGTATTAAGGTCATTCGCACTCATAATTACTCTTTAGGGTACTTTCATGTGTTTAGAAATACCTTCTGTAGGGGTTGAAGAGTAGAAATGCAAACAAAAAGATTTAAAATACAAATTTAATATATAAGAAGTTATTGTAAATTTAAACTGAACGCTGAAACCAGTTAAATTTCACCTGTCTTCATAGTTCAACTTTAAGTGTGTTTTTTTCCCTCCCAGGACATTTATTCAGAGCAGCTGGGGATCAGCCGTTTAACCTGTCCACAGTGTCGAGTGCCTTCCCAATGGTCAGCCACCCAGTGTTTGGTCTACATTCAGCCAGCTCAGGGCATTCAGAATTTGGTGGTTTGGGGACACTTGGTACACCCACAGCCTTAGCCGTACATCCCCAACTAGCATCTTTTCCAGGTAAACATCTGTTTCAAACAGTGTTTAAGGAAAGGAAAAAGGCTTGAAAATGTTCAAGCAGTGATTTGTTTTATTAAATTGAGCAAAAACAATAGTTTAATGACTGGTATGTTAAAAAAATTTATGCAAGAATTGGCTCAATTCTGTTCTGGGCAAAAACAGAAAAAACAGAAAACACTGTGCTCTGTGGCAATGCAATTAGTTAGATATACAAGTGTTTAACTGAAGAAATATGCATTTGGCAGAAAAGCACATAATTTGACCAAGTGTTTCTCATGCATTTTATTAAAATTAAAATGCAGAATAGTATACATATTCCAATTATAGAGGTTGGTGCATTTTTTCAGCTTTATTTGACGTTTTAAAACTCATATATCTCAAAGGGGAAAGCAGAAGTCCAGTTTTTAAAATGATTATTTCTGTACTTTTATTTTGAGTTCACACTTATCTGACCTTTGTAAGATGAACTAACTGTACTCTAAACTTTCTAAATTTTCCATATCTAATCAAAATAGCATTTCTGTGTGCAATTTATATGGTAGGAAAACTAGTAGCATCTTGATTCCCCAACTATAAGATTTTATTGTTTTAGTGAGACACAAATAAAAGTTTAACTTAGACAAACATGCTAAGATTTGACTCATTTTATCACTTTAACTTCCAGAAATTAGTTTGACTAATAAATTTTGGTAGGAAGTACATGATTTAGTATATGTAAAATCATGAAAAAGTTAAAAGAGTTTTAGAGACAAATAGACCCGAATTTCAGTATGGCTTTTATATTTTGGCTGTGAGACCTTGAACAATTTACCTCAGCCACAATTTTCTCATCTGGAAAATTGACACAATAATAATTGGATCTATTAGGGTTCTGTGAAAGTTTAAATAGATAAGCCATGTTAGATGCTAAATGCAGTGTTTGGCAGGCATGTAACATGTAATTGGCAACAATATTATTTACTCTCTCCCACTTTAATAGATAATAAATTTCCAAGGGCTTCTTCTAAAGGAAGTAAATATCTTGTTTAAATAATATATAAAATGGGTATATGATTAAATGTATGCTTCTATTTCTTAAATCATAGTATTTCTTTAATTCTGTTGTCTGGGTGAAAGGGAGTGGGTTAAGATGAGTAATGTTCAAGTCTTACACTCAGTTTTAACCTTTGCTCTAAAAATATGAATAAGAACTTAGCTGTTGTCAGTTGTTTAGGAAGATGAGAATTTAAGAAATATTTTGCTGAAATACAGTATTTCAGGATAAAAAAGTAAAATAGGTAACAATATAGATTCTAATATCTTGATTTTTATTCTTTTATGAGTTTTTAGTATTATTTTTGAGCATTTACAAACTAATGCAACTACTGTGTTATTAAAATCGAATGCCCTTTTCACTCTGATGAGAACTAACAAATATGAAAAATGGTCCATCTGGACTTATGTAATGTTGCATTTTTATATTAATCTACTAAGTTATTCATTTCTCATAAATGAATATATTTTTCATTACTATATTAGAGTTTTTGAACATCAGCTACGTTTTATTTATCAGCTCAGTTACAAATAAATTCGCTAAAATTGAGTATTTTGTGTTATATTTGATGTTGCGAATCTCTTAGTTTTTAGGAGTTGGATAAATAAGCAATTACTAGCTACAGTTTGTTACGGGAAAGTATTTAAGTACATTTTTACCAAATGGACATGGAATATGCCTGGTTCAGTTTTTTTTAATTTCAATGGTATATTTGATGCAATAACTTACATTTACCATGTCTAGAATAAACTTTATTCAGGAGTAACCAAAATGAAACATTTTGATGTTTCTAAATAAATAACTAAATAAATAAATAAATAAACACTCAAGAAGGAAGCTGCTAGAGTTTTTAAATGAAAAATTATTTATTTTTAAGTTTTGTACACCTCTAAATAATATTATATTTCAAATTATTAAATAAACAGATGCAAAGTTGATGTGTATGGGCTTTTATAGTTATTTCTACTTCATGATGAAATAGTATTCATGGTGATTTCTTTTAAAGAATTTTATTTTTTAATCACATTTTTATTTTGCAGTGAATTTTTGTGAAGCACATGATTCTTAACAAGAATTTTAAGTATGCTTTCTAAATTTTGAATTGCGATTCAGTTTATTTTCTAATACGTTGAACCTTTCAGTTAAACACAATTAATGGTGCTTCTATATATTTACTATGTCCTTGAGTACATATACCATATAGTCCCTGAGCACTGCTGGGTGTGGCCCAAAAAAAGAAAAGAAAGAAGAAACTAAAAAGAAAGAAAACACATCATGTACGGGTTTTTTTTTTTTTTCACAGTTGTAGACCTACAAACTTTCATGCTTGGGTTTCAATTATAAAATGATTGAGTATCCATTTTATCTAAACTTTATTATGTATTTTTTCATTTTTATCAGTAAGCTACTTTGAAACTAAATTTTATTTTTAATATTTAATGTGGAAGATATACTTAATTACATTATCCCTGTTGGACATAAAGATTGTAGTATATAGTTTTTAGTTTTATTTTCTCTTATGTACTTTTATTTTGTTTTTACTTACGGTATTGTATTTATAGCATACCTGTTTTTTCTCCTAATCTTAGCTATGCTTATTTGCGAGTGATATTCTAAAGAAGATCTTTATCTTTTTTCCTCAGTAGGATTCTATAAAAAATATTTTAACATTAGAGACTTTGATTTCTCATTTGTTAGTTGCTTACATAGTCAAAATATTTTACTTTAATGCTTTAATTACAGACTATATGAAATAACAAATCTTTTGTGAACTTCAGTTGCATTCTATCAGCTGTGTGGAAACTTTTTAAACCTACAAATCACAATTTTATGCTGATAAGCATGATATGTATACTTTTCCCTATCTATATACACTTCTTTTATTTGAAGCAGATAAATGATTGATGCTTTTGTAAAGTTATTCTTGGTTCATTTTCCATCATTCAGTCACTGCTGAATATACATTGGTTTCATTTTGTGGAAGAAAATTTTTTGTAGTTTTTTATTTATACTTTTTAACCTAAAAAAACCAACTACCATAATTATTTCCAGTTTCTTTTTAAATAAGATATTGCCATTAGATAATGAAGGTATGCATAACTTTACGTCCTATTTTTAATGAACTGTTCCTAGAAAAGATTTAAAAATCATATAATAGAATTTACAGACCATATTGAATTTTGTGATTCTCTATTATTGATTTTTCCCCCTCTAATCTCATATGGTTATTTCAATCAATGAAAAATAAACTATAACTTTTAGAATATTAGCCTGAAAAATAATGACTGATTTGGTAATATAACCTGTTAGCCTGTTGGCATAGATTGTTTCTGAACTATTTTAATGGGGCAATGCAATACTTTTCTTTGGATTATTTTCAGATTCTTAATCTTCACCCTTCCTTTAAAAAAATATGTACTATAAAATTTGGCTTATTTATAGTTTAGATTTTTCAAAAGTTTTAACTAAATGAATCTTTATCTGAATCACATTTGATTTTTTACCATTTAAGTAATTTTACATTGATAAGCTGTTTATTTACCTATAATATAAAACATAAAGTCAGGCTTTCCTCATTAATTTTAAGTGGAAATTTTCATAAATCTTTTTTATTTACCATGTCTTGTTTTTGAAATCTTTATGTTTCCAGTTTTAGGAAAAACTAAAGAAAAAGCTGTCCTAGTTTTGCTACCTTTGTGAAATTCTAATTTATTTTTTGGTGGGCGGGGGCACACCTGAGATTGATCAGGCTTACTCCTTGCTCTGTACAGAGAGATTGAACCCTGAGTAGCCATGTGCAAGGCAAGTGCCCTTCCCACTGTACTATCTCTCCAGCCCTTGGGTTTTGTTTTGTTTTTAATTCAGAATATATTCTTGCATAAGTACTAGGTATACTGGATTACAATAATATTTTTGTGATTTTTTAAAGACATTTGATTCATCAAAAACAAACATATTGTAAGTTAAGAGATCTTAAGCTAGTTTGCAGGTGGTAACCATGGATTCTAAGATTTTAAAGTAGATTTCTAAGATTTTAAAGTAGATTAAATATTTTTTGTGAGGTATGGCCTTTATTAATAGATGGAGGCAAGTTATCCAATTTTGTACATATGGTTCCATTAAAATCTGCGTATACTCTAACATATAGATGAATGCACAATAACATATAACACATGCACAAATCTGTACATTGCATTTTTATAAGTATACTTGTTTATGTTCTAGTTTTGCTATTAAAAGATGTATATATAACCTTAAATATTTTATTTAGAAAACATGTCATTGAAGAGCCAGATTGCTCTTTAATATCTTACCTTTTTCTTTTTCTTTTTGGTATTTGGACCACACCCAATGATGCTCGGGGGTTACTCCTGGCTGTGCACTCAAGAATTACTCCTGGCATTGCTTAGGGACAAAACGGGATGCTGGGAATAAACCTGGGTCAGCCATGTGGAAGGCAAATACCCAACCTGATGTACTATCACTCCAGCCTGTCTTTAATATTTCAGTTTTTATTTTATAAGCCACAGACTCTCTTTGTTCTTCACAAACTTAAGCTCACAGACAACCTCTTAGAAAACCTGGAATGCTGTTTTAATGAGAGAAATATTGAGGGTGTAATATCTAATCATCTGTCTTATAATTAGGAAGATGATAAAAATTGTGTATCATCCAGCAGTTCTAATTCAAGATGAAACTTTAAATTATTTTTCAATAACATAAGATAAAAAGCATTCACCCTTAACTGGAAAATTAGCTCAAGTACTTTTGCTTGTCTCATGCTTGGTTTTGAGGTGCAGAATGGTGGCGAACAACAGATATTCATACTCGTACTGGAGCAACCTTCTTCCCACCACTACTGGGAATTCCACCACTATTTGCTCCTCCAGCCCAGAATCATGATTCGTCTCCATACCACTCAAGGACTTCAGGAAAAAGTAATCGAAATGGTCCTGAAAAAGGTACCCATAGTAATTTAACGTGTAGCAAATCTCTAGCTTACTTCTTATTTTTAGTAGAGTTTAGGCTTATTAACATTTACATAATATTGTGCTGGCCACTTTCACATTGTTTTTGCTTAATCCTTACAACAGTTCCTTGAAATAGAAAGTATTCTGATTTTGAATTCAAGGTTAGACAAGGTAATTGAAGAAATATGAAGAAATACTGCTTATATATAAATGTGGCATAATCAGAATTAGAACCCAGGTCTTTTAAGTCCCCCAACCACTGCTTTTTCTTCAGTATCTCATTACCTCTCTTATATATCCCATGCTATATAGTCATCTGCAAGCAAGCATTAAATTCATTAAAGTAATCTATTATTTTTTCTTTAAAATGACAATATTTGTATTGTTACTATATCACTTGCAAATTACAACAGCGTTTTAGATGGCTTATCTTTTCACTTCAGTGTTTTGGAGAATGTGTGCTGAAAGGGGATTCTTGCATTTAATTATCTTTCTAAACATTTCTAATTGAAGTGAATTTCTCATAAATATATAATTAACATGCTGAGGCAAACAATTTAGTGGCATTTAATACCGTTAACAGTTTTGTGCAGTGATTCCCTCAATCTAGTTTTGAAACATTTGCATCACCCAAAAAGAAAACTCCTGTTAGGCCATTTCTCCCCTTCATTCCCTCCTGTGCTCCGTGACAGTCAGGAACTTGTACTCAGTCTCTAGAGGCTTACCATTTTGCCTCTCTCATATAGATATTACTCTTACAGTATGTGAGCCTTTGTGTTGAACTTCTTTAAGTTAGTGTTTCCAAGACTCATTTATTATTTAATCTTTGCTTATGTCTGAATAATGTTGTATTATATAAACATGTTTTTATTTTCAAGGTGTGAATGGATCAATAAATGGGAACAGTACATCATCTGTATCTGGTCTCAACACGTCTGTACTGTCCACTACTGCTTCAAGTTCTATGGTACAAACTAAGAGTATAAGCTCAGGTGGAGGAAATAGAAAATGTAATCAGGAACAAAATAAAAACCAGTCTATAGATGCTAGGACTGAGAAGATTAAAGATAAGGTAAGTTATTCTTGGAAGAACTGATATATAATATCAACATATAAACTTTCTAAAGGTATAACTACCAGAATTTGAAGAATAATTTAATCAGAATAACCAACTCCTCTTCTGTTGTTGTTTGGTGGGCCACATCTGGTGGTGCTCAGTACTTACTCCTGACTCAGTGAGATCCCTGGTGGTGCTTACTTACTCAGGGATTACTCCTGACAAGGCTCTGGGAGGCTTTAGGAATGGGACTGTGTCCGCCTCATACAAGGCATACACCTTACCTGTCCTCCCACTCCTATTTTTTCACAGGGTTATTTTTAATTTCTTGTGCTATTATGCAGTTGTTTTTTTTAAACACCTGAAACTCCCTATAGAGAGATAGCTCAAGGGGCTGAGTGCATGCTTTGCATGTAGGAGATGCATGATCTTTACCCACTCCAGCAGGGTTTCCTGGCACTAAGCTGGGAGTAACCTCTGAACACTGCCAGGTATGACCTAAACACCAGAACAAGCCTGTCTCCCATATAAATATTCTAAATAATTAAGGTTTATTGAGGACTTAATACATGCCAACTCTGCTCTAATAGTTTTGCACGTAATACTTGTTGCAGTACTCCCTGTGCTGCTAGAAAGATCATGTTCGCTGTCACAAATAGGGAAATAAACTTCCCCAATGTGTTGGCCAGCTAAATGGTCATAATTTAAATTCAGGCAGGACGGTTCCAAAGTCCTTGCTTTAGGTAAATAAAACAAAACAAACTCAGAAGCACCTTTCATTATGGGCATTTATTTTTCTCTGTGGGGTGTGGTAGTTTGTTCCTCCTTGTGCGCAGGATTCACTCCTAGGGGTCTCAGAGACCATATGTGCGGCCAGGGATGAAACTGAGATAAAACCAAGATAAGCTATGTGCAAGGTAAGTGCCTTAACCCTCACTAGCTCTCCACCTCCCCAACCTTTTAAAAATGGTTAGAACTTTGTCTTTGTTTATTTTGAGGAGCTGTTCTCAGAGTCTTCTCTTGACTCTGTGATCATGGTCATTCCTGGCGGTGCTTTGGATGATATGATCCTTGCTAGCTTAGCCTTTTTTGCTTCCATTTTTCCTCTTGTTCTTCATGCTCTAGCTGGTCTAGTTGACTTCACCATTCTTTGAACATGTCGGGATAATTTCTAACTCTTTTTCTTTATGGGGAGAGGGGACTTTTAACGTATCTCCGACCTTGAAAGGGTCTTCTCATTATGTGATTAACTTTTGTCCTCTTTGAGACTTCAGCCTGAGAAAGATCTTACCTTAAAACTACATCTAAATCTTCACCCCACACCCGATACGCACTCACCAGTTATCTAGGTTCCATTCATGGTGTTTATCATGACAACATTTGTTTGTTTTCTTATTGGATCTGCCTACTCCCCAAGAGGACGGAGTTGCTGTTTGCCATGCCCATGTCTCCTGAGAGACTAGAGCAGCGAGCTATGCTTTGTTTTTAGTGACCTTCAGTATGCATGTGTCTTGTTTTTTTGTGTGTGTTTTTTCTTATTTAATGAAATTAGTATATGGTGAGGTAAAGTTAATAAAAAGGCTCCACGGGGGTATGGTGCCGCCAACAGGTCACCTGTGAGGTGAGTGTATCAGCATCCTGATGGCACCTTCAGACTTCCAGATACCCCAAAATTGCTGCTGTGTCTTTGGCCAGACCCCAAAAACTTGGGGCAAAGTTTACCAAGAAAGTAAATGGCCAAAAGTTAGGTATGTGGGAAACACCCACAAACCACCTCCAGCGCAGCTATATAATTGGAGGCAGGGCCTCTCTGGTTCCTGATTGAACTGCTTAACGGCCATGATCCCAGAGACTCAGAAACAAATCTCGAAATCTAGCAGCTTTTGGCAGAAATGTGTCCGATCCCTGCAGTTACTGGTTACTGGTGCTGGGCCAACACAGGTGGGAATAGGCTTCATGCCTTGGCCTGTTCCCCCTGGCTGCCCAGTGGCCGCCATCCTCCAGAGGCCACTGGACAGTCAGGTTTGGGCCCACAGTGACGAGACACACAGGACCTCACGGGATGGGGGTGGAGCTGGTCCTGTCCTCCCTACCCCAACAAGACCCCAAGTCATCGCCCATGAACGGCCTCTGTGGCTCCTGATCAAGCTGCTTAATGGCCATGATCCCAGAGACTCAGAAACAAATCTCAAAACCCAGTGGCTTTTGGCAGAAATGCATTCGGACCCCACAATAGGTTACTGTTGCCGGGCCCCCCAGAGGAAAAAGGGTGTTGTCACTCCGCCTGCTCCCCCTTGGCAGCTCGTTGGCCATCATCCTCCAGAGGCCATTGGACAGTCAGGCTTGGGCCCGCAGTGACGAAACTTGTTGGGCCTCACGGAATGGGGGTGAAGCCAGTCCTGTCCTCCCCACCCTAGCAAGACCCCAAGTCATCGCCCACGACTGGCCTTTCTGGCTCCTGATCAAGCTGCTTAACGGCCATGATCCCAGAGACTCAGAAACAAATCTCAAAACCCAGCGGCTTTTGGCAGAAATGCGTCTGGAACCCGCAGTAGGTTACTGTCGCCAGGCCACCCCAGGGGGGAAAGGGTGTTGTCCCTCTGCCTGCTTCCCCCGGTGGCTCGGTGACTGTCATCCTCTAGAGGCCATTGGACAGCCAGGTTTGGGCCCACAGTGACGAGACATTTTGGGCCTCACGGGATGGGGGTGGAGCCGGTCCTGTCCTCCCCAACCCAGTAAGACCCAAAGTCATTGCCCACGAACAGCCTTTCTGGCTCCTGATCAAGCTGCTTAACGGCCAAGATCCCAGAGACTCAGGAGCAAATCTCGGAACCCAGCAGGTTTTGGCAGAAATCCCTCCAGATTTAAGTGTTAAAATTTCGGAATTTCAAAATCTCGCGACCACTACTGCGGACACGCGACATCATATGTTATTCATAACCAGCAATAGAAAACAAATTGTCTACTGTTGCCTTTTCAGCAGATCTGAGTGTCGGGGTTAATCTCAAATAATAATGGTGGGTCTGAGGTCAAAATACTGAATGTGATCAAAGTAGAGAGAGAGTAATGTGGAAATCATCTGCCCCACAGGTAGGGGGAGGGTGTGGGATGGGGGTATATTGGGGGTGTTGGGGGTGGAGAATGGGCACTAGTGAAGGTACAGGTGTTTCATTGTATGACTGAGACTTAGACCCAAAAGCTTTGTAACTGCTCTCACGGTGATTCAATAAATAAAATTATAAAAAATGAAAAAAAGTATAAAAGAAGGCTCCACTCACACTTTTCTCTATTGGATAAAGGGAAATTAATAAACTGTTATTTGTAAAGTTTTAATAAAGATGAGAAGAGTAATTTTTATATTTATTTTAAATTTTTGAGCATATTGTTTTGTTTAGATGTTAAAGATTCTCAGGAATTTTAATTATTTTCAAGGCACTGTGGTTTACGAGACTATTAATGAGGTTTCTTGCATAGACTAGTCCATCACCTCTCTCCCCAGCATGCCTACTTCCCTCCACCACTGTCCAGAGTGTTCTTTTCCACCATTGTTCCAGTTTGTTAAGTAATTACCCTAATAGCTTGTGACTTTTAATTTTTCCCTAGAATGAAAATTTGAGATTGAAAATGTCATTTGAAGTTGAAAAGAGTATGCCTCTTAATAAAACTGGAAATATTTTTCTAAACATAAAGTCTAACTCAAAACTCTTGTCTTTATCTAGAAACCAAGGAAGAAAACGATGGAAAGTTCTAGCAACAGCGATAGTGATTCTGGCACATCATCAGATACCACAAGTGAAGGCATTAGTAGTAGTGATTCAGATGATCTAGAGGAAGATGATGAAGAAGATCAAAGTATTGAAGAAAGTGAAGATGATGATTCTGATTCAGAGGGTGAAGCACAACATAAAAGTAACAACCAGGTATAATTTATTTGCCGCTTCTCAAATAATATTTATATTTTGGAATTAGCTGCTGTATCTTAACTTTCTTTCTATAAATTTTAATCACTGCTTTGCTCTTAATTCTCAAATTGCATGAGAAACAATAAGAGCTAGTGTAACAAATTAAAGGAAAAAAGCTAGTATAACAAAAAAAATTGTTTTGTTGTTGTTGTTGTTGTTGTTGTTTCGTGTGTGTATGTGAGAGTGTGTGTGTGAAATTTACCTACGAAATTATTACAAACACTTTCTAGGGTACCCTTTCTTTCCCTTCAAATTTAGCACTTTGTGTATTTATCATAATAAATATTAAGAAGTTGACTTACCATTTTTTATTTACAGGTGCTATTACATAGTATTTCAGACCCAAAAGCAGATGGACAGAAAGCAACTGAAAAAGCCCAGGAAAAAAGAATACACCAGCCATTACCTCTTGTGTCTGAATCCCAGACTCACTCATCATTCCAATCCCAGCAGAAGCAGCCTCAGGTTTTGTCACAGCAGCTTCCATTTATTTTCCAAAGCTCTCAGGCAAAGGAGGAATCTGTGAACAAACACACAAGTGTAATACAGTCTACGGGATTGGTGTCCAATGTGAAACCTTTATCTTTGGTAAATCAAGCCAAAAAGGAAACTTATATGAAGCTCATAGTTCCTTCTCCTGAAGTACTTAAAGCAGGGAATAAAAATACCTCTGAAGAATCTAGTCTTTTAACCAGTGAATTGCGATCCAAACGGGTAAGTAAAAATGAAGAAAATATTTTGTTGTTAATAAAAGAGCTTTTATATAATCTTATAAAAATTTAAATCCCACTCTTTATTGTACTTTTTTAATCACCAGGGATAGAATGTCACAAAATTAGGTTTCTCTCATTTTTATTTAGGAATACATTTAATATATTTGGGGCAATATATCAAGCATGTAATTTCCCCCAACAGATTCCCTGTTTTATCTGTAAGTAGGAAAATAAATTTGAATAAGACAAATTTCACATTACTTTCATTTAAAATTAGTGTCTTTTTCTAATATCAGTGTGTATTTTTTAAAGAATTTAATTCTTGGGGCCAGAGCAATAATACAATGGGCAGGGAGACTGCCTTCCTGTGATCTACCCAGGTTCAATCTCTGTCACCCTTGTGTTCCGCCAAGTTCCTCTAGTCGTGGTCCCTGCACAAGAGCTAGCAGTAAGCTCCGAGGTATATAGTGAACCTGAAAAGTAAAACTAATAAAGCCTTGAGTAATTTTCCTTTGTGGGCCTACGATATATAATTCTAACTGTAGATGTTCTTAATAAATTCTTTTAACATTCTTTTTCATGGAGGGATGGTGGCACACACATACTGTGCCCAGAACTCCTGGCATTATTTGGGGAAACCATATGCAGTGGTAAGAATCAAATCAAGTGAGGCTTATACAAACTAAGTACCTAAACTATCCCTCCAGCCCATTTTTGTCACTCTTACTGAATTATGTGCGAAATAAAATAATTTTAGTAACTTTTATTTATACACGTACCAGGGACACTCATCAGAGAATTTTTCACCTTTGTTTTCCTGTTACCAATTTTATTTTTTTGTATAATTTATACTCATATGTACATTATAACTCACATGAGTAAATAACCAGTGCTTTTTATTTTAAAACTAGCTAAGAATAGAGGAAACAGCAATATTTCATTTTTCGGTCTTATCCTCTTTGTTTTATTACAAAAATTATTACTAAGCACACTTACCAGTAGTTGACATCACTATCACTGTTACTGTCCTCCCATTGTTCATCAGTTTGCTCAAGCAGGCCCAGTAACATTGTGAGACTTGTTGTTACTGTGTTTGGCATATCGAATACGTCATGGGTAGCTTGCCAGGCTTTTGCCGTGTGGGCGAGATACTCTCGGTAGCTTACTGGGCTCCCCAAGAGGGGTGTCAATTACTGCTATTTCTCAGTCCTTGTTTTAAGTGCTAAACCAGTTTTTCCCCTATTAGACCCTAATCTATAAATCTATAAATACTGCTAAAATCTATAAATACTGCTAAAGATTCGGAGAGCCCTGCAAGCTACTGAGAGTATCTCGCCCGCACGGCAGAGCCTGGCAAGCTACCCATGACATATTCGATATGCCAAACACAGTAACAACAAAGTCTCCAATGGAGATGTTACTGGGCCCGCCAGAAAAAATCAATGAACTATGGGTGGATAGTGTTTGTTTGTTTTTTGTTTTGAATTTACAGAGATATATAAAACGTTACTAGCATTATAAAAGATGTCTTAATTTTTTTCAACGAGTTTCTTAAATGTTTAATATTTTTAAAGAATTCTGTATGGCTGCCAGTTAGGCATTTATTAAACATTTTCTTAAGTGCTATGATACACAACCAATCTATCAAATCCTTGCACAGCTGTAAGGTAAAGAAACAAATCTGGAAGAAGTTACTGTTTCCAACTATTGATAACAAATTTGGAGTTCAAGGGCTATCTACCAAGGTTATTCCAATTTCAAACCTCATTATTAAGATAAAATATTGTGTATTCTGGAAAGATAATGATGATGAGAAATATTTTATGTGAATGAGCTTTTTCACATTAGACTTAAATCTAAATGACTTTGCTTCTTATTGGCTACTTGGTTTTGATATCTGGCTGCCAGATGTCAAACTGGGGTGGGCCATGACCAAGGCAAGCACCTTAACCCCTGTTCTATCTGTCCAGCCCCAGAAATCAGAATTGTTTGATCCTAACTGTGTATGACTTGCTTTCTTACTAACCTTTGATTTTCTTGAGAGCTATGCAATCATTGACTCTTTTCCATGTCTTTATAATATTCCATACCTTTATAATATTGACATTTAATTCCGAACGTTCGAAATTAACTACACAGTTCAGGAGAGTTATACCAAGTTTCATTTGAAATTTTCTGTGTGTGTCTTCTGAAAAGATTCAAACTGGAGTTGGGACAACAAAAGCTGAGAGTTACGACAGAGCTTTGAGCATATCTCTTTACCTATTCTTTTATCCATTTGGAGCAAGACAGTGGTTATAATCAGATCTAAGTTTTCTTTCTTTTAACTTTGCAGCACATATACTAAAATTGGAACGATACAGAGAAGATTAGCATGGCCCCTGCGCAAAAAGATATATTTGCTGTGAAAAAAATAATTGACACTAGTCTTGGGGGTGGGGGGGTAGTACAGGGAGTAAGGCACTTGCTTTACTTGTGGCAGACCCTAATTCGATCCTGCCACCACATCTGGTCCCCTGATCTGGAAAACCTTTTGGTATTAGTTTGAAATGATTCTCCAGAAATATAATGTAAGTAGAAATTTCAGAAAATTAAAGCACAAAACAGAATGAAAGGGAAGGTTGTTTTCATGACTCTTTTGATCCTCTTTCTTTAGAAAAAAATTTTACTTATATTGAAAGTATGCAATTAACGTCGCATACCTATATTTAAATTCATACAAATAACTAAATTTCCTATAAATTATTTAATTCAGTATCTAAGTAATATGAAGTATAACTGAATTATATGTACTTGTGTGTGATGTCTAAAATTTATATAGTATATGAACATTTACATATATTGGAATATTTTTTAAATTTTTGTAGAATTTTTTTAATTTTTTAGAATTTTAATATTAGACTACTTTTTAAATTTTCATAGAATTTTTTAATTTGTAAACATAGTACTTACTATTATGTACCGTTTTGTTCAATGCGTAAATATAATTAAGCATTTTCTGTTGTGAGTATTGCCTTAGGTACAAATAATATGTCTTTGTTTAGAAATAATTATCTCAAGTTCTTTTTCTAAATAAAATGGCCCGTTAAATAATATGAAGAATAGATGGATGCTACTTATTAGTTATATGTTATATTTGCTACTTATTAGTCTGGAACTAAAAATATTTAATAAGGTATTTAGTCAGCATTTGTACTTGTGATACTCTGTACAGATCTTTGCTGGCTTCAGTGTTAAGAGCCTGAGATTGATGCTAACAGCAATGCAGATTTTCATTTCTACACTACCGATTACTGTACAGAATTTTATCCAAAATTTAATTTCCGTTTTAAAAATTTATTTAAAGTGTTATAATCATTTACTTCCTTTATCTTAAATTATTTTCTTTTCAAAAAGGTGACCAGAGCAAATTTTTCTTTTCTACAATTGCAAATTCTGTTGTTTAATTACCTTATGTAGAGCGATAGCACAGCAGTAGGGCATTTGCTTTGCACGCAGCCAACATGGCCGACCCGAGTTCGATTCCTCCGCCTCTCTCGGAGAGCCCGGCAAGCTACTGAGAGTATCTCGCCCACACGGCAGAGCCTGGCAAGCTCCCCGTGACGTATTCGATATGCCAAACACAGTAACAACAAAGTCTCCAATGGAGACGTTACTGGGCCCGCTCGAGCAAATCGATGATCAACGGGAGGGCCTTTACTTTTTACTTTATTTATTTTCCAAAAAAATTTGCATTTCTAAATTGTTTTATTATGGTATTCCCAGTGCTAATGTGCTAAAAATACTCTAGAGTCAGAGCCCTTAAAATATTGAGCCATATCATGTATACCACAGGTAGTATCAAATAGAATGAAGGAGGTAAAGTATTTTAACAGAGAAAGACTATGAATGATTTTGGTTGAGACAACTT
The DNA here is from genome assembly GCF_029834395.1 of Sorex fumeus. Classification (NCBI taxonomy): domain Eukaryota; kingdom Metazoa; phylum Chordata; class Mammalia; order Eulipotyphla; family Soricidae; genus Sorex; species Sorex fumeus. The sequence continues at coordinate 11,581,694 of NW_026606066.1, read as the reverse complement.
GGAGCATTTTTTGCTTAGATTGTTTAAATGAATAGAATTTTATTAACCTTAAAGTTATGAGGAGGACATTTCATAAAAGTAAAACAATTATGAGAATACAATATGCATCTGGCAGAAGTTGAAGGGAGGGAAGTGATCTTTGTTCTTATGATACATTCTTTTGTTTTTTAACTTCTGTTTCAATAGGAACAATTTAAACAGACATTCCCAGCGCAGTTAAAGAAACCAGAGTCATCTAAGAGCCTGAAGAAGGTTATTGCAGCTTTGTCAAATCCAAAAGCAACCTCTAGTTCACCAGCACATCCAAAACAAATATTAGAAAACAGCCACCCTAATCCATTCTTGACAAATGCACTTTTAGGTAATCATCAGCCAAATGGTGTTATTCAAAGTGTCATTCAAGAAGCTCCTCTAGCACTTATTACCAAAACCAAAATGCAGAGTAAGATTAATGAAAGCATTGCTACTGCTAGTAGTACTCCTTTTTCCTCACCTGTAAATTTGAGTACAAGTGGGAGAAGAACCCCTGGTAACCAGACAACTGCAATGCCCTCTGCTTCTCCCATCTTGCATAGTCAAGGAAAGGAAAAAGCAGTTAGCAATAATGTAAATACAGTAAAGTCACAGCATCATTCTCATCCTGGAAAATCTTTAGTGGAACAGTTTAGAGGAACAGATTCAGACATTCCCAGTAGTAAAGATTCTGAAGATTCAAATGAAGATGAAGAGGAAGATGATGAGGAAGAAGATGAGGAAGATGATGAAGATGATGAATCTGATGACAGCCAAACAGGTTATTTTCTTCTAAATTTTCTTTAAATGCTGAGTGAACTAAAACATCTTAGAGCTGTTTTAAATTCACAGGCTTAGACTCATTATCATTCATTGTTTTGCACCTTTCTATAAAGAGCCGGTAAGAAATTGGAAATCCTGTGTTAAATTGTCAGATTTTTTTATTCATTTAGCTTAAGCAAATAATAGTGATAAAGTGAATATAAAGTATGTATAAACTAAGAAATAATTTCACAAACTTAATGTTTTACCCTAGACCACTCATTTGTCCATTTTGATGTTTATTTCTTCTACTTGCTAAATGTTTCACTAGATATTTTTAACATAGGTAAAAATTCTAATCACAGACATTCAGATAGTACCAAGAACCTAAATACCTATAACTGTCACTCAGCAGCACAAAATTTATTAAGTAACATATGAAAATACTCCCAGATTTAATTTTGATTTCACTTTCTACTTTTGTGTTTTGTTTTGTTTTAACCCTTTTCTTCTCCTTCACTCTTCTTCTTGTACCATAGAAGACTGAGGTCATAAAACATATGATAGGTTAAAATTTTAATATGAAAGTATACATTTTGGAAGATATTTAATTTGACAGCCACAGATATATTTTAGTTGGATAGCAACAGATCTAATTGAATATTTTTCTGACAGTCTGTATAAATAGAAAAATACAGTTGTACAATTTAAAGAGTCCATAAGATTTTTAAAAGCTTCTTATTCAAGGTAAGAACAGTTGATCCCGGTATTTTCCTTCAGCTCCCCATGAACACAGTTTTGCATGAGATATAATGATTATCAGTATCAATAACTTTTAAAGACTAATTTTTTCATGTATTTATTTCAGTATAGGTAGATACTGTTACACAAAACACATTTCCACAGAAGCTATAATTCTACAACTGTTAAGATACACTCCCAAGTACCAGTCCTATGTTTATCAATTTTAATCCAGGAATAGATTCTACATATCTGTAAAAGCAAATGCCGTTATAGGAAAATATAATTGTAATAAACAAGTTATTAAATTAGTAAAGTATCCTGTGCAGATATTTCTATAAGCATATTCTTTTGTGAAGACTGAGAAATTTGATAAAAGCCTTGCATATGAATTTTTAGAAAGCTATTGCCAAAAAAGTCAAGAATCTCTCCAAAAAGAATTTATTTTGCCTTAATGCCCAGATAAAAGGATTATAGCAGTTATAAACTTCTTGTATACTTATGAAGCCATTAGAATCAATTAAATAATACATCCTGTTCCTTTTATTCTTGAGTCTTTCCACATAGTTTCAAGTGATTTTTTTAATCATTAAGCAAAACCCATCATTTAAATAGTGTCATGTGAGAAGAACTGATTTTATAATTAAAATGTTGAATAAAATCGATACTTTCAATGAAGAATTTTGAGGATTTAGAGCTTGCATACATTGTTCTCAAGTGGCTTACAAAATAGTAATTTTTACATCTGCTCTCAGGATAGCTGCTTATTTGAGTTCTCAGTCACAGATGCTGATTCCTGAACTTTATCCATTTGGATACAAACTGAAAACTGTTGATCATTATCTAGTTATAATATACAAATGCTTCTTTTACTTCCCAGAATCAGATAGTAATTCAGAATCAGATACAGAAGGATCAGAAGAAGATGATGATGATGATAAAGACCAAGATGAATCAGATAGTGATACTGAAGGAGAGAAAACTTCAATGAAACTGAATAAAACAACTTCCTCTGTCAAAAGCCCTTCCATCAGTCTCACAGCTCACTCAACACCTCGTAACCTCCACATAGCAAAAGCCCCAGGCTCTGCTCCTGCTGCCTTATGTTCTGAAACCCAGACACCTGCTTTTCTTGGCACACCTTCTTCCACACTTACTTCAAGTCCACACTCTGGTACCTACACTTTATTTTTATTATTATAAAGTCGAAGTCAGACCATAGCAAGGATATTTATACAGTGTTCTGGGGATGATCTCATTGGAATCACATATTCCAGTTAGATCTTACGTTGGCTAAGAAAGGTCAGCGTGGATTTTGAAAGGATATGACCCATTACCATTTTTATTCTCTGTGCTTCCAATTTAAGAAAGTGATTGATGACAACTCTTGATTTTAAATACTTTCCTTTCACGTTCAGTTTGTGCTTCTAGAATTTATACTTTGATTGACAGTTGGAGGTTTTGTACTCTATAAAAAATGAGCTCACTTGGTTATTTAAGATACAATTGCATGTCTACCCAGCACATAACTGGTGTCATTTGTATTAGTGAGAAGAATTTTTATTCTTTTAACATCCCATGCCTTTTATTTTTTCTGTTGTAAACTTTTAGAATTCTTCATTAAAAGACTTTACATTCACAATTCCAAAACTACATTCACTCTCCTTTCACTAGCTAAGAAAGAATAGTGTTGTGTTTGTTACTTATTTCACTCTTTCCTTGGAAGTTTCCATTTTGTTTTCATTTGACACAAACCAGAATGATATCCTACTGACTTAGAAAATTTATTTGTGTTTGTGAAACTTACTCATGAAAACTTAACAGGTAGTTATAATCACAATCATTCATACTTTAGGCTGATTAAAAGACCTGGCAGTGCTTTTGACTATAGGTTTATATGAACGTGATAGTACTGCATTGTTTAAATGTATAAGGAAAGTTTTGGAATTTTTCAGCATCAGAAAACATATTTCCAAAGAAAATAACTATAGTTCTCTGATATCTCTACTCATTCTTCTCTACTTCATTAGCTACTTATTTAATAACAAAATGAAAGGAATGTTGCATAATTTTACATTGTAATATATTTTCCTTAGAGAAAATGAAAAGAATTTTGTCATATGACTCAAAAGTAAAAAGTTTCTACTTTATATAATTTGTTTTTTGAAAACCATTTAAAAAACAATATACATTACAGAACTAAACTAAAAAATTTTTTAAATCAGTTTTTAAAGGAAAAATTTCAAAACCATCAAAAATTATCATGTACATAAATGAATCTTTTATGTCTATTGTTTGAATTTTCTTTAAGGTACATCCAAAAGGAGAAGAGTAACAGATGAACGTGAACTACGTCTTCCTTTGGAATATGGGTATGCAAAATAAAATTTTTTTGTCTTTACCTATTATGCATATTTTATTTCTTCTCTACTATTAATGAAAGGAGTGAATTGCTGCATTGTATTTATTAGAGCAGAGGTCACAAAAGTTGACAGATAAGAAAACTCAAATTACAGCTAGCTACTATGTGTAGATATGACAGAACTGAATTGGGATCACACAGCCAGGCAAAAATGTAACTGCAAAAAAGAACAACTTGCATGAGAAATGACAGTGACACAATTAAGAGAATTATGGGGCTGGAGAGATAGCACAGCGGGTAGGGCGTTTGCCTTGCACGCGGCCAACCCAGGTTCGGGTCCCAGCATTCCATATGGTCCTCTGAGTACCGCCAGGAGTAATTCCTGTGTGCAGAGCCAAAAGTAACCCCTGTGCATTGCCGGATGTGACCCAAAAAGAAAAGAACAAAAAAGGAGAGAGGTTTTTGTAAAGAAAAAAACAAGCAGTTAAAGTCATTTTGGATAAAATGTAGGCATTTGAACAGAGATTAGCTAAAATGGTATAAATGAAACTGAGAAGTTTCACATTGGCAGTTTCACATTGATTATGACACATGAGACCTAAAGAGTAGAGGGCCAGGTTGATTTTACTGACAAAGACAACAATTATTATTTCTAAAAGAAATTTAATGGATTTTAATATTTGTAAATTATGTATTTTGCTTCATTAATTAGCTAAAAGTCTAAATAAATTTTATAAATATGTATCTTGAATGGACTGGAGCGATAGCACAGTGGGTAGGGCATTTGCCTTGCATGCAGCCAACATGGCCGACCCAAGTTCGATTCCTCCACCCCTCTCGGAGAGCCCGGCAAGCTACCGAGAGTATTTCGCCCGCACGGCAGAGCCTGGCAAGCTACCGAGAGTATCTCGCCCGCACGGAAAAGCCTGGCAAGCTCCCCATGATGTATTTCGATATGCCAAACACAGTAACAACAAGTCTCACGATGGAGACGCTACTGGGCCCGCTCAAGCAAATCGATGAACAGCGGGAGGACCGTGACCGTATCTTGAGTGCTATGTTTGGGGGTTACATTCTATGTTTATTTTATAATTTTTATGCTTTCTATAGAACATATTTACTCAAATATTTTTTATTCTTCTAAAAGGCTTTTTTAAGGGAAGGGAGATAGTACAGTGGATAAGGCATGTCCTTGCAAATTGCTGACCAAGGTTTTGATCCTTGGCAACTCAAGGTTCCCCAAGTTTTGCCAACAGTGATCCCTGAGTATAGAGCCAGGAATAAGCCCTGAGCACTGCTGGGTATAGCTCCAGAATAAAAAAAATAATTTAATGAATTTTACAAAGCTTTTTAAAAATTAAGTATCTGAAGGGCCAGAGAAGTAGTTCAAGGGGATTAGAGCAGAAGCTGACCCTAGTTCAGTCCTGAAGCCCTGTACAGTCTGCCTGAGCACCACCAGGAATGATCCCTGAGCACAGCAGGGGATGGCTCAAAAACAAGAGCTCTAGAAATAAAGTAAAAGTCACCAGAGCTTTCCTTGCACTCAGTCAGCTAAGATTTGACCCCCAGCACCCCATATGGTTCCCACCGGGAGTGATCCCTGAGCAAGCCAGTTGCCCCCCAAAAAACCAAAACATAATAATAATGAAAAGTAGAATATAGCATATTATAATTCTCATTTCTGTTTATTCGTAGCTGGCAGAGAGAGACAAGAATAAGAAACTTTGGAGGGCGTCTTCAAGGAGAAGTAGCATATTATGCACCATGTGGAAAGAAACTTAGGCAGTACCCTGAAGTTATAAAGGTACATGCTTTATACTAATCACCATAATGTTTTGTGTCTTCTTAGCATGCTTATTGAAAAAATAATGTACTCCTTTCTCCGATAAAGTTCCTTGATACAAAATATTCTCTTGTAGGGACTAAGGTATGTAACCCAATTGATCTAAAATCCATAGCGCCTTGATAGAAAATGCAAAACATTAGTGTGCTGAAGATAGCTATACATCAAAACTGGGTTGTAACTATTAAAACCTGAAGTGGAAAAATATGTGATTTTTTCAGTATCTCAGCAGAAATGGAATAATGGATATCTCAAGGGACAATTTCAGCTTCAGTGCAAAAATAAGAGTGGGTGACTTCTATGAAGCCAGAGATGGACCGCAGGTATCCACTTTTTAAAAAGTATAGTCTTTGAACCAAAAAGTAGTACCATAATCTAAATTAAGTAAATTTCACTACACTCTGCCTTCTGTCAATTAATTTGCATAGCTAAATACCAACTTTATGGAGAATACTCACCAAAGCCTCAGTTTACTCTTTCAATAATGAAGAGCTTTGACATATAGATGGCTTTCTTTCATTATTATTAAATAAACTTTTTTTCTGTTTATTTCTGTTAATAATTTAAAGTTTATACAAATATAAAAATATCTACATAGCAAATAAATTTTTAATTAAAATGAGTAGGAAGAGCATGTTATTATGTCAGTCCATCCAAAGAATAATAGATATGCCTTATTTGTGGGGAAGGAGCTTGCATTTGATTATGTCACTCCACGTGATCCATTTTCACAAAGTAGGCAATTTGGATGTGGAGAGATGAATCCTTAAAGTTAGGTGAGATATCTGCCTTTTCTTTTTCAGGCATTTTTAACTTTTCACTTAAATGTGTATATTTTCAAACATTTTAAAGCTTCATTTTAGCCTTAAATTAATACACAGTCTCACCTTTTATTAGTACAGAGAATCCACCTCCAAGACCTTATTTCCTATATATTTTCTTTAATATTTGTCTTTGCTTTTACTTGGGTTGAACTAGATCTAATTTTACTCACTTTCACTTTCTTACCTTCAAGGAAAGAGGTCCTAATTCTCTGGTAAAGAAACTAAATTCTAGTTAATCCATGAATTTTTTTGTGAACAACAAAATTATACTATTTCTCCTCAATTTTTTTTTCTGCAAGATAGACACAAATAATTATACTTCTGCCTTACAGGGTTATGATGAGGTTAAAATGGGATCATATGCATGAAAATGTTTCAGAAGGTTAAAATGCTCAGCCAACTGAAGTTGAGATTTTTTTCTTGATTGAACTTGCATCCCTTTTGGGCCATTAAAATACACACCAAGAAAATGCTATCTGGCAGCTAAAATATTCTGCAGTGAATTGGCATGCTTTTCCATCATATATCAACCTCATTTTTCCAGGTTTTCTTTAAGTCTCAAAAGTATATTAGCTTCAAATTAAATACATTGCCAGAATCTCAGAATTTATTAAATCATTCAGTCTTTTACATATTTCACATATACTAGATCAGTCTTTAAACAACAAAATATATTAGAAGGCAATAATTCTTTCATTTTAAAATTCTCACTTCTTAATATTTTATTTTATGTTTTTAGAGCCATGCTTGTCTTCTTTCAAAAATATATTTTACTTTTATTTTTTTAGTTTAGGTAATGTAAAAATATATTTGTTTTTAAGTTAGAGTTTTGATCTGAGAGTAAAGTTAATTGCGATTTAATACATAAAGTATTAGTTTTAAATAAGTAGTAATTAAACTTAATCTATAAAGTCTCATTAGCAGAGCAAAATGATCCTTAACATCTAGTCACTTTTTATTAAATATAATTAGTATTTTTCCAAATGTATATTGTGTTATTGAAAGATCAATTCCAATCAAAAAAACATGATTACCTTAACTAAATACAAAACCTATTAAGTTACCAACATTTAAGCAGCCTAGGGGAAATGTTAGTAATTTTAACAGCACTTCTCTCAGTTTAAAAACTTAGTAAGTTGGAGTCATTTCAGGATACTTTTAGAGAACAACAATGAAAGGTAAGTAGTTCCCCAAAATGTATAATTAATCATAGATTTATTCTTGGTGATTCTCTTTAATAAATCATTTGTACTAGAAAATTTATTTTCTCTCTCACATAGTTTTAGAGCTGTAATATTTCTATGTGTTGTAAGATTACTATATAATCATATGGTTAGTTTAAAATTATACATGTATAAAATTTTCTCTAAAAATAAAAAATATATACTAATTTTGAATGGCTTAACTTTAGAGAAAATGTAAGGTATAGTATGGAATGAACCACTATTAACCATGCAGTGATGACTTAAATATGGTTAAAATGTATATGCTTTTATAATTGTATGATAACTATACAATTGTTGAGAAATAAATTTTGCAGATGCTAAGTATGGAAGGAAATGTATTAATATTTTAATAATACATATATTGGTAGGTAGTAAACCGTTGATCATTTTTTTCCTACATGCTGAGTACTTTCTAAATTTGACTGGATTTCACATATAAAGTGAACATCTATTTTTTTTAATTAAGTAACCGAATTTATTGTAATGCTGTGGAAGTAAAGATTCAGTTGTTCATATTCACAGAGATCATACTCAGTATTTAAATGTTACTGCTATAGCTTTTCAGTCTTCATATATTTGTTTTGGGTAGCAAATATAATGCTCTATTGGCAGGTTAATTAGCACTGCTAAATGTATTTTCTTTATCATATTTTTCTTTTTCTCTTAAATTTTGCCAAAGCGTAACCAATGTTATTTTTCTGAGTAGTAATTTTGCTGATGACATTTCAAAAACTAACAGTTTCATTCCAAAATTCTGAATCTAACAAATGAACGTTTAAGAAATGTTCATTTTTGTCTTGTTTTTCAAGCCCACATTCTTCTTTCGACACATCTCTCTCTCTGCTTTTTCTGCTCTGGAGAAGTCCATGTTCTCTCTTGAATATGTATTCCTTTCTTTCTCCACCCCCATATCTAAGTAAATTTTCTTCAGTAAAAACTATCTTGCTTTACCAAAAAAAGAAAAAGTCATTTTTCCTAGAATTTAATACCTACAGCGAGAACTGTGTGTTGTTATGTATAAGGTAATAGGCATTATTGTTTGTTTATTCTTTGGGCCACACCAATTGTGCTGGGCGAAGGGGCCTATTCTTAGCCCAGTGCTTGAGACCACTCCCCGGCAGTGCTGGAGTTCAACCTGGACCTACGACATGCAAAATAGATGTTCCAGTCTTTTGAGTTATTTCCTTAGGCAAAATTAATAGGGTTTTGTTTTGTTTTTCACTCAAGATATTTCTGAGATTAAGATAGCAGTTGTACATACATGTTTGGGAGGGGCAGTAGAGGGATGTTCATGGACCTTGTGATGCAAAAGAAACCATATGGGATGCCAGAAGTAGATCAGTTGTTGTAGCACAAGTGCCTGACCTCTGTACTAATCTCTCCAGCCCAGGCACGGGCAAGTGTGACCCGCACTCCTCACAGCTCCTGTAAAAAATAAGAAAATAAAGAAAAGCTGACTTCTTATAGCGTCAGCTACTTGTATCTGTTGCTAGTTAAATATCAGATACTTCTTAACAGTGTAACAATCATATTTCAGGAATGATAGTCTTCATGGACAAAATTAACTTGTACATGTTAAGTTCATGCTCTACTGGCTAAATACCATCAGACTAACATCACTTTTCTTAACCAGTGAAATCCTTTTAAAGGGGTACTAATAAAATAGATTTCTTACAAACTTTTGCTCTGTACAGTGCTTACCTTGTTAAACCTCAGGTTTATCATTATTTTCACTCTATTAATGAATGCCAGAATGATACAATAAGGTTAACAAGGATTATTTTTATATGGTAATTATTGTATGGTAATCTACTTTGAAAAGGGTTCTGAGTAGTTTTTTATAATAAATCATAGGAAGCTAAAAATTAAAGTAAAATTATTAAAAATAATGTTACATAGTTTCAACTGGAAAATTAAAAAGCATATATTAATCAATGCCTGCTATATATTCAAGCCAAAAAAGGAGAGATGCAAATAGGCAACAAGTTTAAAGTAACTTGGACAATATTGCTTTCTCTATTTGAGATACATTTCTTTAATAATAATTTTTAATGGCATATAATGATGAGATGAGGTCCATAGTTTTATTGTAAGAGACTTCCTTTGTAATTTAATCACTAAATATTTGTAGCAAACAACAAACCTTTTTTTCCCAAGTAAATTTTCTCAAAGGCATTTCTCATAAAGAAAAATATGAATTAATTTTCGTACAGACAGAAACCAGAAAGCCTGGCTTTATGGGAAATCTGTTCAGAAAGGAACTGAAACATACAAAAGAAAAAGAAATTAGGATCACTGACTCAGAAACTCTGATTTTTGGGGGAAGATGATAAGCACAGTGCGGTCCAACTAAAATCAAAGTCTTGTTCAGAAGGAGTCAAATGAGACTTCACAGTAAAGCAGGCAACACACAGACACTGGCAAGATTTTAATGTGGGTAATTATTTCAAATAAGTAAAGAACAAAAGATTGGGAGTCACCAACCAGGATTCTAATTCAACTCTGCTGTTAACTGTCACACCTAATGCAACATAACTCTGAGCACATTTGGGCACAGAGAACATGAAAGATCAGTACCAGAAATCTAACAGACTTGAAATTTATGTCTCTAATCTACCAGGTAGGACTTTTGATGGCTATGCAAGGCCTATACTAGGAAGCCAACTGTATGAATCCAGGTATGGAGCGTAGGAGGTATTAAAAGTCATAATTTAAAGTTACTGTGAGTAACTGGAACATAGCCAGCATTGTGAAAATAATTGTTATTAGACTACATCTTTCTCAGCTTTTTAATAGATGACATCCATCTCCTAGCATAACTGTTATCTCTTACATCTTTTATATTTAGTCATATATGATAAAAATATTTTAGTAGATTGAGAATTCCTAAAGTTGTAATTTTTATTGAGTTCTCACTGCCTATCTCTGGGATCATAAAGTAGCTCAAAATAAATCTGTGTAATTGTAAAATAAATGTAAAATATTCAACAAAATTCTGACTTTTTTCTCATGGTATTAACTTTAAATGTTTTTCTTAAATATGAAATGTAAAGTTTTGTTTGTTGCTTTGTTTGATCCCTAATATTTCTCTTCATTTCCTAGCAAAGCAATTTAGCATCCTGAATTTGAAAAACTGTAGCTTCCTTTTCTAGCTTTAATTTCCTCAACTAAATTGTGAAATCTGTATATTATAAAAGATCTTATTTCCATTTTTGGTAAAGTTTTTTTATAAACTAATTATTAGAAAATGTTCTAAAATACACTTTTGAAGAGAAAGGTAGGAAATATCTAACTTTGTTTTCTTTAGCCATGGTTAAATGTACTAAAATTTATTTAGCAGAATCAATTTGAAAATTATCAGCTTACTGAATAGACTTTATACTTTATCTTAACTCAAGATACCACAGTTTCTGTACTTTCAGAAAAAAAGGAATGCAGGTCTCAAAACAGGAGAATATAAGTAAAATTCTTCCATTTACTGGATGTAAAAGCATTCAAGAAGTATGAGGCATCTCAGATCTCATCTCATGGGAAACTGACATTTAGTCTCCTTGAACTGCAAATGCATGGGAAAATTCCTATAGCAAAGTTTTAGTGATACTTAATTTAAGTGTGCAACTTCAAAAAATTATTGATAACTTGACATTCTCATGGTCTGGAGCAATAGCACAGCTGGTATGGCATCTGCCTTGCACATGGCTGTCCCGGGTTCAATTCCTCCACCCCTCTCAGATAGCCCAGCAAGTTACCCAGAGTATCTTGCCCGCATGGCAAAGTCTGGCAAGCTACCTGTGATGTATTTGATATGCCAAAAACAGTAACAAGTCCCACAGTTTGTTGTGGGACATTACTGGTGCCCGCTCGAGCAAATCGATGAACCACAGGACATTGGTGACAGTGACATTCACATAATTCAGTGAATTAACTTAATTGATTTACTCCATTTACTTATATACTGCCTTTCCTGCCTCCCACGCCCAAATAATAAATATATACATATATATATTTTTAATGGCAGGGTACAGGGGTCAGAGAGGTAGTACAGGAAAGTGAGCACTTACCATGCATGCGGCTCCCCCAGATATGATTCCTGACACACTGTCTGGTCCCCCAAGCTCTCCCAGGATTGATCCCTGATTGCAGAGCCAGGAGTTAGCCCTGAGCACTGCTGTGCATGACCCAAAAGCAAAGCAAAAGACAAAAAAAAAGGAAACAACAAAAAGTAAGAAAAGCTATGAAAAAGTAAGAAAAGAATATGAAACTGAAGCAGAAATTAATCTTGAGAACAGATTTTATTAAAACCTAAACATACACCAATTTACCCTAGCTCTCATGGAAGTACCGAAAGCACAGTTTCTTAGATATTGCTGTTCCAAAAATTTTTGCTAAGACAGATTACTTGAGATGTTAAACTGTACCTTGGAATGTATTTTTAATAGTTCTGTTGGTAATATTGAAGGAGGAGGAGAGAGAGAATCCTGTAAAGTGTAAAGGAAGAGAAATTATGTAACCCAGGGCTGTGATGTTGGTGACTGGAATGTAGTGTTCCTAGAGTATCATTTATAAAAAGAAATAGAAATGTTGAAATAAAAAGTCACATTTTTTGAATCACAGTGAGACAGATATACAGTCACAAAGTTATTAATGATTGTGTTTCAGTCATATAATGTTCCAATACCTGTCCATACCTTCACCAGTGTACATGTACATTTCCCACCACCAATGTCCCCAAGTTTCCCTCCTACTCCCCCTACCCCCGCCTGTTTCTCTCTCTCTCCCTCTCTCCCTCTCTCCCTCTCCCCCCTCCCTCCCTCCCTCCCTCCCTCTCTCCCTCTCTCTTTCTCCCTCTCTCTCTCTCTCTATCTCCCTCTCTCTCTCCCTTCCCTCCCACACCTTCCCATTTTGGGCATTATGGTTTGCAATAAAAATACTGAAAAGTAATCATTGGCATCCCTTTACCTATTTTCAACACTCAGAGTTCTTGTCCAAAGGGATCATTTCTAACTATTACTATAATATTACTGTCATACTGGTCCCTTTTCTATCATAACTGTCTGTGCTTGGGCATCTCTGCAAGTGGTGCTCCAGCCACCATTTATGGTGCCAGGGTTTGATCCTGGTCAGCTGACTCGAGGCAAACACACTACCTGTTGTACTGTTTCCCTGGCCTTAATAAGATACTATCTCACGGTGATTCAATAAAATTGGGAAAAAAAAACTTAGTCTGGGTGTCTCGTGAGGAAATTGCATTTCTTGTTTTATGAGAACTGGGTTCTCTATTTTTTTTTTTGGCACCACAGAAAAATGAAGTTGAGTGCTTACAGACTTAACCATCTCTTTTCTACTTTAACTATCGCAAATGTAACTTTTACGTTTTACAGTTTACTTGATGCATGTTGCCTGAATGCCTGAGAGCATAAGAGGAAAAAATAAAACTTAAGCTAAACACAATCCATACTCTGAACAATAAATTGTTTTTTATGGATTATTTCTTACAGGTTTTGGGCCTAAAACTGCAGTTAGTACAAGTATTGTTCCTAGAGACTCCATTTGAACTCTCAGGAAAAAATTGTATTCCCTCAATTAATTTAAAATTTTTTCACATGAAATTGAAAAAAATTGCAGATTTTATTTTTATCATATTGAATATTGTATACTCTCAGTAGCTTACCAGGTTCTCTGAGAGGGGCGGAGGAATCGAACCTGGCTCTGCCAGGCTGGCTGCACGCAAGGCAAACACCCTACCGCTGTGCTTTGTAAACTATATACATACGCTTTCTGACCAGTCCTGCCCTGATTGTACGAAAATATTCCTGTAAAAATATTATACAAAAATATTCCTGTAACATGGGTTTTTTTGATGATAGGCAGCAATTCAAGTGAAATGCTTTGTTTCAGTAATTCATTGTATCATTGAAAAAATATTGATACTTTAATTATTCCCTCTTGATTTTACTAGCTATTAAAATTCTGTAAATAATAACTTACCTATTATTTGGATAATAGAATATTTGGTTGAATTTATAACCCTCGAAAGATATTTCTAAGAATATCATCAGGCAACTTGGATTTTCAAAAACTTGACAACTTTATTGACATTGTAGTACATAAATGGTCATATGGATAGGCATCTCTACTTAGTTTGTGGATGGAACTAATAATCAATGTACATGGAACTATAAATCCCATCTGTGAATGAATTTAAGGTGAAAATACTGAAGATGCATCAAAGTCCTTGAACTATATAGATATACATTGTTTTTTAAAAAATAAGTTTGTGCCAGCTTTATACATTTTTAATGTATATGAATTTACCTAGAATTGTATGACATTAGTGATCACTTGTATTTATTTTCTTTTTAATACATTGTTTCTGTAACATTAAGAGTTAATTAAATTATGTTAATTAAAAGGGTATGCAGTGGTGTCTTTTGAAAGAAGAGGATGTCATTCCCCATATCAGGGCAATGGAAGGTCGTAGAGGAAGACCACCAAACCCAGATAGACAACGAGCCAGAGAGGAATCCAGGATGAGACGTCGCAAGGGTCGACCTCCAAATGTTGGCAGTGCTGAATTTCTTGATAACACTGATGCCAAATTACTAAGAAAACTGCAAGCTCAAGGTAAAAAAATATGTTTACTCTCAAAAAACATCTTATGATTTTTGCTTATGAATGAGACTTCTGTCAATTTTTTGAAACATCAGTCTTGACATTAGACTAAAAATGAGAAAATAAGGCACCCCACTGGTAACTGGAGTTCTTTGATTAGGGTTAGCTTCTTTCTGTAGTAGTACTCACGAGTGCATCATATCCTGTTTATTTATAATTATAAGGGTGCACAAAAAAAAGGGAATCAGCCAGCACTTGGCACACACCTTAAGGTTGTGCCAACTTTCTGGAAATTCTCATTTTAACAGCTCCTGATTCCTTGAGGTGGTACAAGGGAATAACTCCAAAATATGTGGATCTATGGAGTAAATTGGAGTAAATTGAACTCCAATTACTGGTAAGTAACCCCAGTCTTCTAGTTTGGGCTCTTCTGTAGTCTAGGTATGGTACATATATTTTCAAAATGCCCAACTATACATACTTAAGTCAAAGACTATTTTCATCATCACTAGACCATCACTTAACACAGTCCGTAATATCCTCAATATATTTATGATTCAAAATTATAAAATATGAAAAGAAAGTTCTGATTTATTTCTGCCTACCCCCACCTCTGTGTAGGGAAAACATATCCATCAGTGTTCAAAGGTTATTCCTGGCTCTTTGCTTAGAAGTGACCTCTGGCAGTGCTCTGGAGATCACTTATGGTGCCAGGGATTTGAACTAGGGTCAGCTGTACAGAACATAAACTCCTTAATTCCTGTGCTATCTCTCCAAGCCCACCACTGTATTTCTTATAGAGAAAGCAACTAAAATTAAAGTCTTGCTATCAATTTGTTACTAATTTTAAATGTGAAAAGTCTATGGCTATCTGAAAATATTTAGATATATATAAGAATATCTTACATAGCATATGTATAAACAGTACAAAATATATATTTAATAATAAAAATAATGGCTTAAAAGACTACCAGAATGTTACTTTTTCTCTTGAGTATATTCTGGAGAAGCATAACTATGGTAACCACAATCACAATATTGACTTATTTGTTTTTACGATAAAACATATATTCATGATAAACTATAAGTTTACAGTAAAAAGAATAGCTTAAGATAAAAGATAGCAGGACTGAAGTGATAGCATAGCAGGAAGGGTGTTTGCCTTGTACACTGCTGACCCTTATGTGATCCTGGCATCCCATTTGGTCCCCTGAATCCCACCTGGAGTATCCCCTGGGTTCAGAGCCAGAAGTAAGCCATGAATATCACTGGGTGTGCCGCTCTGCTGATAAGTAAATTAAAGATACTTGTAATTTAACTTAAAATTTAAAAAAGTGGAATCATTAGCATTTTTTATCAATCCACAGAGATATTTACATATATTCCTAAATTTCCACACATTCATTCATGTATGTATAAATATATATAATATGTACATAAACACATACATATATATTATGTGTTATATATGTGTGTATCCTTTGCTATGTTTAAAATAAATGAACTTGGCCCCTTGAGGGCCAATAAGCTTAATTCAAACTCCCATTTATATCCTGTCAAAATATAAACCTTGAACAAGATGACTTGTTAATCCCTGTTGGGGTCATTTCATTCCTAGTCTCTCCAGGTGCTATCTGTTCTTTTCGACAAAAGTGAAATTCAAGTTCTTGAATTCCTAAATCAAAACTAAACTTCCCACATAAAGCATTTGTAAGTGTGTGGATTTTACTGAAAATGAATTGTGACAATGCACAAAATTGAGTGTTCTACTCCACAAACGGGGAAAAATTTCCAACTAGACATTGCAAGTTCCTAGTCTTCAATTGCGAAATTTCTCCTGGCTGTTTTTCACTGTCAAAGGTGAACCTCAGTCTTATTTTGTCTAAGAATTCCTTTCATCTTTTGTCCCCTCTTGAGATCCTCTCTCTTAAAGAGCCTCTTCATGTTCCAACCAGGGCATGTTACCACCGTTTTTGTTGCCTTGACTTATGCCTCCAGGTATCTATTTTCTTCTCTAAGTATTTAATAAAGATATTTTCTTCAAACAAACAAAAATAAAATAAAATAAAATAAATGAACTTACAGTATATAAACTGGTTGTTTGCTTTGTTTCCACCTAATTGATGTTAAGATATTTCTAATACCAGGACAAATCTAACTCATGCTCTTAATGGCTGAATAATAAGTGACACTATTTATGGTGCTAACATGTTTAATTTAATCATTCCCTTTTTATGACTAATTCCCTTTTATTTCTTGATCTCAGAACCCTTGAGTTGTGCTGCATGTGGCCCAAACCCCTACCCTACTCTCCCCCCAAAAAGATATTTTCTTCTCTCATTATCACAACACTGTAACACTTGAACATCTCTTTGCACCTCCTACAGAGATGGTTATCTATAGTATAAAGTCCTAGAGTAGATACCTGCATAAAAGAAGACCGTCATTTTCATATTTTGTAGATTTTCAATTTCAGTACAAAAGAGACAAAAAGTTTACAACAATTCATACTTCCACCAGTGGCATTTAAATTAACTCTGCCATGACTTAATGTCATACAGTTTTTCTCTGGTGTAGTATAATAATGAAATTTTTTTCAATTTGGTTTCTATTGAGACTTTGCTTTCTCCCCTGAGCAGTTCCTAGCACAGATTAAGAAAAGGTTAATATTGTAACAAGTATAATCATATATAATGAGGTTTTAAAATTACTCTTGTTAGTAAACCAGTGACTCTTCAAAAGAATGTTAGAGGAGAATATATATTATTTTAGCGATAGCACAGTGGGTAGGGTGTTTGCCTTGTACTCAGCCGACCCAGGTTTGATTCCTCTGCCCCTCTCCGAGAGCCCAGCAAGCTACCAAGAGTCTCTCGCCCGCACGGCAAAGCCTGGCAAGCTACCTGTGACGTATTTGATATGCCAAAAATAGTAACAACAAGTCTCACAAATTGTTATGAGACATTACTGGTGCCTACTCAAGCAAATCAATGAGCAGGAGGACAGTACAGTACTACCCAATAAAATAAAAACTTAAAATTAACCAATACCTAAAATATGAACATCCCTTATTTTTCATATGAATAAAAATATTTATATTTAGTATTCAAAGTGGCGGCTTTATATTTGTAAAACTTACTAAATATATTAAGCAAAATAGAAGATATTTTACTCTTATCCAAGTATTTTTCTACCTCTAGTTTCCAACTGGTTAATATTGTTACCAGGTTCTTCCTTTGCATTATGTTTTAATTTGCAAATTGTTTACTTTGATCTTATTGTGTTCATAGTTTTCTCATCCTAAGTATAAATATTAAATAATTAGGAGCAAATCATATTTATTTTACAAGTATATGAAATATAAAATGCATATTTTTCTTTAAGTGGAAAGTAGGATTTATATCATTTCTGAAAAGCTTATTTGGTTTCTATTAGACTTTACTCTTTCCCAAAGTTCCTAGCAAAAATTAAGAAAACCACATCCTGGCACATGTATTATACCTGTTAAAATAGTAACCATATAAATTTCACATTAAGTCATAAAGAAACCATATTATTAAATCATAATAACTTAATTGCATTAAATCATAGCAAGGGAATTAATTTATATGCCACTGCTGGAAGTGTGAACTGGATAAACTTTTTTTGTCTGGATAAACTTTTTGTCTCTTTTCTGCCAGAATTGAAAGTGTACATACTCTAAGATTTATATATGTATGATTTTATATTATAGCTATAGATGACATATGAATATCTTCTGAATAGAAGGCATAACCTGTTGGCTTTTGGAAGGCTTCTTCATTAAGAGTTTGGAGGGTATCTGAGGGAATTCTAAAAGTTTCTGTTATATATTGATTTCAACCATACTAAAAAACAACTTAATTTGAAGAAAAGTTTAATATTTAAATAAATGCAGACTTTATTTTTAATTTAATTTTATTTTTATAAAGTTGTTCACAATATTTGATTACATCTGATATTGAACACCAATCCCACCACCATTACACCTTCCCACCACTTTATTTCCAGTGTTTCCATCCCAAACCCCAAACCATGCCCTGAAAGCAGAACCAAAATGATTTATTTTGTGTTGCTTGTTATGAATAATCCCTAAAAAATGGGACAAAAAAAGGTTTCTTAGAGGAAAGTGTGTGAATATTGTATTTCACCCAGGAGCCATTAAGCCCTTCTATAAGAGATTAACAACATGTTCTTAAAGATTGAGCCTTGTGTGTTTTTGTGTGTTCATATATATGTATATATGAATAAATATGTTTCCCCCTAAGATTGGTTACCTGCTACTTTAAACCCCATCAAGTATGGTACACTACTCTTGGTATATCAGCGGTGTAAAGTATGAGATGTTGTGCAGCCGCAAATAGATTCACTCGTGGGTGAGGCTCATCTGAGCATGTGGAGAATGGCCATGAGCATGGTGGAGATTGAGTTCTGGAGGTTTTTGACTGCCAGGACAGGCTTCACTGGGGCATGGAGTAGCCTTATGAACCCCCCTCTAGCATGCCCTGGATGAAACAACTCCAGATGGAGTCTGGAAGCATCTCTATGGAGTATCTAAATGCAAACTTTAAATGTACTTCCTAGCATTGTGAAATGAGAGCTTTCCACTTTCACAGAAACTACAAATAAGAATCTGACAAGGTTTTAATATGAAAAAACCTACAACCTGTATAAATAACCCTGTTTATTATTTGACCAATACTGTTAGTATATCAAATTTTCTAATATGCCAAGCAACACCTGTTCATTTCACACAGTACAGAATATTAAGTGCCATATGCACCATCATTATAAGGATACCGTTAATAAAAGTTCTGCCAGTTGTCAGGCAGATTCTGATTTTAGGTGTGTTAAAATGTTTAAAAATGCATCTTAGAATCAGAAATGTGGCATATCCAAAATTATCACTAATTCTATGTGAATAAAGTGTTGTCAAAAATAATATTTAGCTTTGGAATTTAAGTAAACAGGTAATTTCTTAAACCATAAAATATTTTTCAAATTCATATTTTTAAAGTTAATTAATTTAGCCACTATAACCAAATACCCCTTGCTCAGGCTGGAGCGATAGCACAGCAGTAGGGCATTCGCCTTACAAGCGGCCAACATGGCCGACCCGAGTTCGATTCCTCCGCCCCTCTCCAAGAGCCCGGCAAGCTACCGAGAGTATTCGATATGCCAGACACAGTAACAACAAAGTCTCCAATGGAGACGTTACTGGGCCCGCTCGAGCAAATCGACGATCAACAGGAGGGCCTTTGGGCTGGAGCGATAGCACAGCGGGTAGGGCGTTTGCCTTACAAGCGGCCAACATGGCCGACCCAAGTTCGATTCCTCCGCCCCTCTCGGAGAGCCTGGCAAGCTACTGAGAGTATTTGATATGCCAGACACAGTAACAACAAAGTCTCCAATGGAGACGTTACTGGGCCCGCTCGAGCAAATCGACGATCAACGGGAGGGCCTATAACCAAATAAATGATAAATGAAAAGATTCTTGTGAGCAGTTTGTTCCTTAGAGCCTGAGTGAATTTTTTAGGTGACTAACTCATTTTTCTTCTTAAATAATGTATTTATGGAGAATGGGCACTTGTGGAGGGATGCGTACTGGATCATTGTATAACTGAAACCCAAGCACAAAAATTTGTAAGTCTATAACTGTACCTCATGGTGTTTCACTAATAAAAATTTAAAAAATAGGGGCTGGAGAGATAGCACAGCGGGTAGGGCGTTTGCCTTGCACGCGGCCGACCCGGGTTCGATTCCCAGCATCCCATATGGTTCCCTGAGCACCGCCAGGAGTAACTCCTGAGTGCAGAGCCAGGAGTAACCCCTGTACATCGCCAGGTGTGACCCAAAAAGCAATAAATAAATAAATAAATAAATAAAATATTTTTGAAAACTACTTTTCAGGGACCGGAGTGATAGCACAGCGGGTAGGGCGTTTGCCTTGAATGTGAGTGACCTGGGTTCAATCCCCGGCATCCTATATGGTCCCCTGAGCACTGCCAGGAATAATTCCTGAGTGCAAAGCCAGGAGTAACTCCTGAGCATTGCTGGGTGTGACCCAAAAAGAAAAAAACACTTTTCAAAATTTTTAATTTAGGTTATATAATACTTCACTGTATCACTGTCATCCCATTATTTATTGATTTGCTCGAGCGGGTGCCAGTAACATCTCCATTCATCCTAGCCCTGAGATTTTAGCGGCCTCTCCTTACTCATCCTTCCCAGCGGTGCTGCATTGGAGGCTGTTTCAGGGTCAGGGGAATGAGACACATCATTGTTAACTATTTTTGGCGTATGGAATACGCCACGGGAGCTTGCCAGGCTCTACCATGCAGGCAGGATACTCTCGGTAGCTTGCTGGGTGCTCTGAGAAGGAGAACTAGACTATAAGAGGTCACGCCTCTTATTAACCATTATAAATTGCTAAAATGAAAAGTCATGAATTGACCCATTCAAGGTTTTGGTTTTCTGTCCTAAGATTTAAAAATAAACTTCATGGGCTAGGCTGAGACATTCGTACAAATACACATATATATAAAATCAAATTTCTCTAGTAAAAGCCACATTTCTGTTAGCATAAATTTAGCTTGGCATTAAAAACCATACCTGTGCTACAGTTTCTAAGATTTTTTTTGACAGTGTAGAACATCTTTACATTGAAAGTCAGGTTTGGGTCTTTGTAACATAATATTACAGTGTGCTCAGTTTCTTGTCTTCCGGCACTTGAGATTGAAAGCAGAGGACCAGAAAGGAGAAGGCTGAATTAATAGAAACTATTTGAAAAAAATGAAAGGAATGGAAGGGCAGCTGAAACATAGGATTCCCTTAAGTGGAATGTCTGGATAGGGTGAAAAACCTCCTTATTTATCATCTTTACTAGAGGATGGGTGAGCAGTTTCTATCGGATTGAAGGCATGCCTTGAGGTAGGGCAAAGCATTTAGATACTGACACTTCTCTGGAGCTACTTCCTTTTTAATCTCGACCTATTTCTCTTCTGTTTGTATATCACTATATCAGTACAATGAGAACTTTTAATTCTCAACTGTTTTTAAACAGTAACAGGTATTGTTATGGTGTTCTTGAAGTTTATTATTAATGAAGTTTTATAATTACAAACTATTTTGTAGAGTCTATTTCACAGAGTATTTATTATGAATGGTGCATTTGGTTTCTTTTCCTTTTCTTTTTTTTTGAATGATTATAATAGCCTAATATTGAAAATAATTAAGAATGTTGTAAAACAACTGAGTATCAGCTGATATCTTTCATTAATATTTTCAGTTAACTAGATAAAATTGTATCCTATCACAACCCATTCCCTGATTTTTTTTTGAGGGGGGTGTGAGGACCACAACTAGTTGTACTCATGTCTTCCTACTGCATTGAGCTTGGGCAGGGATTATTCCTGGTGTGTGAGGACCAGCCATATGTGGTGCAAAAGATCAAACTGGGATTCACACACACAAAACAAGGCAAGCATCTTTTCCACCACCCCCCATTTTAAATCTTGATATTAGAAAATCAACCATCATAACCAGTTTCTCCTCAATGATTACAAAATTCAAATTTCTTTGTATGATTTTGATCACACCCAGCAGTGTTCAGGGGATATTCATGGCTCTTTGCACAGAAATAATCACTGGGATTTCTCTGAAGACCATATGTAGTGCTGGTAATCCAACCAGGGATGACCTCATATAAGACAAGCTCCTCACAGACTATACTTGTTCTCTAGCCAAGGGTTAAGCTTTTTTTTTTTCGATTTATGGATTGATTTATTGATTTCTTGGGGTGGGGGTGGGGGTGGGGGTGGGACCGAAAGCCGGGCGTGCCTGTTCAAAGCTTTTATTTTTAAAAATCTAAAAACATTCAGATTTTCTTAAAACCCTTGAAAGTTTTTAGAATTAGTAGCAAAGAATATTCTAAAAGAAACAGACTTTGATCTTTGCCCTTCTTTTGAATCTTTATGAACCTTAATTATTAACTTCTCTTTGGTGTCATTGTTTGAACATCGGCCTCATATTATTGAGCTACATCCTCAATCTTAAATAATCATTTCATTTGTAAGATGAGCATGCAAATTCTACAAGACCATGAAATTTTAATAGAACATTTCAGTAAGTGGTAGACATTGCTAACAGCTTAAGTGATTCACATGTTACCCAATCATATTCATTAGTGATAAGTTTATTATACAGGTTTCCTAAAACTTGGCTATCACAAATGGCCAAACTCAACAAAATAGATTTTGTAGTGAGTAAGGGTAGGGAGTTGAACAGGAGATAACTTTAGGACCTTGGTGGAGGGAAGTGGTTTTCCTGGTGGTCTGTGTGGTGATGGGATGATGTACACATGAAACCATTATTAACAGTATTATAAACCACAATATTGTAAATGTCAACAGTTTTGAAAATAAAAAAATTATCTGCTACAAAGTGTAAAGCTATGTCAAATATGAAGTGGTTTCTTAAATAATTGTTCAGTGACATTATATGACTTTTGTAGTTTGAGTATCATTCTTTGTATTTTGACCAAGTTTGCCTGCAGAAAAAGAGCATGACATTACACGCCTTTGGTTACTTAATACCACAGTAATGCTAGAAATAACCACCTGCAAAAGCTCAGTGGTGCTCAGCAGACAGTGTTAATTGGTTGTGCAAATGGAATCAGCTGGTGGTAAGTTAGACCATACTGCCCATCTAGGCTGAGTTTGTTCATCAGTGTGGAGTCAACTGGCTTGAAGTGTCCCAGCCTCTGGCAATCTAGTCCAAACATGTCCTCATAAAATGGGCAAGTCACAAGGATAAAAGCAGAAAGAATACAGATGCTCTCTCAGACTTCTGTTTCTTAACTGCTAACATCCTATTGGTGAACAAGATCATAGGAATGAACTTAGGATAAAGGAATAAGAAAATACAATTCACCTTTTTATGAGAGTGAGTACAAATGACATGGAAATGAGAGAAGAAGGGGTCAGATTATTCATTATGTCAGTCTTACCACAGTTCTGTGTATCTGCCTTTAAAAATTATGAAAACTCATTTCAGCTCCTTTATGACTCATTGACTTTGTTTTTCTTTTATTTAGGAATTTTAGTCTCTTCATATCACTGCTTTTAGAAACTTACCCATTTGTATAGCTAATCAAAATACGAAACTTGGGATCTTTGTACTTGTTTTATTTTGAGGTCTTTTTTTCTTTTTATAAATTTAATACTAAAGAAAAATTATCATTTTTACCTATTTTTCTACTATGTGAAAAATACACAAAAATTTTAGGTTAGTCTAATAAGGATTAAAAGAAGCTACTGTCGCATGTTTTTATATATGAGCTAGTTTAACAAAATGAAAGAAAACAAAATAGTGATTTCGTTAGATGAAAAAACAAACCACTGGACAAAATAAAAACTCTCAGGAAGTAATTTGAAGAGAATTTCTTGAGTGTGATATGGGCATTTTTTAAAAAATCTATAGCTTAATATTGTAACAGCAAAATATCAATATGTATTTTCCCTATGATTGGGAATGATGCAAGAACCATTATTCATGGCAGTAGGATGCCAACCTGACAAAATATTGGAAAAGAAAAAGTTAAACTTCACTCACAGATGTCATTTTTGGTTATGTAGAAGTACCAGGAAGTCTGCTCACACACACAAACGCAAATAAGAAATAAAAAGTGCAAGATCTATAGGAGCAAGTTAATTATATTTTTAAAATCTGTCTTGGGCTGGAGCGATAACACAGTGGGTAAGGCGTTTGCCTTGCACGCAGCCAACATGGCCGACCCAAGTTCGATTCCTCCCCCACTCTTGGAGAGCCTGGCAAGCTACCAAGAGTATCTCGCCCGCATGGCAGAGCCTGGCAAGCTACCTGTAATGTATTTGATATGCCAAACACAGTAACAACAAAGTCTCACGATGGAGACATTACTGGGCCCGCTCGATATTTTATAAAAAAAAAAAACGCATGGCCATCTTTAGGGAAAAACAGACATGTTCAGCCAAATTATTCATCTACTAGTATCTGTCCTTAGTCCTTCATGGACCTGGGGAAAGCATGAAACCATCCAGCCCTCATCACTGGTCCTCAAGGAATAGCTCCAGGTCTTACAACCCCAGGAATGTGGCTCCTACTAATTAAAAAAAAAAATCCATGTACCATTTACACATTGTTATTTATTTTTTGTTATCAGTTATGCAGTTTTATTAATGATGTTTCTTGAAACTTTCTGTTTTTCAGAAATAGCAAGGCAAGCAGCACAAATAAAGCTTTTAAGAAAACTTCAGAAGCAGGAACAGGCTCGAGTTGCCAAAGAGGCCAAAAAACAACAAGGTAAGTAACTTTAATGAGAACATAAATTTGGAAAACAAATAATGAGAAATTCATAAGAAAATTTTGTTCCTTTGCTGATGATAATCTGTGCTTTGATTTTATTTTTTTCTTGTAGCAATAATGGCTGCTGAGGAGAAACGAAAGCAAAAGGAACAGCTAAAAATTATGAAGCAGCAGGTAGGTTTGTGCATTGCAATTGATTTTTAAAACCCAGGCTGGACTTTAAAGGCTGATTTTGAGGTTTTGTACATATATTATACTTACAAAACCATTATCATTTTATTTTGATGGCTTGAAATTACTGCATTTCACATTAATGTTATATGTCCAATTTAGAAAGTTTTCATTTTCCATTAGTTGAGGTTCACTTCAATTTTAATCCAAGTCTTTACATTTTTGTTTGTGTTTGGTTTTGTTTTGGGGTCATAAGTGGCATGCTCAGGGCTTACTCCTAGCTCTGCACTCTGGAATTAGTCCTGGCAGTGCTCAGGGGACCATATGGGATGCCAGGAACCAAATCCTGGTTGGCCACGTGCCAGGCAAGCACCCTCCCCTCTGCTGTCTCTCTGGCCTCTGACTTCTAAATGTTTTAAAGAAATCATTATCTAAATTTCTGTCAGTACTTTTAATATACTGACAGACTTTGATTATGTTGCATCAACAAAATTTTAATTTTTTCATTAACAAATTTTAATGAGTCAAAAAACACCCTCTAAGAATCAGGTACTGATGGACGATTTTAGCTAGGGTCAATTTCAGAAAACAAACAAACATACAAAAAAAAAAAAAAAACAGAAGAAAAGTCTGCCATGGGGGAGGCTAGGTGTGGTGATGGGAAATGGACCTAGTAAAGGTTGGAACATGGTGTGGCTTAAGCCCAACCAGCAGGAACAGCTTTGGAACTGTCTCTCTGGTGGTGATTCAACAATCAAAAAAAGGCAATAAAAAGAAAAAAACCGAGACCCATATGTAAGGAGACAAATGCACAGATGGTCTAAGCTTTAGGGTTGTCTGGGTAATGTCAGCGGTCTCAGGCTACTCATGTAGTCAGTGCATTGTGGCTCCCCACCCAGGCTCCTCAGAGTCGAGTGGTGTTTCAGTTCCTAGAGGCCTTCAGCACGGTAAGAATATCCAACAGGTACATGAAGAGTGGGTCCAATCAGTAGCCTTTAAATCTGGACACATTTTCCCCATTCTTCTGCTCATCAGAATGACCCCAAACCATTTATACTGTTCTTAGGTGGGCTGGAGCGATAGCACAGCAGGTAGGGCGTTTGCTTTGCATGAGGCCCACCTGGCCAACCCGGGTTCAATTCCTCTGCCCCTCTCAGGGAGCCCAACAAGCTACCAAGAGTATCTCGCCCGCACGGCAAGGCCTGGCAAGCTACCCATGACATATTCGATATGCCAAAAATAGTAACAACAAGTCTCACAATTTGTTGTGAGACGTTACCTGTGTCCGCTCGAGCAAATCGATGAACAACGTGAGGACAGTGCTACAGTACTATCTATAAGTGAAGGACATTACATAACATTCAAATTTTTATAGTAAAAGTTCTAGAGCATGTAAGGCAGATAATTAAATGTAAAATACTAGAGTTAATGTAATTCAGGTTTTATCAAATATGGTTCTGTCAAATAGCAAATTCTCAAATGTAATTTGGGTTTTATCAAATAAGGTTTTCTCCATTTACTTTTGAATGGCTTTAGAATTATGACAAATAATTTTTTTAATTGCTACGGCTATGACTGGAGCAGTAGTATAGTGGGTGGTTTGCTTTGCACATGGCTGATCCAGGTTCAGTTCCTAACACCCTATATGGTTGGGTTCCAAGTCCCACGAGTGATCCCTGAGCTCTGGCTGGTATGGCCTACCCCCACCCAAAAAAAAAAAGGAAGCATTATTTTGTAGATCCAGGGTTTGGCTTTTATATGTAGATTAACCTTTCCTATGTAGTTTTCAAAATTAAATATACATAGATGGACAAATTTTGATATTTATATAAGTATTACATGATAGCTTATTTTAGCATAAGGATGTATGAGTCACTCTCTGATCTCCTCATAAAACCATAGAGCAGTAGTGGGTTTGGTATAGTAACTTTGTACATCAGTACTATCATTGCAAACCATGTAACTTAAATTATAATAAAAACTTTTTTAAAGTTTTAGACAACAGGTATTACTTCTCTTGAGTACAATGTAAAGTCAACTCTGTTGCTATTATAAATAGCTGCTGAATAAATGACTTGAGTCAGATTTGCTCCTTCAAATATTGACTGAAATAGTAGGTTTAAAGATAATTGAAATAGAATTGGGATTCAGAATTTAGGTTTTATTATCAAGCAGCCTAGAACTTAAGGGCTCTACTTCTTAGTAGTTTTATCATGTTAGATAGATTACTTTATATCAAATTTCATATTCCTTTCATTAAAAAAAGAGAGAGACTAATTGGGGCTGGAGAGATAGCACAGTGGGTAGGATGTTTGCCTTGCATGCAGCTGACGTGGGTTCAATCCCTGGCATCCCATATGCTCCCCCCAATATGCCAGGAGTGATTTCTTAGTGCAGAGCCAGGAATAACCCCTGAGCACCACGAGATATAGCCCTAAGAACTAAAAAGTGAGGGAGGGTAGGGAAAGAATAGCTTTTGTCAGAAGAGATAATTATACAAGATAATGAATGTAAAGTTCTTATCACAGTCTCTGGCAAAGCCTGTCTTTTCAAAGATTAAAACCTACCATGCATGGTATACTCTTTTACTGTAACTTAGTCTATTTTAAACTTGAATTCCTTCTTTAGTTTATTAAATCTGACTGCTGAAGATATTTGTAAGTAAAAAATTGATTTTAGGGGCCAGAGCAATAGTCCAGACCGACCCGGGTTCAATCCCCGACATCCCATATGGTCCCCCAAGCACCGCCAGGAGTAATTCCTGAATGCAGAGCCAGGAGTAACTCCCGAGCATTGCCAAAAAGAAAAAAAAATATCCATTTTAAAAAAGATATTTTAAATATAAATTGGGAGCCAGATAGTATAGTGGATAGGGTGTTTGCCTTGCACATGGCTGACCTGGGGTCAATCCCCTGCATCCCCTATCGACCCCAAGCACTGCCAGGAGTATTTCCTGAGTGCAGAGCCAGGAGTAACCCCTGAGAATCGCTAGGTGTGACATATATATATATGATAATTATGAAATTTTTCTAGTGATTAAAATGTGATTTTTAGCACTTAAAATAGGTTGTTTATAATTCATGGCATTGTTGTAATTCATAAATAAATAAGTTGGTATATTAATACACTTATTAGAATTTATCAATACTACATATTGGGCTGGAGAGATAGCACAGCGGTAGGGCGTTTGCCTTACAAGCGGCCAACATGGCCGACCGAGTTCGATTCCTCCGCCCCTCTTGGAGAGCCCAGCAAGCTACCGAGAGTATTCGATATGCCAGACACAGTAACAACAAAGTCTCCAATGGAGACGTTACTGGGCCCGCTTGAGCAAATCGACGATCAACGGGAGGGCCTTTACCTTTTACCTTTACATATTGGTATGTCTAAAATATACAAATTTGTATATACAAATAATATGTGAAATTCTGTTGTTTCTATTCAGATGCTCTTTTTAAAATGAGGTTAGCAATGGCATACAAGAATGTAAATATTTATGGTTTAGGGGTATGATTTTACCATACCATACCCACCACCAAAATGCCATTATCCTCCTGCCCTGTGTGTAGGTTCCTTCCCATCTAGCCCCTACCCCCTTTAGGATCCTCATTCCTTTGTAAGAATGTAAGGGTTTGTTCTCACTGAACATTGTTTATTGTCTCACTTTGTTTCTTTATATTTCTATAGATAAGTATATATATATATATATGTGTATGTATATGTGTGTATCTACAGATAAATAGATGTATATATATACATAATACAAATGTTTAAATTCAGCATTGTAATCCTATGCTCTTGAAGTAGCTACAAACTAAATCTCTGCTATGTTACTCATCAGAGCATTGGATCACAGTATTCCCACAACATTAAAACCATAAACTAGTCTTAAATATTCATCAAGATATTTATCTGAGACTTACCTCAAAATACCCCCTTACTTTTCTTTATCTTCAACAAGGTGTACATGCATCTATTAAAATATTCAGGTACATGGTATCTGTTTTATTCACTTGGGGGCTCCCAAGTGCTCAGCAAGTTTGGGTCACAGTCTGGACAGCTCAATGCTAACACTCCGGGGTGTGGTAGGTGGTACTGCCAACACTTGACAGTGCTCAGGGCGGAGGTTCATGTTGATTTTATTAAAAAGTTACACTTGGGTTGTTTCCAGATTTAGACTATTGTGAATAGTGCTGTAATGAACATAGAAGTGAAGATGATGTTTCTGCTTGTGTGTTTTTCGGCCCCCAGGGCATATCCCCAAAATTGGTATTGCTGGGTCAAATGGGAGCTCAGTTTCTAGTTTTTTGAGGAATGACCACATTGTTTTCCTAAAATGCTTGACCAGTCAGCATTCCCACCCTTTCTCCCATATCTGCACCAGCACTGGTTGTTCTTGTTCCTTTTGATATGTCTCTGTGGTGTGAGATGATATCTCATTGTTAGTTTGATTTGCTTCTCCCTGATTATTAGCAATACAGACCATTTTTTAATGAGCCTTTTGGCCATTTGAATTTCTTCTTTAAGGAAGTTTCTGTTCTTCTCCCCACTTTTTGATGGAGTCGGCTTTTTTTTTCTTGTAAAGTTCTACCAGTGCCTTATATATTTTGGATATTAACCCCTTATCACATGGGTATTGGGTAAATAATGTTTTCTACTCCATGGGCTGTCTTTGTGTCTTGGTGACCATTTTTTGAGGTGCAGAAGCTTCTTAGTTTAATGTAGTCCCATTTGTTTATCTTTGCTTCCACTTGCTTGGTTAGTGGTGTTTCATCTTTGAAGATGCCTTTAGCTTCAGTGTCATGGAGGGTTCACAACAGCCAGAATCTGGAAACAACCTGAGTGCTCAAAACAGAGGACTGTATAAAGAAACCATGGCACATCTAAACAATGGAATACTGTGCAGCTGTTAGGAAAAATAAAGTCATGAAGTTTTCTTATAAATGGACAGCATCATGCTGAGTGAAATGAGTCAGGAGAGGGACAGATAGAGAATGACTGTACTCATTTGGGGGGGGTGGGGCGGATATAAAAAAAATAGTATGAGACTAATATCCAAGACCAGGAAAAACAGAGGCCAAGAGGACTGGTCAATGGTTGGAAACTTGCCAAAAGGTTGGGCGATGCGGGTGCGGAGAGCAAAGGGTAGTTAGGGTAGAGAAGGGATCAGTATGATAGTATTAATTAAAAATCATCACTCTGTATAAGAACTGAATGTTGGAAATAGGTAAAGAGATGTACATGATAACCTTCCAGTATCTGTATTGCCGGGCTGGAGCGATAGCACAGTGGGTAGGGCGTTTGCCTTGCACGCTGCCAGCATGGTTGACCCGAGTTCGATTCCTCTGCCCCTCTCGGAGAGTCCAGCAAGCTACCGAGAGTATCTCACCCACATGGCAAAGCCTGGCAAGCAACCCGTGATGTATTCAATATGCCAAACACAGTAACAACAAAGTCTCACAATGGAGCCATTACTGGGCCCACTCAAGCAAATCGATGAACAACGGGAGGACCATGACCATGACCGTCATAATTTTATTTTTATAATTTTATAAAATATTTTATAATTTTCTTAAAATTTATAGTTTTTCAATAATTAAATATAATTATGCAGTTAAACTTAATTATGCAGTTAAAACAAAACTAGGTTATATTTCAGTCTGAAATTTTATGCCTATTGCTCGCTGCATAAAAGAACAATGACTTTTGCTGTCTTGAAAACATACTACTTTAGCTTTCTTACCTTATGATTGACAAAAGCAGAAAATTAAAAAAGTAAAAAAGGGTATACTTTTCCTTCATTTCCATATTCTAATCTAAATACTTTAAATATTGATCTGGTACCTCCTTCTTTAAGAACTGGAAATGGCTCATAAACACTCTTGTCTTGTAAACCAGTATTACTTCCATGATTTTTAAAAAAAAATTTCAGTCAGAAATTAAACAAAAGGGCTTTTCATTGTTGCAAGCTATAATTAAAAATTAAAGAGTGCTATAACAGACATCAAAATTATCAAATATGCTCAATCTCCTAAAATTAAAAAATGCAATTTGGGAGGGGGGGAGTAGAAAGAAAAGTATAATAATAATTCAAACCTTTCATAATCCTATGGTAGACCCCTCCTGTAAGGAATCAGTGCCAGAATACAGAGAAGAAATAAACTGGGGCAGGGAGTTAGTTCAGTCTCTAGGCTCCTGTGTCAGGCACCAGACCCGGTTAGATTCAGTTCTGGTACCATAGGGCTCCCAGGCCTTGACAGGTGCACGCCAGGAGGTCCCAGGTGCCACAAGGTGTAGCCCTGGAAGCCCAAAACACTGCCAAGGCGTGTGTTCACTCCATCCTGCAGAGCCAAGCAGCATTGTATCCCTGAGCCTTAGTATAGAATTGATGACTACCAGCTTGGCTGAGAAACATCAGTGGGACCTTTGGACCTGTTAAACACCTTGCTTGGGAGCACCTTCCGCACAGTCTTCTCTCCCCACCTCCCATAGAAAGAAGAAGCAAGCTTAGAAATAACTCAAAGACATAATTAGCATTTGGAAATTAGCAGGTATTGGTAATACACAACAGTTATTAGGTTGATTGTAAAAGTCCTAGACTAGCACAGTCTGATGGTGGGAACAGTGTGAGTGAACGTGCTCACATAGTTGAGATGTTCCTCCGTACATGCTTATTACATATGAGGTAGGTTTTTAAAGCAAAGATGTTCTCATCAGGATTCAGTGATCGTTGAATTATAAAACAATAATAAGTACACTGAATTTACTCAATCATGTCATATTACTCTAGACTTTAACTACCTTATAATAGCACTATAGCATTGCCTCCCATTGTTCATCAATTTGTTCTAGCGGGCACCAGTAACGTCTCACAACAAATTGTGAGACTTGTTACTGTTTTTGGGATATCGAATATGCCACGAGGAGCTTGCAAGGCTCAGCCATGCGGGCAGGATACTCTTGGTAGCTTGTGAGGCTCTCCGAGAGGGATGGAGGAATCAAACCCAGGTTGGCTGCGTGCTAACTCTCCAGTCCCTTATGATAGTTAAAAATAACATCATTGTCATGTTATTCACTGTGTCAAATAAAAATTACAATATAGAAGTGGATTTTATAGTCTATTTACTATTGTGTGGTACTATATATTTTATAAGAAGTTTTTACTAAAATATAATTATTATGTTTGAGGCTACTGTGTAAGGACCAATATTTGCTTATTTTGAAAATTGATCGCCACAGTGAATCTAGTTAGTGTACATCTTAAATAATTACAAAAAAAAGGGTTTTTGTTGTGATTAAGACTTTTAACATGTACTTATTGTAACTTTCAAATATTTATGAGTATTATTAACTATAGTCACCTTACTGTATTTATATCACCCAGACTTACTTATTTTGCAACTCTTGATGCTAAGCTATTATTTTTCTACAACATTTTTCTGTATTTATTTCAAGTTGAGCATTTATAATAATAAATATTTATAAAGATCTGAATAACTTAATCAGTTTGATTTGCCTAGTTTTAAAGATCTTAACCAATTTAAGACATGAATACATATGTGACATTAAACTAAATTAAAATGTTTTATATTTAGCAAGGGAGACCTTGGTAATTCTGAACTAATGTGTGAAATTACTTGAATCTACTTAAATACTTTTTTTGTGATGCTTTATTTCATTATCCTAAATTACCCTAATTTTCCTCACAGGAAAAAATTAAGAGAATACAACAAATCAGAATGGAAAAAGAACTTCGAGCCCAACAAATTCTAGAGGTAGAATGCTTAAATTTGATATATTGAAGTAATGTAGCTATATATTTAAAGTCTAAAATAAAATATTATCTCATGTTCTCTCACTCAAAAAATAATTTGTCAGAAATTTTCTTTAAACACAGGCATAGAGTAAGCACTTATCTGAACATTTTATTTAACAAGCTCACTTAATTCTAACAGTAAAAATTCAGGAAATAATATAAAAGGTAAAGGGTAATAAGAATTCTAAGAACATATATAGATATATATATAATATATATAAAGTGGAAATACATATATAATTACACATATATTTGTTGTTCTCAAGTTCATGTTATAAAACTTGCATTCATTAGCTTTGTAAGGAATCTGTACTTGAGCCTGAGAAATAGTACAGCAGGTAAGACACAGCTTTGCATGTGCCCCACCTGGGTTCAATCTCTGGAACTCCATAAGGTTCCCTGAGCACTGCCAGGAGTGACCCCTGAGCAGAGTTGGGAGTTACCCCTAAACACCAACAGGTGTGGCCCAGAGAGAGAGACAGAGACAGAGAGAAGAGGAGAAAGAATCCATAGTTAGATATCTATTTTAAACTTCGAAATAAGACCTTATAAAAACTAAATAATATAAGTTTGGTTTACTGATTTTTACTGTACTCCTCTTCCCAGCAAACTGATATAGTAAAGCTAAAAGACTTACACTGACAGCAATAAAAGCAAGATAAAGTAAGCAGTTAAAGACAGCAAGAGAATATGCAGAAAACTCCCAACCAGCATGTGCAGGAATCAAAAGCCTACCAATAGTCTGTAATCTTTTAGTTGAATAACTAGCAATTTTAAACACCTTGTTAGCCAAAAGGTATTACCATATTGAACTGTATAATGAAATAACTGATGTTCAGAATAAAGTCATGAAAAAAGCCAAATTATGTTTAGTGTACAGTGTAAATATATGTCTCAAAATGATTTCCATTCAAAACAGTAAAAATAAACTTTCGATGCTTAAAATAATTATAACTTCACAGTTTTTAAGGAAATTCTTGCTGTATACTTCAAATTGCCCCTCAAGACTTGTAGTAGTTGAGACTTTCTGCTACAAGCTTTTTCATTTTCTTCAAATTATTTTTTTAAAAACCTTAAATATTCCTATCTTATATTGCCTCTATGAGGTAGCTATGAATTTGCTTGATAATGATTTTGAGACTATGAAATTCAAATTTGACAACATCTTGACATCCAAATTGCTTTTAGTAAAAGATATAAATTTTATCTTTCAAAATCAAATCCCAGATTTAACCACAATATACAAAAAAGGAAGAATGGTTTTGTTTCATTTCTTTAAATCATCTGAGTAATGAATTTTTAGTTCAAATTCTTTAAACATTAAAAGAATTCAAATATTAGGGGACGTGCATACTTTTAATGTTACTGCTTTGTTCTAAATCTATCCTGTTTTCTTAACTATTTTAAGTAATGTTTTAATTTTAAAAGCCATGGGGGAGTAGCAATGAATGACATAAAATCTTTTTGAGTCTATGATTAAATTTTAAGGCAAAAAAACAAACTTAATTATTTCAGGCTTTTAACAGAGTTTAAAGACAAGAACTGACATTCTTTCGTATAGCTTAATGTTACTCTATAAATTTAAAATGAAATTAGTATATTAAGTACAACATTGAATGGTGAAAATCTGTAATTGTTACATACTGTTTTGTACCTTGTGAGGCGCATAGTTCCATTTCAAGTCTGAGATTATTTTCAAGTTGTAGTGGTGCTGTTGCATGACTTTGAGACCTGTTTTGCATGCACAGGCTAAAAAGAAAAAGAAGGAAGAAGCGGCAAATGCCAAATTATTGGAGGCCGAGAAACGAATAAAGGTTAGTTTAGATGAGAAAAACAGAGTTTTTATTTCCAAAAATAAAAACCCTATGATGTTATACCAATATCAGTAATATGAAAAATAACTACACAAAATAACCATCTAAAAAGTTATTTAGCACAGATAAAATTATATAATGTGTGCTTTTGTTGTATGCATATTATGTTATTTTTATTTTATTGTTTAGATTTTATGTGATATTTTTAGCTCTTTAGCAGAAATGTCAGAAATGCAAATTACTGCATGATAACTTTGTGTACAAAGTTGAATAATAATCTACCCGAAGCTATTTTGTGTCATTTATGTGTCATTTTAAATTGTGTCCCAAATATGATTATCCAATTAGATTATAGCTTTCTCTTTGTTAATGTTCAGGATCTGCTTTAGCTCTTAAAACGTGAAAAGTCTATAGAAGAAAACGTCTATGTTAATCAGTTTTTATTTACCAGTGGCAAACTTAGCAATTGTTAATTACTGTAATGACACATGTTTAGGGATGTTTTGTTTTGATTTTCTAACAGGAATTGTCAGGGAATTGGGGCCTCATACACACATTTCACCCCTTCTTCCAACCCTTTTCTCATAATGACCAAGAAAGAGCAGCTAAGTAATCTACCAGTTTAGAACTCATGACTCTATCTCATGGACAAGGAAAAGTTTGTTATGTTTTCTACAGTCTCTTGTACTTTATCCTATTTCTACCTCTCTTCATGTTTTCATTAATACTATTTTTATTCATATTTTAACTTTTTAAAATAGTTGTTTTGGTGGCATTCAAAGAGTTTTTTTGTATCCCATTTTTTTGAGATGATTCACTGAATTTCAAGTGTGTATGAAACCTCAAATTGTTCTCATATTCTCTAGTTACTCTTTTAGTGTCAGTCATTGCATTTTACATTGAAATCGGTGTACGGAAGAAAGATCCTTGCTACTATCATCCGGTTTTTACATACTAGGTAGAATCATATTAGGAGTAAAAGAATTATTAAATATTTGTAGTTTTGTATGAATTAACATAATAGAAGGTTATAGAATCTAAAAGGATTGCTTTTTAATATTTGTATGTTATAAATGTTCCATAAAAATCATATATTAAAAGTTTCTTATTTTTAAGGAA
Source organism: Sorex fumeus (assembly GCF_029834395.1). Lineage (NCBI taxonomy): Eukaryota > Metazoa > Chordata > Mammalia > Eulipotyphla > Soricidae > Sorex > Sorex fumeus. Next base: position 11,546,033 of record NW_026606066.1, on the reverse strand, counting down.
AAAGAAATGAGAAGACAGCAAGCTGTTCTTCTGAAGCATCAGGTCTGTATACATATAGATATACAACTGTTGAATATATATATATATAATTTTCATAATTTTATTTTGGGGGAAATCTTTAAATTATTTTCTTTAAATTTTCCAATATAATTCCTGCTTAAGTTTTTCCTTCATCTTATAGTGTATTGCCTTGCTTTGGTATTGGTGTCTTTTGGGGGGTTTAAAATTGGTTTCATGACTCTGTGATTTCTGTTTCATAATGTTGTGCCAACTCTTTCTACCAGGAGTTGGAGAGGCATAGACTAGATATGGTATGGGTATGTTTATTTTTGTACATCTAACACCGCATTGTGATTTGGTTGTGATATGGTTGTCATAGCAATGCATAAAGTGTAGCACTGGCTGCTGTCATATTACATACTGCTGCATGGCTTTACAGCACAGTGCATTGCATACATCTGCTTGTCTGTCTATAAAGAAGTTTGATATATGTCCAAGATCTTTCATTAAATTATGTAGGCCCTATATAAGGCTCCTGTCTAAAAATTTACGTTACTGATGTCACAATGAAAGTTGGATCACTATCCTATTAGTTTGCCATATTCTCCCATCATTCTAGAGCAAAACTTCCATTGAATACAATGGGAATTTTGAGTCATGTTGGTGAGAGAATATGGAATATGTTTTGGTTTTAAATTTTAGAAATAATTTTAGAAATGTCCCTTCTGGGAACCAACTATATTTTAATAGAGATAATTTCTTATAAATGTGATTTTTTAAATTTTTAAATAAAATAAGATTATTGAACTAAGCTAATGCTTCCCTTATTTTTATACTGCACCTTTTTTAGCCTCCACTAAATAACCCATGGGGCACTTTTATGTCTTCAAGTTGCCCCATTATGTGGCAGACATCAGTAAATAGGAATATCCTATTTCATTGGTGTTAGTATATAAAACTAGTTTACCAAAATTGGTATAAACCTTTTAAAAAACTATTCTGATTTTTTAGTGGCTTATTGAATTTGTTAAATAAGAGTGTACTTGTTAAAAGTATCTGATTCTAAAACCATGAAGTGGAAGTGATTATAAATCAATTTCTACCTAATCTAAATTTTTAAGAATAATATAGCCTTAGTTTAATTGGCTATAGTACTTATTTGTGGTTTTTCAAATAGCAGATGTAAGGTAACTGACCTGTTCCAGCCAACCATTATGCTTTTTGTTCTGCCAGCTTTTGAAGGAGCATCACAACTGACCATAAGTAAATCTTGTATGCTTCTGTTTACACTGTCTCCATGTTCATTGCTTTACCTTTTTTGCTTTTGATTGTTCTTGTATTTGCTTTCTAAACCTGAACTAAAACATGCACAGACTGGCCATTTTTGTCTTATATCTAGTATTTTACTGTGACTTGTCTATAAATGCTAAACATGCTATACTGAGTTTTTGTTTTGTTTGTTGTTTTGTTCCATTTGAGAAACGAACTATTTACTAGAATTGAGTTATTTTCCTAATTTTATCTGGTCTATTAGGAACGAGAAAGAAGGCGACAGCATATGATGCTAATGAAAGCTATAGAAGCTCGTAAAAAAGCAGAAGTAAGTGTGTGTTTTAGAAAAATATCACCTTGTCATATATAAATATTTTCCTAAGACTTTTTGCTCTTCTGAATGTAAATTTTTCAGAGTATGGGTCTACTGGCTTCCACAAATAAACGAGAAGTTAGAGATAGATACTAAGTATTTGAACATGAAAGAAAGTAGGAAGGGATCCAATGTATGCGTTAATTTTTGTTGGCCCAGATTTCAATTATCTTTTTTCAATGTCGTGAGTGGCATTTGGTGGGAAAACGTAGCTAATTATTGTAACTAGAGTTTACAGCATGCCCAGACAAGTCTTGTGTGTCCTATTTCAAATACTAGTCATTCATCCGTGGATTTCTGCCATGATGAAGTATTCTCTAGCATTCAGTGTGTAAAAATAGACTGTCTTTAAAATTGTCTTTCAACAGATAATTCAGAATAAGGAAATTATTGAAATAAGTCTAAATCAACTGCAGTTCAAAATAAATGGAATATAAAAGAAATCAGTAAATGTTAAAATGTATTTTGTATCTTACAAAGTAATATATTCTGCTTTAAAACATTTGAGTAAAGATATAACCTTTATAACCAAGGCTTTGGAGTTTGTGAGACTCAACTTCCTTGTCTCTAACCAATTTACATTATTTATCTCTTTAGGCTAACTCTTATTTAAAATTAAGTCACTTGCCTTCTAGAATTACAGGGTTATCAGATGAAATAAGTATTTCATAAATGATAATTAACAGAAATGACACTGGTTTAGAGTAGAGAGGCCTATATTTCAGTAGTTGACCCTCAACTCTGGTTTAAGCTCTTGTATGAAATGTATGTATTACTTAGAATTTTGACTATCATCACTAAATTGCCTGAATTTAAATTCCTATTTTGGTATTTCCCCGTGATCCAACCTTAGATAAGTTAAATCTGTAATTAGTCCAAGAACCTCTCCATAGTCTAGATAGCCTAGATAATAGGATAAGACAAAAGAAAGGATAAAAGTTGGGAGTTCAAGTTCAACATACTAATTCACCTTAAAGTATTGTCAGCTTATAATATAGTTAAGATCTAGATTTTATAATCATTTGCAGGTTAAGTCTAAGTGTTTGCATTGAAATTAAACCAATAATATTAAATAAATATATGTAAATCTATTTTAATATTTCTTATTATAAATTATGGTGTCTAAATAAAAATTTTTTAAATAAAAATTTTTTAATTTTACTATATAAAGTATATAGAAATTGGAATCATGAAACAGGCATGATCTACTTCCAAAAATTAAACTCATCAGCAGATAAGTGAGATATAGCAGGTTTTTCCATAGCCTGGTTTTGTTCATGAGTTCATCATGTCGACCAAGACCATCCATGTAACTTACAGTTCCAAAAGGCCGAATCTAAACATTGGACATGGGAGTCTCCCGGTGGACGGTTCCACAACAAAATTGACCACATCATATTCAATCGACAGTTTTGTCTAACTGATGTCACTGTTATCCCAAAATTCCAAACGGGATCGGACCACCATCTCCTTCATGCAAAATTCTACTTCACAGAGCTGGGAGAAAGGAATGAGAAGTTTAAGAAGAGAACTCCCAGAATGACCACCAACTGAGAGCTCTTTGGCTCTGTTGCGGCAACATGGGATGATGCCGTCATTGACAACATTGATGAGGAATAAAATCGACTGGTTCAGCACCTCCATGATTGTGTGAGGAACGCCAAGAGAGAGATAACCACAAAAAGAAAAAAAAATGCCTGTCTTCGAAAACTCTTAAGCTTATTCACTAACGTGGCTTGGCGCATGCCTCAGGCAACTGCAAGCAAACGTCCGAGCTCACAAAGCAGTGCAGAGAAGCGATCAAGGAAGACCTCAAAGAGAGAAGAGCAGCAGTGCTGGTAGATGTAGCAGAAGCTGGGAAAAGCATTCGTAATGCCTGCCTGTCCTTCACCAACTACAAGACTGAGATGACTGCCCTCTGACGTCCTGAAGGGCAATGCAGAAGATTATTCGTGACTTCTACTCAGATCTTTTTAACAGCCACGTCCACCTGCCCACATACCAAATTCTGCAGAATAGACATGTCGTTCCCAACCTTCTCCCTTTCGAAATCCAACATGCCATCTCATCGGTGAAGAAACAAAGAGCACCTGGCCCAGACAAGGTCAGACCTAACACCTGAAGAACCTACCATCAGTACTCATCAATACACTGGCTCGGCTCTTCATATGTTACCTGTCTGAATGCAAGGTTCCGTCCCAATGGAAAACCAGCAGAACTGTACTACTCTACAAGAAGGGAGACATCCACGACATTGGCAACTATCGACTAATCTGCCTATTGTCTGTCATCTACAAGATGTTCATTCGAGTCATCCTGAATAGGATTAGCAGAACACTAGATGAAGAACAACCATGCGAGCAAGCCGGATTCCAAAAAGGATTCAACACCATCGACCATATCCACACGATAACCAAGCTCATTGGGATTTCTCGGGAGTTTAAGATACCACTCTGTCTAACATTCATTGATTTAAAGAAGGCCTTGATTCCATTGAGATGGAAGCAGTCACTGAAGCCCTAGACAGTCAGGGCGTTCAAACTCAGTACATCAGGATCCTCTGTGAGCTGTATTACAGATTCACTACCAGGATCTCACCATTCTACAAAGAAACTATCATCCATGTCAAGAGAGGGGTTCGGCAGGGTGATACTATTTCACCAAAACTCTTCAGTGCCACCCTCGAGAATGTCATGTGACGACTAGAATGGGAAGGAATGGGAGTGAAGATAGATGGTCGGCAACTACACCACCTCCGCTTTGCTGATGACATCGTTCTAATAACACCAAACATCAGCCAAGTGGCACAAATGCTGACCAACTTCAACCGTGAGTGTGGAAAGGTCGGATTACAACTGAATCTCACAAAGACAATGTTCATGAGAAAGAACGAACAGAAACGAACATCTCCTAATGCAACAGTTATGTGTACCTAGGTCGAGAAGTCAACATGACGAATGACCTGGCACCTGAGTTGCGCAGGAGGAAGAGAGCAGTTTGGAACACCTTCAAGAGCATCGAAGAAATAACTAAGAGGACGAAGAACCTCCAGCTCCGAGCACATCTCTTTGATTCCACTGTTCTTCCTGCATTAACATATGCCTCAGAGACTTGGGCCCTATGAAAACAGGATGAGAATGCTATTCAGGTTTCTCAAAGAGGAATTCAAAGAGCTATGCTTGGAGTATCACGCTTCACTCAAATGAGAGAAAGAATCCAGAGTTCCGACCTCCGTCAATGCTCAAGAATCAAGGACGCTGTCTCGTTTGCCAAGGCATTGAAAATCAGATGGGCTGGACACGTAATGAGATTTGGAGACGGCCACTGGACAAGATCCATTAACGACTAGATTCCACGGGATGTCAAAAGATCGCTTGGCCACCCACCTATGAGATGGTCAGACTTCTTCATCAAGACCCTGAACAATCAGTTTGAGGCTCTTTGTGTTCCTAGAATGAGCAGATGCCATTTGGGTGACACTAGCACGCAACAGGGATGAACAGAGACGTTACTGGTGCCCACTTGAGCAAATCAATGAGTAACGGGATATCAAGTGATAAAGTGATTTTGTTCAGTGTCATTTTGTTATAATGGTGATAAGGGCAGGAAAAATGCCAGTTCTCTTCCAGGAACACTCTGGAGTTTGTACTTTCTCCCCGTTGATTTTCTCCAGGTACTTGAGTTCAGTCCCTTTTCCTCAGTAATGTGCACATTTGGTGCCAGGGATGTGGATTGTCCCAGTATGAGTGAGCTGAGTGTGTGGAGTGCAGTTGGTTCCTGCCTTGTTTCCTGAGCTGCAAGGAAAGAAATGCACACAAATTATTATTTGATACATTAGAAATATACAAGATCTTTAGAAGCTAAGTGATATTTCCGTAACTTAACTCTTGTTTGTATCAATTAGCCTCTGGTAAAATTGACTGTTTTCATTTAAATATGTTTTTTCACTCCTTTTCTTTTTAAGAACCTACCAACAATGTTAAGTGGGGACTTATAGGAGGTAGAATTTTCTGATTATTTTACTGTTATTTCTCCTCAAATAAATTATATTTTGGGATACGACAACAAGATAGTTACAATGATTTATAGTAAAACATTCCTACAGCCTTTCCAACAGAATGTTATCCCTTACTACTGGGAGACAGGACAATTTGTTTCCAAATTATAGCCACAACCCAAAATATTTTTTCTCAGTTATTTTGGAATTGCGTTCAAAACCAATTTTACATTTTTCAAAATCTTGCTTATAATGGTGTCAATAATAGTTGATTTCTTCATAGATATTATCCTAACATTCTCGCTAATTAAATATGAAAGCACTATTTTGCATATTTAAACATGTTGTTTCTACCAGCTATAAATCCTCCCTAGATTCTTGGTGCTATGTAAAAATTGTGTTCCTACTGCTTACCTTTTAAAAAAAAATTTAGTTCTCCACATGCATTTTATATACTTGATTTAATTAATAGGTATCATTTTCATAATTGAAGATTAGATAGAATAAGTTTTGAATAATAATGGAAAATCTAGTTGAGTCTTACACTAACTATATGTACACTCAAGTGCAGACACGTAATCATAGGTTATTTTGAAATTCAAGAGGTGAAAACACTAAAAAGCAAAATAAGCCATTGGTTGTTTTAAGTTTTCCAAAATTTATAAAAAAATTGTTTTCACAGGAAAAAATTTAATTCAAGATTTTTAAAGTAAAAATAATGATCAATGAGAATATGTGGATATGATCTTATTTTTAAGGAAAAAGAACGGTTGAAACAAGAAAAACGTGATGAGAAAAGATTAAACAAAGAACGTAAACTAGAGCAACGAAGATTAGAATTAGAAATTGCAAAAGAACTAAAGAAGCCTAATGAAGACATGTGCTTAGCAGACCAAAAGGTAACTATATTGTCATATAGAATATGTCACTATTAAACTGACTTTTTTTTCTGTATTCTCATCTGATTCATTTGTGAGTTGACATTATGGAAAGCCTTTTCTTTTTAGTTAAAGATTCCCAAGTTTGTCATTCTACTCAATCTGGATTATCAGAGAGAGAGAGAGAGAGAGAGAGAGAGAGAGAGAGAGAATACTTCTAATAGAAGTTCTTAATACCTATGTGGACCACTGTAAACCTTTCTTAGGGAGGGATGGGTTGCACACTCAGGTCTTACCCCTGACTCTGTGCTCAGGAGATATTCCTGACAGAATTTTGGGAACTATATGCAGAGCTGGAGATCCAACTTGACCGCCTGCAAGGAAAGCTCCTTGTCCACTGTCCTATCTCTTTTGATCCACAGTAAAGTTTTAACTTAAGCAGAGATATTGCTGAAATCTATTAAAAAAAAAACAACTTTTAGCAGCATGTAGGAATTTTTTGTTCCCTTCCCAAGCTAACTCCTTCTACCCCTTCATAGATATATAAGTGAAAATTTGTAATCTATAAATTCCTTCAATGCTTTAGTAATGGTAGCTAATTTTATAGCGTTTATTTGCTACATGTCAGGTACTCTGCTAAGTGCTTCATATAAATTCTCTCAATTTTCCTTACAATACTCCTACAGAGCCTGTACATATCCCTATTTACAGACATGAAAACTGTGATACAAAGAGTGAGGAACTTGCCCATGTTTACATTGCTAATAATTGGCAATTTGGATTTAAACCCCAGTTGCTCATATCATTTGTTATATTGAAAGACCTGGGACGAGAGTCTGGCTCAGCAGTAGAGCATATTTCTCACGCAGAAGAGATTCTTGGTTTGACCCATGTAACCTCAAATTAAAAGAAAAAAGGACTGGAGCAATACAGTGGGTAGGGTGTTTGCCTTGCACATGGCCAACCCAGGTTGAATCACCAGCATCCCATATGGTTCCCTATGCACTACCAGGAGTGCAAAGCCAGGAGTGCAAAGACAGGCACTGTCCACTGTCCTCCCGTTGTTCATCAATTTTCTAGAGCGGGCACCAGTAATGTCTCCATTGTGAGGCTTGTTGTTACCGTTTTTGGCATATCGAATATGTCATGGGTAGCTTGCCAGGCTCTCCAAGAGGGGTGGGGGAATTGAACCCAGATCGGCTGTGTGCAAGGCAAACACCCTACCCGCTATGCTATCACTCCAGCCAAAGCCACAAGTAACCCCTGAAAATCGCCAGCTATGACCCAAAAGAGCCAAAAAAAATTTAAAAAGAGAAAAGAAAAAAAATGCGTCCAGACAAACTAATTCATTTATGCTTTATTTTGTTCCCCACATATACATAATACAACTAAAATACATAAAGTTAGAAATTTGGAAAGAGCCATGTATTCTTGATAACCAATAAGATTTCACGGACTTCTTAGTTGAAATCTATTGTTTGACTATTTTTAAGATGGTTTTTCTGAAAAAATCAATAATGTGTATCACCCTCATAATACTGTCTTAAGTAAAATTATATTTAGCTAGTATCATCTGTGGGCTGGAGCGATAGCACAGCGGTAGAGCGTTTGCCTTGCACGCAGCCAACATGGCCGACCCGAGTTCGATTCCTCCGCCCCTCTCGGAGAGCCCGGCAAGCTACTGAGAGTATCTCGCCCGCACGGCAGAGCCTGGCAAGCTACCCGTGATGTATTCGATATGCCAAACACAGTAACAACAAATCTCCAATGGAAACGTTACTGGACCCGCTTGAGCAAATCAATGAACAACGGGAGGACAGTGACAGTGACAGTATCATCTGTATCTCTGTAAATGTCATGTTATCAGATATACAAATTACAATTGTTCCCTGATTCCTGATTTTTTGTAAGTCCCCTGTTTTAAAGCAATTGATGCAAACTTTAAATACCCTATTGGTCACTTAATTATAACAGCATAATAGATATAATTTGATAACAACCTGTTTTACTTGAGAAAATGAAGTCTTCGCTTTTAATATTTTCTTTCTTCATTTGTGCATGTTTGTTTTTTTAATTTTCAGCCTTTGCCAGAGTTGCCTCGTATTCCAGGACTTGTTCTCTCTGGAAGTACATTTTCAGACTGTCTCATGGTGGTTCAGTTCTTAAGAAACTTTGGTAAAGTTTTGGGCTTTGATGTGAACATTGATGTTCCAAACCTCAGTGTTCTTCAGGAGGGATTGCTCAACATCGGGGACAGCATGGGCGAAGTTCAAGACTTGCTCGTGCGGCTCCTCTCAGCTGCTGTGTGTGATCCAGGTCTAATTACAGGATACAAGGTAAAATCATATAGTATTTTGTTTTTACTTAGACTAATGGTGGTTTTTCAATATAGTGTCTTACAAAGTAAAATATAGACTGGTTACAGGTTGCAGTTGGTGTAAATGTAGGAAAACTTGACTCAGAAAAACCTAAGGTGTATAGGTTATTCCAGAGTTAACCTTTTTTTTTTGTAGCTTTGAGCAAAAACCAAGCTGTATTAAGGAAAAATTACATAAGCCATATTCCACAAAACTGAAAATTCATAATTTATAAAGCAATTAGAACTTTTTCAGTTGTACTTAGTATAGTCTGGGCCATTGCGAAAGGTAGCTAATCAAGGCCCCTTCAGACTAACCTGTTAAGATCCTTCACTTTTTATAAATTTAAACATCTTGTTTATCCTTTTTTTTTTGTAAAAACTCCCTTGCTTCCTGGAGCTACACAACAAGTGTGTTATTGCTGCTACCTTTGTTTTATCAATTTTCAGTTTCCTATAATGACAAGGATTGATAATCACTAAGTTCCAATTTATGTGAATTTTAGTTAAAATAAGTGCATTCTAGGGAAAGGGCTGTAGGGGAACACTTGTCAGCACTATCTAGATCAAGACTTCTAGAACTTTCTCCACTCACGATTCCTTTTTGCCTCAGAAATTTTTACATGATCCTGCCTATATGAGTATATAGTATGTTTACTAACAATAAATTATAAGTTTATTTTTAAAACTCCTCACATTTAGTTACGTGACCCTCTATGAGGTCTCATTCCTAGGCCAACTATGTAATACCAATATTTTAGAATATTATTATGTTCATGTTATGAGAGGTTATGAGCAACAGTAATAAAAATGCTGAACTTTTATAGGCCAAAACAGCTCTTGGAGAACATTTGCTGAATGTTGGTGTGAATCGGGACAATGTTTCCGAGATTTTGCAGATATTTATGGAAGCCCACTGTGGAAAAACTGAGCTCACTGAAAGTCTGAAGACCAAAGCTTTTCAGGCTCACACTCCAGCACAGAAAGCTTCAGTCCTGGCTTTCCTGATCAATGAACTGGCATGCAGTAAAAGTGTAGTAAGGTGAGTATATACCCAGACTTCTCTGAAGATTCTTTTCTGTTTTAAGTTTGAACACAATGTAATACCAGCTGCTTATGGAAAAAGTGGATAATATTTGGATAATATACAAGCACAAAGAAAACATTAAAATCAGTGAGGAAGACTACTGCTGCTATTGTTTTAATTATTGTTTTGCAGTGTATCGAAAAGAAAATTTTGGTCAAAGAGATAATACAACAGGAATGGTGCTTGCCTTGAAAAGAAAACTTAGCACATAATGTAATAACAGGTCTTTGTGGCAGTTTTTCTCATTGAATGATATTGTCAATTCTCTAGAAACTGAAATAAAAATTTTTGTTCTTGCAGTGGTGCCAGCATCCAAAACCATTGCATAAATCCACAATTTTGCTTTCCTTTACATCTTTTGAGGATAGGTGAAACTTGTTTTTTCTTAGTAGCCATTCATGGATTATATAGCTACTTTTAATTTTATCATGTGCTGATATAACCTTGGTGTATTATTCTTCTTATTAATATGGTTTTTATTAAAGGACTTAATCTCATTTAAAAGTCAAATCTTCCACTCAAAATTTGGTGAACAGGATCCATGTTCACTTGTTCTTACTATACATGGTTTTGTAGACTTAAATTATGTTACGTTCAGTCCAAATATTTCAGAGCCATACATTCCTATCGAAGCTGTAATTTTAAGTTTTCTATATATCTATTAATTAGGCTTTATGAATATAATTTTGAAAGTTTTTGCTATTCATAGGCAAATATAATTTTTATTTATTAAAAATATCAGTTTGCTTACCAAAGTAATGCATTTCATCATGGATTAATTTATGCCTTCTTACAAACTTTTGCCTTGGCAGTGAAATTGACAAGAATATTGATTATATGTCAAATTTGAGGAGAGATAAATGGGTGGTAGAAGGTAAACTTCGCAAGTAAGTCCTATTCTATTAAAATTAATAGTTTTCTCTTTATACATGTTCTTTTGTAAAATATAAAAATTGCAAAGATTAAATTTAAACTTTATTTTGTCTAAGATTAGAAAAGTGAAAGCTTAAGATGAGAGGTGAAATTAATAAAATTTACAAAAGGACAAAAGATATAATGAGTTTCTTAAATATTTCAGAATTCAAAGAAAGTTGATTTTTCTTTTTTAATTTTTTAGTCTCTTTTTTTCTTTCAAATAAATAAACGATCACATTTTCTAAGATTATTGTTGCTATCAGGTTACTTTTGTCATGAAAGGAAACTGTTTGGAACTATCTTCTCCCTACTTAATTGCTTTCTAATTAAAGTTTGCTTTACTCTTACAGAGATTCAAACATATCCAAATATATTCAGCATTAACACTTAATTAGTTTCTTGTCAGGAAATACAATGCTGAAATTATTCAACTTCTATGTTAAAGGCTAGTTTCTTTGTGTTAATTTGAATTAAAATGTATTCATTCTGACTGTATGGGCTAAGGAACTATCGCTTGGCTATTGTTAGACTTAGTTTTTTCCATTTTCTAAGTCTCACTATTTAAAATATGTTCCAGTTCCAAGGTGATGTCCAGAATTACTGTTAAAAGGTAATATAATTCCTAGAAACATTTTTAGTTTTCTTAGTTATTTTTATTGTCATCAATTTATTGTTTGATGTGAGAGAAAAAGCCACAGATATTTTTGCTTCACACTCTCATTATACTTTTAAAAATATAGAAAGAAGCCTTCCATTCATAGCAATTTTTTGTTTTTATCTTTTAAAGACTCAGAATCATTCATGCTAAGAAAACAGGCAAAAGAGATACTTCAGGTGGCATTGATCTTGGAGAAGAACAACATCCATTGGGCACGCCCACTCCAGGCCGCAAGCGACGAAGGAAGGGAGGAGATAGTGATGATGATGATGATGATGATGATGACAGTGATGACCAAGCTGATGAAGATGAGGAGGATGAAGAAGATAAAGAAGACAAGAAAGGGAAAAAGCCTGATATCTGTGAAGATGAGGTAATCAAGTTCGCATTGATTTTAATCTCTCATTAAGACTGTATAGTGAGTTATCTTTATCTGAAAAATGAATATCATAATAATTAGCTTTTGATTCATAGGTAAGTGTTGAATAGCATGACTACAAATAAAGGTACTTGCATTGAGTAAAATAAGCTTTTCTTTTTAGTCATGGGTTGGAGCGATAGCACAGCGGGTAGGGCATTTGCCTTGCACGCAGCCAACATGGCTGACCCGAGTTCGATTCCTCCGCCCCTCTCGGAGAGCCCGGCAAGCTACCGAGAGTATCTCGCCCGCATGGCAAAGCCTGGCAAGCTACCCGTGACATATTCGATACGCCAAAAACAGTAAGAAGTCTCACAATTTGTTGTGAGATGTTACTGGTGCCCGCTTGAGCAAATCGATGAACAACAGGAGGATAGTGCGGTGCAGTGCAGTGCTTTTTAGTGAATTATTTGAGAAAGTTTTTCCAAAGATCTACACAGATCCTTAATTTCAGCCCTTCTATTTTATTTTATCTCAATATATTGTCTTATATTAATGTAATACTTCATGCCTCAAAAGTATTGGTCAGTTTAATGAAGTCGATTTGTCAAACACTTGTTCATTATTTGCCTTAGCTCTAGGTACATTTTATCAAAGAAAACTAATAGTTCTCTTGTAACTTATAATCTCAGTTAGGAAAAATTGTAGTAAAAAATATAATGTGTTTAATTACTAACTTGATAGTGGTACTTTCATTTTGCTGGGCAGGTACAAAAGGAGGGAGGATGGTTAACCTTTCTGAGGAATAATGTGCACAAAGGCTTTCAAGGACACAAAAGCTGATGACAAACAGGTCTGAGGCTGAATGCTAACTGCAGAAGACTTTGATAGAATATTCCAGAGAGAATAGCATGAGCAAGGACACAGGAGCATTAAACTGCTATGTGCTTCAAGGGAATTAAGTGTTTTATTATTAATAGAGTACCTCATTTATAACAGTTATAAATAAGGACTTTAGACTTTCTAGGTACTAGGAAGTCATTAAAGGGTTCTAAGTAAGGAAATTATGTAGAATTTTTTTTAAGTAACTCACTCTAGCAGCTGTATGGAAACTAGAAACTGATTTGGGTAGTGCAAGAACAGATGGGAGAATGAGTTAAGAAACATTACCGTAATTTAGTTAAGTTATGATGGGTCTGAAACTCATAATGGTAGCATGAAAGGAAAAAAATTGAAAACTATTTAGTAGAATAATAAGCCATACTTAAAGGCAGACTATATAGGTTGATAAGGTGGGATGTTATTCATTACCAGTAATGTCTTGAATGCTGCTTGCTGTTGTTGCCATTAACTAAAAAACGGAATCATAAGGAGAGGTATCAAATAAATAAATGACACAAAGAAGGAAGAAGGAAGAGATACAAAGAAGGAAGAGAGCCGGAGACAGATCGTTGAAAACACGTAGTTAAGAATTTGAAGCCTTAAAAATGTTCAGTTATGGAAATAAAGATCTGAGAACTTGTTAGTACATAGACAGTAGTTTAAAATCATTTTGTGGTTAAATTTGTACAGGGAGGTGGGGGAAGGGCAGTTAATGAATAGTGAACCAAAATTTGAAAGCTAAGGAATGTCAGTATTGAAGAAGAACCCACAATGGGACCAGAGAGATAGTACAGTGGGTATGGTAATTCCCTTGCATGTGACTGACTGGGTGGGGTTCAATCCCGAGCATCACTTATGGTCCCCTAAGCCTGCCAAAAGTGATCCCTGAGCACGGAGCCAGGAGCATGCCCTAAGTAAAGCTGAGTGTGATTCAAAAAAAAAAAGGGAGGGAGGGAGGGAAGGCAGGGAAGTAGGGAAGGAGAGAGAGGGGAAGGGATGGAAGGAGGGCCCACAAATCTTTTTTTCTTTTTTTTTAATGCATTTGCCTTATTTTTTATTTCTTGAGGGAGGGCCCACAAGTCTTCTTTTCTTTTTCTTTTTTAATGCATTTGCTTTATTTTTTATTTCTTTATTGCTTTTATGAAAAGTGAAATATTTTGCTTTATTTCGTCACACCTGGTGATTCCCATGCGTTCCTCCTGGCTCTGCACTCAGGAGTTACTCCTGGTACTCCTCGCTCCTACACTCAGGATTTACTCCAGACTGTGCTCAGGGGACCATATGGGATGCCAGGAATTGAACCCAGGTCGGATGCGTGCAAGGCAAATGCTCTACCCACTGTACTATCACTCTGGCCCCCACAAGTCTTTCTATTGAAGAGCACAGACTCACCTCCAGAGTCATTGGTTCATTAGGAGGACACACAGAATTCAGCTTCAAGTCATACTCTGACTGAATTATTTCCATGAAAAGAAACAAAACGTAGGCAGGGGAGAGAATACAGCAGTCTAAGCACTTAACCTTTACCCTGAACTGGCTGACTCCCATTCGTTGTGCTCAGCACCACATTTGTTCCATTCCCCCCACCCCCCAAAACAAGCACCACCACAAGGATTGGTTCCAGAACACAGAGTCAAGAGTCAACCCTCAGCACAGCTTGCTGTGGCCCAGAAAGAAAAAAAGAAGTAAAGCAAAAAGTAAAAGTGAGCAGAATTGTAGAAGAAACAAGGTTCATGCTTCTAAGAGTAATCTTTTCCCAGGGAGTCACATAGGATGAACTTAATTCTCCTAGCTATGAGTTGTATTATGTATGAAACTTTGTGAGCTTAAAGAAGCACATTAGAGACTCAATGTCGAGGTTTTTTGTTGGAAGGTGGTCACATGTGCACCTCTGCATAGCATTCCAGAGTCTCTAAGACAAAATCATATTTTCAACATAAAGTATATTATTAATACAGTTCAGTCTAGGTCCAGTGAATAAGTCTTGAAATTAGGATTCCTAGGCACCAGTTACTGCCATTTTCAAAGCAGACCTTTCAAAGAATAGCAGTCATATCTGTGGTATTCTTTTCTACACATGCCATAATAACAAAAATCAAGAGAAGTGAATTTTTCAAAAGGAATCTTAAACACTTTGAAAGCAGTATGAGTCTGATGTGATAACCACTAAAAACATTGATTGTACTTAATAATTTGGAGGTCACTGGTAACCAGTGCCAGTAGTGTCATTAGATGAATCAGATTAAAAGCCCTGTGATGACTGGTTGAAAACAATAGAAAATAAAAATGTGAAGATGTTGTTTCAAGCAGTGTGCCTTAGATGAGGAGCACTTTATTAGTCAAATGGGGACAAAGACCAAATATTTTTTAGATTTCAAAGACATGCAGTGGGCTTTGGGCTTAAGAGAAAGGTCAATAAAATAAGAAATGTAAATTAAAGATTAAAAAGATGAGCGAGAGACCAGAGATTTGACACAATATTAGAACTCTTGCTTAAGGAAAAAGGTGAGAGAGAGAATAATCAATGGTATTAAAGTCCCTAAAAATATAATGGCGAAGCTTTTTTTTTTCCTTTTGGAAGAGTAAGTCAAAGGAAAAAAAGGAAGACAAAGCCAGGGATAGGAGTATTAGTGTGTGTGTTTGTTGATGGAAAGCTCCCATTAGCCCTGGAATTGGACATGTACAAAAGGGATATAAATTAAAATCTCACCTTTTATCAGATAAGAATGCTAGAAATATTGAAAATTTTGTAGAATGGCATATAAAGATAGCATATGAACTTTTGATCTCAAGATCAGAAGGGTTTAGCTAAAAAAGAATTTAGAACTCCTTTCCCACCAGGAGTTATTCCTGAGTGCAGAACCAGGAATAAACCCTCAGTATATCAGATGTAGCCCTCTTCGCCAACCACCCAAAATAAACACCTCTTTCCTTTTTATCAGCGTGGTATTGGGTGAGAAATAATAAAGAGTCCTAAAGGCATAAATTTGTTTGATGGAGTATGTGAAAGTAATATCAAGATTAGTGATATAATACTGAATACTTTTTACTTAATCTGAATCAAAATTCAGAATAATCTATAAGGTCATTTCCTACATAATTCTCTTATATCTTATATAAAAAAACAGCATAAACTTATTATTTGCATTAATTACCCCAATAGTATATTTTTAAAAGAATAATAAAAGTCACCGAGATTTACTTTTTTTATGTGGGGGGTGGTAAATCCCAAAAGTGCTCAGTTCAAACTTGGGGCTTATACAAGCAAAGCATGTATGTCAGCCCTTTGTGCCACCACCTCCCATCCTGATATGTCAAGAAAATCAGTTTGAAAAAGGAGACTGCATAAAGATACCTCGCAGAAGTAAATTATTTTATAGGGTTCTTTTGAACCACTTGATCATTACTTTCCATCCTGTGACAGATTATGTAAGGGTGTGTAATTTGGGTATCATAATTGTAATTACCGAAACAAGATCCATTTAGTAAGCAATTTGTTTCAGCTCGCCAAGTAGAACCTTTTTCATAACAGGAATTAAACATTTCTGACCAATAATAATAACCTTTTCACAGATTTAGCTTCCCTTTTTAGCATTTGATTTTATAATTGTTTTAAAGTGTTT
Source organism: Sorex fumeus (assembly GCF_029834395.1). Taxonomy (NCBI): domain Eukaryota; kingdom Metazoa; phylum Chordata; class Mammalia; order Eulipotyphla; family Soricidae; genus Sorex; species Sorex fumeus. Next base: position 11,529,634 of record NW_026606066.1, on the reverse strand, counting down.
TAAATTTGATGATCATTTTGGGATATCAATATACTCTGCTAGATAGTTATCCCATTATATTAGAATTTATTTACAGAAATACTTGTGGATTTGTTTAGCCTACTTTTCCTGGGTATTTAGCAAAGCATAGTTCTTGTCTTTTTGGTTGGAGACAAGTTTAGAGGCCACCCCCAGTAGGGTTCTTTATCAGCTCCTGGCTTTGTGTTCAAGGGTCACTTCTTCCTATACGTGGAGATCATATGTATTACTTGGTATCAAATTGGAGTCAGCCACACATAAAGCCAATGTCTTAAAACCTGTACTATCCCTTGAGACCTAAAAACTTTGAAAAAATTGTGGGGAGGCTGCAGAACTATAGTAGAGTGGGTAAAGCACCTGCCTTGGATGCAGCAGTCCCAGATTTGATCCCCAGCATCGCCTATGGTCCCCTGAGCACTTCCAGTCGTGATTCCTGAGTGAACGTCAGGAGTCAGGAGTAACCCCTGAGCATTGTCAGGTATGGTCCAAAAACAAACAAGCAAATAAATAAATATGAAGCCAGAGTTATAGTACAGTGGGTAGGACACTTGTCTTCCACACAGCCAACCCAGATTTGATCTCCAGCATCTCATAAGATTCCCTGAGCACAGCCAGATATGACCAATAAATAAATAAATAAAAACTTTTAAAAAAATAACAATGGAGCTATAGCACAGCGGGTAGGGCGTTTGCCTTGCACATGGCCAACTCGGGCTTGATTCCTAGCATACCTTATGGTCCCCCGAGCACCATCAGGGGTGATTCCTGAGTGCAGAGCCAGAAGTAACCTCTGTGTATCTCCGGGTGTGACCCAAAAAAGAAAATAATAATAATAATAAATGTCTTAGGACCAAAAAAGCCAAATTACCTTTTTTTTCAAAATCTTTTGTTATTTTTTATAATAAGCAATAAACAAATACTATCCATTTGTCAATATACTACATAAGTAAAAAAAAAAAAGCAGTACTTAATAGACTAAATATTATAGACACGTTATTTCTCCAAAAGCAGACTTGGCCCTTGGACCACATCTTGTGATGCACAGGGATTACTCCTGGCAGTGCCCAGGGCCCTATATATTGTGCCAGGGATGGAACCAGGCTCAGCCGTGTATAAAGCAAGCACCTTTATCCCTATACTATCTCTTAGACACCAAATTGGGCTTTTTGATTCAAATATAGGTAAAATGTCTTTTGATGTATCCTAGAAGCTTTATTTGCAAAGATCCTTTCCATATGATCCCTTTTTGTTAAAAAATACTGCCCTTGACTGTAGTAACTCTTTGTCTTAAAGGTGACTCCTTCTTCTCCCCACTCATTCTCTCAATACATTGTCTTTTCTCAATATTGTTTGTATTGAGCTTTAAGTGAGATTAAGCATGTAAATTGGCATATGAGAGGTCACTCTTGATATACTGGGGCATACTGGTTCCCCCTTTGGATTGAGAAATCATTAAGAATCTTGACAGAGATGGATTCTGTTCTGTTTTGGTTTTGCCTTTCTCACAGGTGTTTTAAATTTCTTCATATTTGGTAAAACTATAAGAATTACACAGTTTAGGTAATTGAATTTTCTTAATAAAGTATGATTTGTTGGGGGCCAGAGAGATAATACAGTGGGTAAGATTCTTGCTTTGCACTCAGCCAACCAGGTTCAATCCCCAATGCCCCATATTTTCCTATGAACCCCACCAAGGAGTGATCCCTGAGCACAGAGCCAGGAGTAAGCCAAGAGCACCACTGGTTATGCCCCCCAAACCAAAAATAAACAAAATAAAATTTGTAGGCACCTCTCTGCTTTGAGGTGGCCAACTGCAGAATTGTTTTCTTTTACTTTATGGGTGAGCTGGAGAGATAGCACAGCGAGTAGGGTGTTTGCCTTGCACACAGCTGACCCGGCCGACCCGGGTTCAATTCCTCCGCCCCTCCTGGAGAGCCTGGCAAGTTATAGAGAGTATCTCACCTACATGGCAGAGCCTGGCAAGCTACCTGTGACCATGTTTGATATGCCAAACACAACAAGTCTCACGATGGAGATGTTACTGGGCCTGCTCCAGCAAACCGATGAACAACAGGAGGACAGTGCTACAGTGCTACTTTATTGGTATTCTTAGCCTTCTCTCCCCTATGAAGAAGCTCTCTCTCTCTTTCTCTTTATCTCTGTCTCTCTGTTTCTCGCTTTCCCTCTCTTCTCTCCCTTCCCCCATTCCTTCGTCATCCTTCCTTTTTTCTTTCTTTCTCTCTTCTCGCTCTCTCATGTTCCCTAAATTATTTTACTTCGATAGTAATATAGTCTTTAGAGAGGACTAAGGCACGAAGCTTTTGAAGGTTTTGTTTCCTTGTTTTTTTTTTCCAGAAACTCTGCTAATTTTGTTCAAATCTATTACTCTCACAAAAATCCCAGGTTACAAATGATGTTATCACCAATTGCAGGTTGATCTGCAGTTTCAGATTTTCCCTGTAAAGCAGATCATTTTGGGGTAGTTTTTCCTATTTTAATTTTTTAGAATAGTGTAAATTTCCCTTTTATGAAAATTAGTACAATGGGTGATAGATTTATCTGTATATTTTTAACTTCACTGTCTTCAAAATTAGCTTCTTTGCTATGTGGTTCTTTCATGTTTTCGCATATTAGCATTCTCAGTTATAATTTATTCCTTCCTTCATCTTCCTTATTGCTTTATAACTGTGAGTTGCCACAACTTAAGTTCTAAGTATTAGTTCTAAATGTATTCCTTTTCTGCTACTCTACTAATTTTTCTTGTGTTATTCTCCTACTTGTGTTATTACAGTGGTTTACTAACAAAATTTTCCAATCCTAGGTTTTTCCCAGATCCTGCAATGTCTTACTTTTCTCATCATATTAACCCTAGTAAACCATAGTTCCAGTGTTTAACAAGTGCCTCAAAAGATTTGTGCCCTTTGTGAAGCATTTACTGCTAAAGACAGGTAAAGGTAAAGGCCCTCCTGTTGTTCATCGATTTGCTCGAGCGGGCCCAGTAACGTTTCCATTGGAGACTTTGTTGTTACTGTGTCTGGCATATCGAATACTCTTGGTAGCTTGCCGGGCTCTCCGAGAGGGGCGGAGGAATTGAACTTGGGTCAGCCATGTTGGCTGCAAGGCAAATGCCCTACCGCTAATTTATCTTTTCCTCTTTTTCCACTTTGATTTTTTACATACCATTCACATAAAGATAGTGTAAAATCCTTTGTGAAATGAACCTGCCTTTTTTTTTCTGATAGATATATTCCTCATCATCGATAAATAGCTAATTAAGCCCCACTAACATATAGCCACTCATTGTCACTTGTTAGAAGTTATCTTACCTTCCTCTGAAATCTATGATTCATTTATCTTTTTTTTAACTGTGATTTTATTCATGATTTCAATATTTACCTCTCTTGTCCTTACAGCAATATACTATTTGGTGATTTTTATTTTATATGACTTCCTAACAAGTTACTGACTTACATAAAGCAGAAACTGAGTCTTATTCATTTCTATGCTCCCTTGCCTAGTACTTTGCATATAAACCTTTCATTAAATCGTCACTAATTAATTGAGTGAGTAGATACTAAGAAAATAAGCGAATACTGTATTTATTTTTATGCATAGGATGAAGGTGACCAAGCCGCAAGTGTTGAAGAACTAGAAAAACAGATTGAAAAACTGAGTAAAGTAAGCATTTTTCAGAATGAAGTTTATATCTTTTCTGTAATATTTTAAAATTTTGCCTTGTATATGATTATTCTGTCTGCTACAAAAGTTTATTTAATGAGTAATTAAAATTAGAATTTTTAGTTTTCCTCGTTAAATGTTAAAAGTTTGTGTCTTCAAACACAGTATTAAATGTTACCTGTTTTATATTATATTTGTGGATTTTATTTTCATTGAATTTATAAGCATATATTCATGTACTTCTTCCTAAGTTTTAGGTAATCTTATTTCAAAAGAGAAGTAGGAGTCAGTGCATTTTGTTATAGAACCACCTGCAACCTAGTTTGAAGTATATAATTTCTCTTCCTTTATTTTGTGGGTCTCCCTTTCCCTCTCTCCTTCACGCCCCCATGTCTCTCCCTTTCCAACCACATATCCCTCCTCTCTCATATTTCATGAATAAAAATACTTTTCTTCTTAAAAAAGTCAAGTTTTGGGGCTGGAGCGATAGCACAGTGGGTAGGGCATTTGCCTTGCACACGACCGACCCGGGTTTGATTCCCAGTATCCCATATGGTCCCCTGAGCACCACCAGGAGTAATTCCTGAGTGCAGAGCAAGGAGTAACCCCTGTGCATCACCAGGTGTGACGCAAAAAGCAAAAAAATAAAGTGTTTTAAAGTACTATTAGACAAGCTACTATAGAACTGTAATGAAAGATGAAATTGTGTACTATGCTCCAACTTGGATGGAACTAATGGGGATCATGCTGAGCGAAATTAGCCAGAAGAAAGGCAAGCACCAGAGATCTTACTCATCGTGGTATATAAGAAACAAAACACAAAACAAGGGGATCGATAATACCAACTGATAACAAATTCTAGGTACTGGAGTACAACTGAGAGCACCAGATTGGGTGTGGGGGAATAAGTGGATGAGATGTGACACAGGGACATTGGATGGGGAATCTTAGACACTTTGGTTATGATAAACAGAGTTAACTATCCCCCAAGACCATCAGTGTGAGCTTGCCGTAAATACATTACCTTAGCTATAATAAATTTGAGAAAAAATTATAATGAGATACCTATATATTATGTTAGATTCATTACAGAAGTATCTGTTACCTATGCTTACAGGCAAATGTAGATAAGGTCAACTTATATGTAGTGTTTCTTGTCTACTGGAGTCAGTGGAGTTGAGCCACTTTGCTTTGGATCAATAAAATGCTTAATCACATTATTATCGAGCATACAACATGCTTTACCGTAGGATGCCTAATGAAGTAAAACTTATATCTTTTTATTATTCCACAAGAAAAATATACCAGTTATCCTTAAAAGCGGGTAGGGCGTCTGCCTTGCACGCAGCCAACATGGCCGACCCGAGTTCGATTCCTCTGCCCCTCTCGGAGAGCCCAGCAAGCTACCGAGAGTATTTGATATGCCAGACACAGTAACAACAAAGTCTCCAATGGAGACGTTACTGGGCCCGCTCGAGCAAATCGATGATCAATGGGAGGGCCTTTACTTTACTTTTACTATCCTTAAAAGAATTTCTTTTTGTGTTACTTTTAGTGAAATTGTAGTTAGTATTGTCGTATATAGCTCTTTTGCTATCTTTTCCCAGAAATGAAATCATTCTGCTTTGAGCTACAGTAGGTATATAAAGTGGCTTATGTATAAATTTTGAAATACTTAATTCCCGTAGTTTCATCGTGTGCATCACTTTTTAACAGCAACAGAGTCAGTACAGAAGGAAGCTTTTTGATGCTTCTCACTCTCTCCGGTCGATGATGTTTGGCCAGGATCGTTACAGGCGCAGATACTGGATACTTCCCCAGTGTGGTGGGATTTTTGTAGAAGGCATGGAAAGTGGTGAAGGTAGGAATTATTAACCTAGTGAAAATAATTTATGAAACTAATTTTTTTAAATGTGTTATTCCTTTACTGCATTTTGTGCTTCCAATATCAAATTTGCATTATGAGTAATACATTCCTTTGAATTCATAATGTCTCTTCCAATCATAACTATCTCTTCCTTTTCTGTGACTTTTCCTTAGCCACTGTCTTTAGCTATCGAACACAAACTATTATTTTTACTATTCAATGCATATATCTCTTCACCTTTATTACCAAGCTGTTGTTTCATTTCTCTTCTTTCCCACTATCAAACTTTCCAATGTCTGACTTGTTCTTTAACGTATGACACAAGCAAGTATTCTAATAGTACCCTTGTTTAAATCTGAGATCATTATCATAATTGCCATTTATCTTAAAGTCTTACTCATATTTGAAATTTGTAACCTGTCCTCCTTTAAACTTCTTTTTTTATTGAGATTTGTATTACTACACAATCCTTTCTACTTTTTGGCTATTCTTTTGTTGGCTGCTTTTCTGTTACATTAACTAGCACAATACCTGGTGCATTTATGTGATCAATTAACATTTTGGATTGAATTTTTCAGAAATATATGTATGGACATTTGCAAAAGTTTAAATTTTGATAAAGCTGAAATATTAAAATATTTTTCTAGTGCTTACAGACTTTTTAATGTAGCAGTTGTCCCCATGGTAGTACATAGAGGCAAAAAAAAAATAGTTCAGCACATTTATTGAATTACCCACCAGATATTCCTATCACTACAGGAATTACACCTAAAACATGATTTTTGCCATACAAAAGTTTGCATCCATCTTTACAGAAAGGGTATTGATTAATTACATAGATGACTAAAACAATTATATGGACTAGGCATTTTTATTCTTTTTGCTTTCATCAATAGAATTATTTTTTTTAATTATTTTTGGACTTTTTATTTAGCTTATAGTATTAAGCTCTTTGATTCCCCTTTAACTTAAATATACTATTAAAATGTTTCATTTTCTTCAATTGTGTAACAAATGGGAAGTAATTCACTGTTTCAAACCACTAAAACTTAGTGAGTTGATTGACTTATCATTCTTTTTTATTTTGTCTATGTGACAGCATTTTTGCTTGTTTGATTTTTACACAATAAATACAAATTTGATGTGTTTTTGCTGTGCTAAGACCAAAGTATACAAAGATGAATGAAAATAAGTGGTTAAGCAATATAGAAGTCAGTGACATCAATGGTCTCATCAAATCACTGGAATATTTGTGTAATTACTATTATTAAAAAATCTAAATTATGTCAACTCATAGGAAAATTCTTTTAGATGGAAATAGGTAAGGTACTAGAGGAAAAGTTAATGTGTATATAGGAGCTATATAATGTTTATTATTGTTTGTATTTTTCTTATTGAATTAACATTGCTTTATAACACAAGCTTCATGTTACAATCATTAAAAACCTATGAATGGATGAACTCACTTATCTGTGGTATGTGAAAGAACTGGATGAGGAAATGCAGTATAGAGGGGTGGGGGGATTCCTTGATTACCTTGACCCCAGAGCTTTGGGAAGAGAAGGACAGAGAAAGAAAGGAATCAAGGGGAGGAGCCAGAGTGATTGTACAGTGGTAGAGCTGACCTAGGATCAATCCCCAGCATCCTGAGTGCAGAGCCTGAAGTAATCCCTGAGCATTACCGGGTATGACCAAAAACCAAACAACCCCAACAAAACAAAGAAATCAAGGGGGGAATGAGGATGATGACAAAGGGAAGTAAGTCATCTGGGAGCAAGAGTCAAGGTTTTAGTTATACTGGTGATGTGGGAGAGTAGTATGGTATATCAAAGCACAAACTCAACAACACTGAAAACATGAGGTCCAAGCTGTAACCACTGAATTTTGTAATTTTCCTGCAAGGTGACAGGTAGGAAGGAGTGAGGATAGAGCAGGGGTCAGGAATGGAGTCTGGCAACACTGTTAGAAGGAAGTTGACACTGGTGGTGGGATTGGTGTTGAAATATTATATAGCTCAAAGTCAACTATCAATCTTTGTAAATCAGTTTTTAAAATTTTTTGATTACAGTTTAAAATTAAATCTTTTTTTTTCCTTTTTGGATCACACCCGGCAATGCACAGGGGTTACTTCTGGCTCTGCACTCAGGAATTACTCCTGGAGGTGCTCAGGGGACCATATGGGATGCTGGGAATCGAACCCAGGTTGACGGCATGCGAGGCAAATGCCCCACCCACTGTGCTATTGTTTCAGCCCTAAAATTAAATTTTTTTAAAAAATCAACCTATATATATAGAACATATGACAATAGTTTTTAAGATACCAACTTTTCAGAATTAATCCAGTACAAATGTTAGTTCTCACTCAGTAAGTGTAAAGTTAAAGAAATACGTGAGCATGGATATGTAAAGTAATTGTGATTATTTTCCATGATCATCTCCAGGAAAATCGGTAGAAATCCATAAAAATTACATGATGCACAAGATTTTTCTTATGTTTGCTTTTAAATCTTATTTTAAGATATATCATTAGTTTTGAGCAATTTGATCATGATATGCCTTGGTATAATTATCTTCATGTTTCTTCACCTTGGGTTCATTGAATTTCATATATTTGTGGTTCCTAGTTTTCATCAAATTTGGTGATTTTTCAGCAGCTGTTTTCTTTTTTCTGCTTTTGTATGTTTTGGGGGAGGTTGGAGGTGTTGTCTGTTTATTTTGCAGTGCCAGGAATTGAATCCAGAACCTCACACATGCAAGACATGAGCTCCACCACTAAGTCACATTCCCAGTATTCATTTCTTTTTCGTGTGTGTGTGTGTGTGTGTGTGTGTTTGTGTGTCTGTGTCTGTATATATATGTTTGTGTGTGTGTATATGTGTGTCTGTCTATATTGGTTTGTGTATGTGTGTGTATGTGTGTGTATTAAACCCAGGACTCATCCATATACTCTACCATTGAGTTCAGTGATAGAGCTCCATAATGAAAAACTGATTTTATTTTTTAAATGTGCTTGTCTGCTAATTCTGCTGTCTTGTCAGTGTGGGGTAAATTTTGATTGATTTTTCTAATTATGTATCATGTTTTTTTGTGTCTATACATGCCTGTATCTAATTTTGATAGGATATCAGGCATTGTGATTTTCTTATTGGATACATTAGAGCTTTACTTACCAGGAACACAATTAAACTATTTGGAAAAAAATTTATTCTTTCAGATATTGCTGTTAAAATTTGACCAGATTAGGAAAGTAGACAGAATTAGAATACTGCTCAGTCTAGACTGAATATCTTCTACCACTGCAAGAAGAATTTCTAAACCATCTGTACTTATTTGGCCTGTTACTCCCTTTTTAGAGAAAATCCCATTCCTGCTTCCCCTACCCTATTTCTCTTGAAGAGTAGGATTGAAAAAGTTTATAAATTTTATTACTGTGTATTTTATCTTGAATATGTATTTCTTTAGAAGTTAAATGATCAGAGCTAGATACAACACAGGGGATGAGACATGTTCCTTATATACTGCTAACCCTGGTTTAATTCCCAGCAACTGCAGGTGGCAGGTTTGAAAATGATGTTTATAATAGAATTTCCCTTTTACTTCCTTTCCTTTCTATAATTGTTGTTCTTGCAATAACCACAGATGACACAAACGCTGATGCTTGGTTGTGGTGCTCATCAGCATTATTCATGGAGTGATACTGATGCACTCAACCATGGTGCTCCCCAGGCACCGTGCTTATACACATACTCACAGGGATCAGGGAATGGTGTTCCTAGTCAGGGTACTCATCCACCTCTTAGTTATCATGATCACTAGGGGTCACATGCTGCAGTTGCAGTGCTTGCCCACACCTGGCTAGTGATTTAGAGAGCAGACACTTAACTGTGGCACTGTAGATTCCAAACAGCAGAGCTCAGTGCATGCAGGCAGCATTAGTAACTGAACTGGCAGCCTCTGGTTGCAAGGCAAGCACTGGTAGCTATCTCTGAAGGCCAGAATTTTTCTTTTCTTTTTTAAGTTTTTAGGCTTTCATGAATGTATGCATGATAGAGAAGACTCCTGGGAAGATTTATACAAAATTAATTTATACCCAGAATATGTTCATTTGACTCATATATCTAGGGCTTTAACAGTTTTCCTATATATATATATATATATATATACATATATATATATATATTCAAAACTTGGAGCATATTGGGTGATCTAGAATTTTGGAATATCTCTGCATATTGGTTCATAGTAAAATATGATTTTAGTATTTGCTTGATCTGGAGTCACTACTCTTCATAATACTTTTCAATTCTATAGGACTAGAAGAAATTGCAAAAGAAAGAGAAAAACTTAAAAAAGCAGAAAGTATCCAGATCAAAGAAGAAATATTTGAGATGTCTGAAGATGCTTTAAATTGTTCAAACACCGATCATTGTGAGCCAAAAGAAGATCCTAAAGAAAAGGATAATACAAATCTCTTTCTTCAGAAACCTGGCTCTTTTTCAAAATTAAGCAAGCTTTTAGAAGTAGCTAAGATGCCTCCTGAACCAGATGTAATGACCCCCAAAACAAATAGTTCTAATGGGTGCACGTTGTCTTATCAAAACAGTGGGAAACACTCATTAGGCAGCATTCAATCACCAGTAACACAAAGTAACATGGAAAAGACAGATTCTAATAATCTGTTTAGTCCAGGCTCCAGTGGATCAGGGAAGTTCTACAGTCCTCTCCCCAATGATCAGTTGTTAAAAACACTGACAGAAAAGAGCAGACAATGGTTTAGCCTTTTGCCAAGAACACCTTGTGACGACAGTTCACTTACCCACGCCGATACGTCAGCTGCCTCGTCGGGGATGCCTCCGTCTCAGCCACCTTCTAAGTCACCTTCCCCTGCTCCAGCTCCTCTGCTTGGATCATCTCCTGCTCAGACTCCTGTAGCCCTAAATCCATTTGCTTTATCACCTCTTCAGGTGAGTGCTACCTACTGTAACTCATTCTATTTAGCTTTTTATGTATCCTTGACCTTTATGAAGATTTTCAGTCAAGGAGGATCAGTTGAATATTTATAATAGTGTTCCTGCCAATTTGAAAACTAGAAGAGTTTCAGAATCACTATTAACAAGTTCATCAGAATACTCAGGTGCTCATGTCTAAGACTAAGGCAAAGGGTGCTTTAATTACTTTGAACATATTTTTTATTATAATTAATAAGAATTTGGGGATTAAATGAAAACATAAAATTTACTCTTGTTATTGTATTAATTTTTTTCTAATATAAATGGAAAATTACTTCATAACTTTAAAAAGTGATTTTAGATTCAGATTTTTTTTCCTTAACCTCTCATTCTGTCTTATAAATGTTTTGGGTTTTTTTGCAGATGAAAAGTGGAGTGTCTATGATGGGACTTCAGTTTTGTGGGTGGCCCACTGGCGTGCTTACCCCCAGTGTGCCATTCACATCACCTTTACCCAGTCTGGGATCAGGGTTGGGATTATCCGAAGGAAATGGTAATTCATTCTTGACTCCCAATGTTGCTCCAAGTAAAAGTGAATCTCCAATACCACAGAATGAAAAAGCCTCTTTAGCTCAATCTGCAGCTGTTGAAGTAGCAAAGCCAGTTGATTTTCCTTGTCCAAAACCTATTCCAGAAGGTAGGTACCTTGAGAGGTCTTGAAGACACTTACTTTATTCCATTGTTATGAACTTATATATCATAACTAGATATTTGATTGGTTTATATAGTTAATGTTTTTATTTGCATTTTACCATTATTTTATACTCAAAATAACTCATCAAATATCTACTTACTTATCTTGACTTAGAAATGCAGTTTGGTTGGTGGAGAATTATTGACCCAGAGGACCTAAAAGCTTTGCTCAAAGTACTACATCTCAGAGGAATAAGAGAAAAGGCATTACAAAAACAAATTCAGAAACACTTGGATTATATTACTCAAGCCTGCATCAAGAATAAGGATGGTATGTACCCAAAGAAATTCCTGAGGATTAATGAATTCTTTTACTTTAACTCATATTAACTTTTCGATTCAGAATGAACATACTTATAAGCAGTTTTTCTGTAATATCTAACAAATGATATCCCTTAACTTGTTTTTCCTTCCTTGTAATTTTTATACCTGTGCACATATTTTGTATTTCTTAAAAAAGAATGCTTCTACTCTTAAGAGTAAACTATCTGCATTTCATAAGTATGTTTGTGTATGCCAAGTTACCTGTATGTATTTCCACTGGGGAATAAAAATAATTTTATTTTTTTCCAAATGTAGTTGCCATTATTGAATTAAATGAAAATGAAGAAAATCAAGTAACTCGAGATATTGTGGAGAACTGGTCAGTAGAAGAACAAGCACTGGAAATGGATCTGAGTATTCTTCAGCAGGTAGAAGATCTGGAGAGGAGAGTTGCCTCAGCAAGTTTGCAAGTAAAGGTAAAGTTGACTTGGGATAAAATCGTTTTTACGATGATAGAAGGTAACTAATATTTATTATATGCACTATTTATGCCAGTTACTCTTAAGACTGTTTTCACTTTATCACATCTCATTTTCAAAATAACCGTGAATTAATTCCCGCCATCTGAGAGGTAAGAAATAAAGCTCAAAGTAAGTAATCTGCCAATTATCATAAGTGACTAAATGTGGATTCAAAGTCTCTCTGTCTGACATTAAAGTCCAGGTTCATGATACTAAATCTTGCCTCCTCAGTTAAAAATAACATTTCTAGTGTGCAGTTATTCTTTACTACAAGAAGAATTTCACATGATTAATGTAATATTCTATCAAACTAAACTATAGTGTTTTGTTTTTAGATTTGGTCCTACCTTGCGTATATGTCATGCTATGGATTAGACTTTTACTCTATGAAATTAAAAACTGGAGAATCTAGATACACGCACACATATTACATATTATGTTCTTGCATACATACATGCAAATCACACTACATATATTTATTTTTTTATTATCTATCTACTTATTAGTATGTCACCAGCAGTGATTCAAACTGACTTCCCAGTGAATAAGCAAAAGAAGAGCTTCATATTTGTGAGGAATTTTTTATCTAATAGAGCATGTGAAGGTCTTATCAGTCAATAATAATGAGGTGAAATCTTTGAAAATAAATGTATGATGAGTGTGAGACAGACACCTGGAAACATTTAGAAAATATAATTTCCATGTAATTTGATTTGACATTTTCTATTTTATTCTGAGTGAGAGTTGTATATACTACTGGCCCATCCTAGCCTAATTAAAATTTTTATTTATAATTATTTTAATGCCAGCATTTGTAAACTTTTGAGGGTCTCCCAAAGTGTAATTTTCCAGAGCCATGGCGATAGATCAAATGTCTAGAACACATGGTTTACATGGTTTGCAAGATCCAGGTCCAGTCTCCAGCATTTCTCCCCTGCAAAGCCAGGTATGGCCCCAAAACAAAAAATGTCATTTTTCAGAGCTAATAAAATATACTTATTTAATTGCAAACTTAACTGTATCAGGAACAAGGAGCTTAAAGGCTGTATGTGAATGAGAAATCTTGGGATTTGACTTGCTGTGTCAGATGCACAGATGGGAAAGTGAGGGAAAGGTAGATTGAGGTGTTCAAATGTCATGGTAAAATACTTGCTTTGTAAAACAGTGGGGCCTCTTATGATGTGAGCTAGAGGATTGATTTAAGTATGCTAAGATATAAGATCATTTCTTCATCAACATACATGTATTAAATGTCTACTATTTGCCTTCCCTGTGCAGGTGATAAAATTAGATCGTCCCTACCTTTGTGAAATTTACAAGTAGAGTTTTATATTAGTGGTAGAAAGATTTAATTAGGGCTGGAGAGATAAGGATCTTGCCTTGCACGCTTGACCCAAAAGCAAACCAAAAACGGTATTAATCAGATAATCACAGTAGTAAAAATGTGTGACTGTCCAAAGCCATGGAGTATCACGTCCTTTGAGAGCCTATAATGGAGAAACTTGCCTCTAAGTCAGGTGTGGGCTCCAGGAGGAAGCGAATTATGACATGTAAGTTGCAGAATGAGCAAAGTTAATAAGTGAAGAAGTTAAAATCTATGTAGAGTTTGTGCAAATCTGCTGCTGCCTGAGAAACAAAGGTGAATGTAAGGACCTGTATGCAAGTAATGATAATGGCAAAGAAGAGGCTACCAAGAACTTTCCATTTAAGTGGTCTGATGAAATTAATCAGTACTTTGTGAAAATAAGAATGCTTCGCTGATGTTCTCAATAAACTTTTTCAAGATTTGCTTATAACCATTATTTTTTGTTTTATTTCAAAATTTGTTTTCCTTTTTTTGCCACCTAGCATAGGAAACAAAAACTTTTCAGTGACAACATCCTTGAGATCTGCTGGATTCGGCTGCCTTACTTTAGTAACAGCAAGTCATCCAACAGGCATTTTAAAAAGAAACCATAATAACATTATTCTCTTGATATATAGGGTTGGATGTGTCCAGAGCCCGCATCAGAAAGGGAGGACTTGGTATATTTTGAACATAAGTCATTTTCTAAATTGTGCAAGGAGCATGATGGAGAATTTACTGGCGAAGAAGAAAGCAGTGAGCATGCACTAGAACGGAAGAGTGACAACCCCCTAGATATAGCTGTAACCAGGCTGGCTGATTTGGAGCGGAACATTGAAAGAAGGTATCTGAAGAGCCCCTTAAGTACCACCATTCAGATCAAACTGGATAATGTGGGCACAGTTACTGTCCCTGCTCCTGCACCATCCATTAGTGGTGATGGTGACGGGTAGGTTATTGAGATTAACTTGAAAAATTATTGTGCTTCTTTGCTAATTGGAGCCTATTTTCTATTGCCTGTTATCTATGTATCTTCTTGTATGTCTGTGATCCATGTGGATCATGCTATTTGCATGGTGCTTTGTTACAACATTTTTTTTTGTTTTGTTTTGTTATGTGCGTTGATAATCCTGCAAAGTGACCTTACATTTACCTGGTTGTGACTAAGCTTTGAGGCACGTAGCCACAGTCTGTGCACTACATCGAATTTAGTTGCTTAAACCTTATACTTATTGGCTGTTATATGTTTTTGTCATTGCTTGGCTTTCAGTGTGATGATTGTTTCACATTCAGTAACCATAAATGTGGACATGACCTACTTAATTTTTCTATATTTCAATGCAGAATTGAAGAGGATATTGCTCCAGGGCTCAGGGTATGGAGAAGGGCATTATCAGAAGCTCGCAGTGCTGCACAGGTAGCTCTGTGCATTCAGCAGTTACAGAAATCAATAGCATGGGAAAAATCAATTATGAAAGTTGTAAGTGTTTTTATTTAAGAAATACTATAACTAATTTACTTTGTCCTGTTTTTTCCAACATCCAGCTATTTATTAATTACATAGTACTTATTCTCAAATAATATATGTGCTACTTGAGAATTTGCCTAATTCTTAAAGATTTTATTTTGATGCTTTCCTTTTTATTTTGAGCTTTTTGGCGGAATCTACCAAGTGCTTTCTTTATTCCTAATCTCAGTTCTCTTGTTTTAATACTGTTTATAACTCCGAAGTTACATTCTGTCAGCTTAGTTGCTTATTTAAACATTTTAAAGGCCTCTTATCCATGTTCTCGTTCCTAACAGTACCTACCATATACATTTACTACTTCCAAAAATGTCTATATTTATATCAATTTTCATATTAAATGCTAAGAAATGCTTCAGTGAGTAAGTACAAGATAAACAGAGGGTTCTTAACTTTCTGCTTTGTTTCTGCACATTTGGCATCAGATGTAGCTGACCTAAAGTCAAGATCTTTTAGTCTTTCCTTAACTCATTAAAACTGAATTTTCACCTTCTTTGATTGTGCTAATTAGCTATTATCATTTAGTGGTCTCTTTATACCAGATGTTGAATGTAATATATTCAAAGTTAAAGATTTATTTCTCGTATTTTCTAAGAAGTTATGTATTGATATAAAAGTATTTCTCTTATCTTTAATATAACATATCAAAACATCTATTATATATACTTATGAGCTCTATAACATTTGTTTTTGAATTATAGATTAATTTTAATATTAAAGCCTTTGAAATTTTCATGAACAATTGAGAATAAGATTCTTTAAAATATTTTTAAATAATTTAGCATTCTTTCATTTTTTGTTTCTATATTTACACTGCTTGCGGTTATTCATATTATACAAAATACATTTAGTTTCTTGTGCCTTTTATTTAACTTCTATGTAAAGTGCTCATGGATTAAAGAATCTGCAATCTCAAAATATGCTGAAGTTTAGGTCTTTCCCAATTCAGACTAGAATTTATCTTAAGTTTTAAAGTATTGTTTAGCTAATTTAGTAGCATTTTTTCCAAGTAAAACCAGTATCTCTTCCAAAACTATTTTTTAAAGAACAGTTTAAAGTCATCTTTGACATGACAAAAAAAAAGTTTAATTCCTATTTAAAATAGAAATTTGTAAAGATATTTAAAACTTGTATCAAACAATTATAGTGTGGTCACTTTAGTTATACACAAAAACTCAAAAGTGATATCAAAATATGCTTTTATAATTTATTTTTTCAATCTAAAATTTTACTCTTACAAACTCATATAACTTTCATGTTTTTAATATTACACTTATTTTTTAACAATGGTAATGAAATAGTCTGCTTCTTTTTCTGTCACTTAATATTTGTTTTTCAAATATCTTTAAAAGAATAGTTTTATATTCAAAAACTTTGGAAAAGTTTATAATCTTTAATTAGAAATATTAAGTAACTGTGCCTATGATCTTCATAGTAAGTCCTCAGAACATGTTCAGTTGCTTAGTTTGGGGAGAAAGCTGACAGGGCTGGAGCACATGCTTTGTTTTGCATCCAGTCACCCCAGTATTGTGTGGTCCCTTGATTACTGGGTAGAGCCCCAGAACCAAAAAGGATAAATAACCTTCAATGTCACTGCCCTCCCATTGTTCATCGATTTGCTCAAGCAGGCCCAGTAACGTCTCCATTGTGAGACTTGTTGTTACTGTGTTTGGCATATCGAATACGTCACGGGGAGCTTGCCAGGCTTTGCTGTGCAGACGAGATACTCTCAGTAGCTTGCCAGGCTCTCCAAGAGGGACAGAGGAATTGAATCCAGACCCGTCAGGTCGCCTGCGTGCAAGGCAAACGCCCTACCACTGTGCTATCGCTCCAGCCCAAATAACCTTAAAATGTTCTATATCTTTAGAACCACACCTTGCTAGAGACCAGGCTCACTGAGAAAGGCGGCGCTCTTAATAATTTGCCCCTAGAAAATTCTCTACATAGAATATGCTTTATATTCTTTTTAATATGTCCTAAGTGTACCATCTATCTTAAATTTTATTGTTATATAAAATTTGAATCACCATGAATTCCAAAGTTACAAAACTATTTTGATTGAGTTTTAAGCAATATTGATCCAACACTAGTTCCTTCACTGGTGCCCACTACCCTTCACCAGTGTCCCTTGTTTTCCTCCCACCCATCAGCCTGCTTCCATGGTAGGCACTTTTCCTTCCTGGATTGTCCTGGTGTTCCCTTCCCTATTATCCCTCTCACCCCTGCCCCAACTTTGTATTGTTTTTAATGGTGAAGACTGAGTGGCATCTATTATTCTAGCTGTAGTCGCATAGATGTTAAAAGCAAATGCTAACAATTGCTCTAGCATATTGTGAACTATTTCTGTGATTTTGCAAAAGTGTTATTTAGTATCACACACTTTTTGCAAAAGTGTTATTTAGTATCTGTCACCCTTCCTTAATAAATATTAGAAAATAATTTTATTTTTAAATCACGAGAGATGTAAGACAGACTGTGATATTTTTAGTTATATATTCTAGAAAAATGAAAATTTGCTTACATTTATTAATTTGATTTTTAAATTTTGTTATGGGTTTAAATATAACCATCTAAATGTTACATCTCAATGAATATTTTTATAATAAGAGTTTTTAGGGGCTGGAGCAAAAGCACAGCGGGTAGGGCGTTTGCCTTGCATGCAGCTGACCCAGGTTCGATTTCCAGCATCCGATATGGTCCCCTGAGTACTGCCAGGAGTGTTTCCTGAGTACAGAGCCAGGAGTAACCCCTGATCATCACTGGGTATGACCCAAAAAATTTTTTTAAAAAAAGATTTTTTAAAAATAACACAAATGTGGAAAAACAGCATCAAATTAAAGTAGTGACATGGTCTAGGAAGCATCATAAGAATAATTACCTTTGAATACAAAATTCACCAGCTTTGACTCTTGTACACATGTGAATTTTAGTATTAAAGATTTATTTGACACATTTGTTAAGTTTGTTTGTGCGTATCTGCCATTTTGTTAAAATTTTCAGACTACCATTGTTTTATATATATAATAATTTATATGGTTTTCAGATTTTTCCAAATTAAGATTTAATGTACTGGAAATTAAAGTTTGAAAAGTTCATCTATTTTGTTTTTAAGAGTATATGCATCTATAAACAACTTTAATTATAGTTTAGATGTTTTCATTTTTAAAAATATTGATTGCAGGACATTTTCTCCCAGAACTGGATATGTAAGCTCAATGTCAAAAGTGATAGTGCTTACCATTTTTTAAGCCATCATTGAAATTTTTACTTGTTTAACTTTTCTTCCTTCCCTTTGTGAATCTTGATACATAAAAAGAACGTGCATTTGTGGGGAAAAATAATCTCTGCATATTTTAAAGTTCTTAGCATTAGAAATTTTTAACAAGAAGAATTAATTTTAATTTAAAATAAATCATGATCTAAATTCTTTGAATTCTTTGAATTTATTGTACTAGGGCTTTTGGGGGGTTGGTATAAGTCATTTTGTTGGATCCATTTTATGTAGATGTGATACATGAATTGATCTCCAAAGTTTCCTGGTTTGAACACATTTTTTAATCAATCACAAAATAATGAATTTAAGTAAAATATAGAGACATCTTTCTATTATATAGTTCTGATTCTGATACGTTTCCTAATTTAAATCTTAAAAATTACTCTTTTATTTCTTTCTCAGGACATCATGAGGATGCTAAGATAAGCCAAAGCTGAAATATATTTAAAAATGAATGCACCACATATTGAAGCTACTCATTGCTTTATGTGCTCTAATGTCATGTTAATTATTTCATATGTTAATGTGTACATGCTTCTGAAGTGTGTGCAGGCATTCAACCTCTAGCTTTGTTTTTTGCAGTGTACCTGAAATGTGCATTTACCCCAATTGAACTGCTCACCCCGTCATGTGGTCCATATCTGTGTAACGAGAGATACATAGATGTGTATGGCTACTGTACATTTGTTAGCAAGCGGAATGTTCATTACTAATATAAACTAGGAATTATGGTGTGTTTAATATCCCCGTGGCTATTATTTATAGTACAGTATTAACTTTAAATGATTTTTCGTATATTATAGTACTGCCAGATCTGTCGAAAGGGAGATAATGAAGAACTGCTCCTCCTTTGTGATGGCTGTGACAAAGGCTGTCACACATATTGCCACAGACCCAAGATTACCACTATCCCAGATGGCGACTGGTTTTGTCCAACTTGTATTGCTAAGGTAAGACTGATCTAAAACTAAGACTTTTTTTCCACTCTGAAGAACTCTATGCTCTCTCTTGAACATGTATTTCTTTCTCTTGTCTCACACTTCACTAAGTAAATTTCTTTCAATGAAAATATTATGCTTCA
The DNA here is from genome assembly GCF_029834395.1 of Sorex fumeus. NCBI lineage: Eukaryota > Metazoa > Chordata > Mammalia > Eulipotyphla > Soricidae > Sorex > Sorex fumeus. Next base: position 11,510,359 of record NW_026606066.1, on the reverse strand, counting down.
CTAAAAAATAAGTAATAAAATAAAACTGAACTTATCAATTACCATATCAAAATGCAGACTATTATGGAGATTTTTTTTTTTTAATTTTTTTTTTTTTATTTATTGAATCACTGTGGGAAAGGTTACAAAGCTTTCAGGTTTATGTCTCAGTCATGCAAATATCAAACACATTTCCCTTTACCAATACTTATTTTTTCCCATGAAGAACCCCAATAAAACCCCACCCCCCACCCCTCCCCGTCCCTGTGAGGCAGATGAATTCTAGTTAACACTCTATCCGCTTTGATTAGATTGTTTCAATAAAAGATTCACCACTATTATTTAAGAGTTTACCCCCCCCCCCAAATCAGACATGCTGAAAAAGCATTGTGAAGTGATTTGCTTTCTCCAGCTGGGTTCAAGAATTAAATGTTGGTTTTGGATTTCTGCTATTTTACTTATTGACCCTGGAAGTATTTCTACTGAAAGTCAGATAGTTAAGAAATTGGTTTCTGTGTTCTGGAGTCGTGGCCGTGCTGGAGAGCCGCTCGTGGGGGGCAACTGGTGGCCTCGGTAGGGTGTGAAGGGCGGAGCGAAACGCCCCCCTTCCCATGAGGTTTTAGTCGCCCCCACACTCCCGGCTCATACCTGCTGTCCACAAGGCTCCCATGTGGCCGCCATCTTTCTTTCCAGAGAGGAGAGGGCGAATGGGGCAACACCCTTTCCCCTCCGGCAGACTTGATGGGCTGGATCAACGCATAGTCCATTCACTTTTCTGCTCCAAGCTGCTGGGTTCTGCATTAAGTCCTTGTGCTTCTGGGGCCATGGCCGTGCTGGAGAGCCGCTCGTGGGGGGCAACTGGTGACCTCGGTAGGGCATGAAGGACGGACCGGAACGCCCCCCGACCCATGAGGTTTTAGTCGCCCCCACTCCCCCGGCTCATACCTGCTGTCCACAAGGCTCCCATGTGGCCGCCATCTTTCTTTCCAGAGAGGAGAGGGCGAATGGGGCAACACCCTTTCCCCTCCGGCAGACTTGATGGCCTGGATCAATGCATAGTCCGTTCACTTTTCTGCTCCAAGCTGCTGGGTTCTGCATTAAGTCCTTGTGCTTCTGGGGCCGTGGCTGTGCTGGAGAGCCGCTCGTGGGGGGCAACTGGTGACCTCGGTAGGGCGTGAAGGACGGACCGGAACGCCCCCCCTTCCCATGAAGTTTTAGTCGCCCCCACACCCCCGGCTCATACCTGCTGTCCACAAGGCTCCCATGTGGCCGCCATCTTTCTTTCCAGAGGGAGGAGGGCGGAAGGGACCAACACCCTTTCCCCTCTGGGCAGAAATGATTGCCTGGATTAACGCATAGTCCTTTCACTTTTCTGCTCCAAGCTGCTGGGTTCTGCATTAAGCCCTTGTGCTTCTGGGGCTGTGGCCGTGCTGGAGAGCCGCTCGTGGGGGGCAACTGGTGACCTCGGTAGGGCGTGAAGGACGGACCGGAACGCCCCCCTTCCCATGAGGTTTTAGTCGCCCCCACACCCCCGGCTCATACCTGCTGTCCACAAGGCTCCTATGTGGCCGCCATCTTTCTTTCCAGAGAGGAGAGGGCGAATGGGGCAACACCCTTTCCCCTCCGGCAGACTTGATGGCCTGGGTCAATGCATAGTCCGTTCACTTTTCTGCTCCAAGCTGCTGGGTTCTGCATTAAGTCCTTGTGCTTCTGGGGCCGTGGCTGTGCTGGAGAGCCGCTCGTGGGGGGTGACTGGTGACCTCGGTAGGGCGTGAAGGACGGACCGGAACGCCCCCCTTCCCATGAGGTTTTAGTCGCCCCCACACCCCCGGCTCATACCTGCTGTCCACAAGGCTCCCATGTGGCCGCCATCTTTCTTTACAGAGGGAGGAGGGCGGAAGGGAGCAACACCCTTTCCCCTCTGGGCAGAAATGATTGCCTGGATTAACGCACAGTCCTTTCACTTTTCTGCTCCAAGCTGCTGGGTTCTGCATTAAGCCCTTGTGCTTCTGGGGCTGTGGCCGTGCTGGAGAGCCGCTCGTGGGGGGCAACTGGTGGCCTCGGTAGGGCGTGAAGGACGGACCGGAACGCCCCCCTTCCCATGAGGTTTTAGTCGCCCCCACACCCCCGGCTCATACCTGCTGTCCACAAGGCTCCCATGCGGCCGCCATCCTTCTTTCCAGAGAAGAGAGGGCGAATGGGGCAACACCCTTTCCCCTCCGGCAGACTTGATGGCCTGGATTAACGCATAGTCCTTTCACTTTTCTGCTCTAAGCTGCTGGGTTCTGCATTAAGTCCTTGTGTTTCTGGGGCTGTGGCCGTGCTCCAAACTTAACTCTGACTTTCAGGGAGAAAGATTGGGTGGTTTACTTCTCATTGATCACTTTGTATACAGAGAGATGTGGCTTACGCGGCCACGCGGTTTTGAGAAAAAGTCCTCGTTCCCGCATACTCGAGCTGTGTTTGTAGAGGCTTCTGGTCACCGGGGTTCCATCTGGGGGAGGCGAGATGCGGCGCCTACTCCATCTGGAACTTGCGGGTGAACTTGGCTCTTTTTGGAACCTGTTTTTTCTTTTTTTTTTTTTTCCTCCGGGATCCCGCACCCTCCATGTGTTCTTTCTCTTATGCTTAAGGCTTCAAAGATGGCGCTGGGGGGCGGGCTGTGGGCATGACTTCCGGAATCAGAGGTTACCTGGGAGGTGTAGTCCGGCAGATTTGAGAAAAAGTCCTCGTTCCCGCATACTCGAGCTGTGTTTGTAGAGGCTTCTGGTCACCGGGGTTCCATCTGGGGGAGGCGAGATGCGGCGCCTACTCCATCTGGAACTTGCGGGTGAACTTGGCTCTTTTTGGAACCTGTTTTTTCTTTTTTTTTTTCCTCCGGGATCCCGCACCCTCCATGTGTTCTTTCTCTTATGCTTAAGGCTTCAAAGATGGCGCTGGGGGGCGGGCTGTGGGCATGACTTCCGGAATCAGAGGTTACCTGGGAGGTGTAGTCCGGCAGATTTGAGAAAAAGTCCTCGTTCCCGCATACTCGAGCTGTGTTTGTAGAGGCTTCTGGTCACCGGGGTTCCATCTGGGGGAGGCGAGATGCGGCGCCTACTCCATCTGGAACTTGCGGGTGAACTTGGCTCTTTTTGGAACCTGTTTTTTCTTTTTTTTTTTCCTCCGGGATCCCGCACCCTCCATGTGTTCTTTCTCTTATGCTTAAGGCTTCAAAGATGGCGCTGGGGGGCGGGCTGTGGGCATGACTTCCGGAATCAGAGGTTACCTGGGAGGTGTAGTCCGGCAGATTTGAGAAAAAGTCCTCGTTCCCGCATACTCGAGCTGTGTTTGTAGAGGCTTCTGGTCACCGGGGTTCCATCTGGGGGAGGCGAGATGCGGCGCCTACTCCATCTGGAACTTGCGGGTGAACTTGGCTCTTTTTGGAACCTGTTTTTTCTTTTTTTTTTTCCTCCGGGATCCCGCACCCTCCATGTGTTCTTTCTCTTATCTATTATGGAGATTTTTGAGATAAAATTCATATGCCATAAAATTAGCCTTTTAAAAGATATATTTCAGATATTTATAATGTATTGACAGAGTTTCTTCTTTTATTTTTTGAGAGAGAGGGAGTGGTTGGGCCATGCCAGAGAGTTCTCAGGGCCTGCTCCTGGCTCTGTGCCCAGGAATGATCCATGGTGGTGCTCAGGAGACTATATGAGGTGCCAGAGATTCAAACCAGAGTTCTCAGAATGCAACACAAGTGCCATCCCTCTTTACTCTGTCTCCAGCTCAATATTCACAAAGCCTTATAACCATTACTAGAACATTATGATGATTCCTATAATGAACTTGAATGCTAGTAGTTACGCCTACATTTTTTTTCTGGTTTGGGGGCTATACCCATCAGTACTCAGTGCCTCCCCCTGGTTCTTCACTCAGGGATCACTCTTGACAGGGCTCTGGGGATCATATGTGGTACCAGGTATCCAACCAGAGTCAGTTGCAATTGGGCAAGCACCTTATACTACTACGTACTAGTGTACTGTCTTTCTGGCCCAATTAATCTATTTTCTGTTGTTGTCGTTGTTGTTGTTATTGTTATTGTTGTTGTTTGGGGGCCACACCCAGTGATGCTCTGGGATTACTTCTGGCTCTATGCTCAGGAATCCCTCCTGTGTGCTTGAGGAACTTATGGGATGCCAGGAGGCAAAGGTGGGTCATGCACATTCAAAGCCTTACACCGTACTGTTGTTCTCGCCCCAAATTAATCTACTTTTACCTGTGTGTGGATTTGCCTAGTCTAGTCATTGTAACTTGAGATATATAATATGTATGCTTTTTTTCTTTCAAATTTTGATCTATCCCCAATGATGGTCTGACTCTTATCTGGAGACATTCCCAGTGGTGCTCGGGTGACCACGTGCTGCTGGTGATCAAATCCAGTGTCTCCCATTCAAATCATCCACCCAGCTCTTGAGCTATTTCTCCAGTCTCAGTGTGTGGCCTTTTATATCTGATTTCTTAGTACAGTTTATTTGCATCAGTACTTCCTTTTTATACTTAGATAATTTTCCATTTCGTGAATATTCTAGATTTTGTTTAATCATTGGCTGACAGTCATTTGGTTATTTCTACCTTTGGCTATTACAAACAATGCTGCTATTATAGCATACAGTTGCTATTGTAACATACATTATAGCATACTGTCACTGTCACTGTCCTCCCGTTGTTCATCGATTTCGCTCGAGCAGGCCCAGTAATGTCTCCAATGTGACACTAGTTACTGTGTTTGGCATATTGAATCCGTCGTGGGTAGCTTGTCAGGCTTTGCCGTGCGGGTGAGATACTCTTGGTAGCTTGCCAGGCTCTCCAAGAGGTGCGGAGGAATTGAACCTGAGTCGGCCGGGTGGGCTGCATGCAAGGCAAACGCCCTACCCGCTGTGCTATCGATCCAGCCTGAGCGTACAGTTATCTATATAAATACATATTTCACATTCTTACACCTACTAGTTTTGCTAGGTCATGTAGTAATAAGCTTATATATTTTAGGTCACTTTCTAATCATATTTAAATTAGAAACCTATAAATTATACCCGGTGACCAGAGAAGCTATATGGGAAAAAAATAGTAAATAGTGGTTTTAGAGGTATAAATAGCAAGTAGTGTGTAGAAGTCAATACATATTAAAGACCAGACACTTTGCTAGGTATTCCCTACCTCATTCACTCTCTTCTATTTTAATCTCTTAACTTATTCATTATCTGTAACTATTTCCTCCCCTAAATTCAGCTTCAAACCTTTTTTTCTTCATTTCCTTCTTTCTTTTCAGTTCTCTCTTTCTGGCACTCCTAAAATTTATAATCTTAAGACCCTCTCACATCTCTGAATCCTCTTTGACCATCTCCAAATCCTCTTTCTTCCTAACCAACCTTATCATTGTCCCCTTATAATTAACACATCCATCTTTAGCTCTATTGCCTCCCTCATTTGGGAAAAACTCCATTCTTGTTAATTCAGCCATACTTTCTCTCACTCCTATACCTTTGTATCCAAGTGTGGCTGAAGAAAATACCCAACCTGTAAAAATCCATTGATGGGGCCAGAGAGCTAGTATAGATGGTAGGGCCTTGCGCACAAACAACCCAGGTTCAATCCCTAGCATCCTGTGGTCCTACAAGCACTGCCAGGAGTAATTCCTGAGCATCTCTGAGTAAGATCCCAAAACAAAAATAAATGATTCACCTAACTTTTTTATGTACCTTTTCAACTTTCTTATTAATAAGCTATTTTTGTTAACTTTTGTTCTAAGTTATGTTGTTTTCCTTTCATATTGTTAAACTCTTTCAGTTAGTGAGCTAAATAAAGGAGTACTGCTTGATAAATTCTTATGTCAGGTATTAATATCTTTAAGTGTTAATAATGCCTCAATTTTTTCATGTACTATTAGGTTTTAGCCTTGAAAATAATAAAACAACCAACCTTCTGGACAATACTCTCTTTGTGCTGTGGAAATGTCACATTTTAAGATAATAGGTCATTTGTAGACAGTAATTTTCATATCTTCATTTCCTTTTTTTTAATTCAAGGCAAGTGGTCAAACTCTAAAAATCAAAAAACTTCATGTCAAAGGAAAAAAGACTAATGAGTCAAAGAAAGGCAAGAAAGTGAGCTTAACAGGGGACACTGAAGACGAAGATTCTGCATCTACAAGTAGTTCAATAAAACGAGGAAACAAAGACCTGAAAAAAAGAAAAATGGAGGAAAACACTTCTATTAACTTGTCAAAACAAGAAAGTTTTACTTCTATTAAGAAACCTAAAAGAGATGACTCCAAAGACCTAGCTCTTTGCAGGTATTATTTCTCTTTTCATGTGTTATATATTTATAGCATCCTACTTTATTTACTTAGAAACCTTTTACTGTCCTAAATGTGACTTTTTTGGTAATTCATATAAATGGAAAAAATGTAAAACATACAGTATAAGTAATTGTGTTCCTTTGTTCTTTAATAAATTGTATTGTGTTATTTTAATTGGAAAGATGATGAAAGACAAATTTTTAGTAAAATTAGATTTTTGAAGCTTATAGGTATTGATTGTAAACATATTTTCTTTAGTATGATCCTTGCTGAAATGGAAACTCATGAGGATGCATGGCCTTTTCTACTTCCTGTAAACTTGAAACTTGTTCCTGGTTATAAGAAAGTTATTAAGAAGCCTATGGATTTTTCCACAATTAGAGAAAAATTAAGTAGTGGACAGTAAGTAATCATTTCAGTTCAGTACTTTTAAATGCTCAGTATGTCCTGGGTACTTTTCTAGTCAACCAAAATTACATTAATTTGTGCTGGGAAAATATCTTCAGGCTTTTGGCCTGAAGCACATGTTTTGCAAGCAGTAGCTGAACCTAGATCCTGGGCACTATATGGTGTCCCAGCATCACTGGAAGTGACCCCCAAACCAGTAGTGGTGTCTGAGCACCACTTGGGTGATCAAAAAAATGAAATAAAACAAACATACATTAATTTGATGTCCCACCCTTTTAGAAGAATAAAGGAGAATGGAAGAAAGGAGAGAGGGAAAAGAGAAGTTTGGGTAGTATGGTATGGAAGAGATATCAATTAAAATGAATTAAACAACCAAGAAGTATTTTTATGTCAAAGCTGCTTTGAACATAGGAAGGCATTTAATCTATCCTAAAAAGTAAGAAATAGTGACAGGAAAACCTCTCAAAGAAAGAAACAATATCAACTGAAAGTTGCCTTGTGAAAATTTCACACTATCATATAGATTTAACAAAACTTAATGTTCTCAGATCATTGCAGTGTTATAAGTGGAAGGTCATTGGAAAATTTAAATATTAAAAGCTATATTCTGCATTTATTATTACTCAACACGCATCTCTCAAGTGTGAAGAGAACTATTTTTTGATTTTTTCTTCTATATTCTCTTTATACCTTATCCTAAGAGTCAAGTTATTTCTTGTCCATAATTTCATTCTATTGAAGGCAGGGCATATCAACCTGTGTTTAGAGGCTACATCCAGCTCTGGACTCAGAGATTATTCTCAGCTTTTTGGGCAGTTTACAGTGTCAGGGATCAAACCCAGGCTTCTATCACGCACCCCCTAAGCCATAGTTTGAACAGTTGTAGACTTCTGCAAACTCCTGCCAGAACAGTGACTCTTAGTAGTAAAATTTAGTGATTCTAAACACTCACCCAGTTTAAAAACACAAAAACAGGCTGTAGATTTATCAAGCTTTCAGTGACCAGAATCTGTAGAGCTATATTTTCTACTTTCTCCACTGTTCTCTTTATTCCTACATACCAAGTTAATTTACTGTCTCCTGTGCCCTGCAGTTCATGCAAAAACACAGGGAGAAAGATGGAGAAAAAAGAAATATTTTATTTTGAAAGAAGCACCTATTTCGAATTCCCTGCACCATGTACGAATCTGGGGTCACTTCTGAGCACTGCTGGGTATGACCCAGTTTTCCCACTCCCAAAAGAAAAGGAGAAACAATTATAAAATATTTTTAAGTTTCATTATTGTTCTTTTTACCATTATTATACAATATATTAATTCATTTTTTCTGGACATCTTTTTATTAAAATCACTGTGCACCACAATTCATTTAGGATTTAAAAGTGTTGAGTAAGACTTTTAACTCCTAATGATCAGTGTCTCTGTTTTCATAGACTGACCAACTTACTGCTTTGGAGTCTAAAACATGAGTCTTAATCATATTTGGGGGTGGGTTTTCTTGAAGGACAGCTGTTTTCTTTGTTACACCTGTTGGTGTTCAGAGCTTGCTTCAGTACTTCTGCTTGGGGCTCACTTCTAGCAGTGCTCAGGAGACCCTGTAGTTCCAGGGATTGAACCTGGTGCTCTCACATGCAGTGCAGGCACTCAGTCCATTGAACTATCTCTCTAGCCCCAAGCTCTTTTTAAAAAAAATTACAGATGGACTTATTTAAATTCAGAAAATATTTCAACCCATTTCAAATATTGGTATGGGCTGAAGAGATAGTATAGCGGATAAGGCCCTTGCCTTATTTGCAGCCGACCCAAATTCAATTCCTGACATCCCATATGGTCCCCCAGGCCTGCCAAGAATGATCTCTTAGTGCAGAGCCAGGAGTAAGCCATGAGCACCATGAGGTGTGGCCCAGGACAATACAATTTTTTTTTTTTTGCTTTTTGGGTCACACCTGGCAATGCACAGGGCCTGGCTTTGCAATTTGCACTCAGGAGTTACTCCTGGCAGTGCTCAGGGGACCATATGGGATGCTGGGAATCGAATCCAGGTTGGCCCCGTGCAAGGTGAACGCCCTACCTGCTGTACTATTTCTCCAGGCCCACAAAAAAAAAAGAAAACATTGATTATATGTAAATCAACTGGCAAAAGATGCTATCTATATATGGACTAGTTATTTTGCTTTTTCTTATTCAGATATTTAGGGAGATAAGACGTGGACTCTATCATCAATATGATCAGGACAAAGACTTACACAAAAAGAGTTTAATTAATTTTTTATTAATTGTATGTGTGTAATTTTCCAGTAACTAAATAGAAGTTGAATATAAACTTCAAAATACTCAGACATGTTAAGAAATTAATTCAAAATGACCCAAAGAACAAAAAAATTGGAGCTCTTTTATGTGAATGAGTCCTGATACAGAAGTGGGAGCAGACAACGGGAAGCAGTTCTTAAAACTCCTGTTTGTGATGCTGTCTAAGAAACAAAACCTAGTGGATTCAGGCACTCTAACATTGTGTTGTTTGATTAAACCCAAATTAATGAGTTGTGGGGCTGGAGCGATAGCACAGCAGGTAGGGCATTTGCCTTGCATGCATCCAACATGGCCAACCCGAGTTCGATTCCTCCGCCCCTCTCGGAGAGCCTGGCAAGCTACTGAGAGTATCTCGCCCGCACAGAAAAGCCTGGCAACCTACCTGTGGCGTATTCCATACACCAAACACAGTAACAACAAGTCTCAAAATGGAGACGTTACTGGGCTCGCTGGAACAAATGGATGAACAACGGGAGGACAGTCACAGTGAATAAGTTGTGATTAAAACTTATGAACTGTATTTCCAATACTTAAGCTAGAAATTTCTAGAACAGCAGGGAGCAAAGTGCCTACTTTAATGAATATTTCTGCATTCCACCAACTGTACCAGCTTTCAACAAAGGAAGTGTACCTATGCACTGATGTGCCTATTTTACTTATTTTACCTAGAATCACTCTTGTATACCAATCTCCCTAACTGTCACTGTCACTGTCCTCCCGTTGTTCATCGATTTGCTCGAGCGGGCCCAGTAATGTCTCCATTGTGAGACTTTGTTGTTACTGTGTTTGGCATATCGAATACGCCATAGGTAGCTTGCCAGGCTCTGCCGTGCGGGCAAGATACTCTTTGTAGCTTGCCGGGCTCTCCAAGAGAGGCGGAGAAATCGAACTCGGGTCGACCATGTTGACCATGTTTGACATGGCAAGTCAAACTCCCTACCCCCTGTGCTATCGCTCCAGTCCATCTCCCTAACATTAATCATTAATTTTTTTCCAATAGAAACTGTTTACGGAGATAAATATTTCTTAAAGTAATTTTAAAATATTTTATAAAAATGCTCCCCACAGATGTATTATCTAAAATATGCAGAAAGGGTATTCATAGGGACAATGAGGTAGATTAGTGATTACCAAGAACTGTGGGAAGAGTGAATAAAGAGTAACCACCTAATGGATGCTTCTTTCCCCTTCCCAGGAGAAAAGAAAGATGAAGTTTCACACGGGTTTACTTAACTCTGTGATCTTCTTAAAGATAGAAATTTTGTCTTATTATTTTTTGCAGATATTAGAAGGGGGTGAAGTATTTTGCCAAAGAAACATTTTACCAGGTTGCAGCACTTGCTTCACAGGTGTTCCTAATGAGGATGTTATTGTCTTTCCAACCTATCATAATTTAGAATTGCTTTGCATTTGAATTTTCAAAAGCCCCCTTTCAAAAATGTACTTATTTTACTTTGAATTGGCTTGAAATGAGCCACCTCTTGCTCACCAATAAATTTAGAAAGATTCATTCACCTTTCTGCTCGCTTCAGTATTCTTACAAAGCAAGAGAATACTTACTCCTCCCAAGATAAAAAATGCCAATAAAGACACAGTACTTCATATTGAAAGGCAGATCCTCATGAAGTTACCGCTGATAAAGAGGATAGCACATGCTTTTTCAGGTTTGTTTTACATCATTATACTCCAATAGTAGGCAAAAGAGCATATTTGAAGAGAAATGAGAGGTGAGGATGTAACACGAGCAGCACATTCAGGGATATATATGTAACAGCTTCAGAGCAATGCAATGTTATAGCATATAGGATGCACAGAATTTCAACTGCAACTAAATATTTTTGGAAGTAGATAGGGTATTTTTGATACAGCTGATAACAGGTGTTACAGTTAGTCATATGAACCTAGTGATCTGGGGGGAATAGTCCTTTAACAGCTGTGATAGATGCGTGTTTTTTCCATTTAACTTCTCTTTAAATTATGTATAGTTCAGAACACATATTTCTTTATTCACTGTCCCACATATAAGAAGGCACAGTGCGTTCCATATCGATTTAAATAGTCACCCTAGTCTTACTTTTTTTTGCCCGCCAGTTTTTCTTTTACCTTTTATTACCCCTTCATTTATGTACAAAAACAGCCATCCTACAAAAACACCCTCTCAATAATGTGCTTTCTTTCAGGTACCCGAACCTGGAAACCTTTGCTCTAGATGTAAGACTTGTTTTTGACAACTGTGAAACATTTAATGAAGATGATTCTGATATAGGGAGAGCTGGCCACAGTATGAGGAATTATTTTGAAAAAAAGTGGACAGATACTTTCAAAGTGAGCTGAAATTATAATAATCTCTATTTTTCCTTCTAAACAAGGATAAACAAGACCAGCAATGTGAACTATATTTACATAAATGTGCAAGGCACATACACAATGACTTTTTTTTCTTAAAATAAATATCACAAAAAAAAAGTATCAGAAGAATGATACCATTTTTAAAGGCTTCACTCCTACAACAACCAAAACCCTTGGTTATTGGTTTGTGTGATTTATCAGCTACTTTAGGTAGAACAGGGAAGCACACCCAAAGAATTTTCAAAGGAAAGGGTGTTATAGTGCAATAGCAATTAAAATATATCAAATCGCACTGAATATTCAACACCAGAGCTCTAATGTGGGAAATGGTTCTCCTTTCCCTCTCAATAAATATCTATTTTTCATTTTTTTTACTTTGTAGTTTATTTTTTAGTGAATGTATTTAATTTTATGAATTATTTATGATTAAACCACATTCAGAATCTTCGTTTTCTGTGAAAAGGAAGAACTAGAAAATTGCTTTAAATCTTGAAAATACAACAAGGAATGTTTTAAAAATATAAAACAAAGCCAAGTTAAACTGTTTACACTGATGTGCTATAAAAGCACCAAAAATAAACTTTACTGTAGAGTTACAAGTACATTTATATATATACATATATATATATGTTGCTGCATCACTTGTGTAGTTAAATTGTATTTCGAAACAGTGAAGAAAAATTGACATGTACATACTGTTCATTATTGTTTATATTAAGTCTTGTTTTAAATATGTATTATGTGTATATATCGTTTGCAGACATTATTGTTTATGCCTTAGAAGGACTGTAGCATTTTATTTTAGTCTGAAGGTAATTATAGCTATACAGCTTGTACAGTAATTATCCTCTACCAACACTGTGGCGTCTCCTTGATCTTGGTAGTGCCTGCCTTTGAAACAGGGTGTAGGGGATATTAGTTTTCCATTTTTCTATTTTGTTATATAATTTTAAGCCACCAGGGCCTAAATTAAAGTATAATCATTTGTATCCATGTGGAATAAAATTGTGACAATTTCCTACTGCACACAGTATTTTTTCATAGAAACATTTCCCTCCCATTTGCCTTGCCTCAGAAATAAATTTAAAAGACATTTGTAACCACTGTGTTTTATCTACTGTGTGTTGTGGTGGCCTGTTGGAGGCAAATAGATCAGAATTTTTTTTTGTACCTATGTAAGAGTACTTGAAGTTTTATTTAAAATAAAATGTTGTGGAAAAGGCAGCATTCTTTTTTGAGGAGTGTTATTTTCACTACTATGTGTGGCACGGATACAATAAAAGACTTCGAGAAACTAGGTTTTTAAAAAAAAAAAAACTGGTTTTTCTTAATGAAGCTGAGCTTACATTCTTTTACCCCAAAGTTCATTAAAATATTATTTTCATAGAATTCTTAGAGAATATTGGGCTGAGTGAAGAGGCTGGTTTTAAGTCAAGTGATGTCTGTCATCTGAGCCTCTAGATTGTGTATTGTTGATTTGTCTCATATTTCCAATATAAAAATATTCTAATAATTTTCAAAGTTTTGTTATGATGAGAAATGTCTGTATTGGGAGACATTTAATGCAGTTCTCAAAAAAAAAGTGATCATTTAAATTAATCTAGTAACTGGTGAGATACAAATGTAAACATTCGTAAAACAGGATTTGAAGCCTTGCTGGATTCTGAGGGATCATTGATGTACAAGCAGGCACAGCCCTGCCTTTAGGGAACTTACAGCCTAGTGGAGAAATGACCCTTAGATAGTGTTCACTGCTATTAACAGTGAAGGAAAAAAGGTGTTTGGTTTTTTTTTAATGTAACATCACATTATAATATATATTTACCTATAAGTTTCAGATGTACATTTTTAAATCAAAATAAGAGTTCTGAAGAAAGTATTCCAGCCTTTAAAATGCTTCTAAACCATATAAGTATTTTCCAAAATTCATAGATTATTTGTGAAGACTTATCTGACAATCAGCTGTTATTTAAGTAAGTTACTTTCTGATAACCAAATATTCAGTGGTGTTTAAGGGGCTGTTGCTTAATCAAAAATTCAATGTGGAGCAGGACATCAGGAGGTTCTGTGAATAAAGTATACAGTTTTTGTGTTTATAGAACTGCCAGATAGCCCATGGAGAATATTCTTCATGTGGTTTTTATGCCTTAGGAATGATACATACTTATGTTATTTTATATTAGTTGGTGTACAAACAGATTGATTATAACATGTCTGGTGTTTAAGGGGCACATGAGAAATAAAATACTTAAAATACATATGCACAACTATTTTTCAAGAGTGATAACTTTCTTTTATAATTTAGATATCTGTGAAAAGAGGAAAGCTTGGAAAATATTGGCTGCATTGGATCATGTTTTTACTGTTACTATGCATCAGAAGTAGTTATTCAAAAACTAATAGGCACTATCCCCAAAGAGCAGCAGATGAGATTCTGTTGTATCAGTAACAGTTGTGTCAACAAGTGTTAATAAACATCTGTGGATCATTTCTCATGTTCTCTTCCACTCACAGTACCCTAAACTAGATATATGCTCTGTAAAACCATTATTGTTGCTTTTCTCAAACATTAAAAAAAATCCTAATCTTTTACTGTGACATAATTATTAAAAGCCATGCTTTCATTAAGACAAATTAGGTTTTATCTTTAAACCTAGTCCAACATAGTCCCTATTGATGTGTAAATAGTGGAAAAACTGGCCTGCCCCTAAATTTAGATTTAGATTATCAACTAAAGTAGTGACTAACCACTGATAACAGATTAAATAATCCATTACTCTCAGAGGATAATAATCAGAAAATCACCAAATTTGAAACAGCATAGAGAATAAATAATATTTCACTATTAACCATTGAAAATGAAACAAGTGAAAATTTGTGGAGCTGTTCTTCTCTAAGTTACCATACATGTAAGATGGTCTCTTTTTCTTGTTTCAACCAAAATATGGTTGAAACTTATGGTTTAAGTTAGAGTACTAATTTTAACCATATTTATGAGGAATCTTGGGACTGAAGAGATAATAAAGTGGGTAAGCACTTACCATGCATTTGACTAACTTCAGTTTGATCGCCTTTGCCTCATGTGGTTCCAGAGCCCTCCTCTGATCCTTGAGCGCTGAGCATCACTGGATGTTGCCCAAAGAAAAAAAATTTATGAAGAATCTAATCTGGCTTTGGTACCTTATATTTTCCACCCCCTCAACCCCATGTCCTTTCAAGACATGTAAAAGCCCACTTAATCTCCCATTAAACAATTCTCAACAGGGAAATCTGATGTCAGTCATGTATTCCTGTTATCAGTTTTAACAGTTGCCTACTTCTCTCAAGATTATTTACACCTAGGAAGCCAGAGAGATAAATATCCAGTGGTGAAACAACAGATGCTTTCTTCCTAACATTGAAACCAAGGCACTTAAGGAAATTGTTTCAATGTTTTTTACCAATTTATCATTCATCCATTTACCAAGAAAATTAAAATGTGTTTAGATGAAACTTTAACATAAATATTTTTTAACACCATTTTCAAGTTTGGATTCCCCTCCGCCCCCATAAGTGTCAAAATTGCAAAACTTCTCCCAGAGCCCTAGATGGTTCCAAACTCAGTCCTGTGGTCTCATGCCTCCTGTCATCTCAATGTAACAGATGCTGCTGTACCGTTTTCCAAGGACTTTCTGACATGCACAGTTGCCACACCCATCTCTTAAGATTCATGAGAGTGCCACTGATCAGCTGCCGCTGCCATTGCAGATTATAGCATGCCAGCAAGCAGATCGACATAGAGCAGTACAGGGTGTTGGGAAATGCGTGCTTCGTCTCCCTATGGAGCAAGCAGTCCCATCCTCCTGGCTGCTAACTGCCCGTGTCATCACATATACCCTGCTCAAGCTCTTCACTTTGCCTCCATTTATAAGTAAAAGCATATGATGGGCTGGGGAAGAAATTAAATTCATCTAAGTTCTTTACAGGATTCTCTTGGATGCAAATAGGCATGTTGTATTAAGTATCATTTTTCTTGAGCATTCTTAATGGATGCTCATTGATCAGTGGCTAGTTGAAAATGGAAAGTCTTGAGGGCTTAAGCAAGAGTATACTGGGTAGGGCACTTGCCTTACATCTGGCTGACCCAGGTTCTATCCCCAGCATCCCACCAGAACACCACTAGGAATGATCCCTGAGTACAGTCAGAAGAAAGCCCTGAACACAATGGGATGTGGCAAAAACAAAAAAAAAACGAGGATAAAAGAAAATGGAAAGCACCTATGATTAATATTATTCAAACTCTTTTGACCTATTCGTGAGAAACCAGCAATAACAGTATTATAAATCACAGAACCTCAAATCAGTTAAAAATAAAACTTACTTTTCACTTAAAGTCATTTCCATGATGAGTGTAAGACTTAATTTTTGTGTTTTTTTCCTGACTTAATTTTTTTATGTAGTTAATGCTTATAACATCTAAAGGGAAAACATCTGAGATAAATGAAAAATAGCTTCATTAATAAGTAAATAATTGTACCATGTACATACAATGGAACAGGTCAGCAATAACAAGCTACTAAAACAAGTCAAAGATAAACACAAGAAGTCAGGCACAAAAGAATACACACAGGATCAAGAGCAGTAGCACAGTGGGTAAAGCACTTGTCTTGCACAAGGCCGACCCAGGTTCAATTCCCATCATCCTATATGGTCTCTCAAGCACCTCCAGAAGTGATCCCTGAGCATCACCGGGTGTGGTCCCAAAAACAAAACAGTAGCAAAAGAGTACATATTCTCTGATTCCCATTCATAAAGGCCAGAACTATAATGACAGGTAAGGAAAAAATAAAACCAATCACCACCTAGGACCAGAAACAGTCAAGTATTGATTGTGAAAAAATTGATATTTTTTTGTATGTGTGTGATATAAATACTATAATACTATTGTCAAAACTTAATACATTATATTATTTAAATGTCCTTTTATATGAAACCTCGATATAGTCCCTTTTTTAAAGGTATCTGTTCGGTATCTAAATTTTCAGCTTATTATAGTGTATGATGCTATCACAGTAGAGGAATTTCTTTTAAGTTCATTTATTGGTGTTGATGATTTTTATGGGGGACTGCTACTATCATGGCATAAAATATTTCCAGAACCTTTAGGTAATTTGAGAATCATGATTTAAAAAATGTAGGAAGGAACTTCTTTTTATAATACAATTTTGAATATAACAGATTATGGCTTTATGGAACCAGGAATAAAAGTTATATCCATAACAGTTTCATAACTTAATTTTATATTGATTCAATAAAAAATTTTCCCAGTCCATTCACCATTAATATCAGTTGTTGCTTTTTCCCTGTTGCGATGCTTAAAATGTTTTATATACAAAATAATGACATTGAAAAATAATTATAGCTTGTTCATCATTATTGTAGACACCTGTGCCGCTCACTTGTAGAATTGCTTTGAACTTTGCATTTACCTAATCCTTCCACAACAATCTGTTGCAACTTCCTCTAAAATTTGTTTTTGGACCACACCTGACAATGCTTAGCATTTACTCCTGGCTCTGCACTAGTGGACCACTCCTGGTGGGGCCTGGAGGACCAGATGGGATGCTGGGGAGCAAACCTTGTCAGCTGATAGTACAGTGGGCAAGTGCCCTGCCCACTGTACTATCTCTTTGACACCCTCTTCCTCTAAAATTTCTATGATATAAGTTCATTGCTTACTTCGTTCCATTCCTTTTTTATCAGTTCAGGTCTCACCAACTGCAGGATACCACAGACAAATGGGCTGGAATGTTTAACATGAGGGCCTAAGGATGCAGTGTTGCCCGAGCCCTGTGCGGCCAGACACCACCAGAGCCACGCTGGTGATACTGCGATGCCCTTGTGATACGAGGGAGAGAACTAGGGTTGTGTGCGAGCCAGACTTTTTGTGCTATCTCCATTGCCCCCTCATTGTGGTTCTGATTAGTTTTCCCAACTATCAGTGATGCTGAAAATCTGTCACTGCTTCCCAGGTGACGCTTGCTCAGGAGGCTTAGGGGCTCCTTCCAGTACTTCTTGACCAACTCAAGTTGAATGCCAATGCAAGGGCCCGGGATGCAGTGCTACATTACCCAGGCCACCCTGTGGGAGCTCCGTGGCCTTCAGGGCTGCCCCAGGTGATACTTAAGAGACTACACGAGTGTGGATTGAAGCAGGGCCTGCCACATGTGACCTGACCCCTGTACTCTCCAACTTCCTGAAAATTCTCATCTGTGTTCATTTCCCATTTGTATTTCTCCTTTGGAGTAATTACCATTCAAGTCATTTGCTCACGTTTAAATCAGGTTGTTTGATTTTGTTTCCTGGTTTTTGATCTTTATATATTCTAAGTATTAACCCTTTGTCAGATAAGTGATAGCTTTTCCAGTTACAGGGGGTGGCTCTCTGCTCTGTTGATTGCATCCTTTAATACAAAGAAAATAGTAATATTTATGTAATCTATTTTTTTTTTGCTTTTTGGGTCACACCTGGCTTTGCACACAGGGGTTACTCCTGGTTCATGCACTCAGGAATTACTCCCGGTGGTGCTCGGAGGACCATATGGGATGCTGGGAATCGAACCCGGGTTAGCTGTGCGCAAGGCAAACACTATACCTGCTTTGCTTTTGCTCCAGCCCCTATAATTAATTTTTTACTCTGATATTTTAATAAATTTTATTTTTATTTATCTTTACTTTCCAAAATCTCTTGACACATGTGTTTAAGCTCAGTACTCATGCTTTGCCTGGACTCCTGACCACGGAGTCCTCTTCCTTTATTGCTGTGTATTCCTAATAGGAACACAGTCAGGATTTACTCTCAGCACCTGAAAGCAGCATCAGGTTTGCAAACTCACAACTTTGCATCTGCCAGTCAAGCATTTGAGCCATCTTCCAAGCCCTTGTAATAAGTTTGAAAATACATCTATTCAGCCTCCTTTGCCCTTTACTCTTTGTGCTATCATGGTTGTCCTCCTGAGCACAGATATGATTCCATCTCCCCTTGCTGAAAATGCATCTGTTTAGCATGAAAGCACAGCAGGTAAGGCATTTGTTTGCCTTGCACGTGGCCAACATGGCAAACCCGGGTTCAATTCCTCCGCCCCTCTCAGAGATCCTGGCAAGCTACCAAGAGTATCTCATCTGTATGGCAAAGCCTGGCAAGCTCCCCATGACGTGTTCAATATGCCAAAAACAGTAACAACAAGTCTCACAATTTGTTGTGAGACATTACTGGTGCCCGCTCGAGCAAATCAATGAACAACAGGAGGACGGTGCTACAGTGCTACAGCATGAAAGGCTCTTCAGGTCTGTTTTCTAGATCTTCCTTCAGCCATAACCCGATCGTCTCTTCCACTTTTTTATCTACTCATGCCATGAATGTATTCCAGAACAAATATACACTTATTCGCTTATTATTATTGCTCTGTGCCGCCTTCTCTTCCTTTCTCCCTACACTCCTAAGTAGTAATCGCTTTATATTCAGATCCTATTGGATCTTATAACTATCAGAGCCTTCCTCACCTTATCTCATAACTGACTGTACATATATGCCTGCTCCTACCCACTCAAAGCTGAATAGTGCTGTGTAATATTCTTTGTATGTTACAAAGAATAACTCCTTTGCATTTGCCTTGCTCATTTCTACATCTTATCTATTGCAGGTGTGAAAATTACAATGTCATTGTGTAGAGAATAGCATGCTGACTTTCAGGTGCACTGTTTTGTTTACTCTGTAGAACAGTCTTACGGGATATATAAACATGAGGACATCAGATCTTATAAATAATGGACTTACTTGAATATTCAAGTCTTATAAATAGATGACTAGTTAAGCATAAACTAGGATTCAGACTCACAATCACCTGCTCCCATTCTGACAGTGCTCAGGGAGTCATGCAGTGCATGGATTGAGAATTTTTCTTGATCAAAAGAAAATCAAAAGGTCCTTCACGCCCTACCAAGGCCACGAGTTGCCCCCCACAAGCGGCTCTCCAGCACGACCATGGCTCCAGAGGCACAAGGACTTAAACCAGAGCCCGGCAGCTTGCAGCAGAAAAGTGAATGGACTATGTGTTAAATTGTGGTGCCATGCCTCTCTGGGAGGGAAGGGGTGTCGCTCCCTTCTGCCTTTCTCCTCTGCCCCCAGCAGCAAGGTGGCTGCCGCCTCAGAGCTTTTTGGAAAGCCAGGTATGAGCCAGCAGTGACGGGACAACTGCAGCCTCATGGAAAGGGGAGCAGTACCAGCTCATCCTTCACATCCTACCGAGGCCACGAATTGCCCCCCATGAGTGCCTCTCCAGCACGGCCATGGCTCCAGAGGCACAGAAACCAATCTCGTAATTATCTGGCTCTTGGCAGAAATCCCTCCAGACTTAATTAGTAAAATATCAGAAATCCAAAATGGTTTTGGATTCAGAAATTATATCGTTCTCAAAACCAGCTATAGAAAAATTATTTCACAATGCCTTTTCAGCAGTTCTTATTGTTGGGTGGAAATTCTAAACAATAATGGTGCATCTTTTGTCCAAATAATGAATTTAATCAAAGTAGAGAGAGAGTTAAGTAATAATCATCTGCCTCACAGGCATTGGGAGGGGTGAGAGGGAGGGTATATGGGGTTCTTGGTGGTTAAAAATAAGTACTGGTGAAGGGAAAGGTGTTTGATCATTGTTTGACCGAGACAAACCTGAAAGCTTTGTAACTTTTCCCACAGTGATTCAATAAATAAATATAACAAGAAAAATAAAGAATAGAAGCATTGATGCTAAAAATAAAATAAAAAAAGTTTGATTAAGGATCAAACTTAGAGCCTCACACATGCTAGGCTTTTGTTCTATCTCTTGATCTATCTCCCCTACTCTAGCTCTACCTATTAAAATTTTACCTAACCATCTGATTGAAATTTTATACATTTCCAAAGCCCATCATAAATCTCATTTATAATTGCATTTATTGACACTATTATTGGGTGCTTAGAAATTCTTGTTCAGTTGCCTGGAGTGATAGTACAGTAAGTAGGGCACTTGTCTAGTGTGTGGGCAACCTAGGTTTGATCCCTGGCATCATTTATGGTGATTCTTCCAGGAGTGATTCTGAGCACAGAGCAACTCCTGAGCACAAAGCCAAAAGTAGGCCCTGTGCACTACCAGGTGTGTTTCCAAATAAAAATTTTTTTTAATTTTTTTATCAGCGAATCACCATGAGTTACAGTTACAGACTTATAAACTTTCATGCTGTGTTTCAGTCATAGAATGCTCGAGTACCCATCCCTCCACCAGTGCTCATCCTCCACCACCAATGATCCCAGTATCCCTCCCACCCCCTCCCCCGCATCCCATTCCCCCACCCCTCTGTGACAGGCCTCTTGTTCTCTCTCTCCTTTTGGGTGTTGTGGTTTGCAATAGAAGTATTGAGTGACCATCATGTTCGATCTATAATCTACTTTCAGTACGCATCTCCCTCCAACCAGGTCCTCCAAATACCCTTTACTTGGTGTTCCCTTCTCTATCTGAGCTGCCTTTTCCCCCAGCATGTGAGGCTGGCCAAAATTTTTTTAAAAATAAATTCTTGTCCATTTTCTAAGGATTTAATTGACTTTCTTGTTTCTATGAGTAGCTAGAATTGATATTCCTCCAGAATTTAGGCAATTTTGGATTATGTTTCTCCCACTCTCATATTTCCTAAAAAAATTGGTACACATTTTTTAACCTCCTAAGATGTAGCAGGATATCTGAATACTGAAGACCCTTGAATAAAACTTTGCCAGGAAATCTTTTTCAGTCATGGAAAGTATTCAAACAATGAGCCACTGTTCTGAAATTAAAGACAAAATTGGAGCTCTGACTAGATTTCAGGAATCAATACTGGAATAGGTGTTGGATTTTCCAAAATGATATATCTTAAAGCATAGCTCTTATTGTATGTGAGACTATAATCTACAAATGAGCATACATGTCACTATAATCATATCTTGATTCTTAGTATTGTTCCCATAGAGGACAGCTGTTTCCTGGAACATATGGAAGAGGTTCACGCATGTAATAATGGGCCTTACAGAGCTTTTCCAGGTAAACATAATAGGTGAAGAAGAATGGATTAGCTTATACTAAGTGGAACTTCTTTGTAATTCTCCAATTCCTTCTCTCTGATCTCTAACTTTGATCTTGTTTCCTTTCCTAGGGGAGAGCAGCTACTGTGTGTGGTACCGTCACTAATGCCATAATATTATTCTTCCAGCTCCTTATCTCCTTGGAACACAGAAGAACTGTATTTCCTATACACTTTTATATGTGTGGTCATTTGTGGCTCAAAAGATGTCTGGTCAAGGTCCCTTCAATGGAGTATTTCATTTTTCTTGTTTTCCTCTGGCATAGCAACTTACAATTTTGAAAGTGACTCATGATACTCTGCTAACCAAGGTCCCTGATAAAGTGGTGAGCAGAATATTCTAGCTCATCACAATGAGCATAGTTAAAGTTTCCTCATTTTAAGTCATGGAAATATTAAGGCTCACTCTAATTGTACCAATATCCTGACATAGCTAGGCTAGAAATATGCTGGTGGATTAGGAAAAGGGAAAGTAGACTTAACAGGGTTTAATAACCTATTTTTCTGTGTCCTACCACTAACGGAGGGAACTGGAGGACTGGAGAGAGAGTTCAAAGTCTGCAAAGCATATTTTGCATGGGGGAGGCATGAGTCTGATCTTCAGCAGGCAATGATCTTGTGAGCATTGTGCAAGAGGTAGCCCTGAGCATCGCAGGATGTGGCTAAAAATAAATAAGATCACTAGAACGCACAATGAGGAAGGTTTGATGAGAAATTAAGTGACTTTGGGGAAGGAAAAGGTTTGAGCTGGAGCAGTCTTCTGAAGACTGCTAATCAATTTCATGCAGTGTTCAGTGGAAAAGCAGTGTTTTTGAGAACTGTCACAATAAAGACATGGACACGAAGGAAAACTAAGAGACTGGACTTCTTTGTGACCCACTTACATTTTACCTGCTGTGACTTGGTTGAGACAATGACTGATGCTGTTGGGGGACCTAAATTGTGATTGATCCGCCAAAGGAAAAGTGGGAGAAGTAGCCAGTTTTGCTAATGTAAACAATTACTGGGCTTCAGAGGAATGTTCATAGTTGTAAATGTCTATGTGAAAAAAAAAAAATAAATCGCAAATCAATAACTTTACTTCCAGGAAAAAAAAGAATAAACTAAGCCTAAAGAAGTAGTAGGAAGGAAATGGTGATTACAGTAGAAATTAATGAAGCAAATAAAAATAGAGGAAAAATAGACTGGAAATATCATACATGGATGAGGGCACTCACCTTGCATGCACCGATCCGCAGCATCACATGGTTTCTCAAGCACTACTGGGAGCAACTCCCAAAGACTATCAGGAGAGACATGAGCACTATCAGGTGTGACCCCCAAACCAAAAGAAGGAGAAGAAGAAAGGAGGAGGAGGAAGAGGAGGAGAAGGAGGAAGAAGAAAACTGAAAGTTGGTTTTCTTAAGATTTTTACAAAAGTGACAAAACTTGAAGCTAATTGAGAGAAAGGGAAAACTCAAAATTGCTGGATCAGGAATAAAAGACCATTACTACTATCCTTATTGGGGGGAGGGGCAGGAGGAAGGTAAGTAAACCTCAGTAAACACCATGAATACATGAGCGCCAACAACTAAAGTACTGATATGCCAATGCACAAGTCCCAAAAAACACAGAAATTTAGTTTAGTTGAACCAAGATTAGAGTAAGGCTGAGAAGCAGACTTGGGGAAAATCAGGAGTAAGCTGCTTCTCCGAGTCTCGGTAGCATCATTTTAGGCAGAGCCAGTGAGGTACTTCATTAGGAGCAACTTCATTCAGCCCAGCTGTATCCTTGGGTAACTCTACTTAAAGATTCAGATTCCTAGAAGAGAGTGAAATTTAGTCCTGGGGACTTCATGATCAGAAGGGCATATTCTTTTTTTTAAATTTTATTTTTATAAACCCATTCACAATGTTTGATTACATTTAATATTCAAACACCAATCCCACCACCATTACATCTTCCCACCACCATATTTTGGATGTTTCCATCCCAAACCCCAACCCTTGCCCCAAAGCAGAACAGAAATTATTTATTTTGTATTGTTTGTTAGCTACCCATGACGTATTCAATATGCCAAGCACAGTAACAACAAATCTCAAAAAAAAAAATGGAGACATTACTGGGCCTGTTTGAGCAAATCGATGAACAACGGGAGGACAGTGACAGTGACAGTGATTGTTTGTTATGAATAGACTGCTAAAAATGCTCCATAAAACTTTCCTTAGAGGAGAATGTGTGAAGACTGTTGTATTTCACCCAGGAGCCATTAAACCCTTCTGTAAGAGATTACTAATATGTTGTTAAAGGTTGAACCTTGTGTGTGTGTGTGTGTGTGTGTGTGTGTGTGTGTGTGTGTATATATATATATATATATATATTTCTCTCTGAAGTTGGTTGCCTTCTACTTTAAACCCCACCAAATGTGGTGTGCTACTGTAGGAGTATGAGCGGTATGAGGTATGATATGTCCAAGAGAAAGTTCACTCCTGGGTGAGGCTCTGCCCAAACCTGTGGAGAGCGGCCGTGAGCATGGCAGCAGTGGTTAAGTTCTGGAGGTTTTCAGCTGCCGGGGCTGGGTCCCTTGGGGCAGGGAGGGGCCTCACCCACCCACCTGCAGGGTGAGAAGGACATATTCTTAACTGACTCAGTGCCAGAGATTGTACCAGGCTTTGCAGTCTGCAAAGCAAGCACAGTCCTTTGAATTATCTCTTCTTTAAAGTCTTTTAATTATTATTTCACACATGAGAAATTCAAACTAAAGTTTATTTTGAAAAACTTAAGGTTTCTGGTTTGGACAACTGCATATGTATATATGCACTTAATAGTAGCATTAAAAACAGGATTTTTCTCATAGAGGAGTGTAGAGGATGTCCCCCAGACATCACAGGAGTGATGCCCAAGCACAGGTCTTGAAGTAGCTCCTGAGTAGCATCATGTGTGGACCACCCAAGATTAACAAGAAAAATCAGGAGCAATTGGAGATAAAATTTTCTAAGTATTAGAGTTCTAATATTCTGCAAAGAAATTAATAACTTGCACCAAAAGAAGTACTGGTCATAACATTTTAATCAATGGTATTTTTATTATGTGAATGAGAACAAAATGGATTCTTGGGCACGATCGATCGCTATGTGGGCTTTTATCAGGGCACTACTGTTTTTTACTATTTGGGTTGTTGATATGTCTCTGTTGTTGAAGGAGGTGGGGAAAGAGAGACAAGGAGCAAGCATATGCACTCTGTGAAGGAAGAATGCCCTGTCCTGCTCAGGTCTGGCCCCTGCCTCGTCCGCTGAGCACCTATGCTAGCACTCTACATCCAGAACTGAAATAAATGGCTGGAAAATGAATGAAGGAAAGGAAATTAGTATTAGAAGTGCTTGGGTATTTATTTGGGAGTTTGGAGATGTTTCTGTGACCAGAAATAAGCCACAACGTTTGTTAAACGAGTTCATTTTTAAATTTAATTTTTATTACACCGAACCTTAATATCAAGTGAGAGCTTAGAATTGTTTTCGGTTGAGACAGATAAGTATATTTAATTTTAAACGGTTGCATTTCAAGCAGAGATGCTACACTGACATGTTTCTGTCATTAATGGCAGTATACAGGAATTCTAAACAAGGAAAAGTTCAGCCTTCAGCTACTAAACTGAAATCTTTTCTAGGCATTCTATTTTATCAATTACTACATAACAAAGCATCCCAAAATGTAGTGGTTTATAACAGTAATCTTCAACTAAGTTAGCAGGAAGTCTCAGTTCTGCTTTATGTGGCATCAGCTTTGGTGACTCAGCAAGGACTGGAGGAATGACACCCTAGAGGGTGACATTCTGTGAACACTATTGGCTCTTGGCTCTGCTTGGACTGAGGAGCAGTACCTTGGTTCCTCTTTCCTTGTGGACTGTTCTCTGGTGCCTGGGTTTCCTTACAAGACAGCTGATTGCAAAGGGAGCATTATTATATGCATGGCCTGGCTCTAAGTTACGATACTCTCAATAAAGTGTGTCTTATGTAACAGTACATCATAATGTGGCCCATCAAGATGAAGGGGGAAGGAGTACAATCTCCACTCTTGTCGGGTAGATGGCAAAATACTTGAAAAGCATTTAAGTAATAAAAGCTTATAATCATTTTTGAAAAATATGAGTTGCCACATTGAGTATAATATTTTGTCTTTAAATACAGCAAGTGCCCTGCCTTTACATCCACTAGCAATAGCACAGCGGTAGGCCATTTGCCTTGCACGTGGCCGACCCGAGGGGTCCAGGTTCAATTCCTCTGCCCCTCTTGGAGAACTTGGCAAGCTACTGAGAGTATCTTGCCCGCACAGCAAAGCCTGGCAAGCTACCTGTGACATATACAATATGCCAAACACAGTAACAACAAGTCTCACAATGGAGATGTTACTGGGCCTACTCGAGCAAATCAATGAACAACGAGAGGACAGTGACGAACACAAAGTTAAAGTAGGGCTGGGGTTGCAGAACACAGTAGGTAGGGCACTTGCCTTGCACGGAGCTAATCTAGGTTCTGTTCCTGGTATCTAATATAGTCCCTCCCAAGCATTGAATTCCTGAGTGTAGAGTCAGAAGTAACCCCTGAGCACTGGTGGGTGTGTCCCATACCCCCACACACACACTTCCAAAAAAAATGATAAACTAAGGCTGAAGAGTTATCACAGCAGGTAGGATGCCTGCTTGCATGCAGCTGATAAGGTCCCCAAAGCACTGGCAGGAGTGATCCCTGAGCACAGTGCCAAGAGCAAGCCCTGAACACAGAGGGGTATAGCCCAAACCCATCTGGAAAAAAAAAGTTTCCTTTAGGGAAAAATTAATCTTACTAGTTTAAAAGTTGTTAGTGAAACAATGGAGAAAAAAATCCCAAACAAGTTCAAATAAAGACAATTCTGGTAAATTGACAGAACGTTGTAGTGTCGCAAAAACCGGCACCATCCACATATTCCAAGCTATAATAAGTGGTGAACTGGAAAACGCTTTCGTTAATTTTCTAAGTTGAGCTATTGTTAAGTGAATTTTATCACACAGTGCCATTTTTTTCTAATAAAAATTCATGAACCTGAAGCAAAGTGTTTTTTAAATGATTTTTAAAAATCTTGAATTCTGGGCTGGAGTGATAGCACAGCGGATAGGGCACTTGCCTTGCACGCGGCCGACCCGGGTTTGATTCCCAGCATCCCATATGGTCCCCCAAGCACTGCCAGGAGTGATTCCTGAGTGCAGAGCCAGGAGGTACCCCTGAGCATCGCTGGGTGTGACCCAAAAAGCAAAAGAATAAACAATCTTGAATTCTGTTGAACAAGAAAATGATCACTCAATCACTTGATACCCTGTTACACATTGATTTGCTCGAGCAGGTGCCAGTAACGTCTCCATTCATCCCTGTTGCATGCTAGTGTAGCCCAATGGCATCTGCTCATCCTAGGAACATGAAGAGCCTCAAACCGATCATTGAGGGTTTTGACGAAGAATTCTGACCATCTCGTAGGTGGGCGTCCATGCGATCTTTTGACATCCCATGGAATCCAGTCAGTAATGGCTCTAGTCCAGTGGTCGTCTCTAAACCTCATTACGTGTCCAGTCCATTTGATTTTTGACACCTTGGCAAATGAGACAGCATCCCTGATTCTTGAGCATTGATGGAGATCGGAACTCCGGATTCTATCTCTCATTTGAGTGAAGCGTGATACTCCAAGCATAGCTCTTTCGATTCGTCTTTGAGAGACCCGAATAGCATTCTCATCCTGTTTTTGTAGGGCCCAGGTCTCTGAGGCATATGTTAATGCAGGAAGAACAGTGGAATTGAAGAGATGTGCTCGGAGCTGGAGGTTCTTTGTCCTCTTAGTTATTTCTTCAATGCTCTTGAAGGCATTCCAAGCCGTTCTCTTCCTCCTGCATAACTCAGGTGCCAGGTCATTCATCACGCTGACTTCTCGACCTAGGTATATATAACTGTTGCATTCAGAGATGGTCGTTCTGTTGAGAGTGAATGGAACATCAGGAACAAGACTATTTCTCATGAACATTGTCTTTGTGAGATTCAGTTGTAATCCGACCTTTCCACACTCACGGTCGAAGTCGGTTAGCAATTGTGCCGCTTGGCTGATATCTGGTGTTATTAGAACGATGTCATCAGCAAAGCAGAGGTGGTGTAGTTGCCGACCATCTATATTCACTCCCATTTCTTCCCATTCCAGTCATCGCATGATGTTCTCGAGGGTGGCACTGAAGAGTTTTGGTGAAATGGTATCACCCTGCCGAACCCCTCTCTTGACATGGATGATTACTTCTTTTTAGAATGGTGAGATCCTGGTAGTGAATCCGTAATACAGCTCACGGAGGATCCTGATGTATTGAGTTTGAATGCCCTGATTGCCTAGGGCTTCGATGACCGCTTCTGTCTCAACAGAATCAAAGGCCTTCTTTAAATCAATGAATGTTAGACAGAGCAGCATCTTGAACTCCCGAGAAACCTCGATGAGTTTAGTAATCGTGTGGATATGGTCGATGGTGCTGAATCCTTTTCAGAACCTGGCTTGCTCACATGGTTATCCTTCATCTAGTGTTCTGCCAATGAAGAATCCTATTCAGGATGACTCGAGTGAACAGCTTATAGATGACAGACAATGTCGTGGATGTCTCCCTTCTTGTATAGTAGTACAGTCCTGCTGGTTTTCCATTGGGATGGAACCTTACATTCAGATAG
Organism: Sorex fumeus; assembly: GCF_029834395.1. Taxonomy (NCBI): domain Eukaryota; kingdom Metazoa; phylum Chordata; class Mammalia; order Eulipotyphla; family Soricidae; genus Sorex; species Sorex fumeus. The sequence goes on along the minus strand of NW_026606066.1, from coordinate 11,482,143 downwards.
ATAGCGAGCGTGTGAAGATAACTAAAAACCAAAAAAAATGAGAAAATGCAGCAAAAGAAAAATGTTTTTAGGAAGTTGTAATCTAAGAAATCTATAAACAAAAATACTTAATTGTGCCAAAGAGAAAAGAAAGGAACTGTAAAATTTCTTTATATGCCCAATTCCAAGTGCCACACAGGCTATTACATTTCTTTCTGGTAGGGTTTCTATATTGCTTGTTTTGGGACCACAATTAGAGGTGCCCAGGACTTACTCCAAGCTCTGAGCTCAGGGATCATTCCTGGTGGTTCTTGTGGAACCATATGTGGTGACAGGGATCAAACCCGGATCAGAAATGTGCAAGATAGATGCTTTACACTATATTCTTGCTGTACTATTCTCTTTCTGGTTTTCTCAATTTTATCCATTAATTCACTTTTCTTATTAGGCAGTTTCCACTGGGCTAAGTCATACTGTCTTCTCTGGTTGTCAGCCTCTGGATCTTCCGTTATCTATATATAACATCATCCCAAAGAATTCTGCTCTACTACTGTGATTTGGTTGGACCAGTTGATCATAATTGATTTGATGGAGAGACATACAGAGGGTATAAATCTTATTTAATGGAAATGGATAATGGAAATTTAAAGAAGTTTGGATGATTCAGAAGAAAACAAATGCTTCATTTTTTACTTGAATTTTGAAAGTCTGCCCTGTACATGTGAATATGAATCAGAATAGACCAGTTGTTACAGGGAATTCACCGAATCCATCTGAAATTCATTTCAACTTCTGAGACTGCATTCAAGATTTATTGTTGTTGGTGCTACGTGTCTGCAAAAGGAAAAAACAGTTAATTCTTACCTTATCCTTACTAATTTCATATGTCCAAATTATATTTGCTCATGTTGTAAGTCCTACATTCAATAGAAAACTGCTGGGTTAGAGAGATAGTACAGGAATTAAGGTGCTTGCCTTGCAATGAATTCAATATTGGTTCTATTGCTGAGAAAACATGGTCCTCTTGAGCACTGTCAGAATAGCCCCTGAGCCCCTGCCCATATGGCATGAACCCTTCCCCACAAAAAAACCCTCCTGTGCACACAAGGAGATAATACAAAATGATTAAAAGTCAAGAAAAGCAATATGACATCTTCACCGTACAATAGATTACAGATCTGTTCAGAACATCTCTTGACAGTTCCTCAGAGTCCCAGTATTCTCTGCCAGCAGGTGGCGTTGTGGATACCAGGTGAGGTGCTAGATAATTTCTGGGCCATTCTCATAGCTATCAACTGTTTTTTGAAGTATTTTATAAATGAAATATTGAATACATATTTATCAAGATTACGTATTTTGTGCTTTTTGGCAGTGGGGGGAGGCCACCCAGAAGTGCTTGGGGACTATTATTTACTCTGTGCTCCAGAGTGATCCTGGCAGTGCTCAAAGGACCCTATGAGGGGCTGGGGATTGAACCAGGGTTAGCCATGTGCAAGGGAAGTCTTACTTCCTTTTCTATATCTCTGGCCCAATATTTTATACTTTATCATGTGTGACTGCTTTGGAAATTTAGGTGTTGGCTTTGCCTGCAAAACAAAACTACCTTCCTGCATACTTCCTGTGAAATGGGTATTTTCCAGTTCCCATTCCTTAGTTTGGGCTGGAATGATAGCACAGCACGTAGGGTGTTTGCCTTGCATGCAGCCCACCGGGTTCGATTCCTCCGCTTTCGATTCCTCCTTCCCTCTTGGAGAGCCCGGCAAGCTACAGAGTATCTTGCCCACACGACGAAGCCTGGCAAGCTCCCCATGATGTATTCGATATGCCAAACGCAGTAACAATAAGTCTCACAATGTTACTGGGCCCGCTAGAACAAATCGATGAACAACAGGAGGACAGTGACAAGTGACAGTGATTCCTTAGTTTGCCCTTGATTCAGACCTATTTAAGTTCCATTCCTTCAACTATCTTCTCTAATTATTCCAGCACCCATCATGTCTTTCGGAGCTCTGGCTTCTGATAACCATATATTTTAGTATATGGTGCATTAATTGATTTACACTTAAATCTATTTTCATGATGATCATGTCTTAAGGACAAGTTTCACATACTATCTGAATAATTAGTTTTAATTTAAGGATATTTAAAATAGATTTTCCTATTCTTCAAGTAGCTTCCAAGGAACAGAACTAGAAATTAATGAAAAAATAATAGGGTTCATTACTGACCAGAGTTACCAAAGTAAAGCAAAGAATACATGAAATAGTCAAATCTTTAATATTCGAGTTTCAGCAATTTTGACACCTTGACCTGTGAGGTAAATGAATATTTTTACTTATGTAATTAAATGTTCATTACTGTCACTGTCCTCCCGTTGTTCATAAATTTGCTCGAGTGGGCCCAGTAACGTCTCCGTTGTGACACTTGTTACTGTGTTTGGCATATTGAATACATCATGGGTAGCTTTCCAGGCTTTGCCGTGCGGGTGAGATACTCTCGGTAGCTTGCCAGGCTCCCCGAGAGGGGCGGATGAATCGAACCTGGGTTGGCTGGGTTGGCCAGGTCAGCTGCGTGCAAGGCAAACGCCCTACCCACTGTGCTATTGCTCCAGCCCTAAATATTCATAAATTATTATAATGTGTCTCTAGTATATTAACAATATATGTTAATATCTCTCAAATGCCAAACTCATAGACTGAAGATCAGCTACATAGAACTTCCATCCCTGAAATTGCCTTTCTCTGCAGGACAAAACTGACCAATTTGGTCTTTGGTTCACTACGCTAAACTAATAGCAAAATATAGGCAGGAGTTGTTTTATATATTTCACTTAAAGAACAGTATAACTATTTTTTCCTCATCAAATTTGTGAAGATAAACCTGGATGATGACTCAAGGGTCAGGGGCATATGTCCTCCATGTGCAGCTCTTCCTACCCTGCTCCCTAAACAACACCACATGTATCCTTGGAGGCCCCCAGCACTGCTGCACCCCAGCAGCAACACATCTATGTTACCCAAGTCTATGAGGAATATGGAAATGAGTGCTGATTAAAACGTCATGGGAATATCTCAAAATCATGAATTCTGACCATTGCTTTTTCTTTCATCTTCATTACAATTCATTTTCCGTGGTCTCCTTTTCATGTTTAAATTTGAGCATTCAAGGGCTTTGTTCTTCAAACACATGACTTTGGCTTCCTCCCTTCAGCAGTTGTTTAATGTTTCTCATTAAAGAAAATTCTAAATTTGAACTAAAAATAATCAGAGACGGATGGATCGAGAACAAAAGTTAACTCTCTTTGATTTTCATTTGAAATATCCTATACTATGTCATAAATTTAGTTAACATTAAGCCTAGTAACATTTTTTCTTATCAGCCTTTACTTCTTATAGGGACTGGGCCACTCTGTAATCGATTCATGTCAGTCTATCCATGGGCCTGAGAGATAAATTCTAAAAAGCTGAGGGAGATAAACTCTAAAAAGCTGAAAGAAAACCACTTGGTGTTCAGTTAAAGCTTATTGTGCACCTGAACTGGAAGCACATCTGAATTTACACCAGGGGTGAATGGCTTCAAGATCTCTTTCTGCCAAAGTCTATGGTAGAAGACACTGAAACTTGAGCTGCTAATGCTAATGGCAGAGCTAGGCAACAGGAAAGAGGGGGGGGGGGGGGGTTGGGGGGGAGGACTGTCAAAGGAAAACAGGCAGTTCATGGTAGAGAAATAGTCACAAGGAAAAGTATTCAAAAACTTTATTTGAAATAAAATTGAAGGGGTGGAGTTTAGACCATATTCAGTGGTGCTTAGAATTTACAACTGGTTTTGTGCTCAGGGGACCATATATGGTGTCAGAGATTGAACCTGGGACCTGTTTGATGCAAGCACTTTAACTATCCCTCTGGCCCCAATATTAAAAAAAATTTAAGAATAATTAGACAGTTGATAAAATGCACTTCAAAAACCACATCTCAGGGCAAGAGTGGTAACAAAGAGAGTAGGGTGCTTGCCTTGCACATGGCCCATCAAGGTTGGATCCCTGATATCTCACATGGTCCACCAGCACCACCAAAGTAATGCCTAAGTGCAGTGCTAGGAGTAACCCCTGAGCATTGCTGGGTGTGTATCCTCCAACACCTCCCCCAGCTTCCTGCCTCCACCCCCACCCCAATTTCAAGGACAACAGATTGTACAGCGCAGGTAAGATGCTTGCCTTGCCATGCAGCCTACCCGAGTTCCATCCCTGGCATAACATACAGTTCCTCCAACACCACCAACAGTGACCCCAGAGCGCAGAGCCAGGTAGTAAACCCTGAGCACCAACAGGTGTACCCCCATTGAGAAAAAAAAAAAATCCTAAACAACAACAGCCCATTTTAAGCATTCTCACGACTTTAGGACCTTAGACTCCTCAATAGAGGAAAGAAAAAAATCGCAAAATATTCCAAAGACTAAACTCAATCTTCAATTTTAGATTAGCCTGCACACTTGGGCTCAGAAGGACGAAAGGCGCGCATGCGCCGGGGAGCTGCCTCACCCCACCCCACCCCCGGAGGGGCGGGGCCTCTTTCGCCGTTTCCCGGTTCCCCGGGTCCAGCCCCGCCCGCCGCACCTGCACACCAGGTGACCCGCGCCGCTAGCCCGACGTGGGCGGGAGGAACCCGAGAGTCCCCAGGGGGCTCCTTGCGGTGCAATGGGCGGCGCCCGCGGGCCAGTTTAGAGTCTGCAGTGAGCGGTGGGGGCCGCTCGGGCCGGGTCGGCTCGGGTATTTCGGAAGCTGGTTCCGAGTACGCCCGTCGGGGCGTCGGAGGGGGCCGGGCCCAGGAGAGACGGGCGAGCGGCGACTGCGGGGCACTCGGCGGGCGTGCCCGTCCCCGCGACCCGGAAGGCCCCGCTTCTCGGCGGCCGCTCGCGGGGGGAGCGCCCGGGCATCCGCAGCCTGGCTCGCGCGCTTGGGCCGGCCGGGCGCTCGAGGCGTGGCTGGTCCTTCGCTGCGTGCGGGGAGGCGGGGAGTAAGTTCTGGGTATTATTGGAGCGGGGGGGAGCGTGCTGGACCTCGGTGGGGCTTGCTCTGGACCACCCGAGAGATCTAACATCCCGAGTGGCAGCTGAGGTCTGGGTGGGCGCCGGAGGCATACAGGGTGCCCAGTGCTGCAGCCCGTCCCGTCTGCCCTGGGCGTCGTAGCCGAGTACCACCGAGGGAGGCAGCCCGGGCGTGTTTGGAACCTTATCCCTGTGCTTTTTTGGCACAGGTGGCATTGGGGCGTTAGCCAGTAAACACCATTTGATCTGTCAGGCTTGTTTTCGGTACATTTATGCAGGCTATCATTTTACCAAGAGATTTTGCAGGTGTTTTTAGGCTTCGTGGAAGTTTTTCTTTTGAGAAGGTGAGCAGGAGTGGGGTGATGAAGAAGCAACGAAATTGAATGTGCGGGATCTGGTGAAATTGGGCAAAAACGTGCTCTGATTTTGATTTTTTTTGCAGGAAGTTCTCTAGCATTAGAGCAAGGGGTTCTGGGGTTTAGTATCCCAGGTTATACCTGTCCACTCAGGACTGATCACTGCCTCCTCCAAAGCTGTGTTCTTAAACTTCTAAATTCTTTTCTGTTATGTTCATATATTAACTTTGAAATATTCCCACTTTTCTACTTAAAACTTTTTAGCGTAGGATAGATAACATGATTATAATAGTGTCAGTGTTTTTGTTGTACACAAATGCTTGCACCCTCATCGCCAAGCCACCCTCCCACCCTATGTTCTTGTATTAAAAGATTTAAATTTAGTTGTAGTTTTAAAAAAATTATTTTGAGTATTCTGGGTACTTGACATTATTTTACATACTGTGGTTATAGAAATGAGTAAACTGGACAAGAGTCATTTGAAGCTCATATGTAGTACGGGATCGGGGAGAGAAATACATTAGATGTTGATAATTACTGAAAATTCAAAATAGGGTGATGGTTTCACCTAGAGAGTGGCTACTTTAGATAGAGAAAACATTGCTGAGGAATACCGAAATTGAGAACTTAGTGAGAAATAGGATCCCAGGAGCGAGGGGAAAGAATATCATCATAACAATACCAACTTACGGGGCTGCAGAGATAGTGTAGTGGATAGGGTGTTTGCCTTGGAGACCTACTAGGGTTCAATCCTGTGCATCCCATATGGTCTCCCCAGCCTGCCAGAAGTGATTCTGACTGCAGAGCCAGGAATAACTCCTGAGCACTGCCAGGTGTGGCCCCCAAACCAGCCAACCAAAACCCAATTTAGGAAGATCTTAGTCCAAAATCAGTTTAACCAGCCAGGCTGGGGTGAAGGGGGCAAGAGCTAGATCAAATAGGGTTTCTGTAAACTGTGGTGAGGAGTTTGGGTTTTAGTCTAAATTAAATAATTTGTTCAGCTATGGGAACTTCTCAGCAATGATAGCTTTGATGGTTGCTTCATCAGGGTTTTCTTCCTGCCCCTCTGGTACTCCAATGATTCTTATATCGTTCCTCTTGACTTCATCAGATTTTCTCTTGTCATCTGCTAGTTTATTTTGGGAGGTCTTTTCTGTCTTCTGCTGTAGTCCAGTGATTCTCTGCACCTCATTTTGGTGCTCACTGATTCTGTCCTCAGCAGCTGCTACTCTGCTGCTGAGGCCTTCCAGTGAGTTTCATTTCACCTACCAGGTTTATCAGATCTTTCATTTCTTGTATTTTCATTTGCATTTTCCTCATTTCTGCTCTCATATCCTCCCGTATTTTATTGACAGTGCAGTCCATTGTTTCTTTGAGATCCTTATGCATCCTTACCAGTTCCATTCTAAATTCCTTATCAGAGAGCTTATATAACTCATTATTACTCATTGGGTCCCCTGGGCTAGCTTCTTCACTCACTAAGCCTGATGGGGTTCTGTGTTGCTTTACTGTGTGACCTTTGCAGTTTGTATTCTTCTGCTCAAAGTTGCTTTTGTGTTTTGAAAAGAATATAGATTGGTATAGGGGCTACTGGACTATTGGCCTAATCTGTTTGGGAGTTTGAGCTGCCCTAGTGAGTTCCGAAGAGGCTAATTTGTGGTTCTTACGGGATATGATGGGTGCTGCTTGGGTGACCACGCCCCCTCAGGCTTCTAATCTGGGAAGTCTGAAAATTATAGCCTTATAGATTGCATCAGCAGTCACTGTTACTGTCCTCCCGTTGTTCATCGATTTGCTCGAGCGGGCCCAGTAACATTGTGAGACTTTTTACTGCGTTTGGTATATCTAATACGTCACAGGTAGCTTGCCAGACTTTGCCGTGGGGCGAGATACTCTTGGTAGCTTGCTGGGCTCTCTCAGAGGGGCGGAGGAATTGAACTCGGGTTGGCTGTGTTGGCCACATGCAAGACAAATGCCCTACCCGCTGTGCTATGGCTCCAGCAGTCAGATATCTAAATAATTTGTTAATGCAACCTGGGTTAGTCCATTTTTACCACTTCTTTCTTTTGAGTTTCCTTAATTGATCATATATGGTGACAAACCATGACATGATAGCTTTTGACATTGCAGTTTGTGCATGAAATATTTTGTTTTTCTGAGTGAGCTCTACAGTTTTAGGTTAAAGGCACAACAAAGGCAGGCAAGGAGGAAGTAGCTGAGAGAGTGTTAAAAGCAGTGGAAGTGTCTTTTTGAGTTAAAATGAGCAAATCTAGAGTTAGCAGTACGAAGGAGAAAGCAGTTACAGGGAAAGATTTCAAAGGCAAGTAGCCTAACGTATTGTTTGCTCAATGTTAAATCAGTTTGAATTTGTTTTTACAAGGCTGTTTTAATTTTAGGCCACACATAACAGTGCTCATTGCTTTCTCCTGGTTCTGTGCTCAAGGATCACTCTAGTGGGGTATGGGGGATCAAACCCATGTCAGCTGGGTAAGCCTTACCCACTGTACTATCTGTACAGCCCCAACAAGGTTCTGCTTGAAGTAGTAACAGAACTTTATTGGTATGTCATCAGATGTTAATTTCATAGTTCTCTCAGCATTCCCTTATCTCAGTTATATCAGATTATCCTTTTAAAATATGAATGGAGGAGCTTTCCTTTAGCCAATTAAGATTGGCTCCTCTCCATTTATATGGATTTGCGCTACATTAACGTGATTCCTAGGATGAAGTAACCGTTTTCTATTTAAAAATTGCAGGATATTTTACTTCAGACAACATGGTGAAATTAATTCATACAATAGCCGATCACCGTGATGATGTCAACTGCTGTGCTTTCTCTTTTTCCCTCCTGGCAACTTGCTCCTTGGACAAAACAGTTCGCCTGTACTCCCTAAGTGACTTCACTGAACTGCCATATTCTCCGTTGTTGTTCCACACCTACACTGTCCACTGCTGCTGTTTCTCCCCTTCAGGACATGTTTTGGCTTCATGCTCCACAGATGGTACAACTGTCCTGTGGAATACTCAGAGCGGACAGATATTGACGGTGATGGAACAGCCCAGTGGGAGCCCTGTGAGAGTTTGCCGCTTTTCCCCAGACTCCACTTGTTTGGTATCAGGCGCAGCGGATGGAACCATTGTTATGTGGAATGCACAGACATATAAGTTACATAGGTATGAATACTTAAACCATTTCTTTCTAATCCCGTTAACATGTCGACCACATACACAAAAAAGCAGAATATTTTAATGACTTGAATGAAAAAGCAGGTACTTTTCAGACATTATGAGGAAAAATATTTTGCTATATTTTCTGAAGATCATAAAAATAAGTGCTTAATGTGATGCTTATAGCAGATTTTCTTGGTCCCAAGCATTTTAAAGTTCTAATGTTTTTAGAAATAAGGCTTCATCTGTAGCAAAATGAAAGTTTTAATATTACTGATTCAGTAATATTTAGCTTTATTTTTGTCACTTGTGTCTCAGGAGTTCTGAATAATAAAGTAATATTAGGATGTTGATGAGATGCCCAGCTATTTCCTGATAAGGATTCTACCATGAAAAAAGAACACTGTGATTAATATAGCATGTATTATCATTTCTAAAAAAGTATCCCACAGTTCTCTAAAGAAATATACATGATTCAGTTTGTACAGATAGGGCTCTTTTGCTACTTACTATTAAAAATAGGAACTTTTATGTGTTTATGTTGTGGTAACATATATATGATATAAAATTTGCTATTTTGACTATATAGTTCAGCAATATTAATTACTTTATAATTGGTAACTTTTAAAAATGTATGATTTAATTAAAATAGACTAATTTCAGCAAGGATAAGCAATTGTTGCTCATTTCAATCTTTGGGTGGAAGAAAGTGATATGTTTTGTGATGTTAATAAACATTTTTAAAAGAAAAAAGCTCAGGATGGAATTTGATATAAGAGAAATGCAGTTATCAGCTGAGAAATCTTTCTTTTCATTTATCAGTTGATAAATTCTACCTCTATGACATTACTTCACTAATCATGAAATTATTGATGTAAAATAATACTCAGCAATAGGGTAAAGCACTGTTTGGGACACTGATGCACTGATGGTTAGTTTTTTTTTTTTTTCTTTTGGGGTCAAACCTGGCAATGCTCAGTAGTTATTCCTGGCTCTGCACTCAGGATGCAGGGAATCAAACCCAGGTTGGCCAAGTGCAAGGCAAACGCCATACCCGCTGTGCTATTGCTCCAGCCCGATGGTTAGTTTTTATTTGCTTGTTTTTCTTAATTAAGGAAATATCAGCACAATTCTTTATCATCTCAAGATTATTTGTTTTTGAGTTTGGGGCCACACCTAGCTATGCTTAGGACTCACTCATGGCTCTGCTTGCAGGGATCACTCCTGGCTGGCTCAGGCATCCATACAGGGTGGCAGGGATCAAATCTGGGTCAGTCACATGCAAGGCAAAAGCCTTACTGCCTGTCCATGGCCCCATCCAAGATGATTCTTCACAAGCTTCTTCACAGCATTTCACAGCATTTTCTTTTCCTAAACAATTCATAATTTCACATGAGGTGAAAGACCTTAATACTGTGTCTGAATGATTTTAATACAAAAATTGAAAGTATTTTTGACTCCAGTAATTTAAAAAAATTTTCTTAAAAGCGGTAACTTTTTAAAAATTGCTTCTGAATGTAGTTAATATTGTTGCTTGTCTTATGGAAAAGTATGAAAATATGTGGACTGTTTTCCAAAGCCTGTTATTTAGGTTTGAGCATATTAGTTAAAATAATGCTTAAATTTTCTTTAGTCTTCAGAAAGACAGTTATAACAACATTGAATTTATTTCTGTAGGCATCATCCTTTCTCTCTAGTTCTGTGATAGCTTTCAATCCTTTTTACTATATCAAGCTGCTATTAGAGTTAATAATGTAAAATAAAAGATATTTTGAAATAAAAACCACTTTCTTTTTTTTTCTTTTGCTTTTATTTCAGATATGGTAGTGTTAAGGATGGCTCCTTAGTGGCCTGCACATTTTCTCCTAATGGAAACTTCTTTGTCACTGGCTCCTCATGCGGAGATTTAACAGTGTGGGATGATAAAATGAGGTGTCTGCATAGTGAAAAAGCCCATGATCTTGGAATTACCTGCTGCGATTTTTCCTCACAGCCTATTTCTGGTTTGTTACTTCACTCTTTTAAGCACTAGTAATTTCTTTTTGAAATTTGCATATGACTTGTAGCTCTTTCATTCATTTTCATTTCATCATTGGTGAAACGAAGCCCCTTTAATTCATTCCTTTTAAGGAATCATCCTCCTTTATCTTTTTTGATCAAAATAGAATCAGTCATGAAAAAAGAGGGATTTTAGGTTTTTTTTTATATGAAGGAGATGATTCAGTTTGGCACAGTAGATCTGGATTCCTAAAAAATGGTAATTTAGAGGACTTTACCCCATTGGTTTTATGTGATTTTTAAATCAGAATATTGGTACTTGATGTAAAATTTTTAATTGTGATTTTCAAGAAATATTTTGTAGAGGTTACATTTTTCATTTACCATTAATATTTGAAGTACCAAAATTTTAATATATTTTATAATGCAGTTAGAGTTCAGAAAAAGAAGAGCCAAAAGCTTCTAAATAGAGACTCGGTTTTAAATAGATAATTGTAAATAGAAGTTTCCTCATAATTTTACTTTATATACTAGGATTTGCTCGAGCAGGCCCAGTAACGTCTCCATTGGAGACTTTGTTGTTACTGTATCTGGCATATCGAATACTCTCGGTAGCTTGCCGGGCTCTCCGAGAGGGGCGGAGTAATCGAACTCGGGTCGGCCATGTTGGCTGCGTGCAAGGCAGACGCCCTACCCACTGTGCTATCGCTCCAGCTTTACTATATACTAGGATAGAAGTTTCAGTTTAGCTTGGTTCAGTCTTGTTACCATACCAGTGCAATTCTGTGAGTTACAAATGTAAATTAACATTTTTCTAGTCATAGGTGAAATTAATCCTAATGACGAATTATTTTGCCCAGTTTATCTAAAATATCTTATAACTAGTATTCCGTAAAGTTAGGAAATATCACTTTCCATTAATTCTAAGACTTTGAAATCCACTGTATACATTATGTCTCATCTCAGCTAGGCAGGTATGGCTTGGCAGTCCTGTTTCAAACCCAATAGTGGCTGATTAAAGTAAGATAAAGAGAAAATACCAAATCCAAAATATATAGCCTATTAGTACCTTCCGTGGTCTGTTTTCCTGCCTCATATCACATTTGATCTCATGCATTCTCTTGCCATCTTTCATTGCTTATATATTACTAATTTTTTCAAGGGTTTACTCTTCACTATCGCTCCTCTTCACTGGGCTGGAGCCATAGCACAGCGGGCAGGGTGTTTGCTTTGCACCTGGCCAACCTGGGTTCTATTCCTCTGTCCCTCTCGGAGAACCTGGCAAGCTACCGAGAGTATCCCGCCCACACAGCAGAGCTTTACAAGCTCCCCGTGCCATATTCGATATGTCAAAAACAGTAACAACAAGTCTCACAATGGAGATGTTACTGGTGCCTGATTGAGCAAATCGGTGAACAACGGGAGAACAATGCTACAGTGGCTCACTTGGTTCACTCTTAATCATCCTGTTAAATTTACTTTAGGTGGCCCCTTCTTGTTCGTTCTTACTGCCTGCTTTCATATAAAGCCTTTTGATATAATCATTTGTTGTTAATACCTCTTTTTCCCCTGTTGTTCTTGGGCTACACCTGGCTGTGCTCAGGGCTTACTCTTGGCTCTGTGGCTAGGGATCACTCCTGGTGGTTGGTGTTCAGGGGATCTCATATTGGAGTTAAAACCTCGGTTGGCCATGTGCAAGGCAATGGGGCCTTACTCAATATACTCTCTCTAGCCCTTTATTTTTTCTTTCACAGTACTTAGAAAAATATCACAATGTTAAATTATATGAATTATCATTAATAGTGTATTTTTTATTAGATTATAAGGTCAGTCAGAATTGGACCAGGTGTCTTTTATTTTCACAATAGACATTGAAATGCGGATTAGTAAATTGACTCTTAGTGAAGTGCTGAATTTTTTTTAACTTTTAGCATCATGGAGAAAATTACTATATATATATTTTAATCTGAACCCATTATAATTCTAAATTCTTTACCTCATCTTGATAATTTATTCATTTAATATTTGTTGTACCATTCTGACCAGTTGTTAACAGAAGAACAGTTTCTGTGGCACCTGCTTTAAACATTATAGACTCTCAATGAATCTTTTTCTTATAAATAAAAGAAGATTTAGGTCTTTTTAATTTAAGTTAACTGAAAATTGGTTTTAATAAGAATAGCATTTTTCCTTAGTTAATATTAGAGTAAACTAAAGGGTAAATATTGCCTGTCTTTAGACGAGTCTGCTACTGATTGGGCCTGGTGCAGAGAATTCTCAATGAGATGCTAAAATAGTGAAGCAATTATATCCCTATGGGATAGGAATGGGGTTTTGGCTCAGAGCACTTTCCTTGTATGCAAGAGACCAGGATTTAATCCGAAGTGCCACAGCTCACCAACCCCACCAACCACACACTTGTAAAATTTAGAGCAGGGCTGGAGTAAAAGCATTTGCCTTGCATGTGGCTGACCCTGGCTTGATCCTTGGCACCACATAGAGTACCCGTGGATACTTTTGGGAGTGACTCCTGAGCACTGCTGTATGTGAACCCCCAAAACAAAAACATTTATTTCAAAGTTATAGTTCTCAGTATGATACCAATCTATGTCTTTTCTTAGTTTCTGTAGTTCTACCTCTGTTGAATTTAGTTTTAACCTCTGAAACTGACCTGTGCGTTAAAAGTGACACAGGTATTTGTGGGAATGATGGTATTTTCTATAGACAAAATATATTATTTGTTTTAATTCGATATTTGTTACTATTTGTAAATATGAAATTGACATTGCTGTCCTTCATGTTGTTTTGTTTAAGTGAGGAAAATAATCCTGTTTGCTCCTGAAGGAAAAGTTTGATTAACATTATAATTTAAATATTTTTTCCAGAAAAATAATATATTAAATGCGAGCATAGGCATATTACAAGTTCCTTAATTTTCCATTTCTCTAACTGAATTGACTTCAAATGATTTACAGCTCAGAAGCAATGAAAACAGTATTTTCTACAAGTATCAATATGTGGAGAGAGACCTAGCCTATAAAAAAAGTGCTTAATGTTGCACTGGCATAAAATTCATGTAGTTAAACTGGGCAGCAATAATAATTGAAATGAAACTGATTAGTATTAGCAGAAAATGGGCTAAATGTTGAGGGTGAGGGTTCTATGTGTGCAAGTAAATATATATCATTTTATAATGCGCATATATTGAAAAGGGATATATTTGTATGTGCATGATCGGTAAACATACCTATAATTTGTGACTGGCCGTTCACATAGACATTTATTTAAAAACAAACATCAAACCTCAACTGTAAAATATCTTTTTTTTAAATCATTGACGTTATACTGTTCATTGTTCTGCAGCATTTAAATATAGCTGTTTGTCAACTTTCTGTAGCTTTCACAGCTATAGCATAACGGTAAGCCTAGCATTCCATAAAGAATAACAAATAAGATTTGAGTGCGGTGTTTTGCCAGGAAAACAGGATGATCTCACTCATCTGGAATCTAGAGATTGGAATTAGAGAATAGATCATACTGAAAGACAAACCTTGGGGTGTTAGGATACAAAACCAATTACCAAACAGTGGGGGGCAGAGAAGGGAGGCCGATAAGACCTGACTAGACTAAAGAGGGATAGTGGAGGGACATGGGCACTTTGATGGCAGTGGAGTGTAGGGGTTTTGCGTGCAAGCACCATAAACATTAACACTATTTTAGCTACCTAAATGATAATAAAAATTACAGTATCCAGCACGGCCACAGCCCCAGAAGCACAAGGGCTTAATGCAGAACCCAGAAGCTTGGAGCAGAAAAGTGAACGGACTATGCATTGATCCAGGCCATCAAGTCTGCCGGAGGGGAAAGGGTGTTGCCCCATTCGCCCTCTCCTCTCTGGAAAGAAAGATGGCGGCCACATGGGAGCCTTGTGGACAGCAGGTATGAGCCGGGAGTGTGGGGGCGACTAAAACCTCATGGGAAGGGGGGCGTTCCGGTCCGCCCTTCATGCCCTACCGAGGCCACCAGTTGCCCCCACGAGCGGCTCTCCAGCACGGCCACAGCCCCAGAAGCACAATGACCTAATGCAGAACCCAGCAGCTTGGAGCAGAAAAGTGAAAGGACTATGCGTTAATCCAGGCAATCATTTCTGCCCAGAGGGGAAAGGGTGTTGCTCCCTTCCACCCTCCTCCCTCTGGAAAGAAAGATGGCGGCCACATGGGAGCCTTGTGGACAGCAGGTATGAGCCGGGGGTGTGGGGGCGACTAAAACCTCATGGGAAGGGGGGCGTTCTGGTCCGTCCTTCACGCCCTACCGAGGTCACCAGTTGCCCCCCGCGAGCGGCTCTCCAGCACGGCCACGGCCCCAGAAGCACAAGGACTTAATGCAGAACCCAGCAGCTTGGAGCAGAAAAGTGAACGGACTATGCATTGATCCAGGCCATCAAGTCTGCCGGAGGGGAAAGGGTGTTGCCCCATTCGCCCTCTCCTCTCTGGAAAGAAAGATGGCGGCCACATGGGAGCCTTGTGGATAGCAGGTATGAGCCGGGAGTGTGGGGGCGACTAAAACCTCATGGGAAGGGGGGCGTTTCGCTCCGCCCTTCACGCCCTACCGAGGCCACCGGTTGCCCC
Source organism: Sorex fumeus (assembly GCF_029834395.1). Taxonomy (NCBI): domain Eukaryota; kingdom Metazoa; phylum Chordata; class Mammalia; order Eulipotyphla; family Soricidae; genus Sorex; species Sorex fumeus. Next base: position 11,466,971 of record NW_026606066.1, on the reverse strand, counting down.
CCGCGAGCAGCTCTCCAGCACGGCCAGGACTCCAGAACACAGAAACCAATTTCTTAACTATCTGACTTTCAGTAGAAATACTTCCAGGGTCAATAGATAAAAGAGCAGAAATCCAAAACCAACATTTAATTCTTGAACCCAGCCGTAGAAAGCAAATCACTTCACAATGCTTTTTCAGCATGTCTGATTTGGGTGGGGGGTAAACTCTAAATAATAGTGGTGAATCTTTTATTGAAACAATGAATCTAATCAAAGCAGATAGAGTGTTAACTAGAATTCATCTGCCTCACAGGGACGGGGAGGGGTGGGGGGTGGGCTTTTATTGGGGTTCTTCATGGTAAAAAATAAGTATTGGTAAAGGGAAATGTGTTTGATATTTACATGACTGAGACATAAACCTGAAAGCTTTGTAACCTTTCCCACAGTGATTCAATAAATAAAAAAAAAAAATTACAGTAAAATTAATACAATAAAAAAAACCTAAAGAGGGCCAGCAAGATCACTGTATGGGACTGAGGGCATACTTTGTATGCATCTGGGTTTCTTCCCTGGAGCATTGAGCCAGGTGTAGCTTCTTACCACTCTTGAGGAAGGGTGTGATCCCTAAACAAAGACAGTGATTAAATCTTGAATTGTTTATCCTTATCCACATCTCTCTGAGGAGGATATACTTTGGCCAGAACTTTGCTACAAAAACTTTCTTCCTACAATGAAGTGTTCCATGGAGTTAGAAAAAATTTCAGTGAATGGAGGTTAATTTGTTGGATGTAAGTAAAAGTATGTTTTCAAAAAGACAAACCATATTAAAAATGCACATATTGGGACCTGGAGAGATAATCCAGCAGGTAAGTTGCCTTGTAGGTAGCCACCTGGGTGCTATCTCCAGCATCCTGTTTGGTCCCCTGAGCACTTCCAGGAATGATCTCTGAGCATTGCCAGGTGTGAACCCAAAATAACAACAAAAAAAGCACATAACTCACATATTTAGGGAATCTCTGATTTAAATGAATAGAATTTACAGATATCAATATAAATAAACAGGTTTTTAGGCCTTTTATAGTTTAATTTTTATTGTGTATTTGTATTTAATGATTAAAAAATTTATATTTTTTAGATGGAGAACACGGTCTTCAGTTTTTTCGTTTGGCAACATGTGGTCAAGATTGCCAGATCAAAATTTGGGTTGTTTCTTTTACCCATACTTCAGGTAGGTGTCAACTTGTAATTTCTTCAAGTGATTTGTGATCATATATTTTATTTTAATCTTTTTTACCTGAGGAATTTTTTTTAAGAAACTATTTATTTATTTTTTCCCCATTTTGGGTCACACCTGGCAATGCACAGGGGTTACTCCTGGCTCTGCACTCAGGAATTACTCCTGGCGGTGCTCAGGTGACCATATGGGATTCTGGGAATCGAACCCGGGTTGGCCACGTGCAAGGCAAACGCCCTACCCACTGTGCTATTGCTTCAGCCCCTACCTGAGGAATTTTTGATATTTAAAATAACCAAAAGTTAATTTTTACTGGCTAAAGAGATAGTATAGGGGTTAAGATGCTGCCTTGCTTATGATCTATCTCCATGTGATCTCTGGCACTGCATGGTCCTCAGAGCACAGAGCTTGATGCAGTTTCCACCAGCATTGGGCCGTCTACCCTACTTAAAAAAAGAAAAAAAAGAAAAAAAGAAAAACGAGACCCACATTGCCAGGCTGAGTATTCCCAGTAGTGACCTGGGTTCCTCTAGCTGGAGATGACATAAGGAAAGTTTTTAACAATTTTTTTGGGGGGTGGGCAGAGAAATAGCTCAGTGGACTGGAAGACATGATTTGCATGCCGGTGACTTGGTTTTGATTCTTGCTCCCATACTGTTTCCGGGGTGACCCATGAGCATGATCAGAAATAGCTCCAGAGGTTTGCTGGCCCCAAATCCCCGACTGCCAAAAGTTTTAAGAGCTTTCAAAGTAATACGTATGCATGATTTAAAAATTGGATGCTCAATGTTGATTTTGATTTTACCCTCGCCACACGAATTCCAGCTTTCAGGGGTAACCAATCACTTTATGTTTATCTTTTAAAATTATTCTGTTGACTTTTATTTTCTATAAGTGTACTTATGCCACCATATGTTCTTTCATTTAATTGTTGTTTTGATTTGGGGGTCACATCCAGTAATTCCCAGAGGCTACTTCTGGCTCTATGCTTAGGGGTGACTCTCGAATTTTGCTCGAAGGGCCTTTGTGCCTGGGATTAAACCAGGGTTGGTTGTGTACAAGCTCTCAACCCTACCCTAAATTCTCTTTCTGTCCCCTATACAACTGCATTTTAAAATGTATTCACTGTAATTATTGTGTCTGATGATGTGTAGATCTTTCCATGGGGAATTGGATTTCTTCAGGTGTCCCTTCAGTTGGGAAACTTGTGTCACTTAATTGTGTGATACAATATAGCTTCATAGTAGTCTAAAATAATTTGTTCTCCACTATTCTCTCTTTTCATAATGGCCTCCATCTTGATTGTCTCTACATTTTTCCTACTATATGAAAAAACTAGTTTTTCTGTTTTCCAGCTTTTGAATTTATGTGTGTGTGTGTGTGTGTGGTGGGGGAAAGGGGGCGAGCACACTGGCCAGTGCTCAGGGTTCACTGTAACATTTAGCAGAGGTTACTCCTGGGAGGCTCAGGGGACCATACAGGGAGCCGGAATTGAACCTAGGCCGGCACTTGCAATGTCAATACCTTACCTACTGCATCTCCATCCAATGCTATCCTTTGAATTTTTTTATCCCATCTATTTCCTTTTTAAAAGTACGTCATCTTTTGTAGCCTTTTATGAAAGCAAGATCCTCTCAAAACTCTTTGGATAAAATGTTAAGTTTTGTCCAAAATAAAATTTATGTGAGCCAGAGAAGTAGTATAGGGGTTAAGGGGATGCTCTGCTTGTGACTAACCCCAGGTCAATCCCCAGTACCACATACAATCCCCCAGGCATGTCATGAGTGATCCCTGAACACAGAGCCAGAAGTGGGCCCTGAGTACAGCTGGCCTTTAACTTTTTTTTGTCGTCTTTTTTGTGACAAGGGTGGGTGGGGTGCATATCTGGAAGTGCTCAGGGAGTACTCCTGGCCTTATACTCAGGAATTACTTCTGATGGTGCTCAGAGTGCTGGGGATCAAACCTGGGTTAGCCACATGCAAGGCAGGCTCTTTACCTGCTGTGCTATTGCTCTGGTCCTAATTTACAGCTAATTAGATTTCAACTTTGTTACATTTTGAGTACTAGATATAGAAGTTACCTTTAGTAATTATTTGCTTTTTGGCCCTACCTGCCTTATTTTTACTGTGTTAAGTAGTTTTAATTTTCTTATTTACATAGGTCAAAATCATATTGTAATCACTGATTGGACTTTTCTGATTTATTTTCTTTTTTACGTATAATTTAAAATTTTATTTTCATAAAGTTGTTCACAATAATTGTTTACATTCAATATTTAAACACCAGTCCCACCACCAATACACTTTCCCATCACCATTATTTTGAATTTTCCGACCACCACCCAAGCCTGCCCCATAGACAGATGCTAAATAATTTATTTTGTATTGCTTGTTATGAATAGTAAGAAATGTCGTGTGGCAGCAAAAGCACCCATATGCTCCTGGAATCCTAAAATTTTTAATTATTTGGGGTCTAAAGGCATCTTTGTGGAATGCTGCTTTCTTCCAAGACTCATTTGTGAGTCTTTAAATTGTGGCTGTTAACGCGCTTGAATGGTGCCCAGAGGCAGTTCTTGGGCCTGACTGCCAGGGAACTGGAAGAGTAGGGAGATGGGGGGAGGTTGCTCATCCCTGATTCCTTGAGCCTGGAGTTTTCAGTCACTAGTCCCGCATACCTGGGTTTTTCAGCAGATTCATTTTCATGCATGGGGGGCTTAGGATGAACCTGTGAAGGTTGGCCATGAGCATGACAGCGATTGGGTTCTGGAGGTTTGCAGCTGCCAGGGTTCATTTGGGGCAGGCAGAGGGACACACCTGCCCCCACCCCCCTCCAAGGTGCCCCAGTCAGCCTGGCTTGGGGTGGGGAGCCATCTCTGTGGTGTGCTGCTCTCTTCCGAGATTCATTTGTGAGTTTTTGAATATGGCCATTAATGTGTTAAAATGGCCTGATTTTTATCTCTTTTGAGATCTATTTCTGGGTCTCTGAAGCACGGCCAATAAATGAGCTTCTATAGCTGAGCCAGAGGTGATTTGTGGGCGTGACTCTCACATACCTAACTTTTGGTCATTTAATATCTCAGGAAACTTGGTCCCAAATTGTTGTGATTTGGCCAGAGGCACAGTGGCAATTTTGGGGTATCAGGAAGCCTGAAGTTACTATTAGGCTGCTGATGCACTCATCGTGCAGGTACAGGTTGACCTGCTGGGCGGCATCATACTCCCAGACACTGCTTGCTTTTAAGCATCATTCCTATACTTGATTTTGTGAGTCTTTTAAATTATAGGCATTTTTGATCAGTATGATATTATAGTTTTAATTTGCATTTCTAATTAATTTCTAATTTCTCACACCTGGTGGCTGTAGTGCACAAGGCTTAGTCCTGGCTCTGTGCTGAAGAAGCACTCCTGTCAGGCTCAGGGGACCATATGGGATACTGGGGAGCAAACCTGGGTTGGCCATGTGCAAGGCCTTACCTATCCCAGCCCCAGTTTTTAAAATAGCTGATTAAGAAAACTAAAGGTGCTTGCTTCTTTTTAGGCATTGGGAAATTTTTATAAGTATACACAGAGTAAATATATCTATGTATCTATATGTATTACCAGCTGCTCAAATGTGTATGTGCATATATAGATATATTTATCATATATTTATTCAATGACAAGATATAGTTTAAGTTTCTTATTTAAAATTAAAAAATGATTTTTTAATTACCATTGATATATTATTTAATTTTACTAAATTAATCATCATTAATAAATTAGAGCACCCTATGCCCTCTGCCTTTTTACTCTCTCCAAACTGTGCTGAGCACACCATTTTATTTGCCTACTAATGAATGTTCAAAATCACTTAACTGTACTCAATATTTTGAGATACACAAGAATTTTTAAATGTGTCCCAAATTAATTTCCTTTAAGTAAATTAGTAAAATAACGGACTTAAAAATAAAATTCTGGGGCTGGAGTGATAGCACAGTGGGTAGGGTGTTTGCCTTGCACACGGCTGACCCCAGTTCAATTCCCAGCATCCCATATGGTCCCCTGAGCACTCCCCGGAGTAATTCCTGAGTGCATGAGCCAGGAGTAACTCTTGTGCATCGTCAGGTGTGACCTAAATAAATAAATAAATAATAAAAATAAAATAAAATTCTGGGGCCAGAGCAATACTACAGTAAGCAGGACAGTTGCCTTGCATGCGGCCAAACTGGGTTCCATCCCTAGCATACCAGGTGGTCCCCTGAGCCTGCCAAGAGTGATCCCTGAGTGCAAAGCCAAGAGTAAGCTCTGCACATAGCCAGATATGACGCTAAAACAAGTAAAATTCTACAGCCAGGGATGTAGAGCTCATGTTTGCCTACGTCAGACCCTAGGTTCAGTCCCCAGAAAACCACCCCTAGCCCCCGAAAAATTAAATTAAATTTTTGTTTATGGTTTAACCAAAATTAAATATGATTCACTTGTTAATTTTCTCAACTTGTTATTTGCAGGTTTTGAATTAAAATATAAAAGTACACTGAGTGGGCACTGTGCTCCTGTTCTGTCATGTGCTTTTTCTCATAATGGACGGATGCTAGTCTCGGGGTAAGCTATTTAAGAGTTTTAATTTCCTCAAACCATTTTGCTATGAAATAAAATAGATAAAAAGGCAAGTGCACAGCCCATAAACAGATTGCTAAATCGTGATGTACTATGATGTAATAAACCTGTATAATCACTGCACGGGTTTTATTAAAAAAAAAAAAGCACACACACACACACACACACACACACACACACACACACACACACACATACACACAAACTTGCTGATTCTGTTGCAGAAATCCTCCTCTTCCAAGTACCCATTGCTGATGACAGAAGCACAGGTCATAGGCAGTATTCCTATTTTCTTTTAAACTGACTAAAAACAAATCACACTTAGTGAATTAGTGTCTGACATCCTTTACTCCACATTATGTTTGTAGCATTAATATCACTGTAATAATTGTTGACTGTTGACTTTCCTTGCTGTGTAATAATACTGCATTGTTGCATGTATATACTATAATATCCATTTCAATCAGCATATAAGTATTTATACTTTAGAAGTGTTGTAATAATTATTTAAATATCTGAATCTCTTATGCACCTATTCATACATGCTTATGTTCTACATATATTAGAATATATTAGAAATGAAATTGCTATTATACAATTATTATATTTTCAGCTTTGGCAGGTAATGCTAAATTTTCCAGTGGTTGAATGCTCATTTAACAGTGCTTTTAAGCATCATCTCTATACTTGATTTTGTGAATCTTTTAAATTTTAGGAATTTTTGATCAGTATGCTGTATTATATTTTTATTTTGTATTTATTTGAAACAACTAAGTTAAATATTATAGAAGATTATGGGCCAAATATATGTCATCTTTAGTTAAGTACCTGTTCATGGTTCTTGTCATTTTCCTTTGGGTTAATCTTTATTATATATATGTATATTTGTGTACACACATATATATGTGTGTGTATCTATATACATATACACGTGTATATACATATACACGTGTATATGTATATGTGTATCTATATACATGTGTGTATGTGTGTTGTGTATGTGCTCTTCTTCCCTATTAGTCGTTTGTTACATAAGTTACATGTGTATATACATATACACGTGTATATGTATATGTGTATCTATATACATGTGTGTATGTGTGTTGTGTATGTGCTCTTCTTACCTATTAGTCGTTTGTTACATAAGTTTTTTTGATTTGCCTTTTCACAGTTTATAATTTCATTGTTGTCAGTTTCTTTATGTTCTCTGGCATGAATATATTTTCCTGTGTTATCTCCTAAAGCCTAGAGCCTTTATCATTTTTCCCTAAAATTTGATTTGTGGTATATGTGATAGGAATACAGTTTCACTTTTCCCATATGAATATTCGTGGTCCCAGCATTACATATTAAAAAGATCATTTTTTCTACCACTTTTGATATATATCTTGTTAGAAATTACTGACAATATCTGAATGTGTTTCTCAGCCTGCTGTTTTTCTGATTGCCCTTACTTTGATACGGTTGTTTTTCTAAGACTTAATATCTTTGGAGACTTCTAGCATTAGACATGCTCACATGAATTTCATAATTTAATTGCTCAATTGTCTCCAGTTTACTCCTTTATACATAAACCTGTTTGAATTTTATTTGGATTATATTGAATCTGATAAGTTGGTAGACTTGGCATCTTTCATTTTTATGATATTGAGTCTTTAATTCATACATATCGTATATTTGTCCATGTATTTTAATTTCGCTCAATTTTGAGTGGCTTTTAAGAAACAGCTTTTTCTAGCTCAGCAGTGAGTGTCATAAGAAAGCTTAATATCAGGACTAGAGTGATAATATTGCAGGTAGGGAGCTTGCTTTGCACATGACTGACTCAGGCTTGATTCCATATCTTCCCCCAAGCATCACCAGGAGTAATTCCTGAGTGCATAGCCAGGAGTAAACTCTAAGCATTAGTGAATGTGGCCCAAACCCCTCCCCCCCAATAAATATTAATATTAGCTTTCCAGTGGTACATAGTTTAGGTTGAAGAGATAGTACAGGGGATAAAAGCACTTGAGCAGATGTCCGCCATTCAGTTCCTGCGGAGTGATTCCCTGAACATCACTGAGTGAAGCTCCAAAAAGTAAAACAAAAACACTTCTCCAAAGCTCTCATCATCTGTTTTCTTATTGTTAGCTCTTTCTAAAGGGGAGGGGAATCATTCAGTGGTTCTTGGGACTACTTCTAGCTCCATATACTGGGGCTGTTTCCTGCTGTACCCTGTGGGACCGTGTGGTACTAGGAATCAAATGGGGTCCAGCATGAAAATCATGTGTATCAGTCCTTTGAGCTGCCTCTCTGATACCTCATATTATTTATTTTCCTGTACTCTCTACAATATTGTGAACAGTCCTGTTAAATAAGTCCATCCATTTTGCAACATCAAAGTGCAGCTGCAATTTGTTTAACAGTTCCTAAGTATTACATTGCATGAAATTAGATGCCTTATGAAAGTTTTAGTGAGGTTTGAGCAACCATGTCATCTGCTTTTTAAGTTTTAGGCTAAGTGTCAGGTTATGTGCAAATTACAAAACAGCCTAAAGAGGCTGGAGAGAGAGAGTACAGGGGCTAAGGCACTTGCTATAATGTGGCCAGGCCTGGTTTGATTTCCAGCACCACATCTAAACCCCTAGCATGCCAGGAATGATCTCTGAGCACAGAGCTAGGAGTAAGCCCTGTCCACAGCTAGGGGTGACCCCAAACCCAAAAAACCAAACCAAAGAAAACAACAACAACAACAACAACAACCCAACCCAGTAAACCCCCATAATCTTGGGGCCTGAACAACTGAATGATAGGTAGTACAGCTGGTAGGACGCTTGCCTTGCATGCAGCTGATTGGGGGTTTGATATCTGACATCCCATGGTACCCCAGGCCAAACCAGGAATGATCCCTGAGCACAGCTGGATGTGGCCTCACAACGAAACAAACAAAAAACTGGAAAACACTGTACAACCGCAAAACAAATCAAGTTTAACATGCTAATAGCAGATGATTGTTCAGGAAGTGTAAAATTTAAATATATAGGTTTTAGGATTACATAAGTTTTCATCCCAGTCCTGCCACTCACTACCTGTGTGATCTTGAACAAGCTCTAGTTTCATATCTTCTGACAGCTTTACTTTTCTGAATTATGAAATCAAGGGAAATTTTCATTTTATAAATTTTACAAATATAAGTTTATATGTAGTATATAATATATATGATACTGAATGTATAGTACATTTTAAGCATTATTTACTATTCATATCAGATAATACATAGTATATAATTAAAGGATTATAATTATATATATTATGTGGATAAAATGAGGACTAATAAGATTGTTAAGCTTGAATAGGAAAATAATAGGCAAGCATTTATTATTTCTTCCTTATTTCTTTTGTAAACTGTTTAATGAAGTTAATTTTCAAATTTAGTTATTTATCCTTTCTTAATAAAAGTTTGTACTTATGAATAAATACTTCATTGTAATATTAAAATGACTAGAAAACACTAACTTCAGCACTGGCGAGAACTCCAGTGAGTTGTGTGCTTTGCATGTGGAAGGATTTGGAAGGCAAGGATTGATACAGGGTCTGTATGGTCCCCTAAGCATTGCCAAGAATAACCCCTGAGCACAGAGATGGGAGTAGCCCAGAGGTATGACCCAAAAAACAAAACAGAAAAATAAACAAGGGCTAGGGAGATAGTAAAGCTCAGAGGGTGTTTGTTTTACAAGCAGTTAATCCAGGTTCAATTTCTGGCACCATGAAGGTCCCTTGGGCCCTGTCTGGAGTGATCTCTGATCACAGAGCCAAAAGTAAGCCCGGAGCACTGTGGGGTGTGGCCCAAACAATAACAAAACCCAACTAATTTTATAAATACTAGGCTTTGCTTTCGTAGAACATTTCACCTACAGTATACATTTTTTCTTTTAAAGGTCAGTTGATAAGTCTGTGATCGTGTATGATATTGTAAGTATTTAAAAGTTTGTCTGTGTGATCTATGTAAATTGTAAGCGTATTACACTACTGAACCTCAAGTTCAGTTAGGCAGTATGACAAAACACATACTACTTTTCTGTGTGTGCCCAAGAACATAACATACATTTTTAGAAGTGCTAAAATAGTTCTGCAAGTGGGATATTGATTCTGGGATAGGCCCTTAAACATTTCACTGATTTTTAAGATGGACACATGTTTACTCTGATTAAAAAAAAAAAAAGCTGTAGTCTCATGGATATTCAGTCTAAACTATTACATTAAGCTATTCTTAAAGTTTAATAATAGGCTATCTTAATATCAAAGGATTTAGTTATTTCAGGGCTTTTGGAAGGTATTGCTGAAAGTGTCATGGCTGGTTTAGAGACAAATATAAAGATGAAGGCATTATAATGGATTTGGAAAAATGGGAGTTTTGGACAGAGCCATGTGAATAAAGTTGCACAAGTATGAAGAAAAAGGAACACTTTATATATGTAATTGAAAATGTAGTTGATGAAAATAGTCTCCAACAGAAATCTATGTTGAATACAGCCTTATATTGATTGAGTTCAGGCTGCAGTAATCTCATCAAATCAAATGAGATATAAATCAACGTATAGTACGTGCAAGAAGGGTAAACTATTCCCTCACTAATCATTGCAAGTTCTGACATGTAACAGGAAAGAATACTCTTAAGTGAAATCATAGTAAAATTTTTATGGTATTTTATACTTGTAATCACTTAAATCACTTAACTTCCCGTTAGTCGTCGATTTGCTCGAGCGGGCGCCAGTAACGTCTCCATTTGTCCCTGTTGCGTGCTAGTGTAAATACTTGTAAACACAACATTATATTTTCTCCATAAAATAATGTTAAATACATTTAAATACATTTAGATGTGTGAATGGCCAGTTTAGTGTATTTAAAAGTGATTAATTTCTGCTCATTGGTCTCACAATGTGTATGATTCAAATACCATCGCCAATGTAATAGACATGTAGGTTATTGAATTGAAATAAATTAGCAAAAGTCAGGAGTTCAATAAACTGAAAATTTCAAGAAAATTGTCAGTGTACAATGTTGATGATTTAGAAATGTAAAATAAAAAACCAAATAATATTAAAATTGCTATTCTCTATTGAGTAATGCTTCAACTTATATTCGTGACTGATAATTTTAAAATACATAGCATATAAACAGTTGTGTCAAAGGAATCTTTATTAGTAGCCTTTTTTTCTTGCCTTAATTAAGACACAGCTGTTGTTGTTGTTTTCAGAATACTGAGAATATACTTCACTTGTTGACTCAGCACACCAGGTTTGAACTTAATCTCTCTTATTATTAATTCAGTTCAAAATTAGTACAAGAATAAATACATATAAGATGTTTTTATTATCCAGGTATGTCACAACTTGTGCATTTGCACCAAATAGCCTCTTACTTGCTACTGGTTCAATGGACAAAACAGTGAACATCTGGCAGTTTGACCCAGGAACACTTGCCCAAGGTTAGTAAAGTTAATAGATTTAGTCCAGTTAAATTTATTTTATCATTAAATTTAGAAATTCAGTAATTTTATATATATATTTTTTCATCATTCTCAGTAGTGTGTGGAGATCACCAGGGCTACTCCCTGGAGGCACTTGGAGGACCACTGGTACCAGGGATAAATGGGAGGCACTGCATGCAAGACAAGGATCTTATACCCTATAATATCTCTCTAGCCCTCCAGGAATGTTTTTATAAAGTACTAATATTGCTTTTCTCTGTATTAAGTCAAAATGCAAATTTAATATAATTAAAAAATTTTAAAGTCTCACATTCATTAAAGGTGATTTACACTAAAATTATATTTTGGGGTACACATTCATGTCTATTCTACCTCCTATACTTCAGTGATATTTATAATAGATTTTAGGATTTAATAATTAAATAATTATTCAAATAATATTTAATACACTTATTTAATAATAATATAATAGTGTTTGCCTTGCACGCGGTCGACCCAGGTTTAATTCCTCTGTCCCTTTCGGAGAGCCTGGCAAGCTACCAAGAGTATCCTGCCTGCCTGGCAGAGCCTGGCAAGCTACCGTGGCTTGTTAAATATGCCAAAAACAGTAACAAGTCTCTCAATGGAGACGTTACTGGTGCCCGCTCAAGCAAATCAGTGAATGGAGAACAGTGCTACAGTGCTAATAATATAATAATGACAATATCCCATATAACTTTTGAGATAAATGTAACCTGAAAATAAAGTAGAAATGGTAATTTTTGTTTTATTTTTGGTCTCAAGCAGGTTTACACAAAATTTTTTATGTGCATAGCTATCTGAAATAATGTTAATTTGCAGATAGTAGAGCAAATAGAATGCCTTTGCTGATAAGAATTTTACCTAATAAACACTGTTTTTAGGACTGAAAAAAAAGTTTTGGGAGACCAGTATTTCATGTCAGAATAGATATTTTATACAAAGTGTTATTTCTTCAAATGTTTTCAGTGTTATGTATTTTGAAATTTTCTAAAATTAAAGCAACACAGGGTCACGGTCACGGTCCTCCCATTGTTCATCGATTTGCTCGAGTGGGCCCAGTAACGTCTCCATTGGAGACTTTGTTGTTACTGTGTCTGGCATATCGAATACTCTCAGTAGCTTGCCGGGCTCTCCGAGAGGGGCGGAGGAATCGAACTCGGGTCGGCCATGTTGGCTGCGTGCAAGGCAAACGCCCTACCGCTGTGCTAGCAAAAAAAAGCAACACACAGATTTAAGAAAATTTCATCTACTTTGTAATTTAAAATGACAATGTTTATGAATAATTTTCATTTTGTCTGTGATTTCAATTAGCCTCTTCTTTTGTTTATTAAGCAAGAAGCACAGAATATCAACCTAAGCTGTTTACTGAAAATTGGTCAGAAGATGATGTCTCAACGTGGCTTTCTGCTCAAGGTTTAAAAGAACTCGTAGATATTTTCAAAATAAATAATATTGATGGAAAAGAACTGCTGACTCTTACAAAAGAAAGTCTGGCTGATGATTTGAAAATTGGTAAGATTAGTGTAAGATAAACAGTTTTAAAAGTGCCTTTCTTTAATTTATTCTGAGGTTTGATGCTATTAATGATTTACTTTTAATTTATTTTTATTTGGGGGCCATACCCAGCATAGCTTGGGGCTTATTCCTGGCTCTGCTCTCAGGGATCACTTTTGGAAGGTTTAGGGGACAACATGGGGTGCTGGGGATCGAACCTAGGTCAGCTACTTGCAAAGCAAACACCCTATCCGTTATACTTTCACTCTAGCCCCAATGGTTTACTTTTAATATTCTGTTATGCCTCTGAATAGAAGGACAATATTCTTTTATGTGACTATGGAACTATAAATGTTATATAACATTTCCTGGGGTACCAAAACCACTATTATAATTTTTAAAACATACATTCAAAACTTAACATATTTTAAATTAATTTTTATTGAATTATTATGAATTACCAAGTTACAAAGATATTTATGATTGGGTTTCAGGAGTACTTTGTTCCAACACCAATCCCTTCACCAGTGTCCACTACCCTACACCAATTGACATACATTTTACATACTATAAAACTTACCCTTTTAAGGGTCTGGGGCTTGCCATTCATATAGCCAACTCAGTGATCCCTGGGACCTCATATGATTCCCCAAGCCTGCCAAGGAGTGATCCTTGATAACTGCTGGATGTGACCCATTTCCCTTCCCCCAGTCATTCCCCAAAAGTTGCCCTTTTGACTAGAGTTCGAGTTCAGTGGTAGAGTGCAAGCATCACATCGATGAAGCCCTGGAATCAGTCCCTGGCACCATTCTCCCCCAACCTCCCAACTAATTTATAAAAATCCAAATAAAACTCATCATTTTGTATGTGTTATTTATGTATCATGCATCTGATGGGGATTTATTATTCAAATTCACCTAAAAGCACTCAATTAAAAACCAGTTACTTATTATCATTAGGTTGGTACAACTATCATCATTATCTAGTTCCTGGAACATTTTCATCATTTCAAAAAAGAAGCCTCACATCCATTAACAGGTACATCCTGTTAGTACATATTAGCACTTCATTTTTTTATGATTAATACTACATTGAATAAATTATCACTTTTTGCTTCTCTATGCATCAGTTGATTGAATTTAGATTGATTCCACTTTTTAGGTATTATGAATTGGTTTACAGAGTTTTATGTGGAGATGTTTTTGATAATCTTGGTTGCATATATAGTAGTGGAATCCATGGGCCATTCAGTGTCTATACATGATTTGAGGAATTCCCATGCTGCTTTACAAAGAAGCTGTGCTCTTCTGTGTTTTCTTAAGCAGTATATAAAGATTCCAACAGGTTTATTTTTCTGACTCTGATAAAGTTACCTCATGACGATGTTGGGTTTTCATGTGCTTTATTAGCAGTTTGTTCTCTTTGGAGAAATGTCTATTCAGATAATTTGCCTATCCGAAAAATTGGGTTTATTTTTGTCATTCAATGCTTTCATGTGAATTTTGATACTAAATCATTATCAGATATATGATACATAAGTATTCTCTTCCACCCTCCTCCCTCTCCCCCAATCCCATGGCTGGGGTCTAACCCAGGGCCTCACACCTTCAGAGCAAATGCTCTCCCACTGAGCTACTCCCTTTCCCCTGCACTTAATTCTTTTGTTGAACCTGGGGCC